>NW_025763550.1:2400000-3000000 GCF_020744255.1 Microdochium trichocladiopsis
GTCCAATCGTAGTTTTGCAGTTGCGTATTTCCAGAATGCGATCGCGAGTAAGGGGGCAAATACCACCCTTCAGGTGCTTCAATGTCCCTTGTCCGGTCTATTTTTCTGTGGGGGAGTACCGCCCGAAGAAAAGGACCGAGTTCAGAATTAAACGAATTTATCTTTGCTGCTGGTCTACTTAGCTTTGATAGTGTCACACGTCACATATCCAATTCGGTCGATACATTCCAAATCGTTTCTGACCTGGGTTTGTTCTCGATGTGTCCCGTGGATTATCATGCACGGCCGTCTCGACCGACTCGCTTCATGGCTCAATCACATTGTTCTTCCACCTGCTTGCCTTTTGCGAGAATTTCCAAAGTCTCTCACTTCTAGCATGGTGTATGCAGATACCCGGCCCGCCCGCCAGTGGTGAAAGTGAAGGAACACAATTAGCCGCAGCCGCAGCCCTGTCTGCGGTCAGGCCACAAACTCAACCCTGTTACCCCAGGAGTTCCAGCCGAAATCGCAGATCCACCCTGTGCTTGGCCAACCTGCCGATTACGGACGGTTGGCTGGTTCAGATCTACATTTGCACCGAGCAGGAGCCGAATCCACCAACCAGGAGTGCGCAAGGGTGAGTCCTGCTCGGAGCATGTGACTGTCAGTCTGCGCGGAAATGCGAAGGACTGTACCAGCAGAGTCACTGAACGTTGGAGGAAAAGCAGGAAGGGTAAATTGTCTGAGAGAATCAAATCTTCAGCCAGGAGATGAGCAGAAATATCTGCCGGCTCGCTTGCCGAGGCGGGTGCCACCTGCCTGCAGCCTCGTTCATGTCTAGCGGCTTCGTCGATTGGCGACCATGTACTCGCCTGCTGAGGCTTGAAAGAATGCAACACAACTCCATGAAGCGAGACCGAAGGTAGCAGGGGTGAGAGCATCACAGGGCAGCTTGAGCATCGCTGTTATGAATGAATGTTTATTCTTATGAGAACCTGTCGACTCGAAATGGAATTACACATATTGATCAGAATTTAATGCCACCGGCGTGCTACCAAGAACCCCGTTAGTCTTCCTTGGACGTCTCAACGCTGGGAAAACCCCCTTGCCATGAATTCTCTGGCTTGCATGCCGAACTAGATTGTCCCCAAAGCCCGGATGAGGTTTTGTGCTACGAACACCCGAGGACAAGAAACCTATATTCTCACAACAAATCATGTCAATGCTATGCATATTCCTGCTTCCAATTCTTTGGAACTCTATCATAGGCTAGGTCTCAGGCCGTGGATTTGGATCAACGCTATGGATTGCCAAATTCTCGGGTCAATGAAAGAGCAAGTATGACGGATCAGCGGTGATGTGCCAGGTCATCTGACTTTCCATGATCTGACGAGTTGCTGCCTTAGCCTCTAGAAACCATAGATCATCGGCTGAAATTGGGCCCTGGTTGCAAGATTGCAGGAGCGGGTAGGCAGGTTTGAGGATCGCGATATTTGCTCGAACAGCGACTCATGTGGTTTGGCGGAAGCCTTGTGAATTGAACCGCATGAAGCCCTCTCAGTGTGAAGTAACCCGTGATGTGTGTGCATGATCTCCCCCTCTGCACGAGCACTACGTCTGGATCGCATCCTTGCCCACGATTGAACACGTACACAACCAATCGGTCCTACAAAGTCACGGTGACAGGCTGACACAAACAAACACTGCACTTCACAGTTAAGTGGTGACAAAAATGAACAGTAATTGCTCAGAGTTTAGGACCAAATAAAGTCCCCAAAACAATAGGCATCGCCAGATGGTCTTTGACAGTCCATCGCACCATGGAGGACAGCGCATAAAATATAACGTCCCATGTGACACCCCCCAACCCAGATAATTACTACACGTAGCTTCACACCCTCTTCTCCTCACGCCCAACCACATCATACCACAGCGAGGCTGAAGCAAGCGAGTGGCATCCCCGTTGCGCACGTGTCCGTCAGGAGGACAGTCCCGCGCTGTCGGACCGCTGCACACCCTCCCTCATAAAGCCCCCATTCAACCAGATGCCTCTCGACTCGCCCTCTATGTTTGCAGGTCGTCGTCGTTGTCCACACCATCGCGCACCTTCCGGCGCGACACCATCACGAACCACCACACCCTCTCGCGCGAGATGGAAAAGAAGGCCTGCAGCACGTCACCCACAAAAATCTGGGGTGGCGCACCCCGCATAGTTCGCTTCACGGCGTTTAATATCCCCATGAGGCTCAGATCGGAAAGGCCTGACAGCACCACAACTGCAGAGTGTGTGTGGATGGGAAGGGGGGGGGCGTGTGCAGGACAAATGGCTGTTGCCGAGGCTAATCACGGCATCAACACAGTGAGCAGGACCCTGAAGGAGATCTCACCGGTGACTGGGGTACCCCTGACATCTCAAAGCACCACCCCATGGACGGGCAACCGGTAAGGCTTCTGGGCATCCTACTTGATCGGGGCGGGCTTCCGTGCACACCTGCTTGTGATCTAATGGCATGATAGATGCTGGTTGCGATTATCCCTCCCATGGTTGTGCGCATATGTTGGGAGGCTTGCTCAATTAAATCCTGTAAATGAGCTGTGCCAGCCTCAAAATATTTGTGAGAAGGAGAAATAAAAATTAAAAGATAAAACCGATTTTGCACCCAACATGCTGAAGCTTAGCTTCCGATAAACCCACAGGCTTCGGCTTTGGTCGATCTAGTTCATGGCGCGTGGTTGAAGACAACGCTGTATAATGTTTTGTAGCTCCGAGAAACAGATCAGTGATCACTAGTACAATGAGTTGACATGTAGGCAAGAGAGACTTTCCTGAATATTCTCATGACAGAAACACTCTCTCCTATTAGACTTATCGACCTAGCGCAAACGAAATGTCAATGTCAGCCAAGTGCTTGCCTGCCGCGATGATCCACAAGCCGGACAGAGAGTGTCCGGCACCCAGCAACGCGACACCTGCCGCGGCCGAGGCTCAACGAACCGCTTCCGGCCTCGGGACTGGGTCCGGCGCTGCAGCCTTGACAGCTCGGCAGCGTGGACCGGCAACTACTCTAAGTGACACATGCGCTCTTGGAAAAGCGGCGAGCGTCACCAGGGTGCCCGACGTCATGCGTCACAAGACCCGGTGACAATTTGGAGTTTTCAAGAAATCACTGTTTCGGCTCTGGAATTCAATCATTATCATTCGCTCAATAGCTTTGTATGGTCGAAATCGAGAAATGATCCCGCATCCATGGCCAGGCTCAACCACACAACACGGCGTACTTTTCAACCTATCCCGTTCGACCAGGGAGTACAACACCGTCTAGTTGTGCAAGCAAATGTCTCACACCACCACCACCACCACCACCATCATCACACACGAGACTTCAACTTCCCGGCCGAGCGGAACATCTCTCCACAAGCTTCACTCCCTCCCGCCTGCGCGGTACACGTGTTGCCAGCTCAACCGCTGGCCAAGTACCCCTCCACTACACACAACTAGTGTACTTCAGTCCGTCTATCGCTCCAGGTGCCCTGCCCCGATGTGGCCATGTCACCCGCGTCCTATCCTGATACCATGCAAAGATAGTATGACCTGCAGAAAAAAAAAAATAAAGAACAAAAAAAAAAACCCTCCATGACTAGGTCTCCAGGAAAGCACGTCACGGGTGCATGCGTTCGCGATCTGGCATGCAGCCCACACTGATCGGCCCGATCGTGCGTCTGCCCAGATGGCCGGAGTTTGTGCTACAAATGGAGAAGGTGCCAAGGGGACGGGGGGCGCGGATATATCTTTGTCCTTAATTTTTTCGTGACGTCCGGCGATGTATTGACGAGCGCTGAGGTCTCGCGGTGATGTGTTGCGGTTGCTGTCGACAAAAGGTCCAGCTACACAGCGTGCCGGCCATCAGCCACCACGGAGACACACGTGCGGTCTGCATTTTAGGCGTCATTCTCAAGGAGATTAGTTACAGACGAGAATGGTCTCGATGCAGATAGCAGTTGATGCCTGCGCGCAAAGTCATCTCGCCAACAAGACACTCGCTGCCCGCAGTGGTAGCACCCTCGTGATGCAGAGTGGTATCGTCCTTCCCACCCTCCTCGCCAACCCAAAATCCCTTCTACCTCAACATAACCCCCGACACATTATCCAAGATGGAGGTTGCACACCCCCACCCCCCCCTCTTTCTCCCCTCGGCTGAATGAAGTTCCAGATTATCAGGCGCGTCATCGTCGATGCTGGGTTGCATCAGTCATTTACAACACTGAAGGCCTCAAGAATCCCTGCGAGACTAATCCGCAAACATGGATCCCGCTCATGAAGAACAAAATATCCCCGGACGACAACAAAAGCGAAGAATGAATCACCGGACCAAATCTGACCAGGTCCGACCAAGGCATTCTCTCCCATGCTGGCATGGCCACTTAAGAATGAAGGATAGAGGAACAATGTGGAGGAGTGAATTCCCGGTTTCTAAGAGTGGTAACAGACCCAACACCGCCCTGACCAGCTGCGAGGCGTACATCTTAGACAGGAGGCCGCAAATCATCTAGGCCATGGCAAGATTTTTCATCGGGCTCCATGAGAAGCCGTACAGTACATGAGCCTTGATCAATCCTTCTTCTTGGTCTCACCACCACCTACACGTTTGTACTTGCGCGGATCCTTCCGGCTCATTTTAGTCTTGTCCCGCGTGCCCTTGCCGCCCTCCCAGAACCCGCGGCCCTTTTTTCCAATGACGCTCCTGCCACAGAAACCACACGCCTCGACAGCATAGTTCTGCTCTCGGCTGCACCAGCCGCAAATCATGCGGTTAGCCCACTCATTGATGTGGTCCTCGGCTTCGTCATGGCACTTGTCGCACGGGTGCACCTTGCTGCAGCAGGAAAAGCGGAACCAGCGATATGAGCGCTTGTAGTGAGGACAGGATCCTCTGTCGGGTAATTGCTCTCCGACGTGTAAACCGAGCTTTTCGAGCTTTCGCCGTGGTCCGGCGGACGGCGGCAGTGTTGCACCGCGGGTGATTGCGAGGAACTTTACATCTGGGATCTTGAAGCTGAACTTGTTGTGGCACTCGCGGCAGACATTGTTCGTGACGTCGCCGCGCACTGACACAAGTCCTGGGCTTGCGGTCGAGCAGGTGGAGCATGTAGGTATGAAGGTACTAGATTACGGCATTAGAATGATGTTCAAATCTGAGTTGGTTCGGAGTCAATGACTTACCTTGGCAGCATATCGGCGACCGTGCAGCCGGATACGTCTATGAAGCCAGCTCTGGTTGAGCCTTGATGCACCATTTCCGGGCGAAAAGTTGTGGCGAATGGCGTGGCGCATTTTTTGCAGCTACTCGACTTTTCCAGCCCCGGTCTAAGCCCTGTGAGATCATTGATCGTTCTGCACCGCTCACACTTGACGCTTAGACTGAGGAGTGCAACCTGGAACAGCTCAATGCCGTGAAGCTCTATGGACGGGAACGATATAGCTGTACCTCTCTCCGGCTGATGAAGGGGTGCTGTTGAGGGTTCTTGCGGATTGACAGCCACTCCGCCCTCGTCGGAGTCGAGCTCATCCCAAGAGTCATCAGAACTCTCAGTGTCGTCCGCCTTGTCAATCCATATCCATTCTGGCGGCCGCGGAATGACTTGGATGTGAGTTTTGCCATGGCTAGAACTTGTGACGGGCATCTTCTCTGATTGTGCTGTGCTTGTGCCTAGATCGGCAGCGGCCTTCGCAGCAGCAGCAGCCTCCTGCCGCTGCTTGGCCTCCTGTTGCTGAGCCTGCTTCACCATAAGATGCATATTCTGGGACAGGAAGTTGATGTGGCTCATGAGCGACATCTGAGTCTGCTGGGCCGCCCGTTTTGCAAAGAGCTCCTCGACAGCCTCTGCGTCCTTGGACTCGACATCGTTGAGCAGAACTCGCAGTGGCTGCAAGGGGTACAGGAGAGGCACAATCAGCTGCACAGACTGCACCGCTTGCAACCCCGTAGGAAGCTCGGTACGCCTCCGAGGCTCCAAGGGTAGCGTGTACACCACACCGTCGCTGGAACGCTGGTACATGGATAAACGACTCATGCGGGCTTCGAGCTGTCGGGTTTCCTGTGCTCTGCGAGCTTTTGCCGCATTGATCTCGTCTTTTGTGTACGAAGGCTCGGGAAGATAAGATCTGCTGGGCAAAGAAACCGGCCCCGATGGTTCTTGCACGTTCTTGACTGGCGGCTGCTGCTTGCCGAGGGTCGTAGTCTCTGACTCCAGATGCCTTGTGTCTTTGAAGGACATAAGTGTGACGGTGTCCTGCTTCTTCTCGGACAAGTAGGTCTCCAGGCTCCTGTCGAGGGCGTTTGTGAGTGCCAACAGCGTCGCCTCGCGTCTCTCCTCTACGAGCTTGTCCCACCCTTGCTCGATATTTATGGCAAAGCCGCGAGGGATGTCTTTATTCTTCACCTTGAGGACGGGTGCTGCGGCAGCATCCGGGTAGGCAGCGGGGACCAGGAGCTCGCAGTCCAACAAGTCCAAGTCAAAAGGAAAATCCGGATCTGAAGGCTTGAGGTTGAAAGCCAGGAGCGTAGTGCCATTCTGCAGGTTCGTCTGCCTAAGGGAGAAGCGTCGTTTGATCTGCTCCAGTTGGTATTTGCGAGGGTCGCGTGCTTGTGCGTCGGACACAGGTTTTGAAACGACTCGATTGCTGGGCGCTTCGGGCACAGCCTGCCGCCTACCGGCCGGAGTGCCACTTGTGTTGGCTGTAGAGATCATTGCGGAGGATTGTGATCTGGCTCACGGTTGAGTAGGGATTTTCCGCGGATAGAGAGCTGGATGACGTCGTTGCTGGCTGTGGCTCAACTGTTGTGCCGGCCGGGGGTAGTTGATGATGATGTTGCCAGCGATGGAAATGATAATGAATATAATAGGGAGGGATTTTAATACAGGAAGGATCAGGGCATAAGTAGCAAATTCGGGCACGATTCGGATTTGAGGGTGTCGTGAGGCTCAACGAGCTGACGTTGCCACCAGTCATGCTTAGCGCGTGGGTAGTGCCTGCCAGAGGCGGGTGATGGTGGATGATTCATCCTGACGCCTCGCCGCCCCACTGGAGCGGGCGACGCTCGTGGGAATGGCAAGTTGCAACTACAGCCGCCATTCTGTCAAAAATAAGCGCATGCTTGGGGAACATGACGCTTACTGGTGACTAACGATGATATTGGTGGCATCGAGCACGATTCGAACGCGGCTCTCATGTCGCCGGAGCCTCAGTGTGGCTAAATGGTTTCACTGCTCACCATTACCTCTGAGCTTCTCTGGTTTGCGTAGACGCCAATAATAGAGGCTGTCCAAAGGGACCGTCCGCTTTTGTGAATTTCAATCGCGAAAGTTTCACGAGTAACTCGAAATCGCCTTCGAGGGCCTTCGGCCGAAACCACCCTTGAAAAGTTCTGCGCGTGCAAATAGGCTCGCGATGCGAGACGCTCCCAAGTGCCTGTTCCACATGCCAGCCTGCGCAGCTTGCAGGCAGGCAGCATGCTCTTGGTCTCTGTTCAGACCAGAACTCGCTCTATCTGCTCATCTGTACCGGCATCCGAATGGGCAGAGTTTTGCATCACGCAGGAAAGCTGTCGGATAATATGGGTACTCTGAATTAGCACTTGCCCCTCGCATCCACCAAGGACAAGGTGCGATGCGGCAGCAAAGACACATGCGCTCACAAGCATACTCCGCGTACATATGGGCATTTGTTGAAGCGCCTGCATTCCACACACACTCAGATTGTCCTTGTGCTCTCCAGAGAAGTCGCCTCCAGGCTGGGCTGATTTGCACGGATGCAACAAGTGTTGAGTCTGATGAGCGACAGCGCAGGCGTGCACGTCTGTTTCAGGGTGCAACTGTGTTTCAGACTAATTCGCCCAGGGATGACAGGAAGGCTCCAGAGGACTAGCGCATGCCACTCCGGACATTGGACGGATAACGGTATGGGCGGACCCCTTTCGAGAAGAAGGCTTTGCCGGACTGTCCCAATGCCAGATCAAGACGAGTCACTTGACCCAGAGCTAGGGCGCTCATCACTGTGGAAATGACTTTGCCTCGAACCATGAAGAGGACTTGTCAGGTCCTGCCGCACCGAAGGAGAGTCCCAACCAGCAGCTGGGCATGCCCCTGCTCAAGATTCGCCAACGAGAACGGAGGCAGCCGGCAGTCGGTGTGACAGGGATCTGATGTAATTGGACGCATCGGCGCTCGAGCCGTGGCCGTCAGCAAATATTGGCGACCAAGCAAACACTGGGTACCCGTGCACGAGCAGCCGCTTGCCTACCAAGCCTACGTAGCTTCAGCCGTCTCGCGAGAGTTGATCCTATGCAGACGGGCTTACGCCCCCAATGATTCGAATGGAGTATAATGACCTTGACCGCCCCTACCTGCCAGGATCGGAGAGCAACATCAGTAATGAGGCTGTTGAGGAAAATTGTTTCGATCGATGCGAGCGGATCACGAGACATCTGCACGGCCAAGGCCAAGGGGCTGGCTGGCTGAGGCTGAACAAGCGGCCCTGGCGGGTGGTTCCGTAGGTGGCTTACGCAGAATGCGTTGTCGGCAGCGGAAATAGAAGGGGGGCCCAGTGCAGTGGGCGTGCTCATTCGCCGGGATGTACGAGCATGGCGAACCCCAGGCCTCGGCCTGGCGCTCCTGGGGGCCACTGACTTAGCGCTGACGGCCTGGCGGGATTGCTCAAAGGATAGAAGCGGAAATACTGCAGGCTGACAAGCATCCCGGGCTGCCCTGTGGTGTGCTTCACTCCTGCAGTATGGACGATGAGCACCTAGCTGGACTACTTACTATATTTGCCTGGGTGCAGCCGAATACTCAGTGGTTGGCCGTCGGGCCACAGCTGTTACGACGTGCAGAAAGAGAAACCCACACACCACGCAGGGGGATCCGCCGAAGTAGCTCATGGGCGAGCGGGCACTCTTGAATCTTGGAGACAATCTCTTTGCACCGAGCCTAGAGTCTAAGGTTATTTGGCCTAGTGTCTTGGCACCGGATGCCCTGACCTTCCGCTGATCCCTTGCCCGGAGAAGGATGCGCTCCCCGTCACGCCCCCCTCCGCACCAAACAAGAACAGTCCTGCGACCCGCGCAGGACTGGACGCAGGATGGGGGCTGCGGCATGCGAGCATGACGCGACTGGCCAGCACCTGAAGCCGTAGTCTCCGGCCGCAGAGCTCTCGACGTTGACCGTTTTGGCGTTGTCAGCGAAAAGATGGAACAAAGAAGAAAGGTGCAGACAAGGGACGATGAATGAGGGTGCCCCACAAAACTCTAAAGCATCGCCACCACGCCACTCCGGCTTGCCCCTGGCCAGGAATGCGCTGGCAGGCCACTGATTGGTGCCCTGAGCAGCTCGCTGCGCGGTGGCTCAGCCCCGATGCGGGCTAGCCGTTTCGCCATTGGCCCACAGCTATTTTTGAGCAATACCTCAATCCGCCTTGATACGAATGTACCGACTACAACGTGAGTTTTTTGCCAGTGTCTCTAGATCGCGCATACACGTACTACCGCGTTGGTTACAACTATGCTGTCTTACGAAGTCCTGATGGGCGCCGCATGTAGCATGCTTATAGAGTGTCATCGGCGGTAATTTTAGCCTTATAACTTGTACGCGCGGCGTGACGGCTTTGTTGATAGTACGTAGTATAAACGTCGCGACCTCGGACTAACGTAGCAAGGTAGGCGGTATAGACAGTTGTGACCCGTGCACGCGCCAAAGCGTCCGTGCATACCAGACGCGCTCTAGAGTTTGAGGCAGAATACTCACGTTTTGATTGGGTACGCCAATATCAAGGTGGGTCCAGGTATGCACTGCTAGCCTATGGTGGTATGCAGCCTATGGGGGCATGCACTATTTTGATACTGGGCGGGTTCCATCACGACCGCTCTAGCTTGGGCTCCGCGATGCGCAGGCCTGTCTGCGTGTCAACCCTGGGGTCCTTCCACACAGCGGCTCAGGCCGCCCTGCAGCCATCCCAAGCCCTGGGAGGGCCGCGTGTGCCCCGGATTGGTCCCCGTCGAGAAAAATGTTGTCACGGCGCCGCGGCTTGGCGTGGCGTGGTGTGAACGAGCGAGCTGAGATCACGCATGGCCTGCTCCTGGTCTGCTGCGTGCTCCCTTTTAAGCTGCTCGACGCCCTCACTCTCCCCGCCCGGCCTGGTGTTGTCTTTTGCTGATCTCTACCCCATGCCTGCTTCAATTCCCTGGCGGTGTTGATTCTCCTTGCGCGACCATTTCCTACCTGTGTTTGCGTCTTTCCCGTGTCTTCTTTTTCCTCTCGGCAACACCAACGTTCCAGAAAAGCCGCACCTGCGTCCTTGATCATCATCACCACCTCCTCAGGTTCCGACCACCACCACCAGCGTCATCTGACGACACCTCCCGGCTCTTCCGTGTCGACCACAAACCACAGCCTCGCTCACCATGTCTGAGGAAGGAGGTGGCCACTCTGGCCCTGGCGCGGCTTCCGCCCCCGCCAATGGCAATGCTCACGCTTCTGCTGCGGTGCAAGCCGACCAGCCATCGCAGATCAACACCCAGAAGCCAAAGGAGGTCACCTACGACCTCAACGAGGAGGACTTCCCAACCTCACCCCAGGGCACTCAGACCCCGAACCCGTTCAGCCGCCGCCAGACAAGCATCGACCTCGACGACTACTTTGTGAGCCCGCCTGCCGGGGCAATTCGCCCGTCCGCGCATTGCAGCGGCCTGTTAGCTAATCATACTTCTCCCATCCACAGGCCGGTCCTCGTGATATCTCGAAGCACTCCAAGTGGCCTCTGTTCATGCAGCTCCACGGAAGCATCATCCCCAAGCTCATCCTCCCGATCGCCTTCATCGGTCTCTGGGCCACTTGCATCACCCTCATCCACAAAAAGGTCCCCTACGTCAATCTCGGAATCTCCAACGTCCTCCTCACTGTCACCGGTTTCGTTGTCGGTCTCGGTCTCTCTTTCCGCAGCTCCACCGCTTATGAGCGTTATGCCGAGGGTCGCCGCTATTGGGGTACCCTCACCCTGACCTGCCACAGCCTTGCGCGCGTTATTTGGATTCACGGCAAAGAACGTCCCGATTGCACCAAGGAGGACGTGCTCTCGAAGCTGTAAGTAAATATTCGATTCGTGACAGCACTATCTACCATGTATGCTGACAGTGACCACGCTTTTAGCACCGCAATGAACCTTCTTGTTGCCTTCGCCGTCTCGCTCAAGCACAAGCTGCGTTTCGAGCCTTACATTCACTACCACGATCTGAAGGACCTCGTTGAGCACCTGGACACTTTTGCCGAGCAGGCCACGAACGAGAAGCTCGACCTTGTTAGGAAGAAGGGCATGTTCAAGCAGGTTGGCGAGAGCCTTGGCATCACATTTGCCCAGTCCAACCCGCGCAAGGAGATGAAGAAGGCCACGAGCCCGCTCGGCAACCTGCCGCTCGAGATCCTATGCTATCTCAGTGCATACGTCGACTCGCTCGTCGAGAACGGCCAACTGACCGTTCCCATGCAGCAGACCACAGCCTGTAAGTCGATCTCGGAGAGAAGAAGGCGCCGCTTTGTGTGGCCTTTGCAATACGCAAGAGCATACTGACCCAGAATTTGCGTAGACAACGCTCTTGCTTCGTTGAACGACGTCCTGACTGGCTGTGATCGTGTACTCAACACCCCTCTGCCCATCGCCTACGCCATTGCCATCCAGCAGATCACCTGGCTCTACGTCATGCTATTGCCCTTCCAGCTGCTCCCTGGCCTCGAGTGGATCACCATCCCTGCCACGATTGCCGCCTCTGCCATTATCCTGTCCATCCTCTTCATCGGCCGCGAGATTGAGAACCCGTTCGGCAACGATGTCAACGACTTGCCGCTCGAGGCGTTCTGTGCTCAGATCATGGAGGACTTTGAGGTCATGGCCGCTCGCCCGAAGCCCGTCTGGGCCGACATTGTCAAGCACCCCCAGAACAAGGTCCTCTTCCCGCACAGCAACTCGTCCTACGAGGTCTGGGCCAGCCGCCCCGAGGGCGCTCTTCGCCGCACCCTGCGCAACCGCCCACATAACGCGTTTGGCGGCACGCCTGGATGTGCGAACACCACCGCGGAGGGCAGCCTGAACGGCGAGCAGAAGGTGCACTCTGAGAACAACGTCTAAGCGACGAAAGAGGAGCCCAAGGTGAAGATTGAGAGAAAATCTGCTTCCAACAAAGGAAGCACGATGTGTACATAACAGACTGTGAAACTTGTTGGGGGCATTACTGGAGCATTGCAGGATACAACGGCATCATAAAAAAGGAATGGAAGTATCGCGGAAGCTTGCCTGCTGAGATGACCACTTTGCCCTCAAGAGTCTTCTGGCGAAACCGAGAGGCCGAGGACCCAGCCAGTCGCAATCTGGGCTCATCCAGCGACTACTTCCACCACACAGAGTTTTGCGTTTGGCTTTTCAGGGTTAATTTATTTTCTTCACTTCCATAATTTGACAATTCCACACACCACTACTACATCGGGCAACACTGGTCATACATGCCTTACGATTGATGCGCGAGCTGGTTCGTGAATGCGAGGACATGTAATCTGCTTGCCAGTCCCACCACCCTCTCAATGTTAATGCCAAGTAACAGACTCGAATAGGCGGCGCATATGGTCTGACAGTGCCTTGTATTGGGGCTTTTTTGTCCTCTCTCGGCGCGGTGGATCACACGGGCGATATGCGTATTGTGTCTCACCCACGCCTACCAGCACCCGCCCCTTCCCCCTTCTCCGTGGGCGCGCGCGTGAAAGAGTGCTGCAACTTGTCTTGCCCCTGACCTGTCCTGAAATCTCATCCCTCGCTCTTCTTTTGTATAATTATGGTGATCGTGGGGACAGGGTTGGGTGGATGGGTGGTGAGTAGTAGTAGTAGCAGTATTCGTAGGAGATGATAGACTGGTGGAAGCCGGTGACTCAGTGCTTCTGGCACGGCCGGTTCTGCTCGAGCCAGTCGTCCAGACCGGGGAAGATGTCTGAGCATTCGCATAGCTGTGAAAACGCGGCGAGAGGCGAACGCAGAGCCGGAAAAGGTGTTAGCGCGTTTTGCTATAATCCTATAAATTTGCTTCTGGTGGGCGGCGGGATTGGTTACGAGGGGGAGTGGGTGATGATGAGGAGGAGGAGGAGGAGGAGGGGCGTACGTCATCCCAGTTGCCGTCGATGCACTCTTCGATGGCGGTGAGGTTGCCGAGCATGTACGCCGCCGTCACGCAGGCCGCGACGCGCATGATGCGCCAGCAGCTGCGGCGCGACTCGTCAGCGTCGACGCTGTCGATGTTGTAAACTGCTGAGGCGACGAGGGAGGTCTTAATGGCTGGTGCTGCTGCTACTGTTGTTACTGTCACGCTCGGGTAAGCTGTCATGTCTAATGTTCACGTGGCCTAGCAATATTCTCGCGTGGGACAGTCTTTGGTAGAGAAAAGGCGATAGACATAATTCGGGGCTAGTCAAGATGTGTTAAGGGGGGGGGGGGTGGGACACAAGAACTCACCGGATGGAGCGACCACAGCGACATGGCTCCCATCCTCGGGTGTGTCATCCGCGGACAGGCCCGCGTGCGGAGCTGTCCGAGCCAGTGCTGCACTCGTTGCGAGGACGAGGATGTTGATGAGGCTGGACTTCATCGTGCCTTTTTGGAGGCTGGCAAAATTCGGCTGTGGTATTTCTGCTGCCGCTGATGTTCACTGCCAAAGCTGCTGCTCACGCAATGCTACGTTATAGTTCCAGGACGTCAGAACAATGTCTGCAGACAACAGAGAGGCTTTTCGTCTCTTTATATCCTTTCCCCGATGGTGAAGAGTTGATTGTTTATGTGGCAGTATCTGGCCTCAGAGGACACGACACAGCCCATGCCCTTCAGAAGGCTGGAAGCGCCGCCCGTCGCTATATCACGATTGGAACCCCAACAGATACGTATCTACCAAGTGGCTGAGACAATCGCACGACAAGGTAAATGATCGTTATGCCGACATGCTGCATATGCTGCATTGATACTTCTTCATAACCTGGAGTATTATTCATTCGCAATTGTCTGTTCATGCGTGTGCAATGGCAGTCTCGCTTTTGGGGTGTCCCTCCATGGGAAAGGTTTGGAAGCCACCAAGCAGCAACACGCGGTGGTAGACCGTCGTGGACTCCGGTCGGGGATTCAGCACTGAAAACAAGGACTCTACATGGTGGTGAATTTGACATCGGGACATTGTACTAAGGCAGTATTCTCGAAAGACACGGATCTCTTAGATTGACAGATTTGAAATCATGCCTGCATCCATTCCAAGACGACTCTCGGAATAAGCCTGGGAGATTCACTCCACGAATCGCAGACGTTCTCTGGCCCATCTCGTCCTCTCGAGGACCGCACATGGAACCTCCCTATTCCCTTAAGGTTTTCACAATCTCGCGCACACCGGCGAACTCTAGCTCGGCCATCGTTTCATCCCACAACTTTTCTTGGATCTCCTTTCCCGAGTCACCGTAGAGGACAGGCGGGAAACTGCATACCGGACGTTAGTCATCAAGTTCCAGGCTTTGAAAAAGAGTAGCCGGCTTGAAGTGGGATCACTCACGGTTTGATCGTCCAATCACTGACGAGCGCTCCATGACTCTCCTTGCTCTTGACGGCCACAGCATCAACATACGTCGATGCGCCGACGTCGATGGTCCGGCTCACCACGGCCATAAACATGTGGTACAGCTTCTCCGTGATGCCAGACATGGCGCCCTCGTTGAAGGCCGTGTCCCGGCACAGCCCGGGATTGACCAGGTTGAGCACGACATCCTCGGGGTCGACGTGCTCAGCGAGCTTTGGGACGAATGAGAGCTGGAAGAGCTTCGACTGCGAGTAGTGCTCGAACGAGCTGTATGCTTTTTTGGGGGTGGGCTGATTGTCCAGCAGGCCCAGCATGGACGGCGCGTTGACGTCCACCGGCGCGAAATAGGATGTGTCCGAAGTCACGACGCTCAGCACGGGCGGGGCCGCAGCCGCGACAGCACCAGACTGGCGTGCCTGCCGGTGGCCTTGCTTCATGATGGGCAGCAGGAGGATCGTTAGGAGCATGGTGGACAGGTAGTTGACCTGCAGCACCCGCTCATGCTTCGTCTCCGGGACGGTCTCGTACTGTGTCCGCTGGATGCCCGCGTTGAGTAGGACAAGGTCGATGGTCCGCTTTTGCTGCTGGACTTCGGCCTTGCACTTGTCGGCAAACCCCTGGACGGAGGTGTACGACTCCATGTCCAGAATCCATACCTCCACTTGGGCCTCGGGGAACTCCTCGCGGAGTTTGGCGGCCGCAGCATCGCCGCGGGCTTGGGATCGCACGGCTAGGACGAGCCGCGAGAGCTGGAGGCCGAGGAGCTGCCGGCTGCTCTCGAAGCCCAGACCCGCGTTGGCACCGGTGACAATTGCTGTCTTGCCGGAGAGGTTGATGATGGAGGTCGGGATGGGTACGGGGGTCACGAACTGCCGCTTGAAGAAGGCGAGCATGCCTTTCTCCTTGCGTGCGGCTTTCTCGAGCTGCAGCGAGCCGTTCGTGTGCTTCGCGGTGGATGCCATTGTGCTGTGACCGGAGGCGGTTGAGGTCTGGCCGTGGAAGGGAGGGTGTACCCGTTCGCAACGACCCTTGAAGCTGTTGCGAGCTGCTTGGACTACAGCTGTGTCATGTGTGATTTGTGCCTCAGGGTATGTACGCGTAGGTGATGCTATGCGTTGGGCTTACCAATTGTCCAAGCCATCAGCGACAGGATGCTGGAAGTGTTGCGTGTCGGCTCAAGGGGGCGAGATGGTGGTGCCTTTATGGCCAAGGAGTGCCGCCATGGCAAACACCTTGACAACGACCGCCCGCCCTCGGGGCCGTGAGTTCCAAGAGACCCCTGGCAAGAGCAAACTAAGAGCTTGCCGTGGCAGGACTAGGGGACCCTTGATCCATGGCCATGCAGCAGCTTGATGGTGGCATGCACTGCACGAACTAACCTTGGACGATGCGCGTGGGAGGGCCGAGTGGGAGGGCCGAAATACATCATGTAGCGTCATCATGTCAAGCGCGCCAGAGCTGCAAGCACGCCGCAGCCTCGCTGTGCGAAGACGGTCCGTCCCGGCGGACAAATGCGCAAAATCGGGCATGTTTACGACTTTGACGAGAGCCAATCAAGAGCTCGGCGCGCAGCGAACTGCAAGTAGAGTTCCCCGTCCAACATGTCCGTGGACAAGGAAGGTTCTGGGCTCCACAATTGTCACGCATAAGCACTGTAAATCACGGCTCTGCAAGCCGCCTGCAGACGATGACTGCCTTACAATGTCACGCAGGATTGCACAGGACACAATCGTGACTTGCAGGACAGACTTCACCGTTCGACTGTCACAGTACCGATGCGCATCGTTCTTGAAATTCATCGTTGTTATCCAAACCATGTGCATACCGGCTGGAAATCCACAAGGTGCCAAGTCTCAAAACGGCTCAGCCGCGAACCGGAGCATTCGTCCGTGGTCGTCCGGCGGCTTTCAAAGCATCGCCAACTCAAACATTCAAACGATGATTCATGAGGATCGCAAGACTGACAGCCTGCACCGCCAGGCCCTGCACGAACTATTCTACGGATGGCAGTCTTTCCTGTTCGAGTCGCGCCTTCCAGACTTCTTCCCCGAAGCATGATTCTGCCACGAACCGTCGTTGCATCCCTCAAGTAAGCTCCAACCGCCATGGTTATTTTATTGCTTCATCCTCTTTCTCTTGTTCTTCACGGCCTATCCCCTGATGATCGACCACATGGTTGAATCGACAGGCATACCCCTGTGAGCTGTGACTGGCGGTCCGCCAGACGACCTTCACATTTTCTAAACAGACCCTCTGCCAGTTTTCCGTGGTCAGGCACAGTAAACTTGTATGTGCATCTATGCTAAGTACAGCGATGCAGAGTCAGTCTGACCTGTGCCAAGTCAGGTTTGCGGTTTTGCCGCGAAATCATCATGCATCACAAGAGAAGGTCCTTGGCCACAGCTACAACTCAAATGTGGCACCATGGTGCAAGAAATTCTCCGGCGGCCGTAACAATAAGCTGGCCACGGATGCCCATGGTTCTCATGGTGCATCAACTGCTCGCGGCTGGCAGCCAGGGGTTCATGCCTTCACCGTGTGAAATGGCTTAAGATATCATATGCGATATCATGTGAAGACACGCGCTCTGTCCATGTGACGGTGTTGAGAGCATCCGCATTACAACACGCGCCCGCACAGTGACGCTGCCTGCCTGGCGTTGGCGAGTTCCCCACCAGCAAAATGTGGGGTATGTGCCCGCCCACGCCAGAGGCGGTGGGCAACACCCGTACCGAGACTGATCATCCAAATACACGAAGGCGCAATTGTGTAGTGGGTGCATCGATTGCTGGCTGGCTCCTGGCATTGCATCTCTACTGAGAGCGGAAGAAGAGTTTTGCCAATGAATGTCTGGTGCCTGCTCGGTCGGTGAGTGAGTGCTGCGTGGGCTATGGCCGTCTTATCTTATCGAGACAATAGCAGGGGACTTGGACCCCCGGCCCCACCATGATGGCGGCGGCGGCCCCTCGAGCCAAAGAAAAAAAAAAGAGATTTGGGCAGCAGCAATTTTCCCTGGCCCCGCCAAGGACCCTGTCGCGGGGTGCTTCCAGAAGAGAGGCTCAGAAAATTTAGGGAACAATAAGAGGCGACGGACGGTCTGCCGCTTCTCGTCCTCTCCTTCTCCCGACCAGCGTCTTGAGACTTCGAGGTTTTCACAAGCCTTGAAACCACAGAAACAGGTCGCCATGGACCACAACAAGCTTGTCGAGCTCTTGAAGAGCACCCAGATCCGTGAGTATTCCCCTCGATCTGAACGCGCCTGTGTGTCTTGAGCTTGCTTAAAGCTCCCTCTCGAGGTTCCCAAGTACTGATCTGGTCGCTTCTTCTCTAGCCGACACCAACAAGGTCAAGGCCGCGACCGCCGAGCTCCGCAAGGACTTCTACCCGCACCCAGAGGCCCTCATTGGTCTTCTCCATGTCATCGTGTCGAGCCCCGAGCCGACCATCCGCATGCTTGCGGCGGTCCAGGCCCTGAGACTTGTCCACAAGCACTGGGAGAAGATCGAGGCTGGCCAGAAGCCCGCCGTCCGCAACGAGCTGCTCCAGGCTGTTGTCCGCGAGCAGGACTCCAAGTGCCGCCATGGCGAGTCCCGCGTCATTGCTGCCATCGCTACCCTCGACTTCGAACAGAACGAGTGGACCGACCTCCTGCCTGCCATCTATCAGCTCGCCACATCCGATGCCGTTGGCCAGCGTGAGGTCGGCTCGTACGTCATCTTCAGCCTTCTCGAGGCCAACCCTCCCTACTTCGAGGACCACCTTGCCCGGCTGTTCGAGCTCTTCGCAAAGACCATCCGTGACCCCGAGAGCCGCGATGTCCGTGTCAACACCATGCTGTCCATCAGCGCCATGCTCATGCTGGTCGATGTCGATGAGGACGAGACTTCGCTCAACGCCGTGCAGGAGTTCATTCCTGCCATGGTCGATGTTCTCAAGGATGCCGTCGAGAGCGGCGACTCTGACAGGATTCAGCAGTCCTTTGAGGTCTTCCAGTCATTCCTCGCCTACGAGTCGGCTCTCATCAACAAGTACTTCAAGGACCTGGTCTTCTTCATGATGGAGCTGGCCAGCAACACCCAGGCCGACGAGGATGTTCGCAACCAGGCGCTTGCCTTCCTTGCTCAATGCGTCCGTTACCGCCGCATGAAGATTCAGGGTATTCCCGACCTCGGTGGCGCTCTCATGCGCAAGAGCTTGCAGATTCTCTCCGAGGTTGACGACGACGATGACGAGGATGATGCTACCACCCCCGCCCGCACTGCCCTTGCCCTCATCGACCAGCTCTCGAGCGACCTGCCTCCCCGCCAGGTCATCGTCCCTCTCCTCGAGGAGTTCCCCAAGTATGCCAGCTCGCAGAACCCAGGCGAGCGCAAGGCCTGCATCCTGGCACTGGGCAACTCTGCCGAGGGCGCTCCCGAGTTCATGTCCACTCAGATCTCTGGCCTCATGCCGGGCGTCCTCCAGCTACTTCAGGACCCCGAGCGCTCTGTCCGCTACTCAGCGCTCCTTGGTCTCATGCGCCTCGGTGAGGACCTCGCTGACAGCATGACTGCCCACCACGACGACATCATGACTGCCCTTGTCAAGAACCTCGAGCACGCCAACAGCGATGCCGCGGACGAGAAGAACGCCGAGATCATCCGCTCCGTCTGTGGTGTCATCGACTCCATGGCCGAGGGCTTTGGCGACGAGATTATGCAGAAGTACGGCGAGAGCATGATCACCCAGATTGGTAGCTTCCTCGGACACCCTGATGTCAAGGTCAAGGCCGCGGCTGCTGGTGCCCTTGGTGCCATCGCTGCCTCCATCAAGACTGCCTTCATTCCCTTCCTGAAGCAGACCATGGAGGCCATGTCCGCATGGGTCACTCTTGAGAACGGCGAGGACGAGCTCGCCCTCCGCTCCGCCGTCTGCAATGCCATGGGCCGCATCGCTGGTGGCGTTGGTGCCAAGGACTTCAGCCCTTACGTCATGCCCTTGTTGCAGGCCAGCGAGAAGGCTCTTCAGCTGGACAACTCGCACCTGCGCGAGACTACTTTCATCCTCTGGTCCCAACTCGCTCGTGTCTACGAGGGTGACCTGGGCGACTCTCTCGCCGGTATCTTCAAGGGTCTCTTCGACAGCCTTGAGCTCGAGGAGCAGGATGTTGAGCTTGACCTCGCCGAGGACCAGCAGGGCCTTGTCGACGAGGAGGTTATCATCGCCGGCAAGAAGATCAAGATCAAGGGCAACGATGATGACGATGATGAGGACGGCATGGACGACTCGGATGATGAGGATGACTGGGATGACCTTGTCGGTGTCTCCGCCGCCGCTTTCGAGAAGGAGATCGCCCTCGAGGTTCTCGGCGAGGTCATCTACTGCGCCAAGGAGAAGAGCGCTCCGTATATCGAGAGAGCGATTGAGCTCGTGACTCCCTTCGCCGAGCACTCTTACGAGGGCTGCCGCAAGACTGCCATCGGCACGCTTTGGCGCACGTATGCTTGTGTCTGTGAGGTCCTCGAGGCCGAGTCCGGCACCAAGTGGCAGCCTGGTCTGCCTCTGCAGACTCCGCTGAACGCCAACATCGCCAAGCTTGGCGAGATTGTCTCTACTGCCACTCTCCAGATCTGGCAGGACGAGTCTGACCGGTACGTACAACTTGTCTCTTCTTCCCATACATTTGCCCCCTTCCAAGTGATGATTACTTTGCGTTATACCCAGCTCACTCAGACGCTTCACCGCGGTTGCTGAGAACCCGTAAACCAAAATCACATCTGATGGATTCCTGCCACACTGTCATGTTTATCATTGGAGTACCTTCACACACACAAATACTGACAGCTTTACTAGGGACGTCGTCACCGAGATCAACCGCAGCGTCGCCTTCACCCTCAAGGCTTGCGGTCCCTCCATCCTCGGCCAGAAGGACTTCATGCAGCAAGTCATTACTGTCCTCGGCACAATCATCACCCGCTCGCACCCGTCTCAGCAGGATCTCGGCGACGAGGACGAGGAGCAGGCCGCCGTGCAGGGCAGCTCCGAGTGGGACTGGCTGACCGTCGACACCGCGCTCGACGTCGTCATTGGCCTCGCCGCCGCCCTGGGCTCCCAGTTCGCCGAGATCTGGAAGGTCTTTGAGAAGCCGATCATGAAGTTTGTCAGCTCGCAGGAGTCCCTGGAGCGCTCGACTGCCGTCGGCGTCGTCGCCGAGTGCGTCAACTACATGGGCGGCGCTTGCTCCCCCTACACCGCGACCCTCCTGCGCCCGCTCCTGCACCGCCTGTCGGACGAGGACAAGGAGACCAAGTCCAACGCCGCCTACGCCACCGGCCAGCTCGTCTTCCACTCCCAGGACGAGAAGACGTACCTGCCCGAGTACAACAACATCCTGGCCAAGCTCGAGCCCCTGCTCCAGCTCAAGGACGCCCGCCTCCAGGACAACGCCGCCGGCTGCGTGTGCCGCATGATCATGGCCCACCCGGACAAGGTGCCCATTGCCAACGTGCTCCCCGCGCTCGTCGACCTCCTCCCGCTCAAGGAGGACTACGAGGAGAACAAGCCCGTCTACCAGTGCATCCACAAGCTTTGTAAGTTCTTTGTGTGCCCTCCATCCACGAAACGAACCCCCCCCACCGTTCCCAGAGTTCTTGATGAATGTTTTGCTAATGAGGGTGTTTCAAAAAAAGACGCCATGTCCGAGCCCACCGTCCAGCAGCTTACTCCCAAGCTCATCCCCGTGTTCCAGCAGGTGCTCAGCCCCCCTGAGGAGCAGCTCGAGGACGACGCCACGCGGGCTCTCGTGCAGGAGCTCCTGACCCACCTGTCCAAGTAGAGAGAAAGGAGAAGAGAGAAAGCACGACCACTGCGATATCTTCCCCCTCCTGGATCAAATGGAGCTCAAGGCAGCAACAAAGAAAATGGGTAATGGTATGATGATTACGGTTGGCATGGCATACATACAAAAATTGGCGAACGAACGATACGAACGGAACGAACGTCCTGGCAATGGATTGGGCTCTTTTCTACCTCTTTCTTTTCGCGGTCGATCTAGGTTGATCGTGGCTTGGGAAGAGAAGAAGAAAAAGGGATAACTTACCTGGCTGGTACATGGATGATAGGATGGTTGGGCACACATTTGGTTGGTTTAGCGTTTGCATAGATTCCCCCCCGGTCCCCTTTATTTCCCCTACACACACAGACATAGAGCATCATCAGACCGTTGTTGTTCGCACCAGAACATGGCTGGTCTTTTCCTTTTTTTCAAATAAATAGTCACAACACCTCAACAAACACTTAAATGTCCATGATTCCACATGTGTGCAAGCGTGAGAGGAGGGTGAGCCATCTGGTTAAATGAAATTACGGCTTGCAACATGCATGCGTATGATGGCGTAGTTACGTATTCAGGGTTTTGGAGAAAGATGGGCCGCTGTCCTTGGGTCAAAACGAGATGGTGCTGGCTGCAGCGTGCAGAGTGCAGCTGGGGTCATGCATGCATGCATGTCGCCACTACATCTTGACCCGGGCCGGGCCATGCAGGCAGGCGGTCGCACTTTGTTCTGCCGCTAGATACGGGAAATGATTTTCTTGACGAGGCTGAGTTGAGCCAGACAGGTCTGGATGTCCAAGAGGAGGACCAATGAAGAGCCAGCGAAAACGGCAGGCTGACTGTGAACTGAGCACCCCCCGGGGGCGTGGGGACTTCCCAACTGGGCTTGTACATTCATCTTGTCCGAGCCGCGCACAGCAAAAGAAAGAAAGATTTTTCTGCGGCTTCATACTTGTCCAGGAGAACCGCAGCAGATATGCAGCAAGCAGGCTTGGCCGGGAGTATCATATTAGACTCATCGTGGTCCTTGCTCTAAGAGTCTTGTATCAGGTTTTATTTACTTTACTCTCTCGCAACATGCCGGCGCTCGAGGAATGCAGTAGAAAGGACGAAGACACATGGAAAGTGCCGGGTTTGCCAGGTCGCGAGGTGCAAGTATCGTAGCGGCAAAGGTCTTCGGTGCTCCTTACGTCCTCCCCGCTCACACTGTCTCACATCTGAAAGAGCCTAGAGCGGGATCTGCCTGATTTGGGCGCGTACCCACGCATGGGCGTTCGTTCAAGTATTGTGCCGGGAAGAAGGATGTCACTTACGCTGCTCGAGTGTCTTCATACATGACAACGACGAGGAGGACGTGCGAGAGGGGCTTCTTTGGGTACGTAGGACAAATCGCGTTACGTGGTGCGGGCAGAGAGTGAGGCAGCCTGAGTGACCGCGCAATCGAGGAATCAGGATTCCCATGTCCCTTTTGGGGGATCGCCTGAGTAGGGGGAACTGCAGGGTCTTGGCGTGTGTCATGACTTGTTGAAGTGCTTGTGGCTGGTCTAGTAGAGCGGCTGTCCGGTAGTCTCCGTGTGATGAGTGTGTGTGCGGGTGGTGTCCAAGGCTGTTTCGTGTTGGGAGGAGTGGGACGGGTTGGACAGAAAGCGTCCATGTGTGGGACGGAGTCGTGGCCGCAACGGCGGCAAGTGGGAGATCTGCAGGCACGCGGCCACCTCTAGGTGGGAGGCTCAGATGGTGCGAATCCTAGTGCCGACGAAAAACAGGTCGAGCAGATGAGGATGACGAGTCCGGGTTCTTAACCTCAGGTTGGAACCGGCACCTGTCCAGGCTTCTGCCGGCTGCACCAGGGACGCGATGTGTGGACTGGGACTTGTGCATGGCTGGTAGTAAGTGAGGGTGTTTGTCCAGGTCTGATGTCCTATCGAAAAAAAATGGCAGATCAAAAGCGGATGCTGGGGTGAGGGGAAGCTGCGAACAGCCGCCCTCCTGCACGGCGCTGCTCAGGGCACATTCCAGCTGGCCCGCCAACATATGCTGCGAGATTGCCATCGACCGACAGCACGCCAACCACCCACCAGCAATGCCAAATCTCGTCAACATCTCCAAGGGCTCGTGTCCCTGAGGCCAGAAGCTCCATCCCAGCTGGTCTGCTCGGGCACATGCGGCCTCTAGCTGACGATCCTTCAACGGCCGCTTGTGAGCAGCAACCATCCATCGACTCACGGTTGGCCCAGCCACCCCATTGCCTCGCAACGGGAGTACTGATCATGACGTACTACACAGCTCCCAGCGGCACTGTTTCCATCCGGCCTACCCCGATCGACCGTGCTTGCAGCTGTCAGCTCAACAGCCAACATGTCATGACGAAGCCACGGACGCTTTCCCAGCGCCCGGGTGGCGGGCCAACGAGCAATACGAGACGGGGTCCCTCCCAGACGCTGCACTAGACGGCTAGAGTCGAGCTTGTGGTGGTGTCGCGAGGCCCTTGATGTTGCCCGTCGAAACCTTCGGAGCAACTTGCACGCTGACGCGTCAGTAGAGCCGCATTGTTAGCCGGGTGGCCGGCCGCAAGCTCGTCAGAAAGAGTTTTGTCAACCGCACGTCGAGTCCTTAGCCGCCAGTCTCCACCGCAAGCTCCAATAAGCAACCGCCGCCTCGCCCAAACGAGACCTGACCCCATCTTTTCGGCAGCCACAGCGCGGGCCCCAAGCCTGCCCACGCTGCCCAGCCCGCCCACAAGGACAACAGGCCAGGGCCAAAAGCTTAGCACGGCTCGGGGCCACGGAGCGGGTGCTCCACCACGCCCGTCATGATGAGCGGTGGGCCGGGGTTCTCCGCAATTCAGATCGCGATCTCCCATCTCCAAGGAACACAGCAGGTGCTCGCTCATACGGCTGCAATGGGACGACAAGGTCGTTGTTCCCATCGTGTGGAAATTACAATGCCGAGCGTACAAGGCCAGGAACAGAATTAGCCTCAGGAACGATCCCCGACGAGTCAGAAGGGACAAGAGCTAGGGCCGCCCCTCATCGCGCCATTCTTGCTTCTTCGTCCAGGACGGCTGGCAAAACTCTGGTCTTACCAATCTCATGGTTCTCAGTCAAAAGTGGGAACAAGACTTGTCGAGGCGCCAAACTCTATTCGAGAATTTCCGAGGCATGGTGCAAAAGGCAAGATCGACTAACCACGCAAAAGATCTGAGATGGTCCAACGCTACATGCATCGACGGCTGTGCCCAGCAAGCAAGAACGGGCCACTCGGGAAGTGACGCGGTTCCAGTCGCTACCGTGCTTCAGTCTAGGATCAGTGGAGCACAAAGATTCGTCACGCTGCTTCCCATGATGCTCCAGTGCTGCTCCAGCCAAGCAAGAAATCAGACCGGAACTCGGCAGTGGTGCTTCTTCGGAATGCTGCGAGCTTTGCTCGCACGGTTCACGCCTCTGGAGTGCGGGGGGATTCCTCCGCATGTGCTTTGGACCTCAATGCCTGGGGAGATTTGTTTATGTCTTGGACGTGCTTCAGACTGTCATACTGCTTTGGACCTGCATGCGGGATCTTGGAGCCATTGTGTGCGAGGAGCTCGTGCTCCTCTAGCTGAGACATTGTGATTTCGATAGGATGCCTCGAGTATCAGGTCCGCTCTGGCAGGTTTGACTGTCTGGGAAGCCGAATGGATAATCCCGAGTAGCCAAGTGCCAGTCCAGCTCCACTGAAAGTCCGTCACCGCGCAACATGCCCACAGCGGACAGCGGGCTTGCTGCAAGCAACGGCTCCGAGAGCCGATCATAGCCCCAAGCAAAACTGCCACGCTCCCCGATCGACGCATTGGTACTGTGTACAACCTGGCATGATGTGTGGCACACCCTCCTTCAGCTAGCTCCTGGTGGAATGGAGTGGCTGGTACGACTACACACCACGCGGGCCTGGCCAAGACACTGCAGTATATGAAGTCCCTGTGGTAGCCTGGGGCCCTCCGCCAGGTTCCATCTCCCTTCCTTTTCCTTCCCATCCCTTCTTCTAATTCCATCCGAAGTTCTCCTGCCACCTATAATTGGTAGAGACAGCTCGACTCGTACAGCACATTCGTTCCATCCTCACCACTCGTTGGGAATATAGCATTTACACGACCTTCGTTTTCCAGAAACCGATCATCATGAGATACTCATCCGCAGTCAGCTCGGCCATCTTCATTGGTGCTGCCATTGCTGCCCCGCAGGGCGTCACCGAAGACATTGCTCCCTCTGGCGGTCCTCCTTCCGGTTGCTCAACTAGCTACGATGGCACCTTCGAGATCACAATCGGCCAGGCACCCTCTGCCAAGAGAGATCTTGAGGTACGTTTCAGCCCTGTCAAATATGCGATCACACCCACAGCCATTGATCTAACATTTTGTTAAGGAGCGTGCCACATGTGGTTCCACTGCAGGCAGCTTGATTGTGAGCCTCAAGAACGGTAACCTCCTTGATGCTCAGAAACGCACCGGCTACATCGCCGCCAACTACCAGTTCCAGTTCGACGGGCCGGCCCAGACTGGCGCCATCTACACGAGCGGCTTCTCCGTCTGCCAGGACAACTCTCTGGCTCTTGGTTCGAGCAAGACGTGGTACCGCTGCCTGTCTGGAGACTTCTACAACCTGTACGACCGCAACTGGGCGCCTCAGTGCGAGAAGGTCTCCATCTTGATCATGCCTTGCACCGGCAGCGGCGGTGGCGCCGGCTCTGGCGGTAACGTCGTCGGCACTACCATGGTTCCTACGACTGTCGTTACCCAGCTCGGTGACGGCCAACCCCAGGTTGTCTCGACCATGGTGC
Source organism: Microdochium trichocladiopsis (assembly GCF_020744255.1). Taxonomy (NCBI): domain Eukaryota; kingdom Fungi; phylum Ascomycota; class Sordariomycetes; order Xylariales; family Microdochiaceae; genus Microdochium; species Microdochium trichocladiopsis. The sequence goes on from NW_025763550.1 coordinate 2,426,248, forward strand.
CCAAGCCCATCACTCAGATTTCCGATGGCCAGGTTCAGGCTCCTCCTGGAGCTCCTGTCACTCAGATCTCGGACGGTCAGGTCCAGGCTCCTTCTCCCATTGCTACCAAACCCGCGGGACCTCCTGTCTCCCAGATCTCCGACGGCCAGGTCCAGGCCCCTACCCACGCTCCCGTCACTCAGATCTCGGACGGTCAGGTTCAGGCCCCTACCGGTGCCCCCGTTACTCAGATCTCTGATGGCCAGATCCAGGCGCCCCCTGGCACTGTTGCTCCTCCTGCCTCGACCACTCGCCCTGCGACCATCCCCATCTCTGGCGCCAGCTCCATGACCGGCTCATTTGGTGCTTTCCTCTTTGGCCTTGTCGCTACCTTCTTCGCCTTGTAAATCGAGCAATCTCGATCTACAAAGCAACGTCTCTTGTCCCCTCGACAACATAATGCCTATTTCCGGAGGGATCTGAATCGGGCACTGTTCTGGTTTTTCATGAACAGCATGTTGGTGGGGGTGGGCGGCGGAAATTGAACCCTACTCCCTCTGGAGGACCATGAATGTCTAATGGATGATGTCAGCATGTGAGAGTCGGTCCGAGAGAGGGACGTGGGCTTCGGCTTGTTGTGCTCCCTGTTCAGGTTGGAACGCGGAGGCGCGGGTGATATACACGTTTTTCTGAGCAAATATAAGTTGGAATTTTGGCATGTGCCCCGGTCTTTGAGTTCGCGCTGGAGTTCATGCCCGCACCTGTTCGAGATATCATGAGAACGTCAACAGCGTTGATTGTTAATGCGACTTCTCCGTATGACTGGAAACTTCACAAAGTACGCGCCATTACTAACACCACACCAACAAGGAATCAAATGGATACCTTGCCTTGTCAATATTCTTGCATCATCTGTGTATTGTCTGACATTTGTCACGTCCGGACAAGCTCTTTTGTTGAGTCTACTGTCATACTCGCAAGCTCTTGGATTCGTGCTGTATTTCGGATGTGTGGCAAGGTCCCTTGAGAATCGAGGATGATTCGCTCCATTGATCGTGTCTTCTGCATTGCGGCATGTAAGACCGAAGTTGCACAGTGAGAAGGATGCTCCACTTATCCTTCTAATATACGGCTTGGAGAAGACATGCTAGTTTTCTAGATCTAGGGTTCTACAACACCAATTGTGATCTCCTCGTGAAAATATTCCCGAAACACTGGAAAAGGTTCTATAAATTTTAGGGATGTGCTGCGTAAATCAAAGCATATATCACAAAGTGGTGGAGAAACTCTGGAAACTTACGGAATACTCTCCATGCTTGCCACTCATCCGAGAAGTCATGGTGATGCGCTGGTCGACCACTGCTGGCGTCGTGATGAGGTTTCGGGCACTTACATGATGGAGGAAGTGGGTTTGGTGACCCACTTTCTACGTTCCCCCCAAAGAAAGTGGGCCACCATCACAATTGCCGGCCCTGGCTGGCTCTCGTTCGTCATTCCCGAAGTCAGCATTTTCTAGCTACACGTTGAGCGAGGAAAGCGCTTGGCTGTTGTCACCTCGTCAGACTGACGGCGCCAGGCAGTTTCTTGTATGATCGGTCTGCCACCATTCTTATTCCAACAACTAGCGACTGCAGCGCCGCTGCTCTGTTCGAGCGGAACTTTGGGTGTCACAAGCTCTTGAAGCGTGCGGAAGCCTCCTCCATCATCCATCGACCTCGCACTCGCGCGCCTCCAACGCGACTCGAAATCCAACACAACCTCACCAACGTGCGCGCGACTCTGTCCCTTTCTCACGCATCAGACGCCTTGGTCTGGCCTCGAGCCGCTCCCCGAAGAAATACAGCTTAGACGTGCGAAACACACAGACACACGACCGGGCGCGGGAAAATCAGCACAAAAAAAAGATGTCCGAATACTGGAAGTCGACACCAAAGTACTGGTGCAAGCACTGCAGCACCTACGTGCGCGACACAGGGCTCGAGCGCAAGAACCACGAGGCCACGGCCAAGCACCAGGGCGCGCTGAAGCGGTTCCTGCGCGACATCCACCGCGACCATGAGAAGGAGCAGCGCGAGAAGGACCGGGCCAAGCGCGAGGTCGAGAGGTTGAATGGCGTCGTCGGGAGCAGTGGTGGTGGTGGGAGCCAAAGCGCTGCTTCTTCGGCGGCGGCACCACCACCGTCGGCACCGTCATCAGCACCAGCCACGAAAGAGCAGAGGCAGAGACAGTGGGAGCAGCTCGCCGAGATGGGCATCGATGTGCCCACGGAGCTGAGGCCGGATATGGCCATGGCGGGGACGTGGACCGTCACGAATACGCGCGTCATCGATGCCGGCGGTGGTGAAGGCGATGGCGAGACGAAACCGGCAAATATCGACGCCATCGCAAACGGAACTCGAAAACGGGTCAGGCCTGAAGAGAACGAGGACGATGAGCGGAGGCAGGAGGAAGAGAAAGCCGTCCAGAGCTTGTTCAAGAAGCCACGGCGATGGGGCCGTGATACGAAAGAAGCGCCTGGAGACGATGCCGAGCTAGATGCGCTGCTGAGCGGCACCCTCGTGCCTAGAGCTCCGAAGAAAGAGGAAGAAGATCAGCCCGACGCGGATGCTGGTGCGGATCGAGTGAAAGACGAGCCAAGCACAGCGGACTCAGGTCTGCCCGTTGTGAAGAATGAGGAGCTAGACACAAGTCAACCTCTTGAAGACCTTCCATCAGTAAAGGACGAGGCTGCACCCACAGTGAAGCAGGAGGACTTGGCCGAAACACCGGCGGACGCAGACGTGCCTGTCGTCATGTTCAAGAAGCGCAAGGGCAAAGAAAATATCCGCCAGAAGAAGCCTCTTAAGCCTTGATTAAAGACCAATACTGAACGCCTGCCTGCGACACTGTGATCAGAGCTAGCGAGAGCGAGGTGTCTGGAAGCAGCACACAATCGACGTCGACAATGGTCTTGCTCGATCAACACAAAACCGAGACCTCCATAACCAGCAATTTTCAGCAAACTTGACTGCCGTTGGAATCCGGGGCATATCGCTAGGCTTGGTCATGCGCACGTCCACTTCAACTAGCATTGATCCGCGTCTGGTTGCCACCCTCTGCAGGCCTCGCCTAGTTGACCAGCGCTGCTGCATGTTCACGATGCAGTATTTGCTTTAGCTGCGTAAAGACGGCTGTCTGAAGACAATCCCTTTGACGGACACCAGTAGCGACCGCCGTCAAGAGCATTCTGTTGCGCAATTGCCAGCCGGGTATCTCTCATCAGTTGGCCCTCCCGAACAGAGCCATCAGGCCGAGGAGCCACTCAGATTCCGCAACGCTGTGCATAGATGTTCCAAGATTCTACGAGGATCGTGCGTCACTATTCACACCGACTTCTCTTGGGGATGGCCCGCGTAGGCAGCGCATCTCGCCAGGACGGCACAAAGCCGAAATTCCGCTCAGAAGCGACTTGACCATAAGATTCCAGAGTCTTCCTGATCGTCAACTTGGAGCCACAAAACTCTCTTGGCTGTCAGCTCAGCGGGACAAGCCGAAGTGTCGCCCAGCAATGCCTCCACATGGCCCAGCAGCCTTGCGGACTTCTCCGGCGTGAGCAATACCATAGTAGGATTTGTCTCGATTAGATGCGTCTATGACATACTTGAACATACACTGCTGCAGCTTTCAAGCATTCGGGTCGTTACGCAAGCAGAATAGTACATGTATAAGACACCTGAGCAGCTTAGCGCAGCCTCGCAGATGGAAGCGAAGCAACACCCGTGAACAGTGCACCAGGATCCTTAAGCCACGCCCGACACAATGGATGTGATTACATGATGGGCCGCCCCCAGCACCACCATCACAAAGCAAGCACACCACTGTCCGTACCGCAACCCCTGCGGTGCCAACCAACAAACATGACCAACAGCAGCCACATGGTATCAGGATGCTAGCCGGCGGCGTCGGGTACTTGCAGCGAAACCCCTCCCTTGCAGGGCTCCCCCCGGCACAGCTTGGCTTTTTCGTAAGCACACAGAGTCGTACCATGCGTGTGCCGTGTCCGGGCAAACATGGCCAACAGACAGAGCTGCCATGTGGGCGAAGATTTGGAGGCGGATGCCACATTATCAGCTCGCCCGAACCAAGCAGGCTTGGCGAAGCATGTGGCTGCTCTAATTAACCCCACACGACGCCCCTAGGCCAGAATTGCGCAGAGCACAAGACCAGGGACAATTTCTGCTGCAAAGAAAAGCCCGCCAGGCAGGAGGCGAGGATCCCACCACTTGACAAAAATGAGCTTGAGTGTTGGACAGCGCTCAGTTCTTGCATGCTGAGCCTCCACCCTGTTAGATGGCGTTGGTTAGGGCTGGCAGGCCGAGTATGCACGGGCGTGCTGCATCCTGCGCCAACAGGTCATTAGTCCCAAAGTTTACTGCAAGTTGGGCACCGTTCGATAACCAACATCAAGCTATGCAGACCATCTTCGCCCTACCGTCCGTGTGGCTGGAAGACAGAGAGCTTAATTACTACAGAGCGACTTTCAGCGTGGCTGTATACACTTCACTGTTCTGCATAGCCTTCAGGGCCAGAACAGTCCAGACTCCAGGCTCAATCAACGATGGCGGACTCTGTTCTGCGAGGTTACTTAATCCACATCCTCATAATCCAGATCGCGATATTTTAGGCGATCACCACAATGACTGTGCGCATCAGATAAAAATTGGACGGCACCTGTACCCCAACCCTTGTCCGCAAACCTCCCCTCATCCCGGTCGAGCTGCAGGTGCCAAGTCGTCACAGCTGTTGGTTGCGAGCTATACGAAGCTGACGCCTCCACTGCGGCTTTCTTGTTGAGAAGCATCTGCCGAGGCCAGACCTATCTCTCTTTTTGCGCCAGTCTTGTATCGGTGTAATTCCGCTTGAGCAGGATAGTCGATTGCATCACAACCAGTTCCAAAACGACACAAACAACGCTGAAGGGTACAAAGTTCGACACACCTCGGAGAACACAGTGAGGACCATCACAGCGCCGTTCATAGCAGGGGCCAGCGCGGACAGCGCAGAATCACCCACAGACGAGCTCTTCTCACACGTGGGTGTCTATCATGGGGGACGCAGAGAACAATGGCTGGCCAAACGGACACGGAAACAACACTCAGAATAACCTCAACCGGAACAATCAGCCCTACAACAACCAGTACCCGGGAACATGGCAGTCGTTGGCATTCCCCCAAGCGACAAGGGCGTCTTTCAGCGAGCGCATAGCCAGAGGCAGTGCTTCTGCCATGGGCGGTGGTCTCCGTCGAACTCCATCACCGGCTCTCCTCGCTGCCGAGCCATCGCATTCGAGTAGCGGACTTTCTCGCGATGGCTCTATTATCTCAGCAGACTCGAGGGTGTGGCAGTCCGACACTGTGGGGGCCACAGGTGCAGCGACGGGCTTGTATAAGCCGCCGAGTCCGCCAGCGCGGACGCAAGGGCAGTTCACCCGGGACGATGTTGACGTGGCAGGAACGCAAACAACCGGAAACGCCAGTGCTTCAGGACCAAATCAAGGTCAAACTGGGGTTCTCAGACAGACTCTGCAGAAGAGCGACAACAACAGCAGTTTTACGACAAACTCCATTCAGGACAATCGGCATGGGCAGCAGGGATATTTCCAACTCCCGCAACAGCATCAGAGCTCCGGGCAGCAATCGACATTCCAACACCATCAATCACCGCCGCTGGGGGCGGACACGGCGGCTGGCTTTCAAAATAATGCTAACCCCGGTGCTCACGACCTGCCGGCACATACCACGACGTCATCATCGTCAACAAGACAACCTCCGCCTGCGCCGTTCAACTTTGAAGACTCGCCCGCGCCATCATCACGTTCCGCTTTCTCCCCGCGGTTTATGCGCAGCCACGGCCGGTCAGAGTCGCAGACGCACCTGCTATCGCCGTACACGCCGAGCACCGCGACTCCGTGGCGGAGTCCGCAAATGGCGCATTCACCGCCGGGATACTCAGCGGCCGGGAGAGGGAATACCAACAACAGCGACAGTCACTTTAGCGATAGCTACCAATACGACGGCTACAACGATGCCAGCCAGCAGTACAAGTTCCCACAAGGACCCGGCACGCCGAGGGTAGTGACCTCAAGCAAGAAGTGGTACTCCTGGCGCCCAGCCTGGATCATGTACCTCTTCTTCCTTTTCGGTCTGCTGTGCGCGGCGGGGCACCACATCTTCTACAGCACGCTGGACGGCAGGATCGCGGACCGGCAGCTCGAGATGCTGCGCTACGGTGCGGTCCTGGCGTTCGCCACAAAGGCCGGGCTCGTGGCTGCCGTCGTTGTGGCCTTCCGCCAGCGCATCTGGCTCACCGTGCGGAGCAAGCTGCTCAGCGTGCCCGCGCTGGACAGTCTGTTCGCGGCCACGGACGACATCACGGCACTGTGGAACGCCGAGGTTTACAGGACTGCGAGTGTGGCGATGGCTCTGGCGGCTTTTGTTTGGTAAGTTCCTTTTGGGGGGTTTGGGGGTTTAATGTATCCCCGTCATCTCTTTCTCCCACAGACATTCGCTCGCGGGCTTGTGGGGTTCGAGGAAAGTGAGGAAGGATAAGCCGTGAAGCACAAGAAAAGCTGACATGTGGGTGTGTAAAGGCTGGCGCCGCTCGTCATCATCTTCACGAGCAACTCGCTCAGCGTGGAGCTGCACCTGAACGCCATCAACACGACCTGCCCAAACGTGCGCAGCCTCAACTTTGACAAGGAGTCGCTCGAGAACTGGCGCGACCCGACCATCATCGATGACCTGATCGGGCAGTCGGTGAGCACTTGGAACTCGACCACCACGAGCCCCGAGATGGAGGGCTGGTTCGACTACTACACGGCCTTCAGCCGGACCATGGAGGTCACTGCCACCATGGCCATCTTCACCCAGCAGACGGTCGCCCGAACCGGCGTCACGGACGACATATGCGGCGGTGGGTGGAACTGCTCGTACACGATCAACTTTACGGCGCCGGGTTACAAGTGCGAGGAGCTCGCCAAGGGGGTCGGTGCCACGGTCGGCCAGTTCGGGGACCATGATCCGCCCAAGGACTTTGGCATCGAATACCTTCTGCCAAAGGGTAACTTGAGCTACCAGGCCTCGACGATGGGAGGGGAGTACTACATATCTCAGGTGAGCCCCGTGAGCACAGGAGGCATGCCGACCGAGTTGAAGCCGCCGTTCCCCAAGAACCTGGGCGCGTTCCGCACCGAGCCGATCATCTGGGTCGGCTACGCAGAGCGCGTGGACACGGTGCCCACCAACAGATCCGTGCCGGGGTTTGACAAGGCGTTTATCCCGCACGTCTTTGCCTGCGAGCACTACGAGACGGCATACACTGTGCGCTTTGAGTACCGCAACGGAAAGCAGACCGCGAATGTGACGGACAGGCAGTACCTGCGCCGGGTGGTGGACACGAAATGGTTACAGGACGAGGTCAATCCGTCACCACATGACGAGGACGAAGACGGGCCGTCACGAAGGAACAGTAACAACAACAAGAACCGCACGACCGACGGCACAAACGACCCGACCGTCGCCTTTCCCCAAAGCAGCTATGTCTTTCCCCAGCAGGTCCAGCGCTACGGCAAAGTGGCTGCTTACCATTCCGTCGGGAAGCTGCTGCGCGACTCGATGCAGGGGTGGCTGAACTCGGAGAACGTGCTGAACCCCATTGGCGACACAAAGGCCCTCCAGACGAAGCTCCTCGACCCTCGACAGAAGTGGTTCCCCTTCCCGGATCTCCAGGATCGCCTGCGTAGCCTGTACGAGGACATCGTGTTGTCCATGCTGGCGGACCCGCGATATGTCTCGGTGGTCTGGGCTGCCAATCCAAACATCATCAGCGGCGCGGTGGCGGATGATAGTCCCGACCATGGAGACTCGGCATATCCGTGCGAGCGATCACGCAACGAGATCAGATACAAGTACCACGCGAGAGATCTCTGGATCGTATATGGCCTGGCCCTGCTGATCGCGCTGACGGCTATCATCGTGGGGACCAGAGCGGTCTTCGCGAACGAAGGCGTGCTCCACGACACACGCTTCTCCAACATTGTTGCGGCGACAAGAGGACCTGCCTTGGACAAGCTGGGATGGCACAGCCAGGGTGCTGTGACAGAGACACTTTTGGGTGGTGTTGATCACGGCAGACATCTGCCACGAGACATCAAGAACATCAGAGTCGGATACGGCATCGTGCCGCTTTCCGGCCAAGACGAGAACCCCCGAGACCCACCTTACTCGTCCACTACTCCTAACAGTGGTTACGAGCCATACTCGCATCACATGTATGGTGGTGAGGACAACACGCGAGTACCCGGCCGCATGTGGGACGTCGGCGAGGTACGGTATGGCTTCGGGCTCGAGGGCGACGTTCGACAGTTGCTGCGCAGTGAAGGAATTCGAATTCGAGGACGGTCTCGAGGGCGGTCCCCGGGCTAGGGGCTCAAGTCGGAAAGTCGGATGCCGCCCGAGGGCAAGGCGATTTGGGGCTAATACATGGTGCGGTCAACTTAATAATGATGGAATATTTAGCGAGCGCGCCTCTCTTTATTCAATAGTTTTCAATGCTGACGTGTGCAAGTCATGTATGGCAACAAGCTTGCGTTTTATTTGTTCTGCAAATTGTTAACGTCCTTGCATACAGCCCTGATTGGAAGCTATGTGGAGAGCACCGAGGTGGCTGGACGGGCTGCCCGAGGGAGGATCGTCATGCAGCCACGTGTATCGTGTGCTGGCGGTAAGACCCAAACTCGGAGCTGGCACGCCGGATTCCTTAATCGGTGCTGCTCTGCCACATTGGTTTCGTGCCTGGAGTGTGGCCAGGGATTATGCCTCGAAATTGCCGATGGAGTTGCACGACATGTGCGTGCATAGCCCAAGCCGATTGCCGGCGGTGTCGCAATTACATTCTCCGGGTGCCCGCAACCATCACGGGACCTGGCGCGATTTAATGTCAGCGTGGTACACTGTTTGGACAACAATGCATGGGGATTAGGCAGCTCCCGGCTTATGGCTAAGACTTCGTGCCTGCCGACTTGCGGTCGATTGGGCCACTTTGACAGCAAGCTGCCCATACCGCACCCAGCCTACCGCACCCAGCGAGGGTTGCTGGGCACATTGTTATCCAAGCTCATGGACCGCAGACCGCAACATCGTCACGGGCTTTCTCCATTCAAAGAGCCGGTGAGGTCAATGTCGAATCGGAGTCATTCGGCCCATAGAAGAGACAGGCGTGAGCCGGGACGGGGGAAGTCTCCGGCACCTGGCTGTGGGCTCCGGCACGACATCCGCGATGGGTCCCAAGGCAGGCTCCGGGACGCCGGGTCTGGGGGTGGTTGGCGATGTTCCACGGCTGGCCGTGGTGGTGGGCCCTTGATTATGCGTGGTCTCCCCACCCGGCTGGGTGTCGCTTGGGCCAGAGCGAAACACATGTCTCCAATCGCGGCAGAGGCGGTGGGCGCGTATCGTCCCGCTGAGCACAGGCGTGGTCGGCGTCAGCCAACAGCTTTGCCTGTCGTCGGGGCTGGGGGGCGCGCGACAGGTGGCAGTCGCCTGACCCGGCATGACTGGCAGCGACTTGCATGGAACGTCCAGGATGGCCCGATACGGTCGTATTGTGCTCGACCATCACATCACTGTGCGTCTGGAGAACCTTGGGCCTATCGTGCTGTGCGCGGCGGCTGCAGGCGAGCCTGAAGTCTCAGGCCCGGGCGGTTGGGAGGCGCCTGGGGGGGCTGAGGCCATCTGTCTGTGGTGGGCGAATGAGGGAGTCGAGGTTGGGCGCGCGAGGACGACGAGGCGAGATGAAATGGGTGGCAGGGGTCTGCTGGCCAGGATCGACTATGCTGCCGCTGCCAGCAGTCGATCTGCCTGGGTCGTGGAAGGAGCATCCCTGGCCCCTCCTTGGGCGCAACTGCAGGCTCTGCCGTCTCCTTCCGCGACGATGGAGGGGAGGGGGGAAGGTCGGTTTGGCGGTTTGACGACCGCCTGGCCCGTCAACTGTCTACATACTTAGGGCCTCTTCTCTCGCTCTCTCGCTCGCTCGCCCGGCACCACGATATCCATTTTGCACCCAGCACATCATCTGTCGCCCTCTCTCGCTGTTGCTGTTGCCGTCGTAGTGCAGTAGGCAGTCCCGGCAGCTCGCACCCGCTCCGCTCCGCTCCACCCACCGCAACGCAACGCCGCCGGGCCCGCCCCAGCCAGGAGGAGCCATTTTTTCCAAGACGTCTCGCCCTCACCGCCGCTTGCCGCCTCTTCACGCACAGTAGCAGTCGTACCCACGTTGGTGATCTGTGCTGGACGGTCCCAGCTCAGCACAGCTCAGCACCAGGTTCCTGCTGGTCGGTGGCTGGGTCACATCGCCGCGGTACTCCAGTGTCTAGCACCTGATCGTGAAGTCGGGCCCAGGCTGCCTCTTCCCCCCTGCCCCACTACCGTCGATCCTCCTGCACCCTTTATCATCCTCCGCGGCCCTTGGCCAGTCTCGCTCTAGTCCAACCGTTCTTGCGCACTGCAGACTCGCTCTGTTGCCCGTGGCCGACCATGGGAATCGAGATAGTCACCATCGTGAACTCCTCTGGAAAGATCATCAGCAATGTAAGCACACCCTTCGGCCCCATGGGGTCTGTCGTGGCCTGAGAACCTGCGCTAACGGATCGTGACTCCTGGGCAGGGAGGAAAGCTGATGAACGTCCTCAAGGAGGCCAAGGCCTCCTACGACGAGAAGAAGGCTGCCATAAAGGCCGAGCAGGCCGTCAAGCGCAGCCAGACCTTTGACGTCCGTACGGTGCCCCAGTATCAGGACGAGGCTTTTGACCAGGACTACGAGTACGAGTATGGCCATGGCCAGGTCAGGCATGCCCGCTACCACGATGATGCCGCCTCGTACGCTTCGTCTCACCGCAGCCACGGATCCCGGCGCTCAAAGGCCACACGTCAGCGTTCTCATTCCCAGGCCCGGACGGCGCTTACTATGGATAACCTCAAGACGCACTCGGAAGTCTCGTCTGTCACACCATCGCGCGCGCCTGTTGCTTATCGCTCTCCATATGCTGAGACCTCTCGGGAGATGACCCTGAGCAGGCCCTCATTAGCACAGTCGCGTTCATATGCCCCTTCTGTCCGCAGGGATCCTGGGCTGGCCGCAGACTACTACGATGAGGACCAACAATTTCTACCACAGCGCGCACCGATGCAGCGGTCTCAATCTGACCCGTACATGGGAGACGAGAGGATACCTGGGAAGCCGAAGAAGGAGATTGACATGGACCTAGCATACGGCAATATCCCACCAGATCTCGCTGATAGGGTCGACCTGGATCCGGCGTACCAGGCTGCGGCCAAAGAGCACAAGGCCCAAGCTCTTGTCCGCAAGGTGGAGGCGATGCTTGTGGAAGCCAACTGCCTTCATCATACTGCTCAACACACAATCAAGCACCTGCAGGAGAACCCCGAGGCTGCCGCCGCTGTCGCCCTGACTCTTGCGGAGTTGTCTGCTATCGTCGGCAAGATGTCGCCCGCCTTTCTTGGAGCCCTCAAAGGCGGTAGTCCGGCCATCTTTGCCCTGTTAGCAAGCCCGCAGTTCATGATTGCAGCAGGTGTGGCGGTCGGCATGACTGTCGTCATGTTTGGGGGTTGGAAGATCGTCAAGAAGGTCAAGGAGCAGCAACAGGCTGCTCTCCCGGCAACGCCAATGGCATTTGAAGGACAGCACCTGCCTGTGCGACCCCCCTATCCTATCACCGAGCAGCAATACGACGAGGCGTTAGTTATTGAGGAGGAGCTAAGCACAATTGAGTCCTGGAGGCGCGGAATTGCTCCGTTTGGCGAGGACGAAAGCGCCGACCTGGAACTTATCAGCCCCGAGGCTGATCGCGCAATCCGGAGTCAGTACGGTGGTGATGATGCGCGCAGCGAAAGAAGCTTCCGCACCTTCCGGTCGTCCAGGACGGCCAAGACGTCCAAAACCGAGAAGACCGAGAAGACGTCGAAGTCGACGAAGACCGCCAAGACATCTTCAAGTCGCAAGGATGCCGACGTTGAGGTGCCCGAGCGCAAGAGCAGCAAGCTCTCCAGGGAAGTCGATGCGGCTAGCGAGGCTGGCAGTCATCGCAGCCATCGCAGCTCCCGCAGTGAGAAGTCAGATCGTACGACAAAGACCAGTCGCTCCAAGCGCACGCTTGCTATTGAAGACGGAAGCAAAGACAAGGAGAACAACATCGAGGCGGTGCTCCGCCCTAAGAAGGACAGCATGCTCAAGAATATGTTTAAGAAAAAGACGGACGCAAGCCGCGAGAAAGGTCACAGCGTTTCCAGCATCAAGATCAACTAGAGAGCAGGGGTTGAGACAGGCGTTCACAGTTTCAAATCACGGCGACATGATGATGAGACATTGTTTTTACATCGACAATTTTGGAATTTTTGCACATACCAGCATGGGATTTGGCGCAAGGAATGGGTACTTTCTATTACATACAGAATGTCTGAGGACGCGTTTCAAGACAATAAACAAGACACCACGATTTTCGAGCCGAGCGGAACAGGCCATTTTACGAAGCAGTATACAAGACCAGTCAACATTCTATATTCGCTTAACCAAGCATTTATACTGATTTGAATAGAGAGCGCGCTTGCTTTTGAAATCTATGCAAGATGGCAAGAATCCGTGGATTTGACTCTGAATTCCCACTTGCTCGTTACACAGTCCCCTGCAATGGCCGTCGTTCGGGGGTTCATGAGCTGAAACGTACGTCAAGCAATGGAATGGCCGCACAAGCGTGCTGGTAAGGCACAGCGGCGACGCCGGTGGAATGGCTCCGCGCCATCAGGCATCCTCAGCCAGGTCAACACGACAAAGACTGGGCGGGTTTTGCTTATGCCGGTTGGGCACTGGCGTCGACGTAAGCGAGGGATGAGATCCAGCGACGCCCAACTTGGCAGGTCAGCTGCTTCCAAGTTCATGATTGTCACCACAAGATAGGTGCACATACGAAAAACAAAAATATGTTCGCTTGGCTGGAGAACGCTAAACTGCTGATATAACGCTCTGCTCGAATGAGAAACTTGATGAAAAGAAGATTTTTCGAGCCCTGTTGGGCTTTTTTCCCTTTGGTGAGGGAGATGTCCATGCAAGAGACCATCAGCTAACCGTGTCCTGTCCGTCTCTGACTCAGACAAAATTCCCACCCGGATGCTGGATGTGATAGTCTCCGTAGTCCTGCAGACTGTTGCTCTTGCGTCCCCTGTCGCCTCCTCTCCCCGCAACCGAGCTTCCCACACTGCCGCGAGTCCATCTCGCCGCCCCAGCTGCAAGGCCACTACCACTGCCGGTGCTGTCCCGATCGCCCACAGTGGGGGAGTACGTCGTGGTGGTCGTGGTGGTCTTGTAGATTTGCACCGAGATGTTGCCCTTTTGGCTGCTGCTGGCGTTGCTCCTCCGGTCGTCGTCGTCGTCGTCGTTGTTGTCCATGTCCTCGACCTCGTCGTTGTTATTATTGTGTTGAGTGTTGTCGTGCTTGTTGCTGTTGCTCCGCGGCAGCCAGCTGTCATGAGACCGCAGGCTGCCAAACTTGCTGCTGAGATGTCTGCTCAACCGGCTCTCCTTTGTAGGCGGAGGAGCAGCAGCGCTGCCACGTTGACGATCACCAACGTTACTGCTGTTCCGGCCGTGCCCACTCGAGGGACTGTTCAGCTCGAAGAAATCATCAGCCTTGTCGTCCTGGTCGTGATGACGGTTGTGTCGGTGGTGCACGCTCGATACGCCGCCCCATCCACCACCGCCGCCGGTCTCACCACCATCGCCACCACCACCACCATAGCCGCCACCGCCGCCGAAACGACTGCGGCGCTTGCGGTGTTCGGCGTCGTCAATGTCCCGCTCGACTTGGCGCATGTTGATGTTAGCAACCTCTGCGTCGAAGCCGTCAAAGATCCGGGCGATCTCTTCGAGCGTGGGACCCTTGGTCTCGACGTAGAAGAAGTAGACGAAGACGAACTGGACGAAGTCCCATGCCTGAAGAGGTGTTAGCAGTCAGAGTTTGATCATACTTTGGAGACATAAGAGAAGGGAACAAAGATGCAAAGTCTCAAACCCGCATGGGGACGGAGGACAAGAAGGGGGCAAAAAGAACAAAAGGAAGAGCTTCAACCGATGCATGTGTTTTGGTGGTTGAGTCTTGAGGAGAACCTACCGTGTAGAACAACATCAGGTGCCAGTGTAGAGGCATCCGGTTCCACGCGACCTTGTTTGTCTGGTTGCTGAGCGCGAGGATGGCCTGGACGGTGACGTTCATGATCATCATGCCCTTGGCGCGGAGCTTGAAGGGCAGGATCTCCAGCGCGTAGGCGATGAGCAGGCCGCTGAAGCCAATGTCGTAGAAGATGCCAAAGAGCCAGATGAAGACGAGCTGCGCCCACCCTGCGGGCGAGCTCTTCTCCAGGCCCGCGTTCTCGTAGGCCGCGCCGCACGCGGTCCAGGCGGCGAAGCACACCACCATGCCGGCTGTCGATAGCAAGAATAAGGGGCGGCGACCGAAGTAGTCGACGTGGAGAGCTGCTAGGACAGTGACAATCAAGTCGAGGCAGGTCTTGCCACCGCTGAGCTGTTGTTTTGGGAGAAGGAAAAGGGAGCGTTAGCGTCGTGGTCGGGTTGTGGTAGCTGCTCAACGCAGGCAGAAGCTTCATCACTACATGAGTTTGAGATTCCACTTACAGCAAGCTTGCGATCCTGGTCCGTGATGCCAGCTCCAATGTAGACTGCATCCATATAGTTCGAGAAAATGGCGTTGCCGCTGTACTGCGAGATGACACCCAGGGACACGAGGATGGCCAGGCGCCAGCGGTTGCCCCGGGTCTTGAAGAAGTCCAGGTAGCCCGCGTCGCTGGCAAACTCCTGCTCCATGCGCATCGTCTCCTTGATCTCGCGGTACTCGAACTGCACCGTGGCGTTGAGCTCGTTGCCGCCCCCGTGGTACTCGGCGAGGATGTCCATGGCCTCGTCGTGGCGCTTCTTAGACATGAGGTAGCGCGGGCTCTCGGGGATCCAGTACAGGAAGGACAGCTGGATGAGCGATGGGACAACCTGGCCGAGGGTGATTGATCGCCAGGCCCAGTCGTTGTCGATCTGCGAGGTGCCCCAGCCGATCCATGCGACTATGAGAGCACCGGCGTTCCATAAGCAGTTGTACACTGCGGTGACTGGACCACGATGTTGAGGGTGGCAGATCTCCGTGAGTAGTAAGGGCGAGGCCATTTGTGATAAGCTGTTGCCGAACCCGAGAATGAATCGTCCAGCCACGTACACTGCAACATGTTAGGAATTTTCGGATATCTTGATGCTTGGAGGGGAACTGGTCATCAAGCTTCATCGGGAGGGCTTACTCTCATAACCAGTGCAGCATCCAGTCACCAAACCACCCGTGATCATGAATCCGCACCCCAGGCCAATAGCCGTCTTGCGACCATAGTGGTCGGCAACGTACGGGGTGACAAAGAAGCTCATGATGCTGCCAATGTTGAACATGTTGACCAACAGACCCAGCCAGCTGTCCGCGACCCATTGCTGGCTTGGATCTGTCGCTTGCGTCCGGGGGAAAAACTCCTTCCACCGATCAATCTGCTGTGAGGTGTTGACGAGCATACTACAAGGTTGAATTTTTAAGATCAGTCAAACACGACCCTAACACATTGAGCAGTCAATGCGAATTGGGCACTCACCCATCATAACCCGTTGTCGCCGACGCCAGCATCAACACTGCGCCCATGGCGTACAACTTCCGCAAATGAGGTTCCTTTGTCCATGATACCGGCTCGAAGCACGGAGCTTCGCGCTGAGCGACCTCGAGCTCGACCTGGTTGCCCTTCGCGCCGATCTCTGGCGCCCGCAGGACACGTATGTTCTTGATCTGGATCCGTCGAGGCTTTGTGAGAGGCATGATGAGCTACGGGGACGGGGCAAAGCCCGTGATCATTTGACGGTGTTGCGTGTTAGTTTGCTTCTTCCGCGTGTGCAAAGGCCCGTGCTTGGTGCTCTACTCGAAACGAGGAGCTTGAAGCTGTTGCGATGGTCTTATCCGGATAAAGAAAAGAAAATCAAGTTCAGGGTTTCTTTTCTCCGAAATTGAGATCAACTCCAGGGTTCGAGATGGCTCTCTTAGCCCCAGGCAGAGCCAGGCGTGGAGATGGCAACAGCAATACGACAAGCTCTGTAAAGCAGCCCCGAAAATCTGGTCCGGATTATGAACACGCTTGTGCCAGAGCCTCAATTTCTGTTGCTGCAGCCACGATCCTACTCGGAAGGGATGAAGAAAATAGTCGTGCAGATCCTCGGGCGTCGGGCGAGCCGAAAAGGGTTCAGCTCACCAGCAGCCAGGAAAAGACCTGATTTTCACGGCGTTATGTATCAGATGCAGCCAGTCGTGCGACAGGCTCGGGCGGGGGTCCGTACAGAAACACGAGAGCAGCGTGTGTGTGTGTGTGTGTGTTCGTGTGTGGGAATGACACCCGTGACACTCTGCAGATACCTTGCTGGCTGCTCCGTGGTGGTAGATGCAGAGTTGGTGGCCTCGTCTGCGTAACCTCGCCACATGGACCGAGGGTCGCACAGCGGAGCGGGACGAGACGGGACTATATCTGTGCTGCGGACTGTGAGTTTCCGAACGAGAGGGAAGCGTGCTTCGTGAGGGTGTGGGACGATGGATGCTCTCCGGTGTCGGTAGTCTTCATGACTGGCTCGATGCTGCAGATGGGCTCCCGGCCGAAGTTGGAGAGTTGGAGGCGGGACGACACATGACAGACAGCCACGAGGAGAACCAGACTCTGACAGCTTCAAGGCAGATAGATGGGACGATGCTCCGGGCCGCTGTTGCCATGTTTCATCCTTAACACAGCAAGTTAAGCCTGGCCGCGCCTGCCCCCCTGTGCCTTGGGGGTATAATTACGTGCATGCGTGGCTGTATGTTCCCCAGACTTGCTGTCAGAGACATGGCCCGCCAACAGGGCTCGGGCACACGAGGCCACGAGGGCGAGAATAGGAAAGGAACCCGCTCGAGGTGTGAGTCTTGGGCCGCAGCCGAGCCACTCAGCTGTTGGACGGACCCCGGGGACATCCCTGGCGATAGCACAATACTTCATGGCCATGACTGGAGCCAAGAATTGCGCTGGAGAGCATACCGGTGTGCTGTTCCAGATCGAGCCGAACGACGAGGCCCATGTTCTCCGCAGTCCGGGACGGAAATTAACGTCTTACACTCCACCACCCCCGAGCCGTCAAAGCCATCTGGTTGGAGAGTCTGGGGCATCCTGGGATTCCCAAAGCGGCCCGCGGAGCCGACACAGCCGTAGCGGGAAAACGCGACAACCCCTGTCGACGCCTCGTTTGGGAGTTTCGATCTTGTAGGCCTT
Source organism: Microdochium trichocladiopsis (assembly GCF_020744255.1). Lineage (NCBI taxonomy): Eukaryota > Fungi > Ascomycota > Sordariomycetes > Xylariales > Microdochiaceae > Microdochium > Microdochium trichocladiopsis. The sequence goes on from NW_025763550.1 coordinate 2,443,653, forward strand.
GTTCTGCACTGGTCTCCAACAACACCTCTCTGTCACAGACGTCTCGGTCTGAGACGACGCAGAGACACAGGCGAAGCTGTGATTGTCCTCACCCTCAGACAATTGGCATATTGCGCGCAAGAGGCAAGATGCGGCGAGCTGCCGCACATCTGTGCGACACTGCGAAGGCCAGTGCGTGCCATTTGCACAGGGGGGTTGTCTTCTCGCGCCATCCTCCCTGGTCCCCATTAGAACCTAGCGGCGGTCGGTTGACGCGCAGCAAAGTCTCGCCTGGGTGACAACTGCACGCAACTCGGAAGCGTAATGATGCCTGTCTGTGTTGGCTGGCGAAGCGGCCACATCCGGGGTGTGCTTCCGGCCGGACCTCGCATGGCGGTGGTTCTGGCTTCGCATCAGGATCCCTGCCAGGAACCAGAAGCCTTATGGGAGGGGCTTATGCAGCTGCTAGCTAATCACCCCAGCGCTGTTCTCTCAAGATGGTTGGCTAGGGCCGCCCTGCCCCCCAGTTTGCCTGCCTAGGGCCCGGAGCATGTTGCCAGTACCCCGGACGAACATTGCGTGAATGCGGGACGCGGAACGATATGCGAGCGGACCCGGTGGCGGAGTCTTCCGGTTGAGCACTCTAGGTCGACCTCGTCTCGTCGTGCCCCAGATCAGAGCCTGTTGGGCGATCATGCATGCATGTAAGCCGGGGGCGTGTCTGCCTGCAGTACTCGTTCTCACTGTGACCAATTTTCCTGCAGTGATCAGCACAGAGGGGCCTCGTGATCACGAGCTTGTGTGTTGGCAAGTCTTCCTCCTGCGCGCACGAGAGCCGTCCGTGCAGAGCACGATAACCGAACCGCGATTCGCGAATAACACTGTAGGATCCGGAGCAGGTGGTCCACTTTGAATGCCTGGGTGATAGCTGTCCGGCATGTGAAGACGGCTGAACATGTGGGACAGCACGAGGCTGAGAGAGTGCCTCCAGCGGTGCAAGCATGGCGTTTCAAGAGCGAGAAGTCCGCACGAAGGATTCGTGTTATGCCAAGGCACCAGGGATGTATGGGAGCTGCCGCTGGGATTTGGTTGGGCGTCTGTTGTGCCTAGCCAGTTCCTTATTGCACATCATACTTGCTTCCAGATAAATTAATCGATCGGCCTATCCTGCATTGACTGCCAGCGATCGTGTGCCTGACCCGGCCGATGTTGGTCGTAAGCCACTGACCATGCAATACGTAATGGTCGGCAGGGCGTCCCGATCTTGTGCTAAGCGTCGATTCGACTTGCGGTCGAGAGAGCACCGACGGCTTCAGGATAGTTTCAGCTGGAGATCTTCAGGGCAGGTGTCAGCTTTCATTATTTACCAGACTACACTGGTCTACAGAAAATCAAGCCTGTCTTGCAAGCCCCAGACTGCATTGTCCAAGGCCGACAGGCGCATGTAAGGGCCCGAAACGCCACGCCCCCAGGATGCCTTCTCATCCTTTCGTATAGCCCTTGTCGATCAAAGCGACGTCGCGCTATCCGGACCGAAATGAATTGCAAGTACAAAGTCTGCTGCGCCACAGCACCTGGCGGAGATTCCAAACGCCGTCCAGAAACACAGTGGCCATCACAGCCGGCGAAAAAAACAAACAGAAATGGGTATCAACAAGCTGCGTGGGTGCTTCGTCTTGGCGCCTCGCAATGCAAGACCGCAGCGTCACTGGGCGATATCTGCGCACGACCGCGGCAGAAGACAGCGTCCCGTCTAGTGAAATCATGCCATCCCCATGTCTTCATCGTCGGCGTCCTCGGTGTAAGTCGGGAGGAAGCTGGTGTCGAGCATATGAACCTCACTGTCAACATCGATGCTACTGGCTTCGCTCTCGAGCTCATTGATGCTGTGCATGGCACGCTCGAGCTTTGCCAGCTCCTTCTTCAGATTCTCTCGCTCCCTTGCGGTTGCGGCGTCCTCCTCCATGAGTCGTGCATAGGCCTCGCGTGCTAAAGAAGATGTGGTAAGCGATAGTTCACAGAGGTCTAGGGAGGGGGGGTTGGGTGAGACTTACTACCAAATGGCATGATACCGAGCTTCTCACCGAGGTATCGGTCAAGGGCATCAAGCGTGAAGGATCGGAACAACCGGGAATTGACGTCCTTCGTCACACCTTCGACAAAGAACGTGGCAGCCGTGAGGTAGTATGCCCGCACGTGGGCTGCCACCTTGATCTCGGTTGCGAACTGGTCCCTGCATGGGATCTTGGCGATGCCCTCGGCCAGCATCTTGCGCTCTTTGACCTTAGCTTCGGAGGACATGGTAGCTGGGTCGGGGCGCTTCACATCCCACGGAAGCAGGGCGTTGGCTTTCAGGCGCTCGTAGGCTCTTGCACGCTCGATAATGTCGAGCTCCTGGGTACGGAATTGATCACAGATGTCGTTGGTCATGGTGAACATTTGGTAGCACTCGGAGTCGTATAGCTCAAAGAGCCTCGCGCGTTGGAGACTCTCCTGGTCGTCAAGGAAGGCTCGCAGGTGCGTACTCATCTCCTTGTAGAGAAGTCGCGATTTGAAATCCTTCAGAGAGTTTTCCAGAGCAGCTTCGAGCTTTTTGAGCAGAAGCTCCCGGGTCTTCTCGAGGTAGATCTCGAGTGGCTCTCGCCATTTGCGCACCGCACGAAGCGAGAAGAACTCGTACACGCTCTCCGGTACAAGATCAGCGGGCATTCCGGCTTTCTTCTGGTCAAGGATGACTTGACGGATCTCGCGCAGATCAAGACCTCCACGGCCAAGCTTCGCGAAGCGAGCGAATGGTGACGGGTCCGGTGGTGGGGTTGGTCGCATGGAGGGTTGACGGATTGGGGTGTTCGCCGTTGGCTCAAGCTTGATTGGAGTCATTCCTGCCGCAGAGGGAATGTCTGGTCGTGGGCGTTTTGATGCCGGAGTCCGGATTGTTGAGTCGCTGGCGCGTGGACGCTTCGAAGGTGTGTTGGCCACACTGTCAGCGTCGGAGTCCATGAGCTCGATCGTCTGAGGCTCCTCGGTTACGTTACAACCTGGCTTAGCTTTGATGATGCAAGCTTTGAAATGTTCGTTCAGCTGATCCCACTTTGACGACATTTGCCGGTCCTTCACATCAGCCTTGACTTGACGCAGAAAGCTGCCGAAGCTGCTCATAACCTCGTACTCGACGTTGCTAGGCAGTTCAGGAAAGTGACTCAGTTGTTCTTGAATTTCCTGCAAACGTTGCTGGACTTTCACTTTGATGAACGGCAAACTGTAATTCCATATGTAAGCAAATCGCCCAAAGTCCCTCTGAGCACGGTGGAAGCAGAGAAACTTACCTTCTGCTAAAGGCTTCCCCGAGCTGAAGTGAAATGTAGTTGCGCAAAGGGTCGACTCCGCAGCGGTTAACATATGGTTCAAACTCCCTCGGCCAGGTGCTGACTCCGCCCTGGAAGAACGACTCTTCCCAATGAGTTCCCTTTTCAAGTGGCTGGTCCGGAGGCAGGGAAGTCATGAAGTAACCATGCTTAACACGTTGCTTCTTGCCCTCCACAACATCGAGCCATTGCTTCACGTTACTTTCTTGTAACATGTCGGCCTTTGTGATGACGCCGATGGTGCGATTCTGAGCGCCAGCTCTGCGGATGATTGGGAAGATGATCGAGTTTTCAAGATCATGGTTCATAGGGACTGCCCACATGATAATAGCCTCTTCCCGCTGAATGTAAGCGCTGGCCAGATTCTGAACGACCTTGACAATGTACTCATCCTCCTCGTTTCCAGGGGACAGGAACACGCCAGGGAGATCATAAAAACTCAGGTCGGGCAAGCCCGGTCCCTTCATTTCCAAAGCCACAATGTTGGGGGAAAATTGAGCATCGGTGTGGTCTTTTGCCCGGTCAATATCGACTTCCTTGGTGATCGCGCCTTCTCCAGGTACGAAGAGCTCAGGGTTCTGGTTCGGGTTGAGGATTGCGACCTGCGCCCACTTGAGAATCTCTTCGATCTCCGTGTCGTCGGGCTTTTCGATGGACTTGAAAAACTTGGTCTCGCGGACCGGTTTCTTCACCCAGGGAGGAAAGGGGTTGTTTTTCGTGACGTCTGAAACACGGATACGGCCATGCGGCTTGTAGTCGTAGTCGAGCTGCAGAGATACTGTACAACTAAAGTTCTCGACGTTGCTCGACGCCATTCTGATGTGAATAGGACAGCGAGTGCAGACACCACCGCTTCTGGGAAGGTTGAGCTCAGCCAAGCCGCTCATGAGGCTGGACTTGCCTGCCGACTGATCTCCGACGAGGACGAGCTCGGGAAGCTTTGCGACATGCTGGATGCCGAGCTGCTGCAGGTTTCCGAGCGTGTCGTTGCATGCCTTCAGTTTTGCGCCGATGTCAGCAAAAGCTGGCCTGGCGAAGCTGCCCTGGTGAGTGCTCGCATCGTGACCGAGTGGTGAGGCTGGAGTGTGCTGCCGTCCGGCCTGGCGAATCCTAGTTTCCAGGAAGAGCGGCGTCTGGTCCATTCTCGTTCTTGTGTGTGTCTCCACAGATGCTGTTGTGATGTTAGCAAATAGTCTCAACAACGAAGTCCTGGTGTCAAGAAGGTGTCAAGAGGAACTCATTGCAGTGTTGAACTTACGGGCTCCCGATCGTGCGAATGACATCGCAGCTGACTGCATGTCTAGCGGTTGATCAGGGCGAAGTGAGGGTGCTGCTGCTGGCGGCGGCGGCGGCGGAGTCCGTGGACGGGGTATAGTTGCAGACGGGGACCGCGTACGATCAGCCATGTCTGCGCCGTCAGGCACCTCAGCTTTGATGGCTGCTTGCCTCGTCACCCGTGAGGGCATGGTGACGGGCAGGTGATATTGGCGGGATCGATCTTGTGCAACAGAACTCAGTGAGGCTTTGCCAATGATACTCAATGACTGAGGTAGGTGTGTGGTTATTGTTGGTGGCGGGTGTTGAGACAAGACGACGATGCCTCCTTGCACTGCAGCAGAACGGCAGTAAGGAAGGATGCAATGTGGTATTGACGATGTCCCTCACTTGCCAAAGTGCAGCTTCAGACCGGGCGATTATGTTCTGGGACTGGCAATGGTCAATTGAGTGAGTTGGTGCAATGAGAGTCTGATATCTGCCTAGCGAGGCACTTGACTGGGTGGACGTTTCTTCTTCCTGAGGGTCTGCCGGAGCATGCGAAGAGTTGACACTCGGGCGGATCTTAGTGACTGTTAGCGCCACAAGCCAAAGTCTGGGTGAGCTGCTAACAGGTGTGATCTAAGTCGGGAGGGCGGGTTTCAGAGGCAACTCAGGGGGCTGGGAGCGGGCGGCACCCCTGTCTCGAAGCTGGGCCACTCGCCCATTCACGCAGCTGCGTCGCAATTAGTATGGCGCTGCGTGAATGGCCTGTGCGTAATGGCCTTGGGCGTCGAGCGTGTTTGCCAGTCTGCTGTGGCATCTGGTTGAAGAAATGGTGGGCTGTCTGACAACATCTGTGCTAAGGTCATCCCCAAGACTGCAGCGCGCACCTCGCGAGGATCTCACAAGTCTCACAAGTTCTTCATTCACGTTGCGACGCAATAGAATTGTGCAAGATATCTTATTTATGGGTGATCTGCAAGCTTAATCGACTCTATGGCATAGACACGACAAGCAATGGACCTTTGTACTAGCCGACAGGCCTTCCTCGATGTGCGCACACGCATTGCTGCAAGAATTCGAATAGAACACATGTACATGTGCCATACCCAGTCTATTCTGATCTTTCATCATAGTAAAATCAGGTGTGACGGGTCACATATGTATCCTCATGTGTTTTGCACACCTCTATGGTCCCAAACGTCGCTAGCTGCTCACCGCTGTCAGTTTATTGTGCTATCCGCCATTGCGCAGGGAAGCCATCTCGTACTCAACGTTCCGCCCAATGATAGGCCCCCCGTCCTCCTCGTCCCGCACACGCCTCCATCCCTGCCGCTCGTCCATCTCCGCAGAGCCAGGTGCAGGGTACGGCTCGTTGCACTCGCGGCTGCTCAGCCTCGGCCAGTACCTGCGGTACGTGAAGAATGCCACCGTGAACCCCAGTAGTGTACCCGTGCAGACGTCATAGACATCGTGCCGGTAGTCCTGGCACCGGCTGATGGCGATCATGGCTGCGCCGACGAGCGGGGCCAGGCAGACCAGGGCGCGTCCCAGGTCCTTCTTGTCGCGGAAGATCCGGAGCTGTCCGGCGAGGAACAATGCCAGGTATCCGAGGCCGGCGAACGAGAAGCTCGAGTGCCCCGACGGGAACGAGCGCCACCCGTCGTGGAGGGTGTGGTGGTCGGTCTCGGTGCAGATGTCGATTGTGACCAGCACGTTGGGCTTCGTGCCAGCTCTGGGCTTGCATCGCGAGATCAGGTCGGGGCGTGGCCGGCCCACGGTATTCTTGACAATGTCGGTCAGGAACGATGCGAGGATCAGCGAGACGGCGAGGCCGAGGATCGTGTTGTGGTGCTTGTGGAACGTGGCCCGCGAGATCGAATTGTAGACGAAGAGGAAGCCGAGAGGTATGAACAGGGCGTAGACAAAGTTGAGCCACACGGGTACTCGCTCGATCTCTGCGTGCGGGAAGGCAATGCGGAGGTCGTTGATGAAGAACATGCGGTGGAAAGGCTCGACGAAGAACTGGATGAGGAGGTAGGCCGCGAGCAGGCCAGCGAATCCCAGATAGTCGGGGGCGTATGTCCGCTGTTTGTTGTGTAGCATCGTGGTCAGCGCATTTTGTCTACGTCATGATCATCGACGTTCTGGCAACTGTGCGGATGGGATATGGGAGACCAGAGGTGTCTGGCTGTGTGCGAGGCTGCCATTGACTTACGTTCCAGAACCTGGACAGCGCCCCGAGGATGCCGCCCCCGTTGGGACTGCCTGGCGGTGCCATTGATTCTAGTCACCAGGTCCGCGCTGCACGGAAGGCAGACCAAAACATCGCGGGAATGGTCAAGAAGACACGGAGGGTTCTGCCAGCGGGACAGGTGGGAGCTTGTGGACAATGGAGTGTCTGGCCACACACACCCACAAACCAAGCGGGCCGGAGAGCACAGGGCTCTCCCTAGCGCAGCAACGCATCCTGCAGCCAATCAAGCCGTCCCTGCCCAGCCAGAAATGTAGATCCCTGTGACCTCGGCGGGAGCTCTCCCAGATTTTAAGTCTTTCACAATCCAGACTTGCCAGCACGACCGCCTTGTACGAACACAGCTATTCTGGATCGACAAGAATCCCAAGTACCCTGCGCTGGAGATCACTCGCTCCCAGTGAACAGCGCCTGGCGCATCGCTCTCCGTCTCTTGCACATTCACAGACAACATGTTGAAGTCGACTTACAAACCCTCCGCAAACCTCCCGCCGCCGCTTCCCCCGGGATGGACCGAACACAAGGCACCGACCGGCCACACATACTACTACAACAGCGAGACGAAAGAGTCGACCTACAAGCGGCCAGCAGCAGCAGCTGCCGCTGCTCCTGTACCTCCACCTCCGCCGCGAGCGGCGCCTGCCTCAGATCCGCACCAGCAATTCTTCCAGTACTCTTCCGTACCGAACCTCGCCGACCCGGCGACCGCCAACGCCTTCCTCGCAGCCTACGACCCTGCTCGGCAAAGACAGGCGCAGAACCAACAGGGTGGTGGTGGCGGCCGAGGCGGACACCACGGAGGGCCAGATGGGCGGGAGAACCGGCCACGGCCGCAGCCGACAGACAAGCCGAGGAGTCGGGTCGCTATCCCTGGCTGCGAGCCCTGGGTTCTGGTGTACACCAAGTACGGGCGGAGGTTTGCCTACAACCCAGTCAAGAATGCTAGCTACTGGCGCATACCAGAGAAGGTCATGAAGGGTGTGCTGGAGCTTGACATTAACGGCGTGAAAGAGAAGGCTGCAGGCAAAGAGGTGCCCGAAGGTCCGGGCCAGCCTGCGAAGGCGGCGCAGCCACAAGAGCAGGAGCAGGAGCAGGAAGAGGAGGAACGAGAAGAGCTGGGCTCAGACTACGAAGAAGTCGAGGTCACCGACGACGAGGACGAGGGCGCCGGGGATAATGACCACGAAAATGAAGACGACGACCCAGCGCGGCAGCACCCAAACAAGCGCCAGCGGACCGAAGAACCCACGGAAGACGACCTGCCTGCCGAATTCAACGAAGACGACATCGCCTTCCAATTACAAGCGATGGGCGAGGACTACGGCCTCGACCCGGGCGAGTACGACGACGGCAACCCCGAAGACTGGCCCGAGGGCGCCGAGGGGGAGCAGCTCAGCGACGAGGACGCGCGCGAGCTGTTCAAGGACATGCTCAACGACTTTGGCATCAACCCCTTCTCACCGTGGGAGAAGCTCATCGAGGAGGGCAAGGTGTTTGACGACCCGAGGTACACGGTGATGCCGACGACAAAGGCCCGCCGCGAGGTGTGGGACGAATGGTCACGCGAGAAGATCCAAATCCTCAAGGAGCAGCGCGAGCGCGAGGCCCAGAGCGACCCGAAGATCCCGTACCTCGCCTTCCTGCAGGAAAAGGCCACGCCGAAGCTATACTGGCCCGAGTTCAAGCGGAAATACAAGCGCGAGGAGCCCATGCGGTCATCCAGCATGACTGACAAGGACAGGGAGAAGCTCTATCGCGACCACATTGCGCGGCTCAAGCTTCCCCAGGACACTCTCCGCAAGGACCTGACCGCACTGCTGCGGGCCGTGCCGCTCAAGGATCTGAACAACCAGACACCCGTGGAGAACCTGCCGGGCCAAGTCCTCACGGACGTGCGGTACATCAGCCTCCCGCCACAGACGCGCGATCCGCTCATCGCCGCGTTCCTGCAGACTCTAGCCGGGCCACCGGACGCCGCGGAGGCGGAAGAGGACGAGGTCTCGCGAAAGAAGAGGGAGGAACGGCGCAAGCGGGAAAAGGCGCTGGAGGAGCGGGAGCGTGTGGTCGCGGAGGAGAAGCGGCGCGCGGCGAAGAAGGTGGAGCGTGGACGCGCCATGCTGCGCGAAGAGGAGAGGGAGCTTGAGCAGGCCATGAAGGTGGGCAAGGATGGGCTGCTTAGCCATCTGCTCGCTGCGCGGGAGAAACCGCAGCAGCCAACTGCAGCCGCGCCTGCGCATGAGAAAGATGCAGCCTAGGCATAGATTCAGAGCGTTTAATCACAGAAACCTGAGACTCTCGAGTCAGACTCGCCGTGTCTCTGATACGGCTCCCAACATATTTGTGTACCATAGTCACATATCGACATCTTGCACGTGATAGCAGCTTGGTTGCCACGAATTCCGGCTTCTCGTGCGAGCATAAGATACTCAAGGTCGAGGTAAGGCACAATTCTTTTGTCAACCATGTCAGACTAGCTAGCAAGCATGACCGTTCTAGAAACCCGAGAGACCCAAAAGACAAAAACCCAGATGCTCCGTTTCGCTGTGCTGGAGCATTGCCCGTTTCCATTTGTGGTGTGGCAACATGCGCAAAAACGAGCCATGTTTCCCTCATGGTGAATACATGGCGTGCGAACTAGACGATACACACAAGTCGATGTTTATGAAATGTCATCATCCAAAATGTGTGGCCACTTGTCTCCGCTTGCCTCTTCGGCGTATCATGTCGGTCGTAATCCTCGTGAAAAGCCCCAGACGTGATTGAAAGCAGGCCGGGATGCAAAGGGAAGAAGCAGGACGCCGCCGTGGTTGGTTTAAATGTCGTCGACGTTGAGCTCCTTGTCATCGCTGCTGTCCTCGTCCTCGTCTCTGTCCTCGTCGAACTCGAAGCCGGCATCGTCGTCGCCAACCTCGCCCATGAGGTCGGTCTCGTTGATCTTGGCGTTGGCCGGGAGCTCGCCGTAGGCCTTGAGGTTTCTGGCCTCGTCTGCGGAGTACTTCATGATGACATCGCCTTTCTCGTCCTGGAACTCGCGTAGTGACAGAAGGATAATGTCGCCGTTGTTGATCCAGACCTTCTTCCTCAGCTTTCCACGGATGTGTACAAGACGCATCGTGTTGGCATCATCAAAGGCACGGGCCTCAAGGCGACCGTTTCCGAGCATGCGAACAACCTGGGCGTACTCTGTGCGAAATATCAGTGATGTGTTGCAAACAGGCGTGCATCTACGGTGCACAACCTCGCGTCTGGAGCATTTGGGGGTAATAAATTGGTGTACTAACCCTGGCCATCCTCCTTGAAGACGAGCTCACGCTTGTCCTTGTCGCTCTCGTTCTTTCCACGTCTCCTGTTCTTGCCTCCCTATTATACGCGAAGAACGGCAATGTCAGCGCTGATTACTCTGTTGGCAGCCGAAGTGTGCAATTCCGATCTGCCTGCCGCAACGGCCAAAGGAAGCAGTACGGAGGGGTATTGCAGGGCGGGGTTGTGCGTCGGAGTGCTGGAGGCGGGCGCATACCTTTCCCTTGTTCTTGGGCATGTTGGCGACTGTTCACGGACCGGAAAATCGATGTGTATGTCGAGGTCGAGGTCGAGTGCAGTGTTGGGTGGTGATGAGATCAGGGCAGGAGGTCGTCAATTCGAGAAGAGGCGACTGGATGGGGCCGTGAAATGATCAAATAGTTAGTGTCGAGTGCCGCCGAGTCTGGTCTGGCGGGCGGCAGCAGCGCGACGGTGTTTGCCCCCTCTGTTTTGCAGGGCCAGTGCAAGCCCTGGGGTGTGAGTGGGGTCCTGCCTCGAAAAAACCACGGCTGTGCTGCTGGAGAAAGGTGCGCCTGCCTCACATGCCCACATTCCCGTGACTCACGTCACTCCAACGCTGCACTCACTGGCCGTGCGTTCGTCCTCATGCGCCACCCCACTCTGTGTCCTCTGGCGATCCAATAATGTGGCTGAGATTGTGGATTATCGGGGCAGCCACACCTTCACCAGCATGACGCCACATTCTCCATCAGCCCACATTGCATGCTCTGCAACACGGAAGTCCATATCACAGATAGAAGCTCAGGGCTCTGCTCATCTCTCAAATTCGAGTGCTTCTTTTTCAGTTGCTGACCTTTTTTCAGCAGGAGATTTGTGTGTTTTCTTTTGAAACTTTGAGAAATAGCCCGCTCAATCGAGATGGCAATACGCTGATTGATTCATGCCAGTTTGCACCTGCCTCGCACTCAGAGTTCCTGCAGAATGACCCTAGAACCGTCGCATGAATGCTCCCAAGCAAACGCCTTGTGCTCGCCGTTGTGCATTCGCTGCAAGACTTTCCCCTCGCCATAACCTACAAGCCAACAATTACTTTGAGAGACAACCCCGTCTTATCTGCGTCTGAAATTAGTGTTATTCCGCGATCCTTTCACCCTTAGCCACAGGCCGCGCTTTCCTTACCGGCAAGAGTTGATGCACACTTCCCACGGCCCAGAGAGTGTGGCCAGCACAATGGGGTCATGGAGCTTGCTACGGAGACGGCGAAACGACCCAGACTACAAGCTTCGTTGGCCGACACAACAGAGTCTCATCGAGTCTGGCCTCCTCTACGTGGATACCGAGGCAGAAGCCAGTCCACGACGATCACGGCGAATCAGGCTACTCGAGGCCATATCCATACCACTTTTATGGCTGAACTTGACTCTCGTACACTAGCAGGATGGCATCGACAAGCGAGTGAATGCCATAGAGTCCTCGAGACAACGCAAAGATGCTGCTGCGGAAAGTGGCCCCCTCTCAAGCCCAAAAGCTCGGCCTCCAAACCATGGTTTTAGTACTCATCCGTACGACACTGGCGTGGGGCAAGAATCGACAAGCAAAGCAGCAATTATATCGTCGACCTTGCCCCACACAGAAGCAACAGCACCTCGAGCAGGATCACCTCAGGGCGGCAAAGACCTCCAAGATGGTGTTCGCCATAATGGCTCCTAGTGCGAAAGTCATCGACCCAGCATGCGTGACATTCGACGCCTGTCGAGGCAATCCAGAGCTCGTCGCACTCTGCACGACAAGACAAAGGTTACCGAGGGCGATAAAATTGCCACGCAAGGGCACTGCCAACCCAGAGAGTCGGTGCAGAAGACAGTCGAGTTCAGCATCGAACCCTTATGTCAGGCCTGCAAAGTAAGTAGGCTTGATGGTTCTAGACGTGTCCATCCATGCAATTCTACGCTCGGTGAAACACGAAAGAACTATATGAAGGTGCTCGAAACTAGGCGTGCTTCGTCAAAGCACTGAAGACAGGCCACTGCCAAAGCAGGCTCAAAGGAGGACGCGCAGACAACACAAGCTCCTCGGGACGTGCTTCCAGAACTGCCATTGGCTGCAGTAACTCAGGGTGATGCAGGGGCTCAAGCACCGTGGAGTTAGAGGTTTGCAGCCCCTTCTTACCTTTAAGCTGCGGAAGTCCTCTCCGCACGCCACCCTACCTGTATTTGTAGGCGAAAACATCCCCGTGTCAGAGTCGAGGACCGCAGGCGCTTCGGGCAAGACTACCTGAAGCTAATGGACGGTCATTGCCGCCTCCAAGGCTCCACAAATCACCACGAGGAAGTCTCTCTATTCTGGATGCAAAATACCATGCCTGCGAGCAGATAGTCCAAGCTTCGCAAGGTGCAGAAGCATGACTGCATATGCACTTCTTAGTCTCGACATGGCTGCAAGCCCTGACCATAATGAATCCCGGGCCAGACTCCCCTTTGCCTAGTAGAGTTTCCTGATATAGTCCTACTACACCATGCTCGGTTGGGCCAAGTGGCTCACTTGCAGGGATACGAAAAGCAGCGGTGCAGGTCCCCGGTCTGGGGCCTTGTTCCTGCTGAGAGCATGCGAGGAGGCCATGGTACGTAGATGTGATAGAAGAGCGATGCTGGCGAGCCTGAATGGTATGGAGATGTCTCCCCTGCCACACCCTGCCCGTTGGACTATTATGCTTCGGCACCGATCTACGGCCCGGCACCGAACCACGGCCCCGTGGTGCTTTGCGTTGCATTCTAGGCTGGCACCCTGTGAGCGTCATCTCGCGCGTTGATGATGATAAGGAGGCTACAGCTGACGCAGCTTTGCCTGCCTGCCTGCCTGCCTGCCTGCCTGCCTGGCGAATCTTGTTACACGCACACACATCTGTTGTGGCCGTGATGCACACTGCAAGATGCGATGGTTCGGTTATCTTGACTTTGTCAGGCGGGGGTGTGGTCGGCCTCGCTAACTCGCCCGGGGCCGTCGGCTGGCCAGGGGTGAGGGGCAGCACCGAAGGCCGGCAGAGACCCCGGCCCGGGGCCAAACAGAGGCACCGCGCGCGCGGAACAGTGACGTCTCCAGGTTTTGTAAGCCATGGGAAAGGTCCACCCGCCTCCGACACACACGCCGGGCCCCTCGACAACCGGGGAGAAGGTCCCGCGTCGTCACTGAGCGACGAGTCCGCCTGCCTGCCTCTCCTCTCGTGGGGCGTATAAGAGGGGTCTTGGGGACAGCTCCGGCTGCTTCTTGGCGCTTCCTCGCGACCACCTCTCCTCCCAAGTCTGCTCGGTCTTTCTTGCTCGCCCTCGTCACTTACTTCTATACTCGCTGCAATCTGAACCATATTCTGCTCATCATGGCTTCTAACCCGCCCGGAGCTTGCTGCATTGTCGGCGTCAAGCACGAGTAAGTTGGTTTTTCCAGCTCATCTGCCAGGATAGTCGGGCACATTGCCGATCTGTAGCTCGGGCTAGTCCAAGCCAATTAGTCTGGGTAGACAGACCGAGTTATCTCTGGGAACCTGCAATGCCTTGCGCAGAGATCATTCGCGGGCATTCACAAGCACCCAAAGCTTCACTCGGGCGCCGCTGCCCAGATGCTGCTGAATTGAGCGGCCGTGTCGAAGCAGCTGCGCCGGTGTCGCTGTCACCTGTGTGGAGATTTTGAGAAGACGAGCCAAGCTAACCCAAGCTCTTCTCAACCTCGCAGAGGAACCCCCACTGGCTCCATCATCAAGATTGGCAACCGCGATGCATACCTTGCCGTGCCTGAGGAGTCCAAGGCCCAGGCCGGCGCCGCGGTCCTCTACCTCGCCGACATCTTCGGCATCTGGCAGAACAGCAAGCTGGTGGCTGACCAGTACGCTGCCAATGGCTACCTCTGTGTCATTCCCGATCTCTTCAATGGTGACCAGCTCACCACCGAAGCCATGGGCGCCCCCGGCTTCGACATCATGAAGTGGTTGGGTGAGGGGTCTGACGGCAAGAACCCTCACACTCCTGAGGCTGTCGACCCCATCGTCGTCGAAGCCATCAACTGGCTCAAGTCCGAGAAGGGCGTCACCAAGATCGCCTCGGCCGGCTACTGCTTTGGTGCCAAGGTAAGCTGCCTCGATCTCTGTGCACGCCGTCGTCCTCCTGGTCAAATAAGAACCATTGTCACTAACCACCCTCTAATTCATAGCCACTCGCCCGCCACGTCAAGGACGGCATCAACGTCGGCTTCTTTGCCCACCCCTCGTTCGTCTCCGAGGACGAGCTCAAGGCCTTCAACGTGCCCCTCTCCATCGCCGCCGCCGAGATCGACAACATCTTCACCACAGAGCTACGCCACAAGTCCGAGATCATCCTCAAGGAGAAGGGCGACCCTTACCAGATCAACCTCTACTCCGAGGTTGAGCACGGCTTCGCCGTCCGCGCCGAGCTCAGCAGCAAGCAGGCCCGTTTCGCCAAGGAGCAGGCCTTTATCCAGGCCGTCACCTGGTTCAACACTTGGTTGTAGACGCAGCATGACGATTTTTTTTAGTCTCCTGATAGTTCCAAGGCAATTACCCCAGTGAATACAAAGAAATCTGTGAAAGAAGATGGGATTGCAGAATGTGAATTGAAGGTGGGGTTACTCGCTTTCGTACCAAACCGGGGCAAAGTGAACGACCAAGTTGGAAGAACTGCACTGCGCCTGCTCTTTCTGATTCCACGGTCTTCATTGATGCGCAAGGGAAGATTTTCGTGCGTGTCCCAGGCTGTCCAATTTGACTGAAAATGCTGCATGTCCGCTGTAGATACCGATCGCTTAATCATGCGCTCGTCACATTCCAATAGCATTTCTGTCCTTACACAATAACCTTGAACAACAACTTGTTGCATTTGCTGATTGATAAATGAACCCACTGCACTCACGCAAGCAGACCCCGGTCACCAGTTTAAAAGGCAGCTATCAATCCCTGTTCATAGGGCGGTAATATTCCCCTCGTTGCCGTCATTGTTGTGTTCGATCTCGTCAAGGTTTTTCGTCGTTCGAGGGGAGGGGAAAGGTGGGGCAATATCTTCAATGCCTGATCATCGTCATCATCGGCCTCATCGCCACCATCATCGTCATGCAAGGTACCCGACGGAAGAGGAATAAAGAAAAAGAGGAGCCTTTATCTATTTCCCGCTGCCCGGGGTTGCCACTGCCGAGAGGCGTGCATGCATGTTCCACATACCCGGCACTCTGACCAACTATCTCTGATAAGTCAGCTTCAAATTCGGGGAGGGAGGGCTTACGAAAAGGCAGGTCTCGCTCGCCCCCATGTGTGTCATCAGTAGCGGATGGTCATAGTTACTTGTCTTTGGCATGCTGCACTGGCTTCGCGGTTTTGCGGGCTTGGGTTGCTCTTCACTCGGAGGTTACTTTGGGGCGAGAGACCTTGAGACACGTGCGCGGGACCAAGCGGCTACAAGTGCTATTGAATTATTCACAAAACAACTCCTGTGTCTTCATAATGAATGGAACAAAGCGTGTGTGGGCAAAGAATGGAGTAATGCAAAGGGCAGTCGACGGTCGTGGTTGTTGCTTTTAAAACAACGGCAATGGGCGAGTGGTTCATGATGAGTATTATAAAGTATTATGCGTCTTCACCGTACGTCAAAATCTGAAAACTCGTCGTTGTGAGAGCAACGGATTTAGGAAGGCCGCATCGCAAATGGTTGAAGCGCGCAAACTTACGCGGGGTAGGGGGAGGTGCAGCAGCAAAGTACGTTGACATCAGCCCTTCTCCAACCCTCCTCTCGGACGTCACCAGTGCAACATCCAACCTGACGCTCAACTCGACGACGACTGAGGCCTGCAGGATCCGGCTCGCTGAAGCATGCCGAGACTTGCTGCTCCAAGGCAAGCACCACCGGCGAACAAAACGACAATCATAGCTTGAAGCGATCAGTATTCTCGTACCGACCTGAAAGTCTTCCGGTGCTCAGCTATCAAAAGCGCTGACAACATCATTTGGAATGTTCATCCTGTCTCGCCTTTTTGCCCGTCACTTTACAACCGCGCAGCAACTCGTCACAACCCTCTCTCGAAGAAGCCGCATCAAACATGACAAGCACAGCGTCTCGTGGCGCAGCTGATGCCATCTTCCCAGACGCACGTCGGGATATGCAAACAACCTCGGCCCCTGCGCCGTCATCATCGACAACGACGAACGCTGGTGTCACGCGGCGCGTCGTAGCGGCCTCGTTCATTTTCAAGACGTCCCCCGATGTTGCTGCGAATGATGCAGGCGCAGGGGACACGCCTCCTGTTTCGAGTATAGAACAAGTGGCCCTTTTCCGCCGGAGTGGGAAAGTGAGGACATACCAGTAAGCCGATAATCTCGCCTCTGTTTTCGGCCATTCCGGGAAGGATCCATGTGGCATCGCCGTGCGAGCACACAACAAGCGTGCGGAATCGGGCTCCAGGCTGGGATTCTTTGTTTCGTCATCTTCCTACGCTTGAAGCACCTCGATGAGGGCATGTTGGCTGATAATTCACTTATGAAATTCCAGGCATAAGCTCGCTCCAGTCAGCGGGAGCATGGACGCAAGCCTCGACAACAACAATCCTCTGCTCACCGCGATACGTGAGATTAGAGAGGAAACCGGTCTCGTCGCATCTTCTGGGAGCAGTCCCCAACGACAACGCGACGACCTGGAGCTGATCCTCGCCGGCAAGCCATATCGGCTTCTCGATGATGAGATTGGCCGGGAGTGGCTGATTCATCCGTTCTCCTGGCGCCTGCGGGGGGAAAGGGGCGAGCAGCGCATCACGATCGACTGGGAGCATGAAGGGTGGGAGTGGCACGACCCGCTCGCCGTGAGTGACAGCGAAGCCTTTGGCGGAGTGCCGAAGCTGGCTAAGAGCCTGAGGCGCGTGTGGCCTGCTGCTGACCTCGGGGCCGTCGCCGGGAGGTTGCTGATGGCTGGGCTGCGAGAGCTGAAGGATGACCATGATAACGGGGCCAGGCAGCTTGCCACTCGCGCCGTTATGATTCTGAAGGACGTGGTGGAGCATATGGACATGGCCCAGGGAATTTACCACGTCGATAATGGAGACGACAATAATGACGAGAGTGAGAGGTATTGGGAGTCATTGCGAATGGCAGCTTGGCATCTCTGCGCCAATGGCCGCCCGAGCATGGGAGCGGCCATCACGTCCGCCATCCTGACCAGCCTCGCCCGGATCGAGCCCGTCGTTGCCGACGAGACGACTTCCCTTCCCCAGAAGCAGAACCAGATTCTCTCAATCCTCAGCGACCAAATCACCGAGCGGTCAGCCACGACTTCGCTTATCCAGCAGTCGTTCCAAGATTACATAGCCCAGCTTATCCGCGACAAGCACGCCGCCCTTCACAAACAACAAGAACAGAGTCCAGACACCAACCGGGGCAAAAGACCGGCAATATCGGTCCTCACCTTATCCCTGAGCTCCACAATCACGGGCTCCCTCCTCCAGATCCTGCGCACTTGCGACGTACACCTGGACCTCCGGATCCTTGAGTCCCGCCCGAGGTTCGAGGGCGTCACCTGCGCCGCCAAGCTCCTGGAAGAAACACAGCAGCAGACTCAGGCTCGCAACGACAAAGAGTCCAGCAGCAGCAGCAGCAGCCCCGCCGGGGATGAGAAGAAGAAAGGGTGCGGCACTCTAGAGATCTCCATCTTCCCGGACGCCGCGGTCTCGCATGCAGCGCGGGACGGCGTGGACGTGGTCCTGCTCGGCGCAGACCGCATCAGCGCCGGAGGGGACGTGAGCAACAAGACGGGCTCGCTTGCCGCGGTGCTGTGTGCGCGGGAACTGTCGTCTTCGTCTTCTTCTTCTGAGGAACACCCTGCGGTGAAGCCGTCGCCCCGGGTCGTCGTGCTGAGCGAGACGGATAAAGTCGCCAGGTCGGGCGAGAAGGATGGCCATGTTGTCGAGGAGAACGATGCCGCTGAAGTGACTGCCGCGTGGTCCTCAGATGCGGACACAAAAGTCGCCAGGGTCGAAGAAGTGTTGTCTCGTCTGACCGGCCGCAATGGACGAGGAAGCGGTGTGAGTGCGGAGAAAGACGCCCGGAAGAGTCAAGTTGTTGTGAAGAACATCTACTTTGAGTGGGTTCCGTCGCGGCTCGTGGACGGATATGTCACAGAACTGGGAGTCTGGTCTACAGAGGACATTGCACAGAGGTCGGCGTGGATTGGCGAAGAGGAGGAAAAGTTCTTCGGTGGCCTCTGAGTAGATTCCCCCACCACTACAATGCCAATTCACCTCCATTCCACTGTCAAACATCTAATATAGTGATACATCAGGGTATGTAGATTTTCCACACATCTAGACCTCCCTTTTCTCTACCTGCTTACTCGGCAGCCAAGTTCGCCAGACTCAGTCCCGCAACAACGACCAACACGTAAAGCTGACCCAGCAGAGCACCACGTCCCAGCCGACACTGCTGACAGCCGGGTGCTCGTAGAACGCGCCCCTGATCTCCGCCAGCCCGCCGCCTTGCTCCAGCACGTTGCCCGTGGTCCGAGTCTGCAGCAGGATCGCCATGACGACCGCAATCAGGCTGGGCTGCGCGAGCTGCCGCGCCGAGCGGATCTGCTTCTTCAGGAGCAGCGGCGCAAAGGCGAGGACATGGGGCGTGAGCAGCAGCGGGAGGAACCACGGGTCGCTCATCATCCCGCCACTCTGCTTGGAGTTGTTGTTGTTGTTGTCCTCACTGGTGGTGGTGCTGCCGCCCTCCGTGGCGGCGAAAGACGACGGCAGGGTGGCGGCCACACTGGCAAACGTGAGGCCGACAATGGCGTACGCGAAGAAGGTCGCCGGGTCGACGAGCCGCGAGTTTGCGTTCCACTTTGCGCGGCCCTTCAGGGGCTCCTTGGGGACCCACGGGGACAGGATCATGGCCAGGAAGGACAGGTTTGCGGCGAAGGAGATGGCTACGATCTGCCCGAGCAGAATAAATGGCCACAGGGTTGGGATGTTGCGAAGGGAGCCTGCAGTTCGCATGTCAGCTCTGGTTGGTTCACTCATTCTGTTGCTTCACCAGGGGATAGATGTATGCAATGTTGGAAGGGAACGCCCATTTCTCCCAGGGCCATGCATGACACGCAACCTGAGCTAGAGAGCAAGACATACCTTCAGTCCCGAGCACGAGGGTCCACACCGAGCAGAACCCAAAGATCTGCTGTGTCCACCAGACTCGCGCGTCGCTGGCCATGGCAGAGCCCCAGGCCAAGCTGAACAGCGACGTGTCCTTGAGCCAGGCGCCCAGCTGCAAGCCCTGCAGAACACCACCACCACCACCAGCGGCGGCGGCGGCCGCGGCAACGACATCAACGCCCTTGGTGGCCGCCCACTCGCGATACGAGTGCGCAAAGAACGCAAACATGTAGTACCACGTCGTGCCCAGGCTCGCGGCGGCCAGGACGCTAAAGACCCGTATCCGCCGGCGGAGCTGGGCCGCAGACAGGAGGGCTTCGTTCTGCGCCTGCTGTTGCTGTGTTGCCTGTGCTGACGAGGAGGAGGAGGAGGAAGAAGAAGAGGAGGAGGCCGCGGCTGCGAGTGTGCTGTTGCGCTTGTACTGCGCCCTGATGATCACCACGGAGCGCCATGTCAGCAGCGCCGCGGTCGCCATGTACCCGCCGAATATGGACAGGGACTTGACGTTGCTGGGCGCCTGGTCAAGGGGTGGCGGTGGTGTCGACATGCTGACGGCGTAGAGGCACGGGAGGGTAAAGGCGGTGGCTCAGAGGGGTTGAGAAGTGCGCATAGACAAAGGCTAATGTGCCATGCGCTCTGACTTGAAAGTTTCTGCGATTTGGTATAAGTGAGCTCCTGCCGTGGTGTGGTGTTGAGTGAGATTTCAGAGCAGGAGTGCAGTTGTGGGTGCGCACCGCCGGTTCGTTGTGTGGAGAGAGATTCCCCACCTCCAGAGTACTTTATTACGCAGGGCGGCCCCCTCTTGGCCCAGGACCAAAGGCAGGCTGTTTTCACTTGCCACCATTGTTAAAGTAACCAAGACAGAGCCCGACGAGGAACAGCCGGACGGTTAGAAAATAACAATTATCGAGGATTTAGATTTGTTCCCGGACTGGTATTCACGATATAACAAGGAGCTCTATGACAAAACCACAACAACATTCTGAATCACGGTGCCTCTCAACCGAGGGAGAATCCCAGGGCAGCTTAAAAATGTAGGTAGAAATCGAATCGTGTACAGTAGCCTGGGACCCAGGTTCCTTGACCCTAGCCCGTGGCTGAAACCAACGCCAGGGGCAATGCCGAATCTCGCACTCGTTGTCTCGCCAAGTAATTTGTCAAGACGCCTCAATCAACCCCACCATCGTCAATGGTTCTATCTCTCCTAGCGGCAGCTCCAATCTTGCCTCCATGCTGCATAGGTGAGCCCTGCTCACAAGTATACAGAAATGAAGGCGTGCATAACTCATGCTTTCCACATGCGACTAAGCTCGCGGCGAAGGCATGGCGTATGCGACAGTCTCAGGCCCAGCTTCAGCTTGCCCTAAACCACCAAGAAGGAGTGAGCCAAGTTCATCCCAATCGATGGTTGTACAGCTGGAAGTCGTCATAGTCCATCCAGCCGTGGAGGACACTGTACAGCGCATTGTTGTTGTACGCAAGCTGCGGGTGGAGCGTCAGCAGGCTCTGGGGGATGTCCTGGTTGAGAATGTACCCGACGTCGTAGGCGGTGGTCACCGCCGTCGCTGCGGCGCCCTGGTTGAGAGGGTGTTGTTGTTGGCCCATCTGCTGCTGCTGGGAGGACGATGAAGACGAGGATGCCCCCCGGGCAACAACAGGCTGTCTCCGCGGTGCCGCAGAGGTCGAGTTCGCTCTCGCCGATGACGAGCCTTCGTGGTTCGCGTCAAACATCGCCTGGTCCTCCATGTTCTGGCTGCGCATCCCCTGGTCGTCCAGAGTCTGGTTGCGGAGACGCTGGATCAACACCTTGAGGTCCTCGAGCACCCGCGCGCAGTCCTTCGGGTAGTCACGCCTCTCGCCGTAGGACTCGTCCTTGAAGACGTTAATGACGAACAATATGTCGAGCGAGTCCTGGGCGTCGAGGTTGTCGTCGAGCAGCTGGTTCAGCAAGAGCACGATGGCCGCATTGAAGATGTGGTGCAGGTCCTGCGACAGCAACTTCTTGCTCCCGGACAATTCGCGCACCCAGCGGCCGAGCTTGATGTTACTCCTGGCGGTTGCAATGCAGTCCTGAATGTGTTGATACTGCGGATGGCCCTTGAGGCTCCAGTCGCGCTCGATGAACTTGTCAGCCACCGTCTTCTTGACCGCCACGAAGAATATTGGTCTTATCGTCAGAATCAACAGCTGTGTTTCCGAGTCAGTCCATCGTTCGCCAACCACAGTGAGACCGCTACTGCGTACCTGATTGTGGATCATGTGAAGTTCACAGGCCGCCCGGTCGTAGCTTTGTATATCGGACAGAGTCAGTTCTGGGGGCAGATTCGCCTTCCAGCGACTCAAAGAAGCCAGGGCCCGCTCGATGCGGTTCGATGTGGTCAGGCCTTCAAACTCGTTGGGCGCTATCCGATAAGTGTTGCAGACAATGTATCCGCAGATCTTCATCAGCTCGACATGTGCCTTCAGCCCTTTGGACGGCGGCAGACCTCTCTGGTCCTGTGCTGGCGGCAGCTTGATGGCGTCGTCCACCAGACACGGCGGCCGGCCCATGAGGCAACTGAGCCATCTGGAGATAGCAACACCATTCCGTCAATGGATGCTCTGTTCGTGATGAGGGAGTTATAGGATGCACATACCTGTCGAGGATATATAGCGTCCAGAAAGCTCGTCGCCCTTGCTCATCGACCCAGCCACCAATGTGTACGCCGTGCATGACCGCCAGATGTATACCCCAGCTCACGTACATGTATGCAGCATCACGGCGGTTCATTTCAATGAGGTACAGGGCCATCAAGGTCAATACGGGAATGTCACCGACCGAGCTGTTTGTCGTGTCGAGGGGATTACCGAGGAGCTTCTTCGCCCGGGCAAAATGCACCTCGCCAATCTCGTCCGTGCCGGACGACTTGGTAGGCATCTCGAGCTGCGAGTTGAGCGCGAACGCGGCGTGGAACAGCGCCAGGCGCCGGAGAATGCGCGCGTCGGTGTTCTGGTTAAAAGTCATGGCGTCAAACATGGAGGCATCGAGGTTGCCCCAGTAGTAGATGCCTCCTGATGCGAAGTCGCCGCCGCCATCCTGGACAAAGAAGCTCAAATGCGTCATCATCTTGGACATGTCTTGCTTGGTGGGCAGCACAGTTGCGTCGACGTCTGGCTCTTCCAAGGGCCTCGAGTCGCCCGTCTGGTACTGCCCGAGCGAGCTGAGAAACTCGACGCCCGAGTTGGGCACCTTTGGCCAAGCGAGCGGGAAGATGGTTCTCATGAACTCCTTGACGAGATCTAGGAACGTGGCTCCCGACGTGGAGCCGAGGTAGCGCTGAGTGCCATCAGGGTCCGCGAGCCACCGCCCGTCGTTTTGCCCCGGTTCCTCCTCATGCGAGTCTGTAGCTCGCGTGGATGCTTCACTGCTGCTCGGGTGGTAGGTAGACTGTTGAGCGGCCCTGGCAAGCAGCTCATGCCTCCTGATGGCATCTGGCACGACCTGCTCGAGGCATGAGAGGAGCTGGTCACAACGGGCACGGAGAGCATCAATCTCTGCTCGCGGGACTGCCACCTTCTCGACGGGTGCCGGGTACTCGCACTCCCTTGTGCCATTCTTGCACTGGGCACACGGCTTCTCGCCAGAGCACTTGATACGGCGCAGATTGCAGCTGTTGCAGCTGTGGTTTGTTTGAAAAGCCGCCGGGCGGTAGTTAGCTGACTGCGGGGCGATTGCTTTTGGGTTGCGCGGGACCGAGCCGACGGGGTGTGCAAGGGTTCGAATAGAAGCAACAACAACAGAGACCAACAAAAGAGAGCCAGACTTACGCCGTTGCGACTCGTTTCCGCTGCTCGGGAGGCACCTTGTGTCGCCGGTGGTTGACGGGCAGCCGGTGCGCGGACGAGTTTGCCGTCCCTGCGGATCTGCCCATCGTGAAGGAGGCTCTCCCTAGTGTGTCGGTTGGGGCAGGACTCTTTTCTTGTCGGCGGCGCAGAGGGTCACGCCGCTACGCGAGGGGGCATTTGAGGTTTAGTGGCAGCGAGTGCAGCTGTGCCGGGTCTTGAGGGTTGGAAGCTCTGGTGTTGCAACCACGGCTTCGACAGGCACAGAGACGGGCGCCGTGAGCCGTGGACGGTGAAGCCAGAGGCTGACGGGCTCGCGTTGCTCACGGCTCAGGTCGAGATCGCGAAGAGCGTGACCGGGGGCGTGATCTTATTTTTGGCCCCCCTGGGGTGAGAGAGCAGACAGGGCCGGGCAGGGGACGCCGCCCGCCGCCGCACAACATCGAGGTTGCCATTGCATGCGGCAACGTTGTGAGGACAGGCAGGGAGATGCTAGTCTAGCTTGGGGGCTGCGGCGGGCGCGCAAGTGAGCCAGCACAGCCGCTGCCAGCCCCGGCTCGTGGTTGGTGGTTGGGCGGTGCAGCGACATGGGGGGTTGCTGCAGAGCTGAGAGGCCTGCTGTCCCCAGCGTGGCCAACTCACGCCATGGCAAGGACGGCATGGGGAAGAGGGGGGGGCGAGGCGCAAGGCCCGTGCCGGCCGCCGTTGAGGGGGTCGCCAGGCTGCTCCTCCATTCATCCACCTCGCCCGGGCTGACTTTGTGTCCCGTCCCCCTCTAAACAGGTTGTTGCAAGAAACGAGAGCGGGTGAGGCAGCTCGCAAAGAGTGCAATACGAACACGGCATTGTCTCTAAATCAAAAAGGGCGTACCGCCTGCTGCCTAAAGTAACGTACTGAAAGTACGTACGTTAGCCGTGACCAAGTAAACCAGCCTGACCATGGCCCCCCACGTTCTCCTGTGCCCGTCGATTGTCTCCTCTAGAGAGTCGATCGAGCGATTCAATGTCTTGCCAAATATCTTTCTTCAGGGGGCCTCCCGGTATAGCAGGAGAAATACCAGGCAGGAGCAACTCCATAATGTGGTTCCCCGCCAACACTTCGAAATCGTACGTTTTGACGGGTACTCCCGACAGCACCTTGGCAAGATGTGGTTCGAATTGCCAGCCAGTCGTTTACAGTCGGTGTAGATCTTGTAGATTTCGGGCCAAGGCACAAAAAGTGTTGCAGTCCAACGAGGAGCTCAGGCACTACTACTGCACTGGGGTGGAAAGGGCGAATACCTTACGCAGCGTGCGTATTGCAGGCAGTGGATAGAGGCCCCCTCACGGGCAGTGCAGTGGCCACTCCAGAGGGGTGCATGGTGCATTCAGACAGCGCTAATGTGGTTGAATCGCTTAAGCCCCTTGGCGGCTACCACGGAGAGTGGCGCTAAGCAAAAGCCTCTCTTTCTAGAAGGTCCCTGCCATGCGGAAAAGGATCCGATAATGTTCATTGTGTCGTGCCATGCTCGGGTACCCGTGCCGTTGGCCTTGTTGGTGCTTTCGAATCATGCCATGATCTGTGGTCACACACGATTTAGTATAGCGCAATCCGCTCGATTCGGTTACCACATCCTCGTCAGCTCCCGGCTGGCGCCTCGCGACGGTTGCTTCCCGAGTGGGCCAGCTGCGTTTCGAGCACAACAAGACCCTATCAGTGAGGAGACTGGACGAGATGGGCATTGCAATAGGCTGAAGCAGTTCGTGGGAATAGCACCTTCATGCGAAAGACTGGCAAATGTCAGTGTCGCAACATTTGGCTTTGTCAAAGATCTATGGTAGTGACGGGTGGCTATTGAGCTATTGGGTCGCCAGGATTGGCGAAATCCTTGCACTACGTGGATTGTACTTGAGTGCAGTGCTGTCTGGAACAGACGAAGCAAAGCCACGAATTTGCGATAGGTTCGGGTGCTTTCTATCACTTCCTTCTGCCCAAAATCGGAAGTCCTGGTACATCGTCTGTGCGGTCAATCCACTCACGCTCGCGTAGATAAGAAGTATTGGGACTTTTTTCCCGCCAATCCTGGAGATCCTATAGAAAGACTTGTTAATGGCTCTAAGTAGTATCTGGATGGTTCCAGTCCCCCAAATCATGGTGCCTCGTGTCACCACCCCCCTTAAGCCGTGCTGGGCATTAGTGCTCCAAAGTCATAAGCTTAATTGCACAGCCCAAACGGGCGGGAACAATCGCCTTGATCCTGGCGGAATCATGACGCTGAGCTCGGCTCTCATTGTCCCATTTGGGCAAGAGGGGCACTTGAAGCCGACTAACCCAGACACTGCTGTTGAGACGGCAATGGCTTGATTTGTGGCATGTTTGAGAAATGCATCGCCAGGGCGGCGGCCGCCAGGGGCAAAGGGAGCCAGCCCCGCACGCACGCAAAAGCTGCAGCTGCGCTCCCGTCCCGTCGCAGCACGCACCATGACGTCCTCGGTAATGTAGCCGTGTCCAGCTCTTATTGCCTCGCCCAGTCTCCCTCTTCCGGCAGAGAGTTTGCGAATCTGCGATATAGCTTACCACCGCAACGCCAACATGGACGAAGCTAAGACTCGGGTGGCCATTGTCGGCACTGGCATGGCAGGCCTTGTGACCGCCCATCTGCTTGCCCAAGACCCGCGCCAGCGGTATCACATCACCATATTTGAGAAGGTATGTCGGCCTGCCTGCTTTCCACAGCGAGTCCGTTTTTCTGTCGCGTGCCTGGCCACGAGCTGACCACCGGTAAAAAGGGGGGTTCTCTATCTCTCGACTCGGCGTCCGTGACGTTGCGCGACGAGGACACCGGTGCCATTGAGCGCGTGGATCTGCCGATGAGAGCGATTGCCGGCGGCTACTACAACAATACGCGCCGCATGTATGACTACCTTGGCATTCGGTACCATGCGCAACGGTTCCTGTTTGCATTCTCTGAGCAGCGGCATCACAAAGCTGGCCGAGATGAGATCGAGCCGCTATCACCTCCATACTTCATTCACGCGTCGAACCTGCACCAGCTACCGCCGCGGCCGCCGGGAATGGCGGTCGCCGAGCACGTGCTGCGGATCTTGTTCGTCCTCGCTTGCTACGCATGGCTCACGCTCTGTTGCTTCCTGGTCGAGCCGCGCCATGACGAGTCCTTCGGGGATTACGCCGGGCGCATCTGGTTGCCGCGTAGCTTCGTCGAGAACTATGCCCTGCCTCTCATGGCCAGCGTGTCAACATGCCCACATGAAGAGCTTCTGCGTTTCCCAGCTAGCGACATTGTCAACTATAAGAAGAAGTCACACGGCTCCGAGCATTACGTCGTGGTGGATGGTGTGCGAGAAGTGCAGGCGAAGCTGGCAAAGGGCTTGCATGCGTGCACCAACGCCCGAGTCGTGGCGGTTACGCCAACAGGACGCCAGGTAGAAGTGGCGTGGCAATCGAGTGCCGGCGGCGACGACAGCCTATCCACGGAGAGGTTTGACCGGGTCGTCCTAGCTGTGTCGCCCGATGTGGTCGGCGGAATATTCGCGCCGTTGCGCGCCGCCATGTCCAAGATCCCCACGATCGCCGTGGTCAACACGATTCTGCAGCCGACAGGCGACAGAGCGAGACTGGCAAAGGTGGACGCGGAAACCGAGACGACGATGGAAACAAGACAGCGTGGACGTCCGCAGGCCCAGCTGATTACCCTCAACTCGATGCGCGGAGCAGAGGCTCAGACCGAAGCACTTCATCTGGTGGATTGCGGCGCCGTGGTGGCCACTTGCCCGTTCGACACGGCCGACACGGCCCAGATTCTGCACCGATGGGATTTCCCGCGTGTGCTGCGGACGACGGAAAGCAAACAAGTGGTGAACCAGCTGGTCGCGGGCAAGAGGCGGGCACCAGTGGTGGACGGGAAGCCTCAGTGGACGAACGGCACCGATGGTGTCTGGCTCGTGGGCGGTTGGTGTTGGGACGGCATGGTGTTGCTGGAGGGTTGCGTCACATCAGCGATGCGGGTGGCCGACGACTTTGGTGTTTCTGTCCCGTGGAGGGAGGAAGCGAAGGTGAAGGCGTAGGCGGTTTGATGCCAATGGCGAGTGAGGTCCTGATTGTTGATGTTGAGGCTGTGATGGCGGGTGGACTTGCCCAGGCATGTAGAGCGTGATACCCAAGAGAATATGTGCACAAGCAAACATCGCTGCTGTTGTTGGGACATGATCACTGTGCTGACCGAGCAGGTGTGAATGAAAGAGGAAGAAAGAGGACCAACTCGGATACTAGCAGGGGAAGCATCCCCGGTTGTTCCGGAGCTATTGCCATGGCTCTCTATCACAAGTTGGCTGGGTGCTCTGGCGTTTCGCATCATTGCCCACTGTAGGGCTGGGCTGTGGCCTCCCAGGAAGCACGGAGGGTTCCCACGGCTGGCGTCCTGGGCGGGCCCCTCCCCCCTCTCTGCGCCTTACGAGCTCCCCGCTCTGAGAACCGCCCCACCATCAGTCAGCGTCCAAACGAGCCCCCCGTACGCAGCACGCGTACATGCAAGGTGGGTTGCTAAATGTTTGCTACCATTCTTCAGCGCGCCTCTGCAGGCGGGCCGTGCCGTCCACTCCTCTGCTCCGTTCGAGGCGCCCATATGATTTCAATGTACAAGGGGAGCCACTCCATGCTGTCGTCGCTGCCTCCCTCATCAAACCCATCGCTATCTCCAGAAATTTGGGCCCGGCCTTACTGAGGCGGCCCGCCTGGACGAGCCTCACTGGTAATGCTACTGAACCTAGCAGGCGGCGGACTCGCTTTGGCCGTTGTGTGGTTGTTCTTCCCATGGTTAGGAAAAACCTCACTTTATCTCAGCATGATATCCTCCTATTCCTCTGTCTCTAGTCGTTCTTGAGGCAGTTTCTCTATGACCTCTCGACGCTTTTTAGTGTAGATAGGAGATACTCAGCTTTTCATAGAAGCAGCGTATTTGCGCCAGTCTTTCTACCTTAAGGTATCACGCATAGTCTAGCTAGTACGCTGAAGTTAAGGGCTCCTACCTCCCCAGACAGACCAAGGGATTCCCAGCTCCCAAAAAAGTGCCGTATCCAAATCTTCGCACCATGTTGGTCCGCGAAACGTTTGATAGCGCGTAAAGCGGAGCGTTTGGGGTCTCATGATACGCCTACGAGATAATAAGACATTAGGTGCCACTTAGCGTGGGGAAAAAACAAGGGGGCGGGATTGCGCATAGTTAGGGCGCTAAGCCATTTTCTTTTCTCGGGGCACCTCGTCAGCCCTTGAAGCACCTCATTTGGGCAACCAAGGTTTGTGCCCTCAAGATGGCGTGGCCCGAGTATGCCAGAGACGCGCCGGCGACATGGATGGGTCTCGGCGCTGTGCTGGCGCTGGTAGTTCAAGCCCTCTCGGCGGGTGCCTGGCGAATCTTCATCAAGCGGCGCGGCCCGGTCCAGAACGGCGACGCCATGTACGGCCTCGACCACGGCAAGCTCAATCTCGTCCTGCCGCCGCCGTCGATGTGGATGAACATGGGCTTGTGGCATGATGTAGAGCCAGACGATTTCGCCGGCGCCTGTCGGGCTTTGCTCTGTGCCTTGCTCGAGCAAGCGGGCCTGCTGGAGCCCAATGACCACGGCAGCAACGACAAAAAGCCTCAGGATCGCAGGATACGACGAGACTTGAGGACTTTCTCGGTCCTAGATGTCGGGTTTGGCTGTGGGGACCAGACGCTGGCCCTTTCGAACCTTGCCGCAGATGCAGACCTGCGATATCTGGGGGTCACGCTCAACCAGGCACAGTTCACATGCGCACGGCAGCGTGTGACATCACGCCTGCACGAGCATCACGACGTGTCACTGTTCCTCGGCGATGCCGCGAATCCCAAGTCATGGCCGCCCGCCTGTCTGGAGAAAGCAGCAGCCATCTCTGCCGGGTCCTCGGCGAAACACGTCGGGGGCGGCAAGTCCAGACAGAGCGCGACGATCCTCCTTGCCCTCGACACCTTGTACCACTTCTCCCCGTCGCGCCTGCCGCTCCTCGCATACGCAGCCAGGGACCTCCGGGCCGACCTGGCCGCCTTCGACATCCTGCTCTCAGACACCGCCAGTACCTGGCAGACGCTCAAGCTGCGCGTCGTCGGCAGGCTGAGCGGGTGTCCCTGGACCGCGTTCAAGTCCGAGCGCGAGTACCGGCAGATGCTCGTCGCCGCGGGCTACGCGGCGGACAGCATCGTGGTGACAGATGTCACGGAGCACGTCTTTGGTCCGCTGGCCAGGTACATGGATACCCAGCAGGTCCGGCTTGAGGGCGTCGGGCTGAAGATGGGCTCGTTGCGGGTCGCGGGCTGCCTCTTCGGGTGGTGGGCTCGCAGCAGAGTGGTCAGGGGAGTCGTTGTCACGGCCAAAGCATGAAACTGCGTATGGTAGTAGTTTTCTAGTTGATTGGGGAGTGCCACTGTATCGTTCCGTCAGCAGTTTATATATTAGATATATATAGTAGATATATGTATGTCAGCCGCAATGCTGCCATGACACTCACCCGTGAAACACATGAGGCGGAGGAAATTCACTACAAGGAAAGCCTTGGCAACGATTGAGACGAGCTCAGTCGCAAAGCGGTAGCGTGCTCCAAAGAGTCATGACCGCCCGAGAAGCAGAAAAGAAAAAGCCTTCAGGATGAAACAGAAGGTTCAAGTAAGCGGAGAAGAATGTGCAAGCATTTCCAACATAGTGACCAAGAATAAGATCAAATTCGACTTCGAAAAGCCAGCACGATGACTTCATCAGCGTCTGGACATTCTTTCGCCCTACTCCCAGACCTAAAAGTCCACCAAGTACTCTCAACCCTTTTTCCAAAAGAAGAAAAGGTCCAGCAGCCTACATAAGAGTTCCCGCTTGAGGAGAGCGACACGCGCCTTGCACCATTCTTAAACGATGGATATTTCTTCATCCTGAAGTGTAATCATGCGTGCCTTGAAACATTGCGCTTGCCTATCCCTCTTGGGTAGTCAAGGTAGCCCGGAAGTTACGTGTCCTGCTACTTTACTCCTCCTCGCCCATTCATACGGATGTCAAAATCAGTCACATATATGTTGTTCAGTGCTCTGTCGTTTCACAGCGGCATTCATACTTTGAACACGCAGAGAATATTGCACCTGCTTGTGGATGTGATATATACTGTATCCGATGCTCGCCAAATGTTTATATACAAGAAGAAGATCAAAGATCGTGGCAGCCACTCTTACGTGTAGAGATAGCCTGGCCCCGACACTGCTGATATGTACGAGTTCTTCAACACTCCCTTCCATCATCATCACCATCGTAATCATCATGCACCACCACCACCATTTGCCATCTGCGCCGTCTCCCCAAAGAGAAGTGGACCTCTGCGCATCGCCACGACACAGACTCCGCGGACATCAAGCAAGACACACACACCACCAAACGAGCCAAAAAGCAGCTGGTGAAAACCGCTTAGCAGACGCCAGACTTGACGGTGAAGCTCTCGGTGCGGCTGGAGCTGCTGTACCGAGCACCATCGCCGAGGCCGCGCTTGGCAAAGGCGGTCCAGATGATGCAGGCGTTGACCCCGCCCGTGAGGGCCTTGTCGGCGTCGAGGATGGCGTCGCGGGCCTGGACAAAGTTGGGGTTGCAGGGCTGGAGGGCCATGGCGTCGACGACGAGCTTCATGGCGAGGAACTTGCCGTCGGTGGGGACGCCCTTGGAGTCGAAGGTAGGGAAGGTGGCGACCGACTTGCCGTACTTGGCGATGAGGCCCCAGGTCATCTCGTAGAGCATGTTGGCCCAGATGGTGCCGATGGCGTGGACCGAGCTGAGCCCGTTGGCCGTCTTGTACGTCTGCGGGTTGGTCGTGAGCGAGGTCGAGTACGGGTACGCGCGGATGCCCGCGCCGCCGTTGACCCAGGCGCCCATCGTGTACGACGTCGCCGCCGTGTCGCTGGCCTTGAGGCGGATCGCCGTCGCCATGTAGTCGCCCCAGCCCTCGCCCATGCCGCCCGACTCGGTCGAGCTGAGGCAGCCAGAGTTGGCGGGCCCGCCGGTCAGGCGGTTCGACAGGCCGTGCGTGTACTCGTGGATGACGACGCCGGCCTCGAACGTGCAGTCGCGGTAGGGCGTCGTCTTGGTCCAGATGTACATGCGCATGCGCGGCTTCGAGCCGTCCGCCGGCGTGGCAAAGTCTGCGTTGTTGGTGAAGGCGCCGTCCTGCGCGTTGAGGGTCACGTCGTCGTTGCCCTTGCCGCCCTGGCCGTTGTTGTTCAGCTCAAAGTTGCCTGCCGCCTCAGTGAAGCCGAGAGTGTAGAGCACATCGTGGTAGGTCTGTCAGGGGGGTTTAGGTTCAACGTCAGCAGCTGAATTCATTCGTTCGTCTGGGGGACAACAGGTGTGGGGAGATCGTTTGGGTGGGACATACGTTGGCAGTGTAGAACAGCTGCGCGATGGAGGCGTCCTGGTACGCCTTGTAGTCGGTCTGGGTGAGAGAGTAAGGGTACGAGAAGTTGAGCGAGGACGAAGTGGGGCGGTAGTTGTTCAAGTACGCGCTGTCGCCGTCGCGGTTCTCCTGGGCAATGGCGTTGTTGCCGCGCGTGGTGGTGTACGATGTCGTGCCGGTGCTGAACCAGCCAAACTCGGATGTCTGCTGGTTCGCCGGGTCCGTCAGGGTCACGCGGGACCCCTCGGTAGGGTCGTTGACACCCCAGGGATAGACCTGGAACCCAGCCTCGGCGACGTAGTTGACGACGCTGTGGACCTCGCTGTTGTTCTCGGCGTCGACATAGGTCAGCAGCCAGTCGTCGAGCACGTCCGTCTCGACACGCCAAGTCAGGGCAAGGCTGTTGTCGCTCTTGACAAGGTAAACAAGGCGGGCCTTGGGGTCCGACTGGGCACCGTTGGTGCCAGTCAGGACAAAGTCGTCGGCACCCTCGGTGGGCTCCGCGCTGGCAGCAGCAGCATTCTCAATGGGGAGCTGGAAGGTGGTGACGGCCTGGTCGAGAGCCGCCACGGGGTTCAGGTCCTCGCGCCTGGTGAGGGAGCTGGGGAGCTCGCCAGTGTAGAAGCTGTTGCCATAGGACAGGACAGAGCCATCGGCGGCAATCTACATGACAAAGTGTTAGTGGTCGATCCTATGCTAACTAACTCCAACAAAGCAATTCCGAACATACGTTGACGTTGAAGTCGGCATTGTCAATGTCAATGCCATTGACAGTCTGCTTGAAGTTGACGTGAGCCACGCCGTTGGTGCCGACGTAGTGGTCCTCGACGACACGGAACTGCGCGTTGGGGGCAGCCTCCTTGACAACGGCCGAGGCGGTCTCGACGTAGGTCTCACGGCGGAGGAGCTTCAAGGACCCCTTGGACGCAGTGCCCTCGGAGTTGACGTACTCGGCGCGGGCAGGGGGCGCAAAGGCAGTCAGGTCGATGCCGCGGCGGGCCACACTGCTGCCACTCGGGTCGATCTGGGGCTGGTGGTAGGGGTGGGCGGTGACGGCAGTGGCGCCGAGCAGGCCAAGGAGGACGAGCGAGCGACCGGCCATTTTGATCAGAGCACGCGGGAGAAGGGGGAAAGCTGGAGGAAGGGCTGTGGCGATCTCCTGCCGCGTGGCTGTGACTGGTGAGAGGAGGCCAAGAGCGTCGGTCTCGAGTCGAGGGGAACGGGGATATATACACAACCCCCACAAGACTCATCCGCACTCGACTTGTTGTCCCCGACTCGCGGGGAAGGAGGTCTAGGCTTTCAAGCTGCTTCTTTGAGAACGAGGGCCGTGGCGTCGATCACACGGGCCAGGCTCGTGTCCATCGAGGAACCCGGCCACGGTAGGTGGCCCCATATGGGATCATTGCTTTCACCACCTGCCCGGCTGCTCGCGTCAAGGCGCGCATGCGACGCCGTGGAGCAGTTGAGCTTGGACTTGGTTATGGCGAGGAAACCAACCGGGGACAGAGCGGGTCACGAATGGTACAGAGAGCGGGCTGTGCCAGACGCATCGAGCAGGCCATTCCAAGGCCCGTAAGCGCTGGCCCTCGTCGTATGTCGACTCGCCTTCCGGGACGAGCAGATAGTCGATGCCGGGGTTGGAGCACGCACATGCGGCGTTCTATAAGCGGCGGACCGAGATATCAGGGGATCCCCACCCTTGCAGGAGCCTGCCTCTAGGTCGCCGATCAGTAGCTAGTTCGAAAGAGAGAAGGTAGTATTCATAACTAGGCATCTACGGTCCCATGTTGACCATGTGATTGGGCAGGTCCGGCTGGTCCTGAGGCCAAGCTGGTTGTGGCAAGTCGAATATCGACAGGGACCGTGAGGGCTTGGTACGTCGGCCCAGAAAGCTTACCGACCCCGGCGATGCTGGCGTTGTGGTCATCATGCCCCTTGTCACGCAATACCTCGAAGCTCGCCCTGGCCTATGTCCTCGAAGGACCCACGGCTCAGAAATGCCGGCTCGGCACACCGATAGCGGACAGCTTGGCGAGGCTGGGGAAAGGCCCTTATCTGCATATGCTGGTCCCAGGAATTCCCTCCCCAGGTGCGGATCAAGCTTTGTGCTTGACAAGCTTGGACCGCTCGCTATCGGGCGTGGCGAACCAGCGGGGTGGATGGCTATTACACGGCGGCCCTTGACGAAACGGGGATAACGTTGGGTGGCGGCAGTAAGCTTAACAGCTACGAAACAAGCTTAAAAGGGTGCCGAAAGATTGCTTTGGTGGAGCATGTCGACCGAGAGTTTGTGCTATCTGGCCCTATGTGCTTTGGGGTTTAGTTGCCTCAGCAATACTTTCGTGTCCCTGAGTCGCGGGGCTTGCGCCGATTGCAACACGAGCCGCGCAAATCAGGGACCGCCTGTCGCGACGGCGTGCGTTCAGGGCAGGTTGCGTGACTGCAACTGCGTGCGTCCGCAAATGCGGCCGGGTTCGCGGAGCATTTTTGTGGGTGGTACTTTTGACATCCAACACCTTCCTGATCGGGAAGCAGAGCACTGGTCGATAAGCCGACTTAGTAACGAGCCGCCCATCCATGCCGTGGGGACACACGGGACGTGCTACAGAGAGACCCTGACGAGCCGTGGGGCTTCATCGGCAGTTTGGCCAGCTGCCACTCTGGGGTAGGACCGGTAGTTGTCCTGCTCGCCTGGGGGAGCCAGTGTTTATTAAGGACTCTGCGAGGTTCCCCCAGGTGAGTCCACTTGTGGAGTTCCTCGCGTGTGCGCAAAAATCAGCCATATCTTGCTGGGCTGGCTGGCTGAAGGCATGTCTCTTTGTAGTACTATGCCTATGAGCCTGGTCATTGAGGCGTGCTCCTCACGTGGTCGTTTCTTTCGAGACACTAGACAACTTCCGCATTCGGCCATGACAGCCGGTGCTCTTCAACCTTACGAGGGAGGACCCAGAAAAGAGAAGGGGGCAAAGAGACAGACAGAGAGATGAAATGCGTGTATAGGCGCCCAGATGCAAGTCAGCCTGCATCTCCTTCGGGAAGGTTGCCTGCAGCGCTTCGAGATGCTGCGTGCCGTGCGGGCATCAGGCACCGCGCATGACTGCTCCCCGAAAGATCTCGTGTTCTCCCCCAAAAAGCAGATCTACATACAGCCACAATGATTATCCTCGTGCAGCAGCATCGGGGACCAGCCGAGATAAGGACATTTGCCACGGCTTCACAAGACCCTATTCCCGCTTATGGACACGAGGGAAGCTCAGCCAGAGCAACCCGACAACACAGATCAGACCCAGCACAATGGGCTGCAACACCTGCACGCCTCTGCTCTGGGCAATGGCACCAATGGCGAAAGGGAAGATGGTTCCCCCCGTGCCGCCAATCGCCATGGCGAACCCCAGCGCGCTGACATGCAAGTGCTTGGGCAGCAGCTTGGCCGCCATCATGACGCCTCCCGGGAAAATGGGCCCCAGGAACAGGCCCAGGAGCGCGACGGCCACGGCGCTGACCACGAACTGGGGCACGAGCCAGAAGACGAGCTGCAGCGCGAGCGCAAAGGCGAGGTAGACCGTCACGCACAGCCGCTCGCCAAACCTCTCCGTCACAAACCCCAGCGCGGCGCGGCCCACGGCCATGCCCAGCCAGAAGCCCGTGCCCGAGATGCCCGCGTCGTACGGCGAGGCCTCCCTAACGCGCAGCATAAAAGTGACGACCCAGCCGCCCAGGCTCACCTCGATGGCCATGTAGGTGAAGAGATACGCCGTGCAGATCCAGGTGACCTTGGAGCGGACGGCCTCGCGGGTGCGGCTGCCGGAGCCTTCCGAGGTGCGCGGGTGCTCGAGGCGGTAGACCTCGCCCGTCTTGCTCCAGAAGGCGGCCGAGAGGCCGGCCCACTCGAGCACGCTGATGCCAATCATGATGTAGTAGAAGGTGTACCAGGGCAGGGAGGCCTTGACGATGAGGCTAGTGGCGACAAAGGGGCTGAAGAGGGCGCCGACCGAGTAGCACGAGTGGAGGAGGCCCTGGATGCTGTTGGGGTTCTCAAACTGGCTCAGGTAGGAGCTGAAGCAGGCGTCGGTGAGGCCGTTGCCAAAGCCCGCGATGATGTTGATGACGATGATGACGGGGTACGGCGGGTGCAGGGCCATGACGACGTAGGTGATGATGTGGCAGACGGGGGCGGCCACGGCGATGCCGCGCTGGCCAAACCTTGAGTGGATGGTGGCATTGACGAGCGCGGCGGCCGAGTAGCCGGCAAAGGGTGTGAGGAAGATGAGCGAGACAGTCGTGTAGTTGAGGTGGTACCATTCCTCGAGGTACGGGATGAGCGCGCCCACCGCGGCGTCGTTCATGCCGGCAATCATGAAGGAGACAAAGGCAAAGGCGAGGCGGGCAATGTTGCCCCGCGGCGAGTTCCACTTGAGCGGCGCGTCGTGAGCCGTGGCCGGCGGCGGGAGGCCCGCGCGGACGCCGTCCGTGTCGTCGCCGTGCTCTGACGATGTCGACTTGCGCGCCGGTGCCGGGCCTGTGGTTGTTGTCGTTGCGACGTGGCGGCGCGAGACATCGTGGGAGCCGTGCTTGGGGGAAGTCTGCAGCTCAATCGCCTCTCCGCCGGGTGACAGGACCGACGAAGATGCAACCGCCGCGAGCGACTGGGCGACCGTGAGCGTCTCTGTCG
This sequence comes from Microdochium trichocladiopsis, assembly GCF_020744255.1. NCBI lineage: Eukaryota > Fungi > Ascomycota > Sordariomycetes > Xylariales > Microdochiaceae > Microdochium > Microdochium trichocladiopsis. The sequence goes on from NW_025763550.1 coordinate 2,479,873, forward strand.
CCATCCTTGAGGGGGCCTTTGTGTGTGATGGGGGATGAGCTTCGAGATCAACCGCTGGGCGGAGGTTTGAGGCCCAGGAAGCTGGGGAAAAGCCCTGGGGAAGGGAGCCATGTGGGGATTGCTGACGGTTCCGTCGGCAAAGTGATCCGCCATTCCGGCCTCAGCACACGCATTATATTTGCAAAGTAGGTGCAACACCTCCGGACTCTGAATGCGCCCGAAACTGAAGAGGACACACAAATCCACTCTCGTATTGTTCCTCCTTTGGATCCAACCGCACAGGAAACACGGAACGGTGAGTTGTGTTTGTGGATGGTCTATAACAATCTATTATCGAGCCAATGCTTGATAAAAAGAAAAAATAGAGAAAAAAGAAGGCTATGCCGTAGGCGTGCGGGCGAAGAGAGAAATCAAAGAGCTATAAAAGAAAAAAGAAAATTACATCAAAATGGGATGTCGATTATTCCAGCTCAACCTCCCCTAGCACTTTCACAATCTCGTCAATGTAGTGAACTGCTTGGTCACGCGACAGCTTGCCTGGTTGGGAGAACAAGCCGATATCCAAGCAGCCGTCTCTGACCGCAGCTTCGACGTCGAGAGCATCCTGTGCGCAGGAGTAAAGCAATGCGTTAGTGAAGACTGCGGCTTCCATGTCGACAAAATGGTTAATAGTTCACTTACTGGATAACTGCTCCTGATATGGTTACCCGCAATCTCCATCATGCCAGGATAGGCCTCCTTGGCTGAGCTGCGTTTCTGCGAGGCAATGGAATCCTCAAGCTGTGGCACAAGCTCTAGACTCACGCCGGATTTGTGGTCGGGCTTTCGGCTGTCCTCTATTGCTGGGAGGAAGTTGACGAACGTGTCCACAACCGCGCCTGTCCACTCTTGAATCTCCCAAAGTCCTGCAGAAATGCTCTCCACCCCACTGATGTCCCCGATATCTCTTCTGATCTCCTTGGCGAGCTCCAAGACAGGGCGTGAACCGGGGCTGCGGACTCTCAGTGGCAGGAGTGCCAACGTTGGACAGGGCATCGCATCAAGGCCGGGGAAGTTTGACCTGTTTGAGAGATAGATGCCGATGACAATATCACCGTCTCCGGATATGCCACGAGTCTTGGCCAGGCTCTTTGCATGCGCGGCAAAGAGCAAATCTTGCATCATGACCCCACGAGTAGCCATGATTGAGACCAGACGAGCGGAAACAGTCATGGCAGATTTGCGATACTCTGACACGGCGTCAAATTGGGTCTGATCGGCTGTGCTTGACGCTTTGTTGGCCAAAATCCCAGTTGGGCGCCCCATTCCTTGAAGGTATGACGTCCAGAAGGCCTTCTTCTTCTCTGAAACCATGGGCGAGATATGCATCTTGGCAAATGAACTCCAGAGCTTGTAGTCCGAGAAAGACGAGACGGAGCTCTCGTCTCTGCAGAGCGACTTAAATCTGCCCATAATCGTCGGCATTGAGAACGCGTCATACAGAGCATGGTGTATGCGGAGAGAGATATCAAAGACATCGCCTTCAGCCTGCGCGGTGGCCGAGAAGCAGACATACCGACTCGAAAATGCTTGGCATGCCAAAGGGCCATTGGGAAAAGTGTGGGCTTCGCCATTTGCGCCATTTGGTTTAAGAACGACTTGAAGGAATGGCGAGATGCTCGAACCTGTGGCAAGGAATTCGGTTCGAAGCATGACAGTCTCGGCCACGAGCCGCTCCCATGCGTTCGCGAGGCGCTCGCGAGAGACTGCTCCCTTCAACTTGTACTTAAAGGTTGGCCAGAAGAGCGCGCCATTCGTATTCTGCCAGCCGCTGAGCATGTGTACCTGCACTGGCAGCGCAGGCAGCACTTTTTCGACCGCGCCGGACGAGATCGAGGCATGCTCAAGCAGACCTTCATAGTTGAGACTACGCAAGAAATTGGCAAACTCGACACTGCTCAGTGTGTCAAGCACTGGTTCGGAATGCTTGCTTCCAATCCCGCTGCTATTGGCAATGGCGGAAATGCTTGCGATGGTGCCAGCGCTCAGCATCTGGCGCACCGTAAGGGAGATGCCGCGCTTTCGTAAGAGGGCGCAAGCCTTGATCGCGCTGATCGAGTCTAGATAGGATGTAACGTGATCATTTCCTTGGACCGAGCCTGCTTCAGCGCCCGAAATCTCCCTGATGACCGCAAGCAGATCGGAGTTCAATCTCTTGGCGGAAGATTCCTCTTCTCCTCGTCTCTCCGAGGATTGTCTGGCGGCTTGGCTTGAGACTGATGTAGACTTGACCGAGGTGTGCCTGGGGATGAAGCCTTTCAGACCGCACACGAGGACCTCCTCGCTCCCGGCCTGCGTCCTGAGCAAGTCCTGTTCGCTGGACTCCTGGCAGAAGAACTGCATGACCTGATCCAGTTCCCTGATGATGCGGCTGGCGGACTCTTCGGATGCATAATGAGAATCGCACGCCACACGCCAAACCGGATGTGGCTCGGTCAGCTCAAATTCGACACAGATGGGATATTCAACGGCCGAAGAGCCTTGAACTGGTTCCATCAAAGGCGGAGGTTCCGAGCTAGACTCGGCAGCCACTTGAAACACAAACAACGTGTTGAATAGTGGCTGCCCGTTTCTCTGTGCGAGCTTCTGTATCTGGCGGAGTGGAGTGTGCTGGTGCTCCATGATGTGCGACATGGTAGTCTGCAGCTGACGGAGGAAGCCTTTGACGGAGCCTCGAAGGACGACCCGCATGGCCACAGTGTTCATGGTCGGAAAATTCATCTGCTGCGCCATGTCCGTGTCTCTACCTGAGAGGACAAGGCCGAAGGTCGACTCTAGGCATTGAGCCATGCCTGACAAGACCACAGCCCAGGATGCTTGTGCTAGAACCTGGGGTGTGATAGCCAACTTTCTGCATGCTGTCCTCAGAGCTGCAGCATCACAGCGGGAAGGAAGCTCTTGCCGATATACCTGACGAACCACTGCGTCTTCATCGTGCAAGGCCGGCAGAGCTGTTGGTTGTAAATCATGAAGAAAGTTCGACCAGAAACGGTCGGCTGCTTCAGGCTTGGTCGAGACAAGACGTGCGAGGTGCGGTTTGTAGTCTGGCCGGTCAACATGACTTCCTCGATAAGAGGCCGTGACATCGTTGTATATCATGCTCAGAGATTGCCCGTCGTACAAAGCGTGGGACACTGAGACGATGACATGGGTGTCATTGCCAGTGTGGCAGATTGTAAGCCGGAACAGTCCTGTGGCACCACCTTGGTTGGTGACTTCTTCACGAATATGGTCCAAGGCGGTACCAAGATCTTTTACGGAAGCCATTCGGATCTCTTGAACCGGGAGAGGGGTCCTCTTGACAACCTGGCAATATGCGGATACTACATCGGGACTATCGACCTCGGCGAAGGTCGTTCTGAGGATGGGCGACTTATCGTAGACGTCTTCCCACGCGGATTTCAGCCGGTGTATGTCGACATGAGCTGGAATCCTAAACACTTCCTGATTGAAGTACCGCTTGAAGTCGGAATGAACCATTTCGGCAACCATGGAGTCTTGCAATGGCGTGGTGGGAAGGACTGCTTCAACATCCGTCAAGTCGTGCCCTGTCTGCTCCAGGTTACGCTTCAGCTTAGCGATGATGATTTCGAGTGCCGTGGAGCTGGGGTCTTCAGTAGAGGTCGAGTTCAAAGAGGTGCTTTCGGTGAGGAGTATGCCGTCGATGGCCATGCCTCTCAACAAATCGCCAGGGGAAATGCGGTAGCCGAAAGAAGCAGCCTTGGAAGCTAGACGAATGGCATCGATGCTGTCAAGGCCAAAATCGAAAATGGTCATCCCAGGGAGAACCTCTTCATCATTGACACCCGCTATCAAGGCGATCTCATGCCGGAGGCGATGATCCTGCTCAGGCCATGTAGAGACCGAGGACGTAGATGGTGACACAGAACGAGGGGAGGGGTCCCCGGTGGTCCTGGACCCACGAGAGGCACCATCCTCCTGGAGGCCATCGAAGATTGACATTCGCGTCAGCACTGGGGTGTCCTTGTCAGAAGTGACCAGAGCCTGCAGGTTGCTCTCCAGACTGTCAAGCATGTGCGTCACGGCAGCATGGTCAGCAGTCTGCGGCTGCGCAACGATTGTGATACCGACGTGACCATCGCGTGTGAGGAGTGCTTCAAGTGCCAGATTGTAGTCTGGAGCTGCAGAGCCTGCTGAGATTTCCCATAGGTCGTCACCCTTGGACTTGATTATATCTTCCCTGTCGAAGGTGAACAGGGAGTCAAACAGGGGCCGTCCATTCGAGCACCACTTCTGGATACTCCTCAATGGCGTGTGAACGAATTCGAGCACTGTAGCGTTGAACTCTTGAACCTGTCGTGCCAGCCCATCCCATGTCGTGTCGCTTCCGATTTGAGTCGTAAACGGGAGAGTATTGAAGAGAGGGCCAATCACGTTGTCTGCCCCTGCGAGATCGATGGATCTTCCGGAGTAGACTATCCCAAAGCAAGGCTGTGCTTGAAGGTAATGTTGAAGGGCGACCAACCACGCGGTTTGGACCATCGTCTGGTGTGTGACGCCCAGACCTTTTCGCCTTCCCTCAAAGCCATCGATTTTCAATCTCCTTGATATAACTGCTGCCTCTTGGCATACGGATTCTGGTGCGATAGCAAGGGGTTTTGCCTGCCAACCTTGAAACAAGCCTGTCCAGAAGGGCTGAGAGGTTGGGCCCGAAGAAAGTGGCCCGGCCTGAAGCGCGTCGTGGAAAGTTGCTCCCGTATCAATAAGATTTCCCTCCACAGATGCAGCTACACGCTCAAACATGAGTTTCAAGCTGTGTGCGTCGTACAAGGCATGAAATATTCGGATCACAAGCACGCTTTGGTCATCGAAGGTGATGTAATCAATCTCAAACGGATGGGCGATCGTCGGCTCATTTGCTCTGACCCATTCAGCGTGTCGCTTAGCAATCAGCTCATCCAAACTCTTGTAAGTACTCGTCACCTCTGCCCAGCGCAAGGCTTGATGCTTCAAGGCGACCTGGACAACGCCTTCACTGGTCTGTAGGAAAGCTGTCCGTAAGATGGCGGACGCCTCTTGAAGTTGGGTCCAGGCAGCACGGAGGCGTGCCTTAGAGACATCTGGCCGGACCTTGACCTCGAATTGGTTGAAGTAAGGTCTGGAACCGCCCGCACGCGATCGCGCTCTCGCAATCATGCCCTCTTGAAGAGGCGTACAGGGGACAATGTACTCAATATTGTCTTCCTCGACACCTAGAGTCTCACATGTGATACCAAGATTCTGCAGATAACAGGCTTGGAATAGCTGCTCGGTCTCTGACGACCCTGTCTTGGGTGCGCTCTGGGTACCTCCGCTCTGCAGGCCAGCAATGTGTTCTATCTGTCCATTCTTCAGGAGCACCGGCGGGGCAGCACGATCGAAGCCTGCAGACTGAAGCGCGCGAGAGAGCCTCGTCACAGATATTGAGTCGATGCCAAGTTCCAGAATCGTGGACGAGTGGGTGATGTCTGACAGGTCAACTCCAGTGATGTCGGACACAATACTTGCGACCCTCGTCTCTGTAGAATTCAGAGCCCGCTGCGCACTCTTAGTGCCTGAAGCGATCTGTCGCAGATCCTCCAGGGAGAGTTCCTGAAACAAGGTCTTCAGCCTCTTGATGTCGGCCTTGTTGTTGGCAGACAACGGAATCCAGGGGACACAAAGGACGTAGCTTGGTACCATATACCCTGATAATTGTCCTTTGCAAGCATTCTGAGCCATCACTGACATCTCGAACGCGTGAGTGTCCCTGTGGACCTTGAGCTCGTCTTTGGTATCGCGGTCCGCGCTAATGGTAATGAAAGAGACTAGGAGGTCGCGGTCTTGCTGGCCGCCATGTTTGGCCACGAGCGTTGCGACATCTGCAGGGTAGGGAAGGCCCGACTTGATGGCATGGTTGATCTCGCCAATCTCTAGCCTCTGCCCTCGCAGCTTGACTTGGTCGTCCGCACGGCCTAAGAAGTCGAAAGAGCCGTCGTGCAGGACCCTGACAAGATCGCCCGTCCGGTAGACTCTTTCATCAAACCTCTCAAGGTAGGCGAACCGTTCGGCAGTGAGTTCAGGCCGATTCAAGTAGCCTATGCCGACAAGTTTTCCCGACACGCAGAGCTCACCAACGGCACCCCGGAGAACGGGTTCGTCGGTTCCGGGCTTGAGGACAAAAGAACCCACGTTGGGGAACTGCCGGCCAATGTTGGCTGGCCTCCCATTAGCGGGCACTCTCTGGAACATGGTCACACCAATGGTGGCCTCTGTCGGACCGTACGCGTTGTAGATGACTTGTTGCGGCCCCCAGGCTTCCAGCACATCTTGGCGCAACTGCTCGCCACCAGTGATGAACACTCCTTCGCAGAGACTGGGAACATCGTCAGGGTGGACCAATCGTGCGAGACTTGGTGTCAGATCGATATGTGTGATCTTGAGCTGTGAAATGGTGTCAATCAGGTTGCTCAAAATCAGGTCTCGTGGCGCCGACACTACAGTAATGCCCACATGCCAGGACCAGTATTGCTCCAGGACAGATACATCAAAGTGGAAGGATGCAAACTGTAGCCATCGTGACTTCTCTGTCCAGTGGCCGCTAAATAGCTCCGTGAAAGCCAACATGGCCTGCACGGTATTCTCGTGGCTAATCAAGCAACCTTTTGGCGTGCCAGTTGTGCCACTGGTGTAGAGACAATAGCATGGGTCTGAAGGAGAAACTGCCCTGGCGAGCGGTGATGTGGCCCCAGATGAATGACTGATCGTTTCTGAAGACATGGCGTAAACAGGCACTGGAGACTCGAATCCAAGTCCAGCGAATATCATGTCCTCGACAATCAGACATGCCGCATTGGAGTCCTTGAGAATGAACTCCTGCCTTGTCGCTGGCGCCGTCGTGTCAAGCGCTAGGAAACAGCACCCAGCCTTCAGAATGCCGAGGATGCTAAAGTACGCCTCTGGGACTTTATTGAAGCACACAGCGACGATACTGCCTTGAGGCACGTTCTTAGACGAGAGGAAGTTCGCGACGCGGTTGCCAGCACTGTCAAGCTCGGCATATGTCCACTGGCGCGTGCGTTCTGCGTTTTTGAGTTCTTCAACGAACTCAAGCGCAACTGCTTCGGGGTTTCTACGTGATGAAGATTCCATCATACGATGCAGCAGTTCGTCATCGCAGGGCATTGTGGGTTTCGCGGCTGGCAGGATGGATAAGACTTCCGTGCTCAGTGAAGGAGATGAAGTCAATGCTGAGGACTGCTTGGCAGCCCTTAAAGTGTCACCAAGCAAGGCGTCGAACTGAGAAAGCAGCACCTCCGCCTGGGCAGATGGAAGGACGCTCGTGTCAAACACAAGATTGAAGCGGAGACCCCTCGCTGACTCTTCGATCTCGAGGGACACGGTGTATTCGACTGAGGCGCGTTCGTCCAATACATTCCAAGGTTGCCGCTCCTCTTCTGTCGCCGAGACTTGATAGACAAGTATCGTGTCGAATAGTGCCTCGGCTGGTCTCCCCAACCAGTTCTGGATTGCTGACAGAGGAGTCCTGTAGTGACGAAGTAGCCCCGCGTTGTACTGCATCATACTTTGTAGCTGGCTCGGGACCGTGTCAGTGACACTGCCGACGACTGGTAAGGTCGTGATCATGGGGAAGACCGCACCGAGATCGACATCGCTAGATCGGCCAGCAAAAACGACGCCGAAAGTAACATTAGGCTCGCCAAGGTATGCGGACAGGAGCCGAGTCCATGCAACTTGCAGCGCTGCTTGAACAGAAACACCAAGGTCCGCGGCTTTGCCCTTCACATCCGACAGGCCCAACTGAGACGTCTTGGAAATGGCCGATATGCCACGAGGCTCGACTAGTGGCGTCATGGTCGGAAATTTATTAACGACAACTTCTGATGCCTTGTTCTTCCAGAATCCGGAATTATCCTCCGAGGTCGCCATGATCCTCGAGAGTGCCGGCCGAATTTTCTGCTGTGGGATGTCTACATCCTTGCGCAGGGCTTTAGCCAAGCTGTTCAAGATCTTTTGAAGTGAATGTGCATCGTAGAGTGCATGGTGCATTGCGAGATTCATCGTTGTTGGCTCCAACTGCCGTGTAACAATGGCAACGCACCAAGGTGGGCTTGAAAGGGCATTGAACACCACGCCTGCTGAGATCTTCCGCCATGTGTCTATGTCGAGATCTGTGTGTAATTGGATTTGCTGCTCCTCTTGAGAGCCTGAGACCGCGCTGGCGGGATGCACGACCATTGCGTACGAAGCTTTCGCGTTGTTGACAGGGACGAAGCCGGTCCTCAGGATCTGGTGTGCCTTCCGGAGCTCTTTCCATGCGTCGACGACTCTCTGTGCATCAACCCCAACATCAAGCTCCCAGCTGACGTAGTTGAAATAGAGCCTCTCGTCTGACGTAGCAGACTGTGACAGCATGGCCTGTTGGATCGGGGTGCAAGGGAGTATATCCTCCATCTCTTCTGCCTTCTCGATTTGATCTTTGACTTCTTCTCTGAATGTGTCGAAATCGAATTCTGGCTGAGTATCATGGACGCTCTGGCTCGTGGTGTTGACAGCTTGCGCAGCGATCTTGGCACAGGTTGGGCTCTCCATAACATCCGCAACTGAGACCTGCAGCGAGCTGTTCTTCAGCATCCCGACAATCTGCACAATGCCAATACTATCCACGCCGTAGTGGAACAGCGGCTTTTCTCTCGCAATGCGACTCTCTGGCAGGTTGACCAGTCGTGCGACCGCAGAGCGCACGATACGCTCGGCTGGCGACCACTGAGAAGTCTCGTTCTCGACATTTGTGGTTTGGTTTGTCCAGTGCGCCGGGCTTTGGAAGTGCAGTGCTCCACAGCGAGTTTGCAACTCTTTGGGCAAGTCTGTTCTTGTGATGATGTGCGAGTAGGGATGTTCGATACACCCAGCCATAACTAAGTGGAACACGTCATGGGCTAGTTGCAGTGTGTCGTGAGACACGGTGTTCCTATCGTGATTTGTCAGAATATCTTTCGAAACCCTTCTACGCGCAAGACAACGAACCTTTGGCGATAAAACGCAAAATGAACGGTATTGCGCCTCCGGTCCGGTGTGACCTCACACACAATGGGGACCTTAGGAGAGAAGATCGTTAGCATTGCGCATTAGAAATTCCGAATAATATCGAAGAAATCTCACATCCATAGCCCCTGAATCCTGCTCCAAGCTCCAAACACGTTCATCCAATTCCATCTGCCCCGGCTGCAGGATAAGCAGACTATCAAACAACCTCGTCGAGCGTGCCACCAGTTTCTGAACCTGGCGCAGAGATGTGAACTGATATGGCAGGCTGCCTTTGTTCAGCTCCTGCACTTGTTTCGCCAGTTGCAGGCGGAAGCTACTCTTGGATAAGTCCATTCTCAGAGGAATGGTATTGAAGCACGGTGCCACAAGGCGGTCGATGTCTTCTACAGGCAAGGATCGCCCGCTCACGACATTTCCAAAGCAAACATTCTTTGAGTCTTGTAATATTGACATCGTGGTAGCCCATGATGATTGACACAGTGATAGGAGTGAAATGCCACGTTCTTTCAAGCGGAGCTCGATCGATTCCAGGGACTGTGCGGTGAAGTCACCAAAAATAGTGGTTGGCGCTGACTCGTTGCCACTTGTTTCGGGCTCGAGCAGAGACGGCACGAAGCCGTCGAATTGCTCCTTCCAAAACTCGTCTGCACCGGGAACAGGTGCAAGCGCATCCGCTAGGAATCGCTCGAAAGGCACTGGAGCCGGCAAAGAGCCTCCCATCGCCAGAGTCTCGATCTCTGCCAACAGAGTCTTCATGGATATTCCATCGTACAAAGCATGGTGACATGCGAAGCAGAGGTAAGTGACGTTATTCTCTGTTTGGATTGAGGCAAGAAACACGGGCGGCTTGCCCGAATCCACAGGAGGCGAAAGAAGCTGCTCAATTTCTTTGATCGTCTGTTGGAGGCTGACAGACTCAAAGTGCTTGCACGGCAGCTCAGATGACGATAGAACGAGTTGCACAACGGCATTCGAGATGCTGTCAGTGCTGGCGAAACATGTGCGCAGAATGCCGTGCCTTCCAATGGCTCGTTTCCAGTGGGAGAGCATCTCTTGAGCAGAGACTTGCAACTTGAAGAGCATTATGTTACAGTACGAACTGCCGGAGCTCGAATCGGCATGAGAGAAGAGCATACCCTCCTGCAACGGTGTGCATGGAAGGATACACTCGATGTCTCCCCACCGCGACCCAATCTTCTGTTTGACAGCCTCGACGAGCCCAAGAGGGAGGAGATCTCTAGCTGGACTCAGACCATGTCCCTGAGTTTGATCGTCACGCCCTTGAGTTATGGGCGTGCCAAGCACAGCTGCCAGTCTGCCGACGCTTGCATTCTTCAGTATCAAAGACAATGGCACACGTCGCTGTGACACAGCTTGGATGTTTCGAGCCAGAGTCATTGCCAGAATTGAGTCGATGCCTAGCGTGGCGAAGGAACTCCACTGTGTTATTGTCTTGACATCGACATTGGCAGTGTCCGCAGCAGCCTGGGCGACGAGTCTCTCAACCTCGGTCCATTCCGAGGGCGTCCTTTGTAGCTCCGCTTGAGCACTGTAGGACGCTGCATCCGCTTCTGAAAGCGACTCCACGGTTGTTCTGAGGTGCTGGCGGTCGACCTTGCCGGATGACGTTCTGGGCAATGTGGAAATCGGGATGCTGAACGTGGGAATCATGTAATCTGGCAGCGCGGCCTCCATCTCTTGCTGTATCGTACGTCTTGCCTCAACGAGACCTGCCTGCAGGGGCAGAATCCTGAACTCGGCGGCGCCTTCGTCCGAGGGGGCATAGAACAGAGCTAGTTGTTCTATATTTTTTCCCGGCTGCTTGACAACAACAACCTCGCATGTCTTCGCGAGGCCAGTCTGGAGAACCACCCTCTGGATCTCCTGCAGTTCAATACGCAGACCGCGGAGCTTGATCTGAGTGTCGATGCGACCAAGGATGATTAGGGAACCGTCTGGTAGCATGCGGCCGCGATCACCTGAGCGGTAGAGCCGCCCAAACTTCGGGTGGTCAAAGAACTTTTCCGCCGTTAGCTCAGGCATCTGAAGGTACCCAGCAGCTACTTGATCGCCACCAAAGCAGAACTCGCCCACGCAGCCGATCGGCACCAACTCGCTTGTGCCAGGATGACAGACAAATGTTGACGTATTCATAAACGCCCAGCCGAGAAATTGCGAAGAATCTCCCTTTTGTACTTTGCGGACAGTGCAGATATTGGTTGTCTCGGAAGGACCATAGCCTTGCCACAGCTGCCTAGACCATTTTGCGAGCACTTCGTCTGTCATGGCCTCACCGGATGTGACTAGGAATTCGACCGTCGGAACGTCATCGGGATGAAGGAGAGAGGCGACGGTGACTGTCATGCTCAAATGTGACACGCGCAGCAGGTTCACTGCGTGGCTGAGGTTGCCAAAGAGAGTGTCGTTGGTCGCAGAGCACAGGCACATCCCGTTGGCCCACGCGAAGAATATCTCAAAGACGGAAACGTCGAAAGCTTGTGAGCAAGCCTGGAGCATTCTTGAGGACGGTTCGTGGGGATACATTGCAGATAAAGCCTTGATATTGCTCAGCATGTTCCGATTTGTTACCGCCACGCCCTTCGGAACGCCTGTTGTGCCACTTGTGTAGATCACATAGGCGAGGTCATTGCGGTCGTATTGAATGTCAAGATTCGACGTTGGATAGTGGGACAAGCGGCCGGGATCGACCTCTACAACGTTCTTGATATGTCCTGCGGTGAGCTCGGATCGAAGGCCCTTGCTGGTCAAGCAAACTCGAGGCACGGCTTGTTCGATGATCCTCTGCTTCCTCAGCATTGGCGTGCTGGGAAGCATCGGGAGGTATGCGCTGCCAGTCTTGAGGATAGCCAAGATGCTACAGTAAAGCAAGGATGACTTTTCCATGACAATGGCTACCACGTCTCCAGGCTTGACACCACAGCTCTGAAGATGCCTGGCGATCTGGTTGGCTTGACTATTTAGTTCCGCGTAGCTCAGGCTCTTCAATCGTATCTGGTCGCCGTCGATGGACTCAGCAAATTGGATCGCGATGTTATCCGGATGATGCTCCACGGTATTCTCCACGAGCCTGGCAAGACTCGGAAGTACGTCTAGAACTTTAGGATTCGGGTTGAATGTGGACAACGCAGCAGCCGGAAAACATCCTTGAACGCTGTTGAGAGGGCTGTCCGGAAAGTCTAGGAAGTGATTCACAATGCTCTCAAACTGTTGAATGAAGCACTCAATCAACTCTCTGTTAAAGACATCATCATGCCAGGTCATCTGGCACATAAACCCGTCACCGACCGGCTGAACCTCAACGAGAAGCTTTGCTTCCACCGCATCTTTGTGGTTGATCTCGCGAACTTCGCTGCTCTCAGTCTTTCGGCTCAAGAGTGATTCCTGGTACGCGAATATGACATCGAAAATCTTGGACCGTGGCGGTATCCCGGCTGCCTTTTTGATTTCTGACAGCGGCAGTCCCCCGTGCCGCAGTGAATTCCTGTTGCTCGCTTGGATCACCTGCAGGAGTTCCGCAACACTCCCAAAGTGACCAATCTGCACCCTCAATGGCAAGGTTGCCATGAAAGGACCCATGGCGCTCTCGATCCCGGCCACAGGGAGGGTACGGCCCGAGAATACCGAGCCAATGATGACGTCGTCGGCTCCCACTATGCTCGACCAAAGCCACGCAAGGGCCGCCTGAAAGACAACCTGATGGCTCAAGGATAACCGCGCGCCTGCGTCTCTGACCTTTTGCAGGGAAGCACTGAGATTTGTGCGTTTTGTGGATATTTGGGGTTGCTTGACTGGTCTTGTGCGGAAGTTCGGCAGGCCGTTCAGCGTGCTTGCGCGCAATTGCTCTGCCCAATATTCCTTCGCGTCCATGGAGCCCTCGAGCTTCAGACCCTCGCAATCTTGCACGATGTTGTGAAACTGTGATACAGACGGTAGCGGATCGCCACGGTAGAGATGGTTCAGCTGTTGCAGCAGAAGGTCCGATGTCCATCCGTCGTAAATTGCATGGTGAATTGTGACCTTCGCAAGGGGACCTTCTGATGCGCTGGACGGATCGCCCAAGATTTGCACTTCAAGTGGACGCCGCAAGAATTTCTCAATATCATTGAGATCGACCTGGTTGAACTCATCCACAATCTGGATCTGGCCCTTGTGGACCGTATCCCAAATTACGTTGCACAGATCCTTTTTCCCATGTACAAACCCTGATTGAAGAATCCGATTGTAGTCGCAAATGGTACAGAACCACTCTTGGATTGATTCAGGCGATGTACCAGCGGGAAATCCAATGCGCAACTCATTGACGTACAGACGTGGGTCTTGCAGCGTCTCGCTGATCATGGACTGCTGGAGCAAGGTACACGGAGCGACGCTCGCGACACGATTTGTGTCCTCGCTACCTAGTGACTCTCCATATAACAGCGGTGGTGTTCTCGAAAGATCGGTCTCAGCAGATCCTTGTCTGTCGTGGTTTGTCGGCTTCACCTGTCTCTGCAGACGATGCTTCAATGTGTTGTTGAGATGGTGTATTGTTGCACTCTCCAGGATGTCAATGACACTGACGTCGATTCCAGATCGGCGAAGTCCAGAGGCATACTCAATGGCGACGAGAGAGTCAATGCCTGCTGAAGCAATCCTTGATGCAGGTCGAATCTGGCGACCAAGTATGTCTTCTGCCACACGACAGATCTTTCTCTCCACATCGTCTGCGTATTGCTCTTCCGTGGCTTCGCTCTCCCTCTCGCGAGCCTCGTAGTCCGCAACCAACTTCTTGCGATCAACTTTGCCGGAAGGCAGGCGAGGGAAGTCGTTCGTCACTCGGATCTCGGCAGGCACCATGAAAGCAGGGAGCCATGCTTTGCAGCGGTCCGCGATCTCTTGCTCCGCTGACGCCGTATCTTCCACAGCGGCGAACGCCACAAGGGTGTTTGAGATGATGGCAGCTACCGCACTATGGCAGCCAGGCGTGCCGAGCACGACTTGCTCGACCTCGCCGAGTTCCATGCGTTGCCCGTTCAGCTTTACTTGCGTGTCGTTGAGCCGCCCGAGGCACTCGATCGTGCCGTCACCAGCCATTATGGCCTTGTCTCCCGTCCGATAGACTCTCCCGTACGGGGAATCGATGAACACCGAGGCCGTCTGCTCTGGTCTCTGCACATAGCCGACAGCAAGCTGAGTGCCTCCTACCACAAGCTCACCAGCTTGGCCGAAGGGGAGGACCTCAAAAGGCCGTGACGGATCTGCATCGATGATGAATGCAGAGACGTTGTCGAGAGGGAAGCCAATGTTCTTGCGGCTTTTCTTCTTGAGAAAGGCTGGTTGTAGTGTACTGGACGCTATGTCAGCTTTGCCATGACTGCCAAAATTCCGAGAATGTCCTTACCAGTGAATGGTTGCCTCGGTAGGGCCGTACATGCCCCAAAGCATGCTGTCCTCAATCGTGTCGCCCCCAAACTCCTTCACGACTGGTTCTGTGAGCATTTCGCCGATGGTCAACAGTAACCTGAGACATGGCGCTGCATCCCGGGTTCTTAGCAGACTGCCTGCAACTGACGGTGTCAGCTCACATGCGTCGATGTCAGCTCCTGTGATCGTTCCAGGAAGATCCGCTAGCATCTCCCCGCGGTCACAACAGACCAGGGTGCTACCTCGCATGAGGGGAAAGAATATCTCAAAGACCGAGACATCAAAGGTGGGTGCGGCGAATTGCAGAAAGCGCTTGAAGCTCGGTATGTGCCGGTCATGGGCAAGAAGTGCCTGCGTAGCTGCCCGGTGGGAGATTCCAACGCCCTTTGGTGTCCCAGTCGACCCGGACGTGTACATGACGTACGCCAAAGATTCTGGTGATGGCTGAGAGAAAGTGATGGGCCCAGGCTTTCTGCTGGGGTCAGAGCCTGTCGATGGTGTTGTTGTGGGTAGGAGGTTGTCCAGAATTAGAACTTTGACTTTGTCATTGCCACCGGGGATTCTCTCTGCCAGTTCTGAGCTGCAGAGAGCGACTCGTGCATCCACATCGTTGAGGATGAACTTGATCCTCTCCTGCGGAGCATCTAAATTGAGCGGGCAGAAAGCACCGCCGGCCTTGAGAATGGCGAGCTGGGCTACATACAATGCCGGCGACTGTGGAATGAGCAGTGGCACGATGAACGACTTTGGTTGTGGTTGGTCGGAGTCTTCACGTCCTTGTAGACTGTTGACGATGCGCCGTGCTAGGACTTCGGCTGCAGCATGTAGTTCAACATACGATAGAGTGCAGCTCTTCCCCGATCTCGAAAAGAACTCTATCGCTGTGCCGGTTTTGGATTCGACCAAGTCATGTAAGAGATCCGGCCCTGCTATGCTGGCAGGGAATGGGTTGAGGATAGATAATCCCTCTGGCTGTTTGGTTTCGGCCATGGTGTGCACTCCCCGTTATCGTGCTCGGCAGGTCCTCTCTAATCATAAGATGGTAACTCTGGGTGGACAAAGGGTTGGCTGAGCTACCGACTTTAAGGGTGCATTTGCTTGCCGGCTGCTGCGGGACTGGTGTTGAGAGGCTGTCAGGGTGGTCATGCTCACCTTGGGAGACAAAACTGCGTGAGGCGGCCTGCTCGCTCGATGTGCTTTGCCTTGACGAGGCGGCCACCCCCCGTGCACAGACAGGTTCTTTTGGATGGCGAAGGGGCTTTCTGTGTACAATGCGGACCGTACTCTGGTCGCAAGTCCAGCCAAGGCAAAAGTGATGCGAGCCTATGATTTGCTCAATCATCCAAAAACAGAAGTACTGCCATGCAAGCGCATCGCACGGCAATGCCCTGGTCGTTCCTGAGCCGTGCAGTGGGGCACCATGTGAGCCTGGCAGAGTACCATAAGGTACTTGTAGCCAAAGTAGCCCGTCTTTAACGGGGCCACGACTTTCCGGTGCTTGGCTCAAGGGCGGTGCTGCAGTATTGCAGAGAGATGCGACGCTGCTGCGTAGTACCCACGACGGTCCGGCCCTAGAAAGTAGCACTTGCTACATCCACTGCCCGCAACGCTTTGTTCGATTACGGCCGAGAGGCTGGGAAGTCGATGTTCGAGCTAATGACCCAAGTAAGCTGGATGATGGAGCGAGCACCCCTCTTTTGCGACCCCGATCGCCTTACAAATTCACTGAGAGCCACCTCGAAAACGCCCTTCGCATCCAGTACAATATATCCCAGGTCTAGGCACGGCGCCTTTCTTTTCTATGCGCGCTGCAGGCTGAGCAGAGAGGTTTTGATTGGGATTTACGGAGTAATGTGTACTTTCAGGTCCATTTTCCAACGCTGCTTGCCGCCGCAGTGATTGGTATAGCGCTCATTCTGCATCACTCATCAATTCGTTTCTTCAGTTTAGAGCTGGTAGCTTAATGGATGCCTGCGAGGCGGGCTGGCCACTCCAGCATGGTAATAATGCAGGCCGAGAGTGCTGACCAGAGTGGGACAACCTCCTTCTCTGCATGCCGGCCGCCTACGACACGGGTTAGTCCATTACATCACGATCGCTTCCCCTCATCTGCACAGCACAGACGGCCCGCTTTTCACGGCGGCGCTCTTTTTTTGACCGAAGGCACCACCCAAGCTTTGCAGCTTCACCATCGCGGCCACTGAAGCTGGTGGTGGGGGACCAATTCACAGCCCTGGGGAGCTCCATCCAGAACACGCCAGTCGTCTCGTTCCCAGGGCGGCCCTGTTGGCCCGCAGCAGCAGCAGCAGCAAGCAGATTCCTCGCCGTCTGATCGAGGGCGCGCACAATGTCACGTAACCCATCTTCGCCGAGCAGGCGGAAAGCAGCATTCAGCTGCCAGACCTGCATGCATCACCCAGAGGTCGGTGCCGTTGTCGGACGAAAGGCCACGTGTAATTGTCACCATGGGCACTGCGGCATGGGATGAATAACGTCAAATGGGGATTGCCCGTCCCGACGGACCTGGAATGTCTGCCGACAAATTCCGAGGGAGGAGCTCGCGCTACATGGGTCGTCTCCGATTCCAAGCATCTCCGTATGTATATCCAATTTCACCTGTAGACCTTTGCTCCGCTGACCCGGAGGCCCGTCAAAAGACACGAAGCAGTGTCTGCCGCGCAGGGGTGGTCGGTTTCTGATTGCGTAAGAATGAGCGTGGGGAGCGGCATTTCTCTACTAGAGTCGAGGCGGGCACCACGCCGGCGGGTGCCAAGCTGGGGGTTGATTGGCGTGTTGGCAACCTCACCTACCCCTGGCCCAGCAGGATCTTATCAGATCATCAGATAAAAATTTTCATCTTAAGTGGAGATCGTCGTTGGGGGGCCGGCGGAGGTGCCCCTCGGTGCCATATGTGTGTGTGTCTGGGTGTGGGGGTGTGTGTGTGCCGTTGCCATCACCCTGGCCTGTGACATAGCATGGTCCCTAGCAAATTGGTTTCCATTCGTTTTGGGCTCCTCAACTCGGCAGTACCGTGACTGATCCTGTTGAAAATCTTTCCAGCTGCGGAGTCATGGGGGGCCGCTAGCAGTGTCTGCCGTCTTTCAACGAATCTCGGTTGCACAGCTGAGCTATTCTAGACGTCGATCCCTGCATCAGCATGTCCTTGGCGAGGCATTTGGAGTCGAAGCACCTTCTTCCGAGCGATCCAGGAGCCGAAGAACGGTCTGTAAGACTTTTCATACTGTATATTGGCTCCTCTTAGTCCTTGCACGCTGAGGATGACGGCAGGCTTGTGTGACCACCATCATGGGAGGACGCCATGCAGTCTCGCCAGGGGCGGTTTTGGAAGGTGTATAGCCTGCATGCGGGGACGGATGGACAGAGCAATACGCCGTGCCCGGTGGGGTCTACGTCGCATCTCGATTCGATCAGCTGCCTCAGCTTCGCAGTTGTGCTCCAGGCAAGAGAGCGTGGGAGCAGCCATCCAATTTCCTGGTCCGGCCGGGACTCGCCGACACGGCGGACTCTTTTGGCTCTGAAGTGGTCCTGCTTTAAAAGACATTGACGCCGAAGTCGCTATACCCTGGGCTTGTTCTGGCTAGCGGCCAAGGATCTTCCGAGCCGGTGTGTTGTGGTCCATCACGAGCTTGGAGCCCCAGTGTCCATGCTGCCACTGTCGACACCATTGGCATGACTGCTGGAGACAAACACCTGGTAGAGCCGTCGCTCCAGCTAGGCTAGACTAGAAATGGTAGTGTCGTGCGTGGCGACATGTGGTGGTTTGGAGTAGGGGCGAGATGGAGTGAGACTGGGTGCCAGGCTACAGACGGACAAGGCCAAGATGGAGGAGATCATTCGAGTAAAGGTGCCTCGCCTGAGCATCGCGCTGGTTCAGAGGGACCTCCCCTGTTGGGCAGAGCGCCGAGTGGCGTCGAGCAGGTTGTGCTTGCCCCAGCCAGACAAGGACGAGACGAGATGGCCCCGGGGCACAGACTGGACGAGAGGGGAAGGCCTTGCAGATCCATCTTATCAGATCAAAAAGATAATGCCGATGTCGCGGCAACCGGCCTCGCACAGGCCAGCTCCTGCTGCAAGAACGAGCAGGCCATCCCTGCAAGGCGGCCCCGTTGCCAGCATGTCGTCCCAGCCTCTGCTGTTGCGCTTCCTGGGACAAGGACACCTCAATCAGGCTTGCGAGTCACGGTATAGAGTCAGCACCAGCTTCACCTCTGCATGCATGGTGCCGGTGCGACTCCATCGTCCCAGCCTGGTACCACTGGTGCATCTTGCTCTCAGGGGTTCTCCCGGGTTCGGACCCCTTCGCGGCACATTTTTTCACGAGCTTGTGAAAATAGGAAACCATGGGAGACGAGGTCAGGGACAGCAAGGCCCACGTTTGTCTGCCGGCAGCTTGACTTGGCAACGGGACTGGGTGTCTCCGCAGTAAA
The DNA here is from genome assembly GCF_020744255.1 of Microdochium trichocladiopsis. Taxonomy (NCBI): domain Eukaryota; kingdom Fungi; phylum Ascomycota; class Sordariomycetes; order Xylariales; family Microdochiaceae; genus Microdochium; species Microdochium trichocladiopsis. Next base: position 2,498,832 of record NW_025763550.1, read on the forward strand.
TCGTCCAGGGCAGCCAGCCAGAGGGCGTGTCGTCACCATTCGCCCACCGCCCGCTCGTTGCCGAGAGCACAATGGTTGGGGACGAGCCATTGCAACAAAGTAGCGGGCAAATTGTCCAGCCTCGAATGTCACCGTTGAAGCCGCCGGCAAACAATTCACCATCTGGAGGAAGAATGCTGCCGGCGCGGAGGTGTGCCCGCGACTGGCCAAAGCAGAGGTGGTGGTGGCGTGCTTGGCTGGTCGGTCGTGTCTGGCTTCTGGAGCCCTGCTCCGCTCATGTGCCGAGCTTGACTTTGGAACTGCATCGCGCGGCGGACCCGCAGCTGCTCTACACATGTAGGGGTCCTCGGGTGACGTTGGTGGTGTGGTTCTACGGACCAAGTACCACGCACAGCCAGGTCCATTCATGGATCGGCTCGGCCTCCGTCGAGGCTTCTCTTGTTTCTTCGCCGCCGGACAATTGGCCCGCTACTTTGTTGCAATGGCTCGACCTGACTAGGCTGGGGCTCTATCCAGCTTTGTTACAATTTAATCCGCGCCTCCCCAGGCCACATGGCAGGCGTCCCATCCCGCTCTCCTCCTACCTCTTCCTCTTCCCATCCTTACTTTCACAGACCCAGAGCACTCGAGACACTTGGCCGTTAGCTGAGCTCCATCCCACTCTGTGGTGCGCTCCCAGGCATATTCTATTATTGCCACCACCACTCACTTACACGAGCTCGCCCTGCTACCCCTCCTACATCCGCCATGGCACCCCACAGCTTTTCAGATAGCTCCTCCGATAGTGGTGACGCTTACTCGGGCTTCTCCCACCAGAAGCAGGCACCGAGACACAGCAATGGCACCACGCCAAAGCGCACCTCTCACCTGCGCCGTTTTCCAAGCGAAGAAGTCCACGATTTAGTCTGTGTTGGTTTTGGCCCTGCGAGTCTTGCAGTCGCCGTCGCTCTCAACGACAACATCCAGGCGGGCCGTCTGGGAGGCCGAGATGGCGGGCCCTTGCCCAAGGTGCGCTTCCTCGAGAAGCAGCCGCGGTTTGCGTGGCACGCAGGCATGCTCCTACCCGGCGCCAAGATGCAGATCTCCTTCATGAAGGACATGGCTACCTTCCGCGACCCGAGGTCTCACTTCACATTCGTCAACTACCTTCACCAGAACGAGCGGCTTGCCGACTTCACCAACCTGAGCACATTTACCCCGGCACGGTCCGAATTTGAGGATTACCTGAGATGGTGCTCCAGCCACTTCGACGACGTTGTCGACTACGGCTCAGAAGTGCTGGCTGTCTCTCCCGACAACGAGGGCTCGGCCGACAAGGTATCCACGTTTACAGTCACCTCGAGGAGCGGCAAGTCTGGCGTCATTACAAAGTGTCGTGCACGCAATGTTCTCATCGCCATCGGCGGACAACCGTCCTTCCCGAAGCAGCTCCCGCAGAAGCACCCAAGAGTGATCCATTCCTCGCAATACGCGACACTGGTGCCCAAGATACTCAACAAGCCAAATGCGCCCTATCGCGTGGCTGTCCTCGGCGGCGGACAGAGCGCTGCCGAGATCTTCAACAACATCCAGAACCTCTACCCTAACTCGAGCACATCCTTGGTGATGCGTGCTGAATTCCTCAAGCCTAGTGATGACTCTCCATTGTAAGTCAATGCATGATTCCCCCTTTGCCTGCGGAGCTTGCCATTTCGAGTCAGTCCATCACTAACTCGGTCACCCCCACAGTGTAAACTCTATCTTCAATCCCGATTATGTCGACGACTTGTACCAACGCCCTGAGCAGCTCCGGCGTCAGGTCATCACAGGGGCACGCGCCACAAACTATAGCGTCGTGCGCCTTGACCTGATCGAGCACCTCTTCGAGAAGATGTACGACCAGCGGAGGGAACTTGGCGCCGACGAGAAGCAGTGGCCCCACCGCATCCGTGGGAACACCGACCTCGTCTCTTGCACACCTCTGGGTGATGACAAAGTGCGGCTCGCCATTCGCCCGACCGGGTCGGTTCATGCCACGCAGGAGTATCTCGATGTGGACCTCGTCATCTCCGCCACTGGGTATCAGAGGAATGGGCACCTCGGCATGATCGAGCAGATCGAGTCACTGCTGCCAGAGTCCGAGGGATCGGCTCAGACCCCAGCCGGCAAAGCTATGGACTACAAGTTCAACCCCAAGGTGGGCAGCCGCGACCTTCGGGTGACTCGTGAGTACGCGGTCAAGTTTGCCCCTGGCAAGGTCGCGCAAGGATCAGGAATGTACCTGCAAGGCACGAACGAGGGGTCGCACGGAGTAAGTCTTTTTTTGTTCTGTACCTTGGTGCTCCTCTCCTTTCTTGTCTCTAAAGAGAATGACACTGACCAGATTCTCTAGTTGAGCGATACTCTGTTGTCCATCCTGGCTGTCCGGTCCGGCGAGGTTGTCGACGCCATGTTTGGCCTCGCACCCAGGGAAAGAGCGATGCTCTGATCGAAAAGTTTGACTCCATGCACGTATCATAGCGCAATACCCCCATTGTTGTACATGATTGTTGTTTAGACATATAGACCGGGTGTGGTTAAAAAATGGAAAAGCGATTGTGGCTATTGTTTAATGATATCATTTACCAGTCCCCATCTGCAAACTGTCAGAGCCGCTGAGATTGCTCACGATTCCCTTCCGCAGTTCTTGACCTGTCTACTTTGCCCATGTCTTATCATGAGCCGCGATTCCCCTGTGAGACTTCAAACACGGCGACCTTCCATCACAGAACGATCACCCAGCTTGCACCACAGCGCACATGACCGCTGTAAGACCAAGTGACATGCAGAGAGTCATGGCTCGAACAAGGGCAAAGCCGTGACTACCGCATCTGCTGAGTGCCACATGTTAATGCCAACAATGCGAACCCCTCTGTCCAACATGCTGCCATGGATTTAACACATACGACGACCCAATCACATCACAGAGGAGCGACCAAGCGACCAATGACGAATAACGCCAAGATCATCCAATCATCAAACATGAGGGATCCAACATGGTCGGAGAGCTGAGGTCTCAAGAATCAAGCAGGACCAGTCACAAGTCCCGGATTACCAAACCTGTGAGAAGCAAAACCGGGAACCCTGATCAGCATGCCACGAGGGAGGGGGAAGGGATGTGCGGTGGCTGCATCAAGTGCGCATGACAGGGCGGACACAGGCAGGCAGCCAGGCATGGAAGCCTTCCATATTCCACAAGCGCCCGATGGTGGTGTGCTGAAAGTGAAAGAGTGGTCCTCCTTCGCATGTTGCGTCGAGGCGGGGGGACCCCTAGCTTGGAAGCTCGAGTGGACGGAACGACTTACTTACCAGAAGGAGGAGGAGAGCAAGAGAGCCGGTACTTCGTGGACAAGTACCTCACGCGAACCTGCGAGCGACCAACAGGAACTCTGGGAAGTAATCAAGGTCGCATCCAAGGGGGTCTCACATGAACACCTCCGCTCTGACGACCACGGCACGCGCACGCGCGCATCACACACAACAGCGCCCCTGGGATCCACAGGGCTCGGCGAAACAACGTCGATGCTGCACACATCCGGCCGCGCGTGGAGTCGCGCGAGAGAGAGAGAAGGAGCCAGAGAGACCTTGCGGGTTCAAACAGGGGGGCAGACGTGGGGGAGGGAAGCTGACTGACCACTCACGAGGAGGGAGTTGGTAAGGCGATCGAGTTTAGAACGATGGAGGAGTGGAAGACGAGCCATACACAGACGAGGGAATTGGGCATTGCTAAGCACTAGACGACTACTTTTGAGGTGTCGGCGATGGCACGTGGGGATCACCGCAGGCAGCTTGGCTGGACACCTAGGACATGCATGAAGATGGAGATGCTCGCGAGCATAGATGACGTGAGGCGGAGCTTGTGCGTCTGGCCGCACCCGAGGGCACTTGGAAGAGCACCCTAACTACAGTAGTATATCGCAAGGAAAAGAAGGCCCAAAAAAGAGAGCAAAAGGTAAGTGGCTCAGTGAGCTAGCCTGGTCCCACGACGGCGGGAACTAAAAATCGAGAACAGGCGCAAAGGGGGGGCCGAATGAAGCGGGATTGTACATGGGAAAGTTGGGATGCGGAAAGTTGGCGCGGTCTCTTGCAGCCAGAGCATGTACACTCAGGACCACGTTACAAGCTCAGTGTATTCACAGCATGCAAGAAGACGTGAGTGAATCATCACAACGTCTGGTGTTCCTTAGTTTATTCCAAGGCTCCGTGTCTAGACACATTTCTACCGTTTGTAATAATTTGCACAACGCGGATACTGGACAAGGGTCAGGCTTGCCATGCCGAATGCCCTGTCTGTGGTGACGCCAACGATCGTGACGGCTACACACCATCTCTTTTCGGTCTCCTCCCGCTGCGGAGAACAGGGAGGGGCCTAGCCGGCGCCCAAGCTGGATGAAGGTAGCGCGGCGCGCCGGTGACGCCTTGGGGATTGCAAACCCGTCGTGCGTGATTGGCTTATGATACGCCGACAGTCCTGACTGATGACAGTTGACGGGCTCGGGTGAGGCTTTGAGCATGGAGTCGTCATGCACGAGGATGGGTTGACGGGCATGTGAGCGGTCTCTGCGCAGATGTGGACTGTTTTCGTTGACGCAGCAAGAGCTTCAGCGGGGCATATTGAGCACTGATGGGGCATGACTGCCTCTCAAGTTCCCGCAGGACCGCACGGTAGAGAGTTCAAGATGTTTTGCGCACAACGAAAATGGGATCTGCCAAGAACTCATGGAAGGGAAAAGTGCGATGGAAAGCTTCTGAAAAGGGGTCCGTAACTAGGCTTGAAAGAGGATCATGGGTTCGTGACTCTTAAAGATTGAGAACTTGAAATGAGGACTTCTACTTTCAGGAAACTCGCAACGTAGCTACCATCCTCTTTCATCGATCGTTTGAACGTGGTATTGACATCGTATAAGAGAATGCTTATCAACAATCAGGGGCGTTTGGTCTAGGGGTATGATTTTCGCTTCGCAACAACAACACAAGATGTTGTGCAGATGTGAAAGGTCATGGGTTCAATTCCCATAACGTCCAAGATCTTCTTCTTTTGCCTTTTGCTTCCATGAAGCCGCTGCTTTGAAAACAGCTGTCTTTCACTTTTGCCCTCTCAATTTTCTTGCTGCTTCAGTTGTCACGACCTCACTTTTCGCGGCTTCCTTTGATGCTTTTTGCTGGTCTTGCCAACAGTCGATTTTGCTACTAATTGCATCTATGACAAACGCATAGGCCAGCAGGGAGGGATCGTAATCAACAGAGGATATTCGTGCGTAGATTCAATTTCCATTGACTGCTTGCCAAGTCATATTTAGGCTTGAGCGAATTCTTCAGGCCTCATATGTCGATTGTCGCCTTCCCGTCAACGTTCCGCCAAAACGCGACAGCCGAGCAGCCTTCAGACATGTTGGCGCTGTGATGAGTGCTTCGCATCGGGCCAGCCAAACGTCGGGAAAAGCTATTCTTGGGGAAAATGGAACAGAAAGTGAAAGACGCTTTTGTGGGAAATGGCTCCTAGGCGGGCATAAGGCGCTATTAGAATAGAAGATTTTCGAATGTCTTGGCTCGGAGCACTTGCCATTCACATATTTGTACCACTCACAAATCAGTAAAATCAGAGCACCGCGCAGATGAAAAGGAAGGAGCATTACGCTGACCATATTCTTTGCGCGCGCGTGATCCGACAAGGAGACTGCTGCTTACAAGAAAAACTATGGTCATACTTTCGTGGTAACATTGGCTGAATTTACAAGAGCGCAGTTGAACCGCACGACAAGAACATGTCTTTCCAGGCATGCCATGTTTCTCGCAGAACCCACCATTCAATACGAGATTCTTTGCCACGACGGCACTTTACATGATCATAAACAAAGTCCCAAGAACAATCTCTGCCGCACGATGTCACGTAGTTCCGCTTTCTTCATGCTCATGCATGAGTCATCGGGTACCAGCTCCTTGAAGTTGCTCTTCTTCACACTGGAGGCAATCGACATCTCAAAGTCCTGCATCCAGCCTCAGTTTCTCCTCATTCCTTGACGACTCTGGTGAACCCGTTACTTCCTGATACAACCTCAACCCTCATGCGGCAGAGGTGTCAGGCCCTGAAGCGTGGGGCAGATCCGGAACGCCTGACCCTGCCAAGACTGTCCGCCCAGCTGCTCGCCCGAACCCTCGAGCTCAGCTGTGCCAGGGCCGCTCGCGTCTTGCAGAACCTGGACTTGACTGTCGCCAGAATTCTGTCCGTGAGACCTCGGGGTTACGTCGATGATTGTGGCGTCGCCGCTGTGGACGTGCAGCACGCCGACCGAGGCGGCAACCCGCGGAGATCCAACGCTCTCATCATCATCTGCCGGAGTGGGCGCGTGCGTGCTGCTCGGCGTGTCGGCGGCGGGACATGTGGCCGGGACGAGCGACGTAACGGCTGTAGGCTGCTGCTGCTGCTGCTGCTGCTGTTGCTGATGATGATCGTGCTGGCCGTCGTGGTAGGCTGCCACGGTGAAAGTCTCTGACAAGCTTGTTTCGTTTGTACTGGCAGACATGGAAGAGCCAAAGTCCACCGCTCCATCGACGGCGAAGAACAGCTGGTCGCCGTACCAGAGGTACGGTTGACCATCTCCGGTCTCGGTGCTGACGACAGAAGTATCCAGCATCGAGGGCCAGTACACCCCTTCATCAAGAGCCAGGGCGTCAGCAGTGCTGTGGGGAAATTCCTCGCGCATGTGCTCCTCGTTTCTTCCAGAAAGCATGGGATCGTCGTCCTGGGTGAGGTCTATGACCACGGGGCCGTCGTCCTCGGGGAACGCAAAGCGTGGCATGCGCGGAGTCCGGGGCGGCTCGGGACCATCGCTGAACGGGTCGTCGAGGAGCATCGTGCCCTCTGAGCCGGCAGCATGGCCGCGGACGATCATGGGACTCTCACTGCCTGCCGCGGGGGGCGGTCCGCGCAGGCCGATGCCGCGGTATGCGCTGCTTGGGAACTTGGGGGAGTCACCGCCGCCTTCGTTCTAAGAAGACGCAGGGACTGTTCCTGCTCCTGTTGCCTGACTGACGGGCAAGGTCATGCTGTTAGTGGTGTCGTATTGCTGGTGAATCTGGCTGTGCCGATTGTTGCCGCCTGAAGCAGCAGCAGCTGCTGCTGCTGCATTGCCGGTGATACCAGTCGATAGAGTCGGGACGTTGGGCAACTGGCTAACCCATGCCGCCGTGAGATCTTCTGTCTGCAGTACGTATGGTCGCACCGCAGTGAGCTGTGAGGAAGTCATCTTGTAGTACCCAGCCGAGCAAAGCCAGGCTATGGCGCATGTACACGCACAAAAGAGCTGCAAGTGGTCGTGGTGTGGTAGCACTTTGAGGTCGGCCATTGTCGGCCACCTGCCGTTCTCATTCATAAACCAGAGCACAAGTCCTAGAGATATGTGCATGGTCAGTTGTGGTCATTGATAGTGTCCCACGTTTTGGATGTCGAGGTAGTCAATAATGGCTGCCTACTTATGCTCTGGAGGTATGTCACCGTGTCTGATCTGCCGGGGAACCGGACTGCTCGCTCGACGAGACTGGCCCCAAAGTCCACAACATCGTTCTGGCTCCAGAGAGGGCCGCTCATGGTGTGTGCTGTCGCCACGCGGGAGCTAAACAGGTGGAATGATTATCGTTGCTAATCCCTGCTGCAGGAGATGATGTTTTTGTCATGCGGGCTGTGCCGTTCAAGTTTCAGTTTTAAGGTGACCTCCTGGGACAGCCTGAGAAGGGTTGAAAAGCCCCGGCGATGATCTCGGCGACGAAAGCAGAGACACCACCGTGGGTATTGTGGCATGTGTGAATATTGTGAGATAGTGTTGCGGTAGCTGTATGCTTGGTGCGAAAATCACCAGGCCCTCACATTGACGCAAGTGGAATTTTCAAGCGGTCCAGGCTTGAGTCGCAGCAGTGTCGACGTGCGCACTAGAAAGCGTGGAGAATGAGCTCTAGTTGGGTAGATATCTTGACAGAATGGATGATGTTCTCGCCATGTTATGCACAAGTGAAGAGAGGGGTCCGGAATGTGACTTGGTGGTGGTGGGACGGCCGCGGTCTGGTTTGGTTGCCCGGGTTTCTTGGAAGACTAAGTTATGGGCTGAGCTCGAGGCAGTGCCGGTCGACCAGCAAACACATGTCCACTAGCCTCCTTGCACGTAACGGGACCAATTCAGCGCGGAGAACAATGGGTCTGCAAGTGAGGATTCAGAATGAGCTGTGTCATTATGCAGAATAAGCTATGAAAGGACAAGTGACTAGACTCTCAAAATGAGGAGATGGAAGAACGCCCATGCTGGGTATCTGATCTGGGAAAATGCATCGCCCATGCGCCTGAAAACATGTATGTCTTGAAAATGCAGAACCGAAGTTCAGAGCAGAGAAAGAAGAAGAAGGGGGCGCGGTGACGCGCAATTACAACAATGTAGATATGCGTTGGCTGAAGAAAAGATGTGTCTCGTGGAGAGATGCGTTGGCTTTTGGTAGTTTGTGGTCATCGTTGCATGCGTGCTATTCGTTTCATATGCTGATCGTATAGAGTCGTGGGCTTTCGTCGCCGCCGTCGGTAATATGTTCCGTGGTGTAGTTTTGTGTCTCTGGGTGAATACTGAAATGTCTGGTTTCGCAGCCTAGCCATTGAGGCCTAGAGGCAGGGTCGGTGGCAGCAGATGTTGCATGTCAGGACAAGATAGGTTTGCCCCGCCGCCCAAGTGCTCGTGTTGTTTCTTGCCATGGCTTCCAATGCCATCCTCCTTACAGGTACATCTCGAGGTGCCTCTGCTTGCGGAAGCACTGGTGGAACACTCTGGCAAGCACCAGCCCGGCAATCATGACGGCCTCGATGCCCAGTATCGCTATCCACACCTTGTCGAGCGTCGCCGAGTCCAGGTCGAAGTGGGATGCTGTGGTGGACGTGGAGGACAGCAGTGAGGCTGACGAGGATGAAAGTGAAGGGATGACGCCAGTGAAGAGGGCCTTCAGAGACGCGCCGTGGTCCAGGGCAAGGGCATCCTTGAAGAACTCCATTGTGGTGGCTGATCGATGTTGTTGACGGGGTACTATCTTGGAATCGTGCGGCTGTTTTTGTTATTGGGGTAGTTGTTGCGGTGTGCTGTTGTGGATCGTTGCCCGTGCTGCGTGGTGGAGAGCCGCCTCTGCTCAGTGGAGTGAGGGAGTGGACTTGTTACCGCGTCTTCTGCTGCTTGTGGCAGACGTCTTGTCTCTGCCGTGGTAATTTGATGGTTCTTGACGCTTTGTGCTTTTCGTGCAGGCGGGCTTCCCCAAAACTATGCTGGGTGTCCGTTGCTCCGGTACCAAAGATTGTCGATGTCTGGCTGTGTACTGTGCCAAAAGTCCGCAACGCTCCACTCCTATGCCGCCTGAATTCGAATGCTGAATTATATCTGTCGTCGACGTCGTCTACTGCCTAGCGTCAGCACAGCTGGTCGTGATTATTGTCTTGACGTCGCGAAAGGAAGGATGCAGGAGCACACTCGAAAAAGAACAGATCACAGGGTGATGTAACATTACTCAATCCCATGCGGCTGGAACAACCAGCCGCGACGGGGATTGCACCCGCCAAAGGGAACGGACCACATCCACGGGATTGAATCCTTGGACTGTTTTGAGATTGATGCTTACCTGCCAATGCTCCCTATTCCGGGGTCCCCCTAGGACGTTGTTGTAGACTGTCGAGCGTCTTCGCACAGTCCAGTGTTGCTTCGCTTCGAGGCGAGATTGTTTATGGAGTCCCTGCCGTGATTGAGCGCCGCCCGCTTTTTTGGATAAAGTACCCTTCTCTCACACCCTTGACCAGGCAATCAAACTCGGAAGGCAGCATAAAGGGGAAACCCCCAAAAACAACAGAACAGTGATGATAGTCGCGGGAAGAAAAGAGTATCGCGCTCAGACAAAAAACCCATACAGTCAAACATGGGCAGATAGCGTTGGTTTTGTTGTCGTTGGTGGTGAGGACAGGGTCTGGGGCCAGAACCTGGTTTTTTCTTCGCCTCCCACCACCTCATTCTCCGCCTCCGCCTTGCTAGGACCCCTGGGGGAAAGATACGATCTAAACCCCCTCTCGCGACGCTATCTTAGCACATCTAGTCGTTAGTTCCAGTCTTTGCTGCGGTCTGGCCGGCTGGTGAGAATCCCCGATTTCAGCGAGCCTCTCCCTGCGACCCTCGCGACGACTTCTGGCGGTGAAAGCGGACCAAAACCTCGTCAATCCAATGAAGCGCCCCGGCTCGGCCAGGCTGGCACTAGGATCGTGCAGACAAGGTGGGTTTAGCATCATCCGCAACCATGACAAGTGCAGCCGTGCAAGGGCAGGGTAGCCGTTGCGTAGCGCGAGGGCTTGACCAGGGAGGTTGAGCAGGGATACTGTTGAGGGAAGGGACGGAACGAATTGGCAACTTTTTGCTGGCATCATCTGACAAGCGCCATCAGCCTTCCCCCCGTTGGGGCGGCAGGAATCCCGCGGGTTGACGTAACGGTAACCTCAACCAGGAAATGGCCACGGGATATGCTGTCTCCAAATTAGGGATACATGCGCACAGCTCCGAATCCAAACCGGCTGGTAATTAAATCGGAACGCGACAGTGTTGACCAGCGGAAATACCACGTCCGCGAGCGGACTGCACAGCATCATCATCATCAATCACCCTCAGCGAGTTTTTCCGGGGCGGGTGGGCGCGAACAAAAAAAAATCATGGGACCCGACATGGGCCTCCCCTCTTTTAACATGACGATGCATGAACCAGGTTCGCGCGCGCACTCTGGGAGAGGGGACGGGCCCAGATTGGGCACAAGCACAGCTGGCGGCCTTCCGCCAGACAGGGATGATTGCGAACCAACCACCGTGCCAACCCATCTGTTTCGTTCCCCCATCCCGACTGGCATGGCACGATAATTAATCCACACACAGGCGGAACGGAAATTTGGACCGGCACGGATGATTCCAGCCCGGCCGGCCCCGCGTGTCTTGCAACATGGCCCGGAACAGCGGTAATTGCAAGTAATTAATAGCATAAACCTGAATAGCAAGGGCACTCAATATTTGTCTTGCCATTGAAACGAGTACCTGGGTTGCTTTGTTATTGCTGAATTGTAACGAGCGTCTCAACTCTTACCTCTAGGTCCCCGCTCCCGAGCCCTAACCCATGCGCAGCACTTTGCACTTGGCGCAGCATCACAGTGGAGATAGCGCCAGCACGCAGCGCCGGCCGCCGGCCGCCAACCGCCGCCATCATCAACCACTGGACTTCTCTCGACTGGTTGGTGCTTGTCCCCAGCCTTGTACCCGCCGACGAAGTCGAGAATGCCGGGATCACGGCCCCAGTTGATCAAAGGCGGTCACTCTGAAACCCGAAGCTGACTGGCCAGCACTCAAACACTGCATGATCTGAATTGTTGCCCGTCTTCCCTTGAAGCTCATTCTACACCGCCGCTGCGCCTGGCGGGATATGCGCAGTCCTGTGTACAAACCCTGGCCCCGGCCGCCGCCGCCAGGCCTAGTGTGTACGCTTGTTTGGATTGGGCAGGAAGCCCTGGAGATTCTCCTCCTTGTATGACCAGACCAGGCGGCGTTCTGGGCCAATGGATGGGTTCTGAATTCTCACGTCTTGCATGTTGAAATGGATGTTCACCAGGGATCTTGCGTCGCAGAGTTGTGTCATGTGTGATCTAGCTCTATGGAGTGGCTTGCAATGACCTCTATGGATGTTGGTTGGCGCATTTTCAAAACAGCTCTATAGTTGTTTGCGCAGAACTGCGAATACTCCCAGCTAAGGGTTGGTGACGGAAAGAAGCAGGCAAAATGATGGGTGATAAAGGGTAGTGTACAATGACTTCTATCATACGTCAAATGTTTGGCGCTAGCAAATCGTACTTAACGCAGTTCTCAACCTTTGGGGAAGAGCTCAGTCAGTTGGATGCTTCAGGATAAGATTGCAGTGAAGGTTACTCACATCTTCGAAACTCGCTTGCATGAACCTACGCGCCTCCAAGCCGGCCCAGACAAAGAACATGTGGAAGTCTCCGCCCTTCATCATCTGTGCACCGCTCTGGGCGCCAAGCTGTCGTAGGATCGGCAGGGAGCTGCTGAGGAGGTCCACATTCGGGTCGAGGACGCGGCCGATCCCCTCGAGCAGGAGGATGCTCACCACGACGTTGACAAAGTCGCCTTCGATGCGTACATGGTGGCTCCGGACCATGTCGAGTACCTGCTGCAGGATGTCGCCAATCTTCATGTTGCCCAGAGCCAGCGTCTGACTCTTGACGCCGAGGACAAGGTGCTGCATCTTGAGCGCAAAGACCTCCTTGTCGATCACGGCATCTGGCTGCCGGCATCGTTCGCACATCAGCTTTCCGGCCTTGTAGCCATCAAACTCGGCTACAGCACGGAAGAGATCGAGGAAATTGGCACGGTTCGTGGCATTCAGCTCCGTCACCAAGCCAGTGTCGATGAAGATCAGTTGCGGTCTGTACCCTTCTGCGTCGATCTTGCGCAGCTCCGCCTCCCATGCCTCCTTGTTGTGTCGCTTCCTGTATGGCCTCAGACGCGCCAGCACCTGCTCGGTAACGTCGGTTCGCTCGTCAGGATTTACCGATTGCTGCTTCTGAGCAAATGCCGGCAAGTGTGGCTGGTCTGCCTGGTAGAAGCGGACCATGATGTTGCCAGGATGTAAATCTGCGTGCACAAAGTTGTCGAGCAGTAGCATGCGCAGGAACGCGTCCAGACCTTCCTGCGCAATGTCGCGCTGATACACGCCCGCGCCGTTCTCAAGGAAATCAGCAAGTGGCATGCCCTGGGCAAACTCTTCTATCAGGACCTCTCGAGTAGTAAAGTCCAGGTAAGGGAAGGGAAACCATGCAGTTGACCTGTCTTTGAAGTTCTTCCGGAACTTTGCCAGGTTTGCAGCTTCTATGCGTAGGTCGAGCTGTAACTTCATCATCTCTCCAAATTGTGCAACCTCGTCTGGCAACGACAGCCATTCTATCGTGGGAATTGCATTGAGTACGCTGGCAAAGAACCACATGATCCGAAGGTCGCGGCGGACTGTCCTCTCCACTCCGGGATGCAAGACTTTGATCGCGACATAGCTAGATGGCACACGTTTCGGGCTGCTCTTGAGTACTGTGTCGACATTGCGGCGCACATTCTGGCGAATGTTGCTCTTCTTATCCTCGACATCGACATCACCAGGAACGGCAAGGTCAGGCTTCAGCTTCGCCTTGTACACCTGCGCGATAGCTCCGACCCCAAGGGGTTTCTCGTCGAACTCTTCAAAGACGTCTTCAAACTCGCGACCATCGAAGGCGTTCTGGACTATGCGCCTCGTTTGCCGCATTGAGTGTGCCGGGGCTTGCGAGTGTAAGCGCGACATTGTCTCGCACATTTGGGTTGGGAAGATGTCGGTTCGAGATGCGGCCCATTGGCCAAGCTACGTCACAGTCGTCAGTCTCGAGTGGTGGGCCAGAAACGTGAACCAGGTCCATCATGGCCTCGGATGCAACTCACCTTGATGAAGGCAGGTCCTGCCCACTCCATGCTCCGCACCAAGAAACCGAACCACCACAATGTACCGGATCGTTCATTGTCGAACTGGGGCTGCCGCGGCCCAATCCAGACCGCGGGTACGGCCAGGATGACAGGAACGAAGATCACCACCAGCTGCAGGAATCTGAATCCCGTACACAGCGGCTCCCATATGTATACATCAAGCAATAAGAATATCTTGTGTCCGGCACGCTTGGGGCCTCTTTCATCGTCTGGTACTGATTTCTTGAGCTCGGCCCGGGATGCCTGGAGCATGCGTCCCTCGCTCGTCTGTTCTGTGCCGCTGTTGTCTTTTTCGGAGAGCTTGACAAAGGCCGCGGTGCCCAGAGCGCCGTTGGCCGCTGTCGCTAGCAACACCCTGCTGTGCCTCGAAGATTGGGACGAGCCATGGCTGGAGCTCTGGTGTGTCCGATAGGCGCCATTAGTGGACCGACGAGCGCTGGACCGAAAGGACGCGCGGAAAGCAGGATGGCTCGAGAAGAGGCGTGACGAAGCGCCTTGTATCGTGGCCGTGGGATGCAGAGATATGTGAGATGGAGCCTGCCGCGCACAACACCGGCCGAGCAGGATAGCTGCCCTCATGGCGGCAGGTGTTGGTTATGATGTCGAGGGGTCGGTAGGTCGAACGAGAGGAGAGGGCATGGCGCAATTAGAGGGTGGTCTAGGAGTCTAGAAACGGCGGCGCAGTGGACATTGTGAATTGCGAGAGAGGGAGGACAGGCTCTATGCGAGAGAAGGGTTGCGGCAGGCGGGAGGATGCTGGTGATGCTTGTTGTTTGTGGTGGTTGCAGGGCGGGAGCCTCGGCAGCGGCCAGGTCTCTGCCACTTTGAGTGCAGACCCACCTGTCACGGTGACGTCGAGGATCAGATCAGATGCGACGAGGTGCCCGCCAGCCGGGCAGCCAGTCCCTTTGGTTGCTAGCCGGGCTCTCCACTTTGCCCCGAGTACCGCCGTCTGCCACTGCGCGGCGCGCTGCGGGAGCCCATCCGGCTGTCTCCGAGTCTATCGATTGCCAATCAATCTTTCGAGTGTCGTAATCAGCCAGGCCGGGACTGTGGGGGGGCAAACAATCTGGAGCCCATCATCGACATTGCGACAACTTTTGGGCCTCACCCACCGTGACCCTCCACCGATCTCAAAGCGCAGAACAACGACACACCCAACCCTCATCACTCCTCATCCTTGACGCCGCCAACAGAGCACTAGCCACACGCCAGAAACACACAACACACGATGGGTTGGTTTTGGGCAGACTCGACCACGGCCACCACGCCCTCTGCGTCGCCTCACGGCGGCAAGAACATGGCTGGCCTCACTCCTCCGGTGAGCATCATCTCGAGCCCTGCCCGTCACACTGGGAATCACGACTAACGCTCCTCAGCCCGGCTGTCCCATGCACAAGCATCAGAAGAGCGCCGACGCGCTGACTGCTGCTCCCGCCGCCTGCCCTGTCAAGCACAGCAACACGGCCGAGCCCATCTCTGCATGTCCCGTCCCTCACGAGTCAAGGAAGGCTGCTGCTACCGCATCCGACACCCAGTCAGAGTCCATGCTATCGAAGCTGAACCCGCTCAACTACATGTTCAAGGAGATCTCCCAGGCCCCCGCCCCCGACCAGACTCACACCCTGCCCACCGAGCGCGAGCCCTCCACGATTCCTCGGGGCGACGGCACAGGAAACTGGGAATACCCTTCGCCTCAGCAGATGTACAACGCTCTGCTCCGCAAAGGCTATACCGATACCGACATCACGGCCGTCGAGAGCATGGTTGGCGTGCACAACTTTCTGAACGAGGGTGCGTGGGCCGAGATCATGGAGCACGAGAAGCGCTTTGCCGGTGGCATCTGGCAAGGCGTAAAGCTCTGCAGCCACGGAGAACAGGGACTCGAGACAGCTGCCAAGCAGTATGGCGTGGAGAAGCAGCTTGAGGATCTGCAGCCAAGCCTGATGCGCTTCCAGGGAAGACCAAAGGATATGACGCCCAAGGCCACAATGATGCAGGTCATGGGATGGATCTACCCAAGTGCTTTCGGGTGAGTTTTTCACTTCTTTGACCTCGGACTGTACCTGCTAGCGAACAGCCACACTAACAAGCCTTTCTCAAACCAGCACCGAGCCACCCTTCGATCGTCACGACTGGTTCGTTTCTCGCACAGTCAACGGAAAGGAAACAGAGGTCCGCTATGTGATCGATTACTACGAAGGCCCCCCAGAGCCAACCGGCGAGCCTGTCTTCTACCTCGACGTGCGCCCCGCGGCAACCCTGTCTGGTGCAACGGAGCGCCTGGTTCGATGGGGCACCGACGTATGGTGGAGAGCCTCTGGGGGTGATGCCCGCGAGGCTGCGCGCAACTCGCCAATCCTCTCTACCGCAGCGGCTGCAGCTGCGTCAAAGTGAGCGGGCACGCGTTGGTATATGGCATCTCTTGTACGATTGGAAGTCTTCTGACAACTCTCTTTTGGCCGCATTTGCTCGGAGTTTTCTGTATTGGGGTTTACAGCTTGGCGATGAGTCGGGTGGCGACTTTTACGCGCAGCTTGGGGTTTATTCAGTCTTCAACCCTGCTTCTTCCGACTACGTTCTGATGTGCTTTCTCGCAATTTTACCAATGGAACTGTACAATATCATTATGAACAACCGAAATTCTCCATCATTCTTCTCATGGCCGGCTTGGACTTGATTCATACATAAACAACTGAACCCTTAGTGCTATGCTTCGCGGATCTCATTTTTCACGACACCGCTTCTGTGAATTGGGTGTGGTCTAACGAGGGCCTTCTGCTGCGCTCTCTTCAATATTATTCTGAAGCGTAAGACTCCGCGCTTCTTGTCACGAACCGGTCTCCAGGGTCAATCGACCAACCGGCGTTGACGTTGCTCGCAGTCCGCCGTCATATCATCATGGAGCTTACCGGGCCACCCAGTGATTTCGTGATCCATCGTTCCAGTGCTCCTTTGGGCCTGTCGACGTAGCTCTCGTGATTACCTAAGCAGCTCATCCATGCCGTAGACTTGGCCTTGTCCTGTCTATAGGGATGACGCTACCACTGCCACGAGCAGAGACCATTATTTGCTCGTCGATTGGGTCGAGATAGCATGCTCAGACACTGCATGGTTCAAGCTGAGCGAGATCCTCCGGGATCAAATACAACGGCGTAGACGCTGAAGAGAGTCCGAGTCATTGGATGGATATGATGTAAAGCATCTTGCCGGAGGGTAGTATACGCTGCTGTAAAAGCTACTTGGGCGGATTTCTCTCACTGATCATGACCGATGGGTTTCAGGTCGGCTTCCCCCGCGCCGCCCAAAGAGAGAATAACACCATAAATGACGAAGGAGGCTGGTCCCTATCTAACTGGAACCAGCTATAATTCAACGGGTTTGCTGAGTTGCAGATATCATTGCAGCTTCCGCCGCCTGTGGCTTAGGCACGAGACTTGTCGTCGACAACCAAAGTCAAATTGCCTCACAAGGGCTGTACCGTCAGGTAACCGATCGATATAGCCGCTATGGACAATGGGAGAAGCAGTCAAAATCCTAAGATACCATCGCGTTGATGGCCAGGAAGACTAATTGATGCGGATGTACACTATATTTCATGCATGCGGGCGTCCCCGGTGGTAACGAGTGACTGATATATACAATGAGGTACTTGGGCGTAACCAGAACTAATCAAAGACAAAAGGCAGTCAAAACTACACGACACACGAAATGTCCGAGACTGCAAGAGCTCATCAGATGCGAATGACACAAAGTCCTTTTGGGGCTTGGCTCGAACTCCAGGCCATCCCAGATATTCACGACCAACAACCACCCGCAACAACGACCACCTGTTTTGTTGCCACGCCCTGTCTAGGCACTCTGCCAGGGGTTCTGGTGCGCCACATAGGCCTGCGTCTCCGCGGTGTTGCCCGCATTCACGGCAATGATCTCGACGCCGCTCCTGTCCTTGAGGATGGGCCACTCGGCTGTGACCCAGACGCTGCTGCTGCTGATCGCCTTCTCCCCGAGCAGGACATAGGTCTTGCCCGTGGCCAGCTTGGCAATGGCGACGGACACGCGGGTGGCCAGGACATTGTCGAGGACCTCGTCGTCGGTGCACTCGGCGTCCCAGGTGTCCATCTGCTGCTGGCTGACGGCGCTCTCGTACCACTTGCCGCCCACCTGGCCGGCGAAATCTCCCACAACGTCGAAGTCCGCGTCGTCCGAGAAGCCCGTGTAGAAGACTGTGCTGTCGCCGACTCCACCCCAGGCGGCGACATAGTCGTCGATGATGTCCTGGCTGGGGCAGTCTCGCCGGGAAAGAGGGTTTCTGTACGCAGCGCGGGCGCGAATGGCCTTGGCCATGTCGACCGGACTGGCCTCGATGGCGAGGGGGAGAGCCAAGAGAAGGGCCTGGGTGATGGTGTTGAAGAACTTCATGGTGAATAATGTCTTAGGTTGACTGGGGAGACTGCAAGAGATTGGAGGGCAGACGTGTGCTTGGAGGGAGAAAGGCACAATACTTTCTGGTTGTTGTGATATCTGGGATGTGATGGGCTCGTGTGATTCTGAACAATAAAGGGACGATGATGGTTTGTGGTCGACATGCCCTTATGTACTTTTCCCGTTGTCACGAATCCACGAAAAGACAGCCTGGAGTACGTAGTCCAAGGGGCCTCGAGTCAAAGCAAAGCAGTCGTGCCGTGTATGGCAGTGAGCGCTGTGCAGCACGTCAACTAGCACTGCCCTCGTATCCCGTAGGCGAGGAGCCATCCTCGAGAAGGAGAGAAGACAGTGACCCGTTTCCGCTCAGTCGTCTAAACATAGAGCAATCGACTGCCGAAGCAGGCAACTTCGTCATTTCGAGGAATGATGCACACCAAAGGATTCCTTTCTGCACTTGCTAGCACATTGCCCACTGTTTTTTTGGTCTGCCATCATCGATCCGCTCCTGCGATTGACATCGGCCAAGGCGGTGTTGCTATTCTAAGCCGCTGCGCACATATCGGTACAGCATCGGATGCGAGCAGTAGCAGGAAATATGTCGATGATCGGCGAGTTACTCGTGCGAATGGACATACTGCTTCAACTCTGAGACAGTATGCCATATTTCGGAGCTCGTCTCCGCCGATGTGGAATAGGACTAACTATCCAGGATCAGAGCGGCTGCAGTATGCAGGGGTCATACTATATCAAGGCGAAAAGTGCCAGGTCAAGCGGAGCGCTTACAGGGATGCTTCACATGGACTAGACTATGGAAATCCGAGATCTTCATTCACAATCCATGTGTACTAGAGATACTCCAAGACGTGTGAGTTGAGTGGCACCTTGACAATGACTGTGGGAAACCACTCTTTTTATAGATGTGGTCTGACGTCATGCAACCGATCTGTCACTGGCCGCTGGATGCCACAAAATGCACCCAAGATTGGTAACACGAGGTACCATCTTGTAGCACAAGTCTTTACAGTATATCGCGCAAGCTCTTCAAAAGGTGCCAGACGTGAATTTCTCAATTTGCTCCATGACAGTTTGGACCACCAAGCATTCAGACGATTTCTTTCATCTCAATACTCAATCCAGAATCAATATCATCACATTATCATTCCAAGAAAAATGAACAACCCAAGTAAGGACCAGCTCAAGTCCGCAGCTGCCACGGGCGACACCGCACATTTGCGAGAGTATTTTCTAGCACACAAGCCAAGCATACCCCCTGAGACAGCCCAAGAATTGCTGAAGGCAGCTGTTGTCGGATGTCACACTTCAGTCGTGGACTTTCTCCTCAACGAATTTCCGCAACTGGAACTCAGTGACGAGACCGTCCACGCGGCTGCATGCAAGGCATCCATCCCTGTCCTCTCGCAGCTCATTGCCCGCGATCCTTCGCTCGCGAACAGAAGGCTCGAACGCATAGGGACGCCTCTCTCCTCGGCCTGCAGGAGTCGGAGGTCCATCGAGTTCCTGCGTTATCTCCTCGAACAAGGTGCCGACCCGAACAAGCGACCGGAGTCGTTCGGCTTCCCTATCGCACTGGCTGCTACCCGCTACGATGACACCGCTGCAATCGACCTGTTCCTAGGACATGGCGCGCGCCTGGAACACTCGGGTGCCCTTGGAGCGGCTGCCGGGCAAGGCAACGACGCAATGATGCGCTATCTTCTCAGTAAAGGGGCGGCACCCGATAACGACGCCAGAGAGCTCGCAGGGGAGCACCCGCTGCACAGTGCGCTCATGGCTGGCCAGGTTGGAGCAGCGAGAATCCTGCTCGACCACGGTGCCAGCATCAACGTTGTGGACCGCAGTGGGAAGAGCCTGGCCGAGGTTGCGGATCTTCTCGAGAGCAAAGGCGAGGACAGGGCTGAGTTCAAGGCTCTGCTGTCCAAGGTCCGAGAGGAGCGTTCAAAGCAGTAATTAGTCACTTCACCACTTGATGTAGACGCCCCCCTCATGCTAGTGAGAGAGAATGAATACCAAATCCTTCAGTTGTACGCTACATGTCACCACTGTAAGCCGTCGGCCCAAGTCCTTAATTGAATGCTCTGAATGTCAATTTCTCTTGCTGAAGGTGCTTCTCATGGTTCGCCGACTGCGGCACTTAGAAGAAGACGAGTTGCTCACATCCTACTGTCCTTCATTGCCAGCCTCTCAGTGTCAACTTTTGGCTAACAGAACACTGATCCTCAAGTGCCTAGGAGGACTTTTCTCGGCGCGCTCATGCACAACTCGAGCTGCTTGCAATGTATGACGAATCTTACAATGACGCCAAGGATTTTCTGTAGACTGGGCTCAAAATAGCGACTGGGCATCGGTCGACATCGCCTCCGTACGCCATTTTCTTGGAGACCGTTTTGATTCCATGGTGCGCTTGACACATGTTGTGGAAGGATTCGGGAGGGGGTGCACCTAAATGCGATGGCAGACGGGATGATCTCACAACCTTCGCACCTCGAGGTAGCTGCAGGCCAGCCTGCCTCATCGAACTTAAGAGCCTTGTCCTGCTGTGAGCGGAGCTGACGTATGCCTATCACAGCCCACAGTTGCAGGGTGCCTTGAAAAAGATGGCCTCTGCATGGGTCAGGCGCGGGACCGTTACCAATTTAGAAAATCTGGGGAAGCGGCTAGGTCGTAAGGGCAACGAGACGCCCCGGCCGTGTTACTGCCACCAGTGCCGTGACAGCCGGATGCTCCTCGAGGTGCCGATCATCGCGTGCACGTCTTCTGGAACTGGTCAGATTACTGTATCGGGCATGAACACTGGCTCCCTTGCATCCCCACATCCCGCAGCGGCAGTGGCTGTGGCGTTATTAGCTCCCGCTCCCGTGGCCCCCAACATGCAAGGCCCCAGGCACATCCTTGGACACAAACCCACATTGTCAGCGCGTTGCGCACACTACATACGTACGTTGTCTCTGCTGTGCTATGTGATTGGTTGTAACAGCTCGTTACGCAGATGACGTGACGTATGCTTGCACGACTTGCTTCGAAAGGCATACCCCTGTGAGTTTCACTGCACCATCGGATTTCGGACCCGAGCGGGCAACGGGAACAAGCGAAACATTCTCCCCTTACAATGACCTTTCTTGGCATGCCTTCGTCGATCTAAAGAGTGCAATTTGGTTGGTGTAGAGCCCCCGCGGGAATTGAGCTTCGGCAACACGTCCGTGACCCTGTTTGAACCTTGTTGCCAGTGTGCTAGACGCCTGGAGCAACCACTCGACATTGGTGCCGCTAGCGCAATAACCTCTCTGTGTTTCTGGCAACCTCGAGGGACGTTTCTGGGCGCAAACAAGAGGAGTATCCACGCAGATCAGCGTCTCCACTTCTGTAACGGTTGGGCCATAATTAGCTGAGGCTGAATGATGACCACACCCAAGAAGGCAACGCCCTATTGGCTGGCATAAGCCGTTCATCAGGCAGTTCGTAGACTCTGTTGCTGATGGGCAGGCAGCGGCGGATTCTCTGTTCGTAAATTGAAACATTCGTTGATCGCAGGAGGACTGGTGGAGACGATCAGCCTGGAATGTCGAGGATGTCACAAGCGGTACCAGCCCACTCTTCCTCGTGCAATGTGCAGCGAGGGTACTTAAGGATTACATCACGACTATTTAGACACGGTAGGGGTTCAGCTTGAGGTTGTCAATAGGTTCTAAAAGAGGTAGTTTTACGTTTCTGGCTGCTGGAAAGGCATGGTGATTGTGTCTGTTTCAGTGAGCTGCCCGGGATCACGAAGATCGATCGTCGCCGTCGACGTTGGTGGCTGGGTCAATTTGCCCGGATCCCGAATCCGACGTAACGCGAGCGGACGACGTTATGGATCGACCGTGAAGAACGTCCTGCGATCTTCATGCTCAGCCCCAGCCCTTGAATTCTTTTGACGGAAGTTATCCACAATGATAGCAGCGCTCCTTGGCTATCCATATAGACCATCCTGAGCAGAGATTCAGTCGACGCGACTGGTTGGAGACCATGCCGATCGAGCTCGGCGTTGAACTCGGATGGCATCTGAGAAGCAGTAACCTTGAGCAACTATGACGATGTTTTGGTCCTGTCGATCTCGTAAAGGGTTTTTCACTGACGATCTTCCCTTCCGGCTGGCTTGGATTCACGATCATCGCCATGTAGTGGTGGCGGTGCTTGGAATAGAAACTTCTGGCCATTACAGTCAACTCACACAAAAGCTTGCAGGTTGGCCCACAACATGTACAAACACATGATATAAAGAGCCTCGAGATTCTCATCCGACACTCGATTCTTCTACCTCAGCATCACACACTACAATCACAATTCTAAACTCACAAAGTCTTCCCATCAAGATCATTCTTCCTCAATTACTCCAAGGCACTTCAAGTCTCCTCCACAGCCCAACATGAAGTTCTCTACCATCTTCCAGACCGTCGCTGCCGTCGCCACTACCGGCTTCGTCACCGTCATGGCCGACAATGCCACCGCCGACGAGGCAGAGTGCGGCTTCGGCGGCCTTTACCAGCCGGATCTCATGAGACTGCCCGACAACATCGACCGCGACAGTATTCGCAAGTGCAAGGAGCACCCCCTGGGTTCCGCCACCGCCCTGCTTGGCCGGCGTGACTGCTACCACGACGCTCCTTTTGGCTGCACGGACGGCTACTGCTGGAAGCAGTGTGGCGCTACGGGATCCGGCCAGTGGGTAAGTTGACTCTATCCGCAATGTCATCCCGTCTACTTTTCTTTTCTCCGGGTCGCTCCGCTACTGTATCCGTGATGGACTACGAGAGATATACTGACCTGTGTGCTTAGTGCTGGACTGCCGGTAACGGGGGCTTCGGCGAATGGATCGGCTGCAGCACCAACCAGCAGTGCAATCAGCAGCAGGATTGCGGCGTTGGACCTGGCGACTGCGGCTCTTGCGGATGCAGCTGCTAAGACAGTGAGCCGGAACAGCTGCCTGCCTCGCCTTCCTGTCTCTTTGCTTGAGTCATGTTTTGGTTCGCACGGCCTGGGCAGAAGATAGTACCTCGCGTATGACTACCACGAATCTCGACTAAGAGTGTCCGTTCGCCTGGGAAGGATGAGCATACAAAGAAGGAGTCGGTCTTAGACCGTCGTGTATTCTTTCTCCCCTCGTGAGAGTAACTGAGCACTGAGAGTAGAGACTCTCTCGCGGTCCATGTATATAACAATAACCTCTGTTTGTCACCCTTCGTTCAATGACAACCACTCTTAACCTCAGAATAAGCGCATCCTTGTGTGACGTCGTGCTTCATGTTGTCTGCACAAAATTAAAATTAGCTCCCATCTCAACAACAGCCACAGCTGCGGTGTACATTTCGACCAGGATTTCGAGAGAAAGGAGCGACTCACACTAGGAAGGACAGGTAATATCACACATATTCACACCAACTACTTTCGAGTTGTGGTCCTGAGCTAAGCTAAGCTGCAGCTGCTGGAAAGACTTCGCCTATGTTCAAGATGTACACGGTATCAGTATTGACTTGATGACACTCGTCCCAGCGCGTTGATCCAAGACAACATGCATACAGTTATGTTGATACCTTGCTCAAGACTCTTCCGTATCCCCAGTGTCCCGCATTGTCCATGTCCGTTTCTGCAGCGATGGCGCGAGATCGCCTGTCATTGACTGTGCCTTCACACTCCACATCGAGTGCAACCACTTATCACGCGTAGGGGACGTCGAGCATCCGAAGCACCTCCTGCCAACGATCGTTCACAACAGTGCTCTCCATATGATGACACCTGTTGTACATATCTCGTAGCTCCAGGACTTCATCTCTCGAGGACCCGAGGCTAGCGAGGAACTTGACAAGCGTGAAATACCCATCACTCTCAAACCTGCGGAGTCCCCGCTGCTGAATCAAGAAAAACACCAGCGACTTTGCGGTGAGGTCGTGACGCGCCCATGGCTTCCGCACAGCCTCCTGACTTAGTTCCCCTTCTTGCGCTGATACGGGTTCTTGCACTGCCCTGGCATTTTGAACCGGCCTGGCGTCTTTTCCAATCGCGACGCCGAGCTCAAGCCAGAACTTGACCCCCTCAACAGGAGTCATGGTACTCGACTCTTCGGGGTCCCAGTCCTCGATGGCGTACAAGTAAGCGTAGATGGGATGCGGCATAAAAGCCTTCTTTTGGCTCCCGTTGCCGCGCTGGGCCCTCCCTCTGGCGATGACCGCTGCGGCGTGGTTGACCATTGATCCGCTGTCGACACATCTGAGGACGGCCTGCGGTCCTTGGGAGGCCATCTTGACCGCAGCGGTGAATATCGGAATGTGCAGGATACCGTCCGCCTTCTGATAGAAGCGCTTCCCGTGAATACTGGCCCCGCGGGCGAGCAAGAGCTCGAAAATGTCCATCTGGTCGTGCTGGATGGCGAGAGCGAGCGGGTCGGCCTGGGCGCCTCCCGTTGCTTGACAGCGGTGGGGATCCGCGCCGTGGTCGAGCAAGTACTGGACCAGGCTGGCTGTGGCATCTCCGCGCCGTAGCACTTTGATCAAGAGGATGTCGGGGACGGCCTGTCCCATGTAGTGTCCGCTGTTGCAAGGGTGCTCGAGCATGTACTCCATGAAATGACGGGACGCAGGACGGCACGCCTCTGCAAACATCTTTGGCGTGCCACTCCATATATCCCCCGATCGTTTGTTCTTCAATACGTGCATGCGGCCTTGGACATACGTGGGGTCCCAGTAATCCCTGTCCCACAGGATCTGAAAGCTCTCAAACCGGTTTTGTCTAATAAGTTGTCGCAGGGCGGAGAAGCACCAGGCATCAGTCTTGATGGGACCATGTCGGGCGGCCTTGATGATGGCCGTGTTCCCTATGGACCGGTGCACAACCCTTTCTATGATTCTGCCTGCATCTGCGTACAGGAAGGGCTCTATGCGCTTCTGAAGTGCTTTGCAGCTGATACAGAGACTGTTCAGGTCACTCCTTGCAAGAGGCCGGAGTATGTCCTCGAGCAGCTCGTTTGGCAGAGTTGCAAGACTGGCGGCAGCCATGCTCGACCAAGTCCTCGAAGATGCAGCACAAGAAGGGTTTCCACTCGGAAGCAAATTAATTGATGGGATTGAAAACGCCGTCTGCTTAAGATTAGTTTTGAAGAGAAGTGGCTTTCTGCAGCCTGATGTGCATTCCGTACAAATCAAAGGGTGTGGGCGGCCATACTACTAACGTGCGAGCGGACTTTGCTGCACTTGAAACAATGCTGACGGCGTGGCTTTTCTGCGGCTTCCAAGAATCAATCGAGACAGAGGCTTTGCTGGTCACATCCATTAGCAGGCCAGATCACCGTGAAAGCACTGAGCGACCCCCTAGCACCGCTTACTTTGGCAATTTCCTTCTTCGAAGGCTTCGCACGACTGACGAATGAAGCGTGATTGCTCGAGTAGACGACGTCCGTCGCAGCGGATTTCTCGTGACAAGGAGGTGAGAAGAGAGGAGCTGCCTGCCACGTCAAAGAGTCAATGTGCGCAGCAGTACTGGGTGTTGTGCCAAGATGATGCAACCTACCTCCCAACAGGATCAAACTGCTTGCTTGCCAGGGCCGACGTAACGTTGATTTAGAGCCCGGCGCTACAAGGATCCTGAGCCCTGAGTGGTTGCGCTCACTCAGTAATCGCCAGGAATGGCAGTGCAGTCGGGTAATTACAGTGCCTTAGCGTGCCCCCGCATCTGGTGCAAGCCGCTGGGAGATGACGAGCCCGTGCTGGCTCTGCTTCACAATGGCACGACAATGGCAGCGCATGATGAACTCTGATGGGCAATGTTCAGCTGACTGGTCGTCTCGGCTCAGCCTTGTCAATTACACGTACGCTTAGGACGGAGAACGAGAAGTCATTGAAACTCCCAGGCAGGCATGTCATGGACCAAGTCACTGGGTGCCGGGGTTCCTCGACCATTCCAGTCCGCTTTCAGTTGCCGGGGCATCACCATAATGACTCGCGTTCAGCCCTATTGTCTTTTTAACACAGTGTTTGCCGAGGTCACTCGATCTGGCAATGGACAATGACTGTGCTGGACCTCTACGGATCTGATTGTAGAAGCACATCCATAAAGCTCATGGTACTCGATTGTGGTTCAGCTGGAAGCTAGTTAGGTGCAACGGCGCACAATGGGCGCTCGCTTCAGTTTATGAAGGCCCTATTCCTCATGGAAGTCTATCCGTCTATGTAAGCTCGAATATCTACCCGGCGAAGATCACCTTAAGAACCAGAATGCCAACTAACCGAGGCGTGTGGCGGTCCAGCGACGGCGTTCAGTAGACAATGCTTTATTCAATTTCAGCCTCCATGACAGTTTCTAAAGCCCGAGGGTGGCGAAAGACACCAGTAATCTTGAAGCCGCAGGTCTTCAAAAGCTTTTTCCACGCCTCTTCGGTGCGCTCGATGCCACTCGTGCAGCTCATGAGAGCAAGATCGAGCGTTGTCGCAAGAGCAGAGGCGCCCTGGGCCGGCATGACAACTTCATACACTATGAGCTTCGAGTAGCCGGGGGTCATGACCTTCTTGATCTCAGCAAACATGCGCTCGACATCGGCATCGGGCCAATCGTGCGGCACGGCGTGGAAAAAATATGCCCGGGCTCCCACGATGGGCTGTGGCTGGAAGAAGTCGTGCGCAATCTTGCGGATGCGTGGGTCGATCTTCTCCTTGCTGTGCGTGGTGACCACGTCGGGCAAATCTTCGACGATGATTACGTCGGTGGGAAGCTCGGGGTGTTTATCCAAGAGGCGCTGGGCGTCAAGACCCTGAGCGCCGCCAACATCGACGAATAGAGGTTTGCTGAGATCTGCGCCCGCCACGAGCTCAGTTGTGTCATAAACATTGGTCCAGATCATCTTATAGTGAGTAACGGCAGTCATGAGGCCCTGAAACGAGCCGCCTGCTTCGGGATGCTGCTGGACGTAGCTGAAAAAATCGTGACCGTACACCTCACGGTAGTTATCGAACGAAGGAATGTCGAGAGGCTCTTTGTAGCCAAACTTGGCCAAAAATTGGGCAAGGTTGATGGCACAAGGCCAAGCATGATCCAGCCTGTGGAAAGACACAAGCAAGGAATTAGCAATCTGTGAATTTTCGAGGATAAACGCATCTGATGAGCGGCCCAACGTACCCGGCCTTAAGGACATCGGCACCATAGGACTCGCGGTGGCCTAGAGCCAAGGAGAAGGGTGTTGCCTTCCATGTGTCGAGACCAACTTCCTCGAGATAGTGCAAGCTTGCGATCTGCTTGAGAAAGCGTCGCAACAAGTTGGTTTCACACTTTGAACTACCCCAGCTCTGGAGTTCATCAAGGGTTCGAGAAGTACCGGGGCTTTCCGCGTCGGCCTCTGCCCATTTTGCCCAAATGCCGAGATCCTGAACGAGCTGCAGGCCAGCAATGATGCCAGACGCCTCGAATGTGAGTGCCCAAACCTGCTCAAAGGGGGTTTCCAGTCGGGCTAGGAGGCGACGGGCAGCCTCTTTGGCAGCGAAGCGGTCGGAATCGTTCGCAAACTGGCCTGGCTCGATCGAGTCTAGGAGATTAACCGCGTCTGTCGCCATGGTGAATCTTGTTCTCCACAGCTGTTGGCGAGCTTCAAGGATTCTTTTGCCTCTTTTGTTCTCCCTTGGCACGAAATTTTATGAGCCGATGCCTCTCTTAATGCACGCTAATGTTGAAATTCGCTCCGAGCGTACCTGCAGTTTAACTGGTATTGGAAGAGTTCACTGCCTATCCAGGAGATCATTATGAAGACTACAGAGGCAAATCGGGATGTTGGTGCCGAACGATGACCTTTTATGCACTGCTACGGCGCTGGCTAGGGGTTGTCGCACAGCAAACATTAGAAGAGCCTCTTATCTTCCAAATGCTGCCGATCGCCGAGGTTCAGGTGAGCGATCCCCGGGCCGGAAGGCTCGCAAGGCCGGGGTGGCGTCTGGGGGTCCCCGTCTTTACCTTGGACAACCAGCTCCTTGACGTATCGGCTCCGACCGGGGACGGAAACCCTTGTTTCCTGACCCTGTCCCATGTCCTTGCACATCTGCAGACCCCGGGAGTTGTTGGTTGCAAACACACAGAAAATCAATGGCTTTGGCACGCTTGGTCTTGGCCTTTTCTCCGGCGTGCCTCCCTCCCCCGCGCCACATCTGGACGAGGGCGGCGTGCGCCGTGTCGTCTGACGGTAGCACTCAGAACTTCAGCTGCGAGTCCATTGCTTTGTGCTACTGTGTCCGAACACTTAGGATACTCGCCGCAGAAAAACCATGGTTCAAGTCTACAGAGTCCCACGACTGGCTTGCAGCGAGAAACGCCAGAATGCGAGGGCCACGGTGATCAGACCCCGCAGAATAGCCAAGTACCGCAGCAATTTGCAATTTGCAAATGTGACCAACATTTTTGCCCCTTGACATGCGACAGAATCCTTGCGTGATATCCGCAGCCACTTCCCAGTCTGGCTGAACCAACAAACATGATGCAACACGCTGCTTAGATCGCTCGGATCGGTGTTGTTCGCCTGTCGTTACAGTCTTATGAAGCCCGAAGAAGTCGATATTTAGAGGTACCAACCACCATCTCATGATTCTGGTCATGTCATCCCGTCTTCGTTGCGATTGCCGGAATCAACCAGCCCCAGTTCCGGACAACGGTCTCTTTTGCCTGTCCTCACCATGGCTGAAGTCCCGCCCGCCATCATCGAAAGTCGTGCAGAATATATCATCGGCTCTGTTATCCTGATTCTGCGCTGGTTTGTCCGCATCAAGAAGAGAAGCATTCGTGCCTGGTACTGGGATGACTGGTTCTCAGTCTCAGTCTGGGTATGGCTGACCGCCCTGTTCGCCATGGTGGAATACCTCGCCATCGTCGGTGCACCGCTCGGATTTACCCAAGAACAGCGCGAGGCTTTGACACCGCAGATGAGGGTCGACATGACCAAGGGTGCACAAGGCATGTTTGCATCATTCTTCATCTTCATCAACTTCGTGTGGAGTGCCAAAGCTATTCTGATCGTCCTCTTCATGCGTCTGACGTAAGTACGCGCCTGTCAAGAAAGGGGCCATCTAAGCTGATGCAAAATATACAGGCGCCAGACACCGTTGTACACTTACATGCTCGTCATCGTCGGCATCTCCATCGCGTGCTGGCTTGCCGCCATAATCGCCACCTTCACCCACTGCCTGCCCCTTCATCGAAATTGGCAAATTCTCCCCGACCCCGGTTTCGAGTGCTCCGCTGGCTACACGCAGAACATTGTAATCGCGACTGGCAACGTGCTCGTCGACGCGTTGCTGATTGTGGTTCCCATTCAGACAATGCGGGATCTCCTGATGCCTACGTGGCGCAGAATTGGCATAACCTTCCTCCTCTCCCTTGGAGTTTTCGTCATGGCCATGGCCATTGCGCGGTGCATATTGTCGGTCGACCACGGTCCCAATGCCGCCCAGTCGTCCGTGTGGGTCTTCCGCGAGGCCCTCATCACCATTTTCGCCGTCAACGCGCCTGCGCTTACTGCCCTATTCCGCCGCGATACATGGCGGTCGCACAGGACTGGAAGCAGCGACTCGGGCATCCCGAGCAAGCCCTCTGGCTTTGCTCTGCAGGATTTGCCGCCCACCATTGGGGGCACGGGCCAGCCCAAGAGCGCCAACAGGAAGGGCGGGGAGATCTACAAGATGACCGAGTTCGAGACGAGCAGCAGGGAAAGCACAAGCAACCTGGTGGAGCTGGAGAGGAACTCGAGGATCTTGCCAGAAAGTCTCAGATCTTGAGTCTGGGTGGGCGTCACGGCGATTGCCCAGACTGGGGCCACTTTTCT
The DNA here is from genome assembly GCF_020744255.1 of Microdochium trichocladiopsis. Taxonomy (NCBI): domain Eukaryota; kingdom Fungi; phylum Ascomycota; class Sordariomycetes; order Xylariales; family Microdochiaceae; genus Microdochium; species Microdochium trichocladiopsis. Next base: position 2,528,681 of record NW_025763550.1, read on the forward strand.
CCCCTGTACGACGGGGCGAAGAGAATTTGTCGTGATGGAAGGGTTTGTGTAAACAGCCAGCTTGGTCGCATGCTCTGAATCTCGAACAAGCAATTGTATCTCAAAAGTCAAATACAACAACGCACTCTGCCATTGAATTAAGTGCTTTCATCTGCTATTGAATCGGGGATCTAGCAAGTGATTATGGGCAACTAGATTGAAAGGATCTACATCGCTCAGTATCCTGACGCGCGACCCGAAAGGAAACCTTGCTCGAGGGCGGAGGGATCCAGGAAGCCCGAGTCACAAACAAGCATTCTATTGATAAATGCCTGCATAACGACGAAGAGTTTGGAGTAATCGACTTCTGGGCAGGACTGCCGCAAACAACCAGAGGAATCAAAGTAGAGAACAAAATTTTCATGACATGCTATTCAGTGTCGCATTTCCCGCAGAACAGTTAAGGATTGAACCACTGGTCCATTTGCCTACTACACAGCTTGACCGAAAGCTTCTGCCAAACCGGCCTCAAAGTCGTCGTTATAACTCGTTTCCTTTGAGAAAGTCAAACCTCATATTTGTTGAGATCATCCTCCCAGCTGACGAGCAGATTGCTCCCAGCTTGGACATAAGTCAGAACGACGGTGCCCAACCCTTCATTCTTGGGGCTGCCGTTGACAATGGCAGACAGCTGCGAGTAGCCGTTGGGGGAAGGAGCATTGGTCAAGATCGTGGTACGGAAGGTCTTGAGGTCCTTGGTCGAGGCACGAACGACGTGGGGTGCATTGGGATCATTACCTGCGCTGACTAGGCCGAAGTAGGAGAAAACAAGAGTGTTGCCAACAAAGACCATGAAGATAGGGGTTTTCTTCATGCCCTTGTTATTGGTGATGGTGCCCCCTGTGTGGCGTGGCTTTTATGAATGGTTGGTGGTGATTACATGAATCAAGTACAGGTGAACCCCGGTTATGCGGACCTCACATAAGCGGATTCCCTCGCTTCTGCGGATGAACTGGCTGTTTCCTTTCAAAACACATGCGATTCCGCTAATCCCTCGCGTTCATCGATTACGCACAAAGCGAGGCCATCGCCACCACCTAAATCCGCTAATCCGAGTGAAATAGGGGCGCGTTTGGACCGCGTTTTGACCCCCCGAAATGGCACCCCGCGCCACCGCACCCTCCAACTTGAAGCCGTCGCGGCGACGCATTTCGACTGCGCAGAAGCTAGCCCTTCGCGAACGACGACGTCTCCGTCCGACAGACTCCCATATCGAGCTACAGCAATGGTTCCTGAAGCAGTACGACCAGCCTATCTCGACATCCTCCATTACCGACATCCTCGGCAGCCGTTTCGCGTACCTAAGCGAGCCACTACAGCAGCCACGCGCCCTCGACTTGACGCGGGTCAATAATAACCCTCACCGCGACCTCGAAGGCGCCTTATATATGTGGTGCCAGCAAGCTGAAAGCTCAATTACTATCACGGGCGAAGTCATTAATGCAAAAGCACGGCAATTCTGGGCGCAAATGCCTCAATACAAGGACCAAAAGCCGCCGCAGTTCTCGAACGGCTGGCTCTATCGTTTCCAAAGCCGACACGATATAAAACTACGCGTACAGCATGGAGAGCTAGGCAGTGTCAATATCGTCAATACTGAGAAGGAGATGGCCTCAATCCGACAGATCCTCTCGAAGTATTCCCATGATGACATTTACAATTGCGACGAAACAGGTCTTTACTGGAAGATGATTCCGGATCGCTCTCTTTCGACGCGCAGCCTTCCAGGCCGCAAAAAGGAGAAGGCCCGGATCTCAGCCCATCTCTGCTGTAATTGGTCAGGTACTGACCGTTTACCAATATGGTTCATTGGCAAGGCAAAAAGGCCTCGCGCCTTCACCGCTGCGGGGGTCGATATCCGCCATATGAACCTAGAATGGACTCACAATAGGAAGGCCTGGATGACAGGGACTATATTTGAGCAATGGCTACGTTGGTTCGACCGCCAAATGGCTGGTAAAAGCGTCATTTTGCTGATGGATAACTTCTCTGCTCATGAAGCCGGATATGAAGCTATTCTGACAAGTGCGACCCCCCTACAAAACACCGCTATCATATGGCTGCCACCCAATACTACAAGCAAAACACAGCCTCTTGATCAGGGAATCATTGCAGCCTGGAAATCTCACTGGCGACGGTACTGGGTACGCTATATGCTGTCGGAATATGACGCCGGTAGAGACCCTCTTAGTACAATGAACGTACTAAAGGCTCTGCGATGGGGCATCCAAGCCTGGGAGCTAGATGTGACTCCTGAAACTATCACGAAGTGCTTCAAGAAAGGCCTCATGGAGGCCCCTAGAGACCCCCAGCAGGCCACACTTGAGGCAGCAATTGCTGCTACTCATGAAGAAGCCGTTCGCGAGATTACGTACGGCTTGCAGAGGCTTCAGGCTAATCATCACGTCAAGGAGGTGATGAACATCCATAACTTCCTGAACCCGGCTGACGAGAATCTGACTGAAGAATCCGACGACCTTGACCAGCAGATTCTCGACCAGTTTACCCCGGCAGGCAATAGCGACGACGACGACGACGACGACGATAATGCTGAGCTTGAAATTGAGCCACGAATCACCATAGTTGAGGCCCTAGAGGCCCTCCGCCGACTGCGCCTTTACCAGGAGCAATCAGGTGGTGATACTGGCCTCATTTCTTACCTCAATAAGCAGGAAAGGGTACTTACGAACTCATCAATTGAAGCCTTACAGCAGAGAGATATCCGCATGTACTTTCAGTAGAATACAGAGCCTGGATAGGCGTGAAATACCTCAAGAATGACCTCCCCTCAATACTGCGGATACCTCATTTTAGCGGATTGAACGGAATGTCTCCTTTATTCCGCATAACCGGGGTTCACCTGTAGTGCAGACGCTTTGGAAAGAGCCCAGGGTGGGCGAGGGGGCCTGTGCACAGGCAGTCGCAGCGTGGGCTGAAGTCATGGGCTGGGACGCCAAGAGTGTGAGTGGTGCCGTGCCACTCAAAACTGCGAATAAGTTGCAGGCTTTATTTGTGGCCGCGCCGATGGTGAGTCAGGCTGCGTAGGTGGTCGAAAGAAACGAACACTGGGGTAGTTTTCCTTGCTCCTTTTTTTTCTTCTTCTTTTTGTCTCTTCTTTCGACTTCTACTTGCGGCAAAGTAGTTCCTAGTTTCATTCCTTTCTTTCTTGACCGTTTTACGTACTTTTATGGAGTATTTGCTTGCCTGATTACTGGCACCATTGCTTTTTTCGATCTGATTTATCAAGGGGAGACAATATTTCTTACTCCTTGATATTCACTCGTTATGAATCGTAGATGAACTCTCGCCGCAAGTGGACATTCATAATAATTTGTACGTGTTAACTACCTAGCTGGCGTGCGCTTCAGGACTGAGATCGCACGAGTCGAGGAGATCTCTTGAGACCATGAACATAATATCGAGACCGGACCCAGCACCCAAATGCCGATCCCGTGGTATCGAGCTGATGTACAGGGGGGCTTCCTGGTCGCAGCCATTGCCTGGGCAGCGGTCACTTATTTCCCGTATGGAGTGATGTCAAAAAGCTGTCTTGGTGATGGTGCTTGTGTCGACAACCAACATGATTACAGACGTTGAGTCTTGATAAGCCAATTGTAACCTGAAAGTACCATATAACAAACTGGATCTTCAAGCACTCTCCCATCAGGAAACCATGCCTGAATCTGGACTTTTATAACTCATAAACCAATACTTTTCGCGGATGCCTCAACAGCAACTGGAAGCTGGAAACACATGTTGAAGGAAGTGCTGCGACAGGATTTGGATCTTTGCCAGGCGGACTCTTCGCGGGTATCATTTGTTGACTCACACCAACCTGGGTAAGGCACCTTCAAACTCAATTTCTGATTGTCCTGCGCACGGGATACGCCTGACGCACTGTACAAGTGGTATGTGGCCTGCGCACGGGATACGCAAGTCTACTTTTGAAAGCGCTGCACAAGAGGTACATACCACTTGTGCAGCACGTTCAGGCATATCCCGTACGCAGGACAATCAGAAATAGAGTTTGAAGGGGCCTTGCCCAGGTTGCCGCAGGCATCCATGAGCTCTGAATCAAGTATGTGGATTTGGTGCACTTCGCCATGGAAAGACTCCTGAGCCACAGCTCCCAGATAAGTTTCGAAAAGCCGCCTGGGGACTTCTGGGATCTCGCGAACACCGTGGAGGGCACGCAGCCTGACCTGATGGTCCCGTTCAGCAACTTCATCCCCGTCAGCCATGGGATGAATCGTCCCGTGCTTGTCGATCGAGATGCCCCACATCCAGTCTCCGGATTCATTTGGACGCGAATGCCTATCGCCAGATTGACCAGTATCTCGGGAGTGGGTTCGACTGCAATAGTGTCCTTCTTGTGGAAGCATCGGCCTGAAATGTGTGTCTGCGACGTAGACAGCGGCCTTGTCGTAGGTATCTGTCTTCTCCAACTCGTAAAAGTAACGTTCGGATAAGACGCGATGTGGCGCAATGATGTGCTGTCTCCCAAGTCTCGACGGTTCCACGCAGATCAAGCTGCGACTCGAAGACTGGTAGCAGGGCGGGGGATCGTGCCGCTCAGAATCCGAATCTCCCAAAACGGAGTCCCTCCACGTGAGTCTGCCATCAGCAAGATGAGCTAGCCTCGATATCGTCTTTGTATCCAGTGCTGGCCGCAATATGACGACGATGATTGAGGGATAGAAGACCATGGGATCTGAATCAATGTGACCGCCAAACACTCTGTCTGCAGACTGCGTAGGCTGAACCTCTATGACATTCAATATTCGGCTCCAGCTCGACTCCGACGTTCGCGAATCATTCCAGAGTTCTTTTCCCTGTGAAAGTGATAGCCCGAGTGAAGGTATGCTCCTTGTTGACTCCAATGTTGTGCAAAGCTTCCGGTCAGAATTGAGTGGCACCTGTGAGAAATACATCGGAGTGTTGGGATGTCGAAATGTGGCGTTTGTTTGGGTTATGGGCATAGCTCCAGTCGATAACACTGACGCATAAGATGTCTGTGCCTGATCGAGTAACTGAAGTGGTTCCCAGAGCGCCAATGGGAATGACGCAGGACCGGCATGCTTCAACAGCTTGGTCCTTTTTGTTCGGGTGAACTGTGTTGTCCAAACCCAGGCCCTCTGCAACGATCTCGACTCTTGAAAACGGAGATTAGTCGCCGGCGGAGGGATATCAAGATGATGGGTGTGCAAGCTTCGCGCGAGGATTTCTTTGCCCGTTCCTGGTCTTCCTGTGATCCATATCAAAGGATCAGTTTCGTTTTTCCATTCTTGAACTCGTTCGAGCCATAACAAAGGATCAGTTTCGTTTTTCAATTTTTGAGGAGCAGCAAGTAAATGGCGGCGGCCATATAATTCAAAGGTGTGCCCTGGTTGCATCGCCCTGTTGCTCTCGTTCATGATCTCAACCGCCGAGCTAAAGTAAGCTTGATTGGTGCCAGGGCAACCGAGCACAATCTGTCCGTACCACTCGCCTGTTGTTGCATTGACCACAGCAGAGCCGGAGTCTCCCGCAAGAATTGCATTCTGCATTTGGATCTGATAAATAGTCGCTGTGCAGTTGCTGAATCTGTGGCTGATCGCACCAGGAATCAGTACACCTCGGCAAGGACCTGTAGAGCTACAGATTGCGATGATCTCTGTCTCTGTGGATGGGATCTCTGAGGCGTCATGTATGGTTATTGTACGCCCATCAAATTGAAACTCGTTGGGATTCTTGGATGAGTATGATCGGGTGTCTGGTAGTCTCAGCATGGAGAAGTCTAGAGCTTGACAGGGGAGGCTGTCGTGCGGAGAGTCGATGACTCCCAAAAGCACCGGCGAAAACTCTTCAGCCTCCTCTGTCGGCCCTGGTCCCTTGTAACCATCGTTTGAAATTCTTCCAGCTGAGAGCGTCGTACGACTAGGATATGCGAGATACTGAAGGTGGCTTTGAAGGTCAACATGAGACGCATGTGTTTGCTCTGCCCTCGCGGTTTCGAATCGGAATTCAAGAGGAGAGAACTGGCCCTCGCTAGCTGTGTCTGGTGAGCCTGTTTCAGCTGATGACAAGCTCGCCTGGCTCAAAAGCTCGAAGTCATCGTCCTCGTCCGTGTCCTGGTCGTCGAAATGACAGTAGTCCAGAGTCGCGATGCCGGGCTCTCCTGGAGATGCGTAGATGGATCGATCCCATAGGTACCGGGCAGTGAGTTGGAAGAGGTCTGTTCCGTTGCTCAAAATAACTCCACCGGTCGATTGAGGAGCATATGGAGTAACGCTATCATCTTGAGAATACCACAGTCTGGCACCGACTTTAGGAAGCACTTTGGTGTCCTGCACATGCTCATTTGTATGGTGAGAGTCATGGTTTGAGGCGTATACTCGGATCTCTAGGGTTTCGGCACCAATCAAATCTTGAATTGTCTCATGATTAACTGGAGTGACCTGTCTCTCGTATGCGGCTGGCAATGCGTATTCTGCCAAGTTTGGCATTGCTGTGTTGATGCACGTTTCGAGTGACGAGTCTGCGACTTCTTGTGGCTGGCCGTATATTTCTTCGTCCTTGCATACCCGGCGTAGAGGGACCTGTGATTCCAGAGGCAACGCAATTGCACCCAGTTTGAATCCCTGAAAACGAATTTTGAAATCACTGCTCCGGATGCAATGTTCCGCGTCTTTGAGCACTGAAAGGTTCGTGCAACACACAAAGACGAAGGGATCTGCGCGTTCTGGCTTGCGGCCAATCATTAGAGCCTGACAAAGATATCGGCATGTGCAGTATCGATGTCGTCGAGAAGATTGTCAACGAATTCGCGAATGCTATCCTGGAAGATTTGCAGAGCTGGGCCTTGTGCATGCCATGCTCGCTTCGGCCATCGTACACGAGGCGTCAAGATCTGTCGGCCGATTGATTCTGTAGAATCATTTGGCTTAATGCCAGCAGTAGTGTCCATCGTTGCCACAAGTTATGCCAGCATCGATGTTTGACTAGCCAATATTTCGGCCAGTCGCAGGGGCTTGAGTCTGCTGTACCTTCTATTCAGTATGAGAGCTGGACAACAGCGCGCGAGAAATGGTACGGTTTGGAAATTGACTAACTGGCTCGACGGCCTTCTTAGTATTGTCGAATTGATTCAAGGCAAGGTTCGCAGAGGCGTGACATGGAGCACCACTGTGATGTTGTAAAGGTCAGCAGATCCTGTGTTGGGAATGATCGGAGATGTGTGAAATACCTAGGCTCACCTGGGGATATCCCCTGAGGGAATCCTCCTGGGTAGAAGATCGGGCTCAGCTTTCTTTGTGGCTATGGATTCAGTGCAGCCTTATCTCAACAAGTTGGGTGTCATGTGCTCCAGAGGCGTAGCCACACCCATGGTAGACCAAGGGCAAGCAGAAGCAACGCAGCATTGCGTGGCGCCCGCAGGCGAGCGCTTCTGAGCCCAATCATATGACATCATTGCGACCATTTCTTACATTCGGTGAAGGTTAGGCAGCCCTAGTCAACCTGGCACTGCCACACATGCTAAGAATGAACGAGGGCTCGTTCGAGCCCGAGGCCCTGCTTGTGCAAATGTACAGCCTTCCCCGCGTCGGCTGCGATGCAACGCGTTGTGGATAGCCCGGTGGGCACCACAAGACTCATAGCCTTGCGCAAACGCCTTGACCATCATGGTTGGTTCGTAAATTGCAGTCTCAAGGCCCCGCGATTGCAACGTGCCTGTGTAGAGACTGTGTGACTACTTTGTCTGAAGACCTCACGATGATACGCACGGCAAGCCCTGGCACCAATCCATCACAAAATCCTCAAAATGCAGCAAGACGAAGTGACTGCAATGCGGTTGAAGGTTCACTACACGAATCCGTTGGACTTTCACAACTGCAGCTTCCGTCCACAATGCATCTAGTCCACGATTTCTGGCAGTCTAGAATGGATGCCCTGGGGCAGGTCTTGGATCTATCGGCATATCGAAACTATTACACCATGCAGAAGGACTCGATGGATGGCCCAGCAGACTCATATGTCACAATCCGCAGTTACGAGCCATTGGTTTTCATAGTTCGACAACTTCGTGCGGATGTGCCCAGGGAGAGCATGCTTGAGCTCCTGAGAACTGACACATCGCTGACGGGCCCAGACAGATTCCGCGAGAACTCGATCAACCTGGCAGCAAGACTGCTAACCATGCTCAAAATCGGCCGCGCAGAAAATCAAGTGGCCGCCCGAGGCTACCTAGACTGGAGCGCAGGCACTCTTCGAGAACTTATCTCGCAGCGATTTTCCGACGCACCGATACTAGATTTTACTCACACAAGATTCCCCAAAACCTTCGATGCATGGAGCCTGGACTCAATTTCAGGATTGTCAATCGAGTTCACTGACAACATCGCGGATCACCTGCTACTTGTCGACGATGACACCACGGTGCTCATTTTTCATCACGTCACATTTCTAGAATATCAAGGACCAGAGTAGGTATAAACCCCGTCGACCCTACTGGTTTGATGTTCAATGCCGTCTCACTCCGGGTCATCGCCATGGAATTAACGCGAGATTAGCAACCTCTTCCCTCCGGGTTTCATCGAAGAAACGAAGCACACCCTCGCACTGCTCTTCCCCCAGGGGACATTCGGGGCACCACAGCGAGGCAAGGAATACAAGAGGAAATGGCTGCGCAAGCTAACGGCAGCGGCGGCACCCTGCGCGGTCGACCAGCGGCTGGGCCACTGTTTTGGGACCCTGCGCGCGGAGCAGCGACACATCGAGCGCTTCCACTACTGGCGCGACCGACTGGTGATCTTGAAGCAAGCCTTTGACGAGGCGACGCCGACGACCATCTCGCAGTGGTGGCATGACCGGAGGAACGGCGAGCGGTGGTACACTTTCTGGGTAGCGATCCTGGTTCTGGCCGTCACTGCGTTCCTTGGGCTCGTCCAGTGCGTCGAGAGTGCGCTGCAGGTGTACAAGGCTTTTTATCCAAGCTGAGAAACATTATTCTGCGGCTCTTCTGCTAGCTGTCTTGTCGGACGAATTCCTCTTCCTGCTTGACCATTTGGTAAAGAGGCTTGAATAATTGCGTACTGGGCCTGGTGGCTTCCATGAGATTGCATGTAGGCATGTCCACTCGGAAAGGGATAAGGGGAAGAGAGGGATAGGGGATGAGGCTTAAATCAAAGGGAGGAGATGGATCGAGATGTATGACGGCGTTGGTTCAGCATCCGATACGGTACCTGTAAGCCGAATAAGAGGAAACAAGATTGGGTGATGGTTCCACCACCTTCTCAAACCGTGCTACCCAGTAAAGGTATTCTCCCCACAGCATTTTCCACAAGTACTGCGGACACTGGAATGTGAAGTTTATTGGCTGGCCTGGAATGACGAAATGTACATGAGGCAACGCAACCCATGTTCGAATATCTATGGCAATGAGCTGGAACTTGCATCACGCTCTCATTTTGTGAAGAAACACCAGGTGCCATGCCCATCATTCATATTCACAGGGGATTTTCCAAAGCGGCGTACTGATCACAACGAGTGTGCTCTAGCTCTGGCAAGCTAACAGTGGGGCTGTCGAGAAGGGGCTGACCTGGATAGCTTCTTCCTAGCGAAATGCACATGCATGGCACGATGAACGAGCAGGCAATCTCATTCCTGTTCAACAGGGAGTACTCACATCGCATTTTCAGTAGTGCTTCGCTTTATTTCAAGCCTTACGAGTCATTTTCAACAACGTGGTGGGGAAACGCGTGACCGTTCTGATGAGTCGAACTGTCATATCACTCTCCCTCGTCACAAAAATTCACGTATTGACTCCAGAACAAGGACCGTACAAGTCGGACAGATCTATCCAGAAACACAGAAAACCAAGAGGTCGCTAACAACCGTGAGCCAAGCAAGGACAGGCGTAAAAAGAGGCAAAAAAAACATACAACACCGGGGATTCGCTGGTCGTCACCGACCCAACTACTGATCCGGCGGTATCGAGCTTGTGTACAGGGGAGCGGACGGGACCCTCAATTTTCTCGATCCTATGGTCGTATGTGCTAGATTGTGGTCTTGTGATGGAATATAGCTCACGATCTGCAAGATGATGTCCAGTTCCAGCGCGCGTTGAACTGCCATTGTGCACGCGCTGCGACTAGTGGGCGACAATGATTGCCTGCGGAGTGCTGAAATGAGTTGAGGTGTGTTGCTGTCCGGTTGTGTGAAGCCATCTCCGTGGCCGTGGAGTTGTCAATGGTAGAGTTGAGATTTGGTGTTGAAGGTGGACAGAAGCGCAGCGATCGATGTTGTCATTGGACAGACACGAATTCGTGTTGGTTGCGTGTTCGGCGTTAAAAAGCCGCAGCGCGGCATGATGACGACGCATGCAACCACGCAACACGACTGCTGGGCGAGGGCGAGACGTGGCAGCTGATGCAGCAGGTTTGAGACCTTGCCAATGCCTAAATCCGATGGCTGAGAATAATCAGCAACAGGCATAACCACCAACGCCTCGGGGACAAGTTGACCCCCCTGACTGCATTGCTATTGGCGACGACGGCGACGACTTGGGATGCAACAGACAGGCCAGCCCTTCCTAATGCGTGGGGGAGGACCCTTGGGGATCCAGATAGGGCTAGCCCAGCTGGGTTCTGGCAATACGACCCCTGGATGGATGACGCCGGGCTTACGGAACAACTTGTGCCCTCGGGGCGCCCGCATTACTCAAGCGCGAGGACGCGAGACCAATCGCCGACAATCGCCCGCGACCCCGGGCTGGGCCCTTAATAATGACGGGGCTCCACGGCAACAGGCCGGAGAGTGGGTGCTCCATATTAAGAGCCTGCATCGCCATGGGCCCGTCGCGTCTTTGGGAGAGAGAGACAGAAAAAAAAAAAAGGGTCTTGTCGTGTAAACTACAGCTCGACATTTGAGAGCAACTACGTACTCATCTAAAGCGCTCTTTCAAAGACCTGCCCCCTTATCTGATGATGTCGCCCAGTGGGACAGAGACCCGCGACAACATGGCCTCGACGCCTGCCGCCGATGTCGCACCTGGAGACGCTTCCGTGCTGCAGGAGAAGAGCAGCGGCCATGACGACACATTCCCAGGCTCGAGTCCAGCAGACACCACCACCACCATGGACCACGACGGAGAGAAACCAAGGCGCCCCAGCCTCAGCAACACGGGCAGCGACCGGTCCGGCGAGAGCACCGCGGCCGAAGAGGGCGGTCCTCCGCCCGCCGACCCCTTCCTGGTCGAATGGGAGGGCGACGGCAGCAATGACCCCATGTGCCCCCGGAGCATCAGCCACGGCCGCAAATGGGCCATTGTCCTGATTGTGTCGGCCGCCAGCTTCTGTGTGTAAGTCATCCCGTCCATCATCTCTCGATTCTGATTCGCGACCCCGTGGCTGTGCCTGTGCGACATGCCTAGACAGGCAATTGCGGCGTGGCACGGCACGGGATCTAAGTAAGACAAGGTTGAGCCTCCTGCTGACCCTCGGGCCGACCATGACCTGGCACCGCCCTATTGCAGCACTGGCGCCTCCTCTATATACACGTCCGCCTATGCGGCCATGGAGGCCGAGTTTGGCAATTCGCGCATCGTCTCGACGCTGGGCCTCTCGCTCTTCGTCCTCGGCCTCGCCCTGGGCCCCATGCTCTTTGGGCCCCTGAGCGAGTTCTACGGCCGCCGCCCCATCTACCTCGTCGCCTGGACCATGTACCTCATCTGGATCATCCCACAGGCCGTCGCCCCAAACATCGCGACCATGATTGTCTGCCGCTTCCTCGACGGCTTCGCGGGCAGCACCTTTCTGGCCGTCTCCGGCGGCACCGTCAGCGACCTATTCTCCCGCGAGCAGCTCCAGTGGCCCATGGCCATCTTCTCGGCGGCCCCGTTCACCGGCCCCTGTATCGGTCCTCTGATCGGCGGCTTCATCAACCAGAACACTCCCGTCTGGCGATGGACGTTTTGGGTGCTGCTCATCTGGGCTGGTGTTCTCGAGGTGGCCATTGTGTTTTTCGTCCCAGAGACATTCCGTAAGTCGAACTTTTGACTCGTGGTATCAAGTCAAGAAAAAGAAAACCCCCCGCTGTCCTCAAAACTAATCATGGCCTTCGCATCTCTTCAACCAAACTAGACCCCGTCCTCCTCCGCAAAAAGGCAAACAAGGTCCGCGCAGAGACCGGCGACAACAGGTGGCACGCCGCGACCGAGACGGTCCGCGACGGCAGCGGCAAGGACACGCCGCCCCACGCGCCCACGGACTTCGGCGCCGTGTCCCGGGCCATCGGGCTCTCCCTGCTGCGCCCCATCCAGCTGCTCGTCCTGGAGCCCATGTGCCTGTGCCTGTGCACCTTCACCGCGATCCTGCTGGGCATCCTGTACCTCTTCTTCGGCGCCTTCCCCCTGGTCTTTGGCACCGTGTACGGCTTCACGCTCGACCAGGTCGGCCTGTCGTTCCTGGGCATCCTGACCGGCCTCATCATCGGCTGCGCGATGGACCCCGTCTGGGCCGGGGTCCGGGCCCGGCTGAGCCGCAAGCTGTCGGCCGAGACGGGCGTCGAGGGCGCCAGCGAGCCCGAGTTCCGCCTGCCGGCTGCCATGCTCGGGTCGCTGTGCGTGCCCGTGGGCATTTTCATCTTTGCCTGGACGTGCTACCCCTCGGTGCACTGGATCGTGCCCATGGTTGGAGCCATGCTGTTTGGCTTTGGGTGAGTTTGGATCCCCGTCACATACCGCGAGGAAGGGGCTACGGCGGTCTCAATAAGGCATCGTGATGCTGACAATATTTTGCTCTCAATAGCATCGTCCTAGTCTTCACAAGCGTGTTCACCTTCTTGGTACGTACTCCAAGCCACACATTGGGACTACAATCCGAAAATTAGACACCGTACTGACACAACCCCCCAAAACCAGGTCGACGCTTACCCAGCCTACGCAGCCAGCGCCATGGCCGCAAACACCTTTTCCCGGTGCCTATTCGCAAGTCAGTTCTCACCCTACCCCTAATTACCCCTTAAGCACCACTTAACGAGCCATGCCGGGAAAACACTCTTGAACTAACATGATTTTCTCTTCACCACGAGCAGCCGCGTTCCCCTTGTTCGGCACGCAGATGTACAAGGCCCTGGGCATCCACTGGGCGACGTCGCTCGTGGCGTTCCTGACGGTCGCAATGATCCCGTTCCCGTTCTTGTTCTTCAAGTACGGCAAGCAGCTCAGGCAGCGGAGCAGGTTCGCCCGGGCCTAGAAGAAGAAGAAGAAGAAGAAGAAGAAAAAGAAGAACGAAACAGGTACGAAGCAGGAGTGTGTATCCTGTATATGTGTGTCTATATGCGTGAACGTAGAGGAACGGGTGATAAAAGCATGGTGTTACTAGCATTTGGCATCGTTTTGCATTTTTGCTGCATTTGGCATTGGGTTGAGGTTAGAGAGAGAGGATGGATGGGAAGTGGCATTTGCACTTATAGATTCAGGTGGCATACCTAGCGCTTGTCATACTTAGCATTTTTCTTTTTTTTTAATGATGGGAGGAGGTTCATCAGGACGACCATACATTGCATCAAAGATGCTCATGATAATAGAGAGAAACACACTTTTTGGTCTCAGAGAAATACAGCACGGATTTTCCTCAATCCTCAAGCTTGCAATTTGTGTGCCTCTTCCTCAGAAACTTTTTTCTCCTCCTTCCACGACGTCATTTTTAACGCTTATCGCTTCAGAACAAGAAAAAAAACACCCTTACAGCAAGTGCCCACGCCTGCCCTCCTCCGCCTCCACCCCCTCGGGCCTCTTCCAGTGCACGCGGACCGTCTCCCACGAGTGACTGTTGTACTCCTCCTGCACCTTCCGACACGTCCGGAGCCCCCACTCGGTGACCCCGACCATGAGGCAGCTCTCAAACATGAAGGCGCAACCCCCCTTGCCCACGAGCGTGGGCTGCAGCTCCGCATTCCTGGCGCCCTCGTAGCTCGCCGCGTCCGGCCCGTGCCCGGACATGACGTTGTGCAGGCTGGCCCCTCCCGGGGAGAACCCGCCCTTTCCGGGCTTTTTCGCGTCGTACACGCCCCCGATCAGGCCCATGAACTCGGACATGGTGTTGCGGTGGTACCATGGCGGGCGGAAGGTGTCTTCCGCGACGAGCCAGCGCGGGGGGAAGATGACAAAGTCGGCGACCGCGGTGCCCGGCCGGTCCGACTGCGCGGTGAGCACGGTGAAGATGCTCGGGTCCGGGTGGTCAAAGGAGATGCTGCCGATCGTGTTGAAGCGGCCCAGGTCGTACTTGTAGGGGAAGTAGTTGCCGTGCCAGGCGACCACGTCAAAGGGGGTGTGCGCCTGCGCCGTGTGGAAGAGGGTGTTGTTGAACTTGCAGGTGATTTTGTAGCGGTTGGGCCCGTCCGCGGCCGTGCTGGGACCGTGGTCCTCGGAGAAGCACGCCACGGGCGCCTGGAAGTCGCGCGCGTTGGCCAGCCCGTTGGACCCGATGGGCCCCAGCTCGGGCAGCGCAAAGTGGCCCTGGTATAGCTCGAGGGCGTAGCCCCGGATCGGCGTGTTGCCGGGGAGGTGCACCTGGAACTTGATGCCCCGCGGGATCACGCAGATCTCCATGGGCCGGACCAGCAGCCAGCCCAGCTCGGTGCGGATGTCGAGCACGCCGTCCTGCGCGACCAGCAGCAGGTCGCCGTCGGCAGAGTAGAAGGCCTCGTTGGCCGGCATCGACTTGCCCGCCGCAAAGACAAAGATGCCAATGCCCGCCTTCATGGTCGGGTCGCCTGCGCCGGCGATGAGGTGCAGCCCCGAGACAAAGTCGGTCTCGGTGTCGTGGTCAAAGGGGTCCCAGCGCAGCTGGTTGGGGATGTATTGGAGGTTGGAGAAGGAGAGCGACGAGGCAGCCTCGCTGCCGCTGCCGCCGGGCGTGGACGACGGAGCCGGGGACTTCTGGAAGGACGGGTGTGCGCATGATGGCAGGATGCGATAGAGCCAGGTCTGCTGGTTCTCATGCCGTGGCGCAGTGAAGGCCGTCCCGGACAGCTTCTCGGCGTAGAGACCGTGTGGCGGCTTCTGGGGCGAGTTGTGACCTACGGGCAACGCCCCAGGGACGGCTTCGGTCCTGCAAGGCGGAAGAGCAAAGGAGCAGTGTTAGTAGTCACAGACATGGGCAATATAGAGATGTCAAGTGGGAGAGAGATAAAGACACGCTTACTCGTGCTGGCAGCCGAAGCCATTCTGGTAGCGATACCGCTCCTTGAAGTCGAATTGTGTGACGGGCATGGCGGCTGTGTGATGAGATGGCGACGTCGTTGTGAGGGACTGAGAAAGAGTCAGGCTCGACCAAGTCAAGCACCGGAGAATTAGAAGTCATTTGTCAGGGCGCTGCTTGCGTACCACCCGGGAAGCACCCACGGGCACACTGGGGGCGTTGGAGATTCCCCAGGCGTCATCCACACTTGCATAAGCGGCCGACGCGAGCCGGGCTGCCTTGGGGTGCGCGCTCTCCCGCCTGCAGCCGCGACAGTGCGGGGGACCGAGACTCCCCGCACTCTCCTCGCCTCGCCCCTCCCGCCCTCGGCCCGCCCTGCGGAACTGCCTCCGCTCCGGGCATGCACCCACTTTGCTGCCAATCACCCCCGACACAAAGACGAATACATAGACTCGTCATTCTCAAAAAAAACAAAACATGTGCTTTTTTTTATGGTCTAGAATTATACCGGTACCTCGTCTGCTTGCTAAACCCACAGCTATAGCTTGACTTCCCCCCACTGGTGCTGCCCCTCGCTCTTCTTGCTCCACTGGTGCTTCAGCGCGTCCTCCTTGGTTCGCAGCCGCTCCTCGTACAGCAGGCTCGTCATGTACTTGTACAGGTAGTTGGTCGCGCCGTGGTAGTTGATGCTGTGGTCGCTGTCGGTGAACGACCGCCAGTCCACCGTCTCCGCTGTCACCCCTGAGCCCACCAGCAGGTCAATCAGAGCCGCCGCGTTCTGGTAGTGCACGTTGTCGTCGCCAGTCCCGTGCATAATCGCCGCCTTGCCGGCAATGTTCTTGAATCCGTCCGTCTTGCGCACCGCCGTCCCGTTGTATCCCTCCTCGTTGTCCTGCGTCGTCTTCATGTACCGCTCCGTGTACATGCTGTCGTAGAATCGCCAGTCGCTCACGGGAGCCACAATCAGACCCAGCGAGATGACGCCAGAGTCCGCTTCGACAACCTTGGCCGCCAAGTATCCGCCATACGACCAGCCAAAGATGCCAAAATGGTCCGCGTCGACGTATTCGTGGCGCTTCGCAAGCTCAGCAGCCGCCCAGATCTGGTCCTCCGCCTCAAAGTCGCCCAGGTGCGAGGCGACCAGGGAGCGGAAGGCTCGTCCCTTGTACCCAGTGCCGCGGTTGTCCACTGTGTACTGGATGTACTCAAGTTCAGGATCCGACGAGATGTAAGCATCCCAGCTAGGCGTCTGGTAGGCCTTGTTGACCTCTTGAGAGCCAGGGCCGCCGTAGGGGGTCAGCAGCGCCGGGTACTTCTTGGCAGGGTCAAAGTTTGGTGGCAGGCGCTGCATCACGTTCATGCTGTAGCCGTCGGGGTGCTCCAGAGTCAGGTAGGTAATGTTGGGCAAGTTGTAATCCTGCAGGCGGGTCCACAGCGCCTCGTTTGATGTAATGGTACGTAGAGGTGTGCTCGTGTCGTTGGTGGCGTACAGCTCCTGGTACGGCACGTCCGGTCCCTGGTAAGACAGAATGTAGTAGCCGCCGCCAGACGAGAAAGAGGCAGACCAGGCCGCAGGCACATCGACATCCACAAGAGGTGTAATCTTCTTGTTCTCCCAGGAAACGGAGAACACGTGGCGCTCCGTGCTGTCAGCCTGGGTCGACACGTAGTAGACGAGCTTCTGGGCGAGGTCGATCTTGAGGACCGAGGTTACCTCCCACTCGCCTTCGGTAAGGGCTGTCGGCTCCGAACCGTCCAACGGGTACAGATAGATGTGCATCCACCCAGACTCATCTGAGAGGTCCAAGTAGTACGCCTTGCCATCAATCTCACCGACATATTGGATGGCCAATGAGTTGTCGAGCCAACCATCCGTGCCATCACGGTTCCGGACTGTCTCAGTCAAAACCTTGCCGTCGGAGCCGATATCCACTCTAACGTGGGTTGACTGGTCCTGGACACGGTTGTAGGCGAGGTAGATCAGGCTGCTGTGATCTTCAGTGACCCAGGCCACCTCTCCAATGACCAAGTTGTCGGGCTCGTAGACGTCGATAATAACCGGAGTCTTATCCTCGGTCACGACATCAAGCACTGTGAGCGACACGGTAGGGTTGGTCGTGCCGACCTTGGGATATCTAAGCTCAAGCTCCTTGGGGTAGACGGGAGCAATCTGCTGGTTGTCCATGTAGTAAGGGATGGTGAAGGTCTCGACGCCAGTCTCGTTGAAACTGAGGAAGGCAAGAGACTGGCCGTCCGGGGAGAACCACAAGGTGCTGCGGGTGCCAAAGATCTCCTCCTCGTACACCCAGTCGGGCACGCCGTGGAAGAGATCCGGGCTGCCATCCTCGGTGATCTGGCTGATGGTGCCGTTCTTCTTGAGGAAGAGGTTGTTGCCCCGGACAAAGGCGATGGCGTCACCGGCAGGCGCAAACTCTGCATATTGGATGTCGCCGACCTGGTCGTCAACCAGGGCCTCGACTTCTCCAGACGCGACATCAAGAACCGAGTAGTCGGCAAAGTACGAGTGGCGGTACTGCTTGGTATAGTTGGTGGCGAAGAGGACCTTCTGGAGGTCACTGCGGATTGAGTAGTCGTACAGGTCCTCCGGGATGAGGTCGGCGGCGACAAAGGTCTCGTTCTCGCTGGTGATGAAGTTTTCGAGGATGAGAGCGCCATCGGCGGCCTGGAAGATGTACTCGCCGTCTTGGCCGCCCGAGAGCCAGCTGACCGAGGTGGAGCTGGCGCGGAAGAGGCGGTTCACCATGGTGTCGTTCCAGGAGATGATTTTGTCGCCGCCGCCGAGGGGCTGCCGAGGCTGCCGAGGCGGCTCAATGGCTGCGACGGCCTGGAGGAGGACCGCCAGGGCCGTCAATGTCTCGGTGGACCTCATTTTCACGGGCAGGCAGGACCAGCACGAGAAGAAATCGGGACGAGATGGAACCCAGTGTTCACGATCGCGGCGGGCAGAGAAGCAGAGCCTGGACCGGGCAAGACAAGACGGCGAGGCGAGGGCGGCCAAAGTGCTGCCTTTAAGTAGCTGTCACACATCCCTCTGGCAGGGTTGCTGCCATGGTCGATCCATATTTGCGCTCGTCAGGATACTGGACTTTGACGGCAGCGGTGCCTGGTGAGTGGCCGCTGAGCAGTGCCTGAGGCAGGTGCAGCTGGCGTGATGCAATGCGCGGCATGGCGAGGCAGGCACGGACAGGCGTGGCAGCTGCTGTGTTTGACGATCATGTCCGGCTTGGGGGTTTGTTCCTTCCTCTTCCAGTTACCCAGAGTCGCACCCGCGCCACTCTTATCGCCTTGGCACGACCGGGTTGCCCGCAGCACTGAGAAATTACTTGGAGCTCTTCGTCGCCCTCACGCAGAGGTGCTTTGGGTGCGCCAACTTGTCGAGTACGGCTGATACAGGGAGTCCAGTGGGAACAATTGCAATTGTTTGGTGGTTCCGGCCGTCTCTCTGAGCGCAATTGGTTCATTCAAAATTGTTGCCATCACGTCAGTCTCTAAGCCTGAGCTTGGAGCACTTGCATGTTAGCGGGTCCCTGTCTGTCCCCGCACCAGTATACACCGGCGCCCCCAACGACAGGCCAGGGTTCCCCTCACGAGCCAACAAATCTGCCGGGCCGGCTCGTCTAGCACCTAACTGCGACCCGCCACCGCCCCCAAACGAAGCCGCTTTCCTCCCTCCTCGAGGTTCGTTCCGCGACACGACAGGGCTGGTGTGGGCGGCGGGGATCCGTTGCAGTAGCTCAGGTCTCGGCGCGCAACAATTGTAGCTGCCCTTCTTTGGGCCGTTTTACTCATAGGTCCGGAAGTACTGGCGTCTGTCAAGTGTTACCAGTGCTGTTGGAGGATTCTGTCTTTCTTGCTGACCGGATAATGAAGCAACATGCCAAGGGAAGAATTGTGCACATTTCCCACCCGTCCCCACAATCAATGAGATATACAAAGTTTTCTTGTTATCATTGCCACAACAGACTGGTGGTAGCTGCTGGTTGTTAGCATTTCAGTGACGAATCCGTCACACGACGAATTGGGTGTCAGTGCAAGGACGGTCGGCCGTGTGAACGGCTCACAGTAGGAGAGGTTTTGCCTCACCTGGTGGATGTTACAGCTCGAGGGTCAGCTATTTCAGCGCTATTTCAAAGCATGGAAAGAGAGATCTTGTTTATCGTAAATCACACTGCACGAGAATACGTGGCTGTCTACGTCGTAGTCTTCAAATCCCCAGCTGGAGCCTGCCTTGGAGCACCGCCATGCTTCTCACCATCATCATCCCCAAGCCCGCCCTCACCACCACCACCACCACCGGCGCTGCTTTCAACATCACCACCCTTCCGAGCTCCTCCGTCTCCAGTGCCAACAACAACACCCCCCTTCAAATCCCACCCGCCTTTCCAGCCAACCCACCCAGCCTCGTGCGGACCCCTGGCCACACAGAGCACAATCGCAACGCCCAGCATCCCGATCGCCAGACCGCCCGAGGCCAGCCACCCCCCGTGCCGCGCATACAGGGCATTCCCCGCGGCCGTGCCGCAGAGCTGTCCGCAGAACGTGAACACCATGTACACGGCGTTGACCGCGTTCTGCGCGCTCGGCTCCACGTGGCTGAACGCCATCCGGCTCGCCACGACGCTCGTGTTCATCGCCAGGTCCCCCAGCAGCGCCCACACGACGGGCCCCGCGAGCGAGACCGTCCCCGCAAAAGTGCCCACGCATGCTCCCGTGATGGCTGTGGTCAGGGCGACGAGCAGGGTGCCCGTGGGGTGCACGCGGGAGGTGAGGACGCGTGAGATGAACGGGTTGAGCAGGACGGGGCCCAGGCCGATGAGCGCGAACAGGCCGATGGATAGGGTCGTGAGGCTGAATACGTGTGCGAGCTGGAACGTCAGGGTCGTCCAGAAGTTGGTGTACACGGCCATGACCATGAATGCAATCAGGCTCTGCTGCGTCAGCACGGGGTACTGAAAGGGCAGCTTGACGATCTTGAGGAGTATGGCCGGGTAAGATGTGCCCGGCCGCAGGATGGGGTAGTCGGGCATGGTTAGGAAGAGCAGGGCGATGATGAGGAGCTGCCAGCCAAGGGAGACCCAGTACACCACGCGCCACGAAGTAAACTGGGCGACCACCCCGGCGAGGATGCGCACGACCACGATCCCAAAGACTATGCCGGACATGACGATAGAGATCATCATGGCCTTGTGCTTCTGGGGCGCGTACTGCGTCGTCAAGGGAAACATGAGCTGTGGTGTCACGGTGGTGACGCCGACGACGAAGCACAGTCCTAGAAATGCCGAGAAGGACGATGTCAAGGTGCAGCCGAGCCACTGATTGCAGCCTGTTAGTAGTCTGCACAATTGGGTAAAAGTCGGCATATGACACCTACCAAGACTGCGGTGATGGTCATCAACACGAGAATGAAGGGACGACGAGGAACGAGGTCACCAATTGGGATCACAAAAAGGAGCCCACATGCGTAGCCGGCCTGCGTGATTGTCGGCACCAGAGATGCACGCTCATCTGTGACGCCAAAGTCGTGAGCCAGGACGTTGAGGATCGGATAGCTGTAGTACAGGTTCGCTACACTGCACGCGGCAGTCTGGTCGGCATAAGGTCAGTATGTTGACTGTGCATTGTGATCGTTCAACGCGACTTGGACCCCAAGCAGAGAACTTACAAGTGCAAACAGGATGATCTTGCTCCAGTCGAGCTCGTGTTTCGCATCGGGATCCCAGCGTGTCCACGGTGGACACCACAGCATGCGCTTGAAGATGCTCGTTGTGGCCGGCGATTCGGCGGCTACATTGTCGGCGTCGCTCGTGGCGTTCTGTTCAAATTCGGTTGCCATGTTTCGGCTTGAGTACATACAAAGTCGAAGCACGTTGTGGCACGCGGTTGGTCGGCCAATAACTACAACTGTGCACCGATTGTGTTAAGCCGCCGACTAGACTAGCGCATTAGGCCCTCTTGTGTATCACAAGACTTTCGATAGACTGCGAGCTGTTGCTGTGCTGTGATGTGCTGATTCCCTGCAAGAATGGGGAGCTCACATCGTCAGAGCGATGATTAATGACGCTAAGGACCGGACAATTTGGCTGTTATTCCCGCAGCTAGGCTTGATGCTGCTGTCTTGGTCGTTTTTGGACCCCACATATAAGGCTCGTAAAAGATGATTGGTCATGGTCGGTCAGGCTTGGTCATGGTCATTCAGCGAGGACACAGCAACGATTAGAAACTTTCTCCCGCAACGTCCACGCAGTCTCGACCAATGGATGTGGCAGCAAAGCACCAGTGAGATCTAGAGAAGGGGATGCTACTTTGGAGAAACTCCCACTTAGCTTAGAAATCCAGGCACCAAACTCCGATTGAAGCCGGAGGTTAAGTATGGTTCGAAACGGGAATATGAGAAGCCCTAAGTTATATAACCTGCATGATCCGTGGAACGAAGGGCTCTGATTAACACCGAGAGCGTGGCTATACATTTGCTAAAGAATAAAGAAAGGCACTATGAGAGTCAAAAGGCCTTTTACAACGGTTTCCTTGCGTATACAACATGATACGGAAACCAAGCGTGGAATCTGGGATCCACGGCATCGCGTCGTACTGTCGTGAGAAAGGCCTCAATCTGCGGTGCCGTCCAACCCAGCCCTTCTGGCCCCAGAGTCCGCGCACACAGACCGCGCATCCCTCTCATGAATGACGAAAGAGCGTGGAAGCCGCACGTGTGCATCCGCAAGTCTTGTGGCCACAAACCCAATGGCAGCTTGCGCATCTCGCTCGTGACGGACTCGAAACCGGCCGCGGCCACCAGAGGGCCCGCCTGTGCTATGATGTCATATTCTGTCTTGGAGTACCGTTTTACGCCTTCGGCTACAAGCTGGGTGAGCTCGCGGACTGCGTAAGAAGTGTTTGGCGGGAGTGTCCCGTCGTCGTCGACCTGCGGAATATGGTCATTGCCGTGGAATTCGACATAGCCGCCCGGCTTAAGAAGTCTGCATGAGGTGCGAAGGTTACTTGATATGTCACTTAATTGTCGTGAGGATATGCAGCGCTGCTTGGATATCCAAAAATCTGATCTGCGTACCTGTAGATCTTGCTCAGAAGCCCAGCCGGGTCCACCACACATTCGAGCGTGTGACGAGCGTGTATGAAGTCGTACGACTCGTCCTCTCCGTCGAAATCTTGTTCCATGTCAGCCACCAGGAACATGACATTCTCGGGGACGAGTGTGGGTTGTATCGGCGAAATATCCACGCCTATAATCTCGGCATGCGGATAGTGGTCACCCACTACACGGTATGTCAGCAGTTATCACAGTACTGAGCCCCCAGGCGATCATTGATGGCCATCGCCAATATCGACTTACTGTCCATGGCCCATAATCCCGTGCCAGTCCCTGTGTTCTAATAGTTAGATGGTGCCCTTTTTTCAAGTATATAGATGTAGAGAGACGAATGTTGGGAGGATACCTAGGTCGAGCACTCTAGCTCCAGGCTTGCTCAGCTCCGATGCAACTGGAGCCAGATGCAAGCGATCTTCGCACAATATAATCCCTAGCACATATCTTTCGTCTTCAACACTCTGTGCAGTGTCGTCGTTGGGGAATGCATAGGAGGCGTTTTGATAGGCATGGAACCTGAAGTTGCCTTCCTCAACGTAATTGCGGATGTCCTCTGGGACATCGATGAAGTCCTCTTGCCCCTCCATGTCTGTGCTCTTTGATAAATACGTTCGTACCACAAGTGGATGGGCCGTAGCTGTCACGGAGAGTTGGAGGGAGACCTGGGGATTTCCGACCCCGCGGCGGCGTTATAACACTGCGACGCAGGGCTGTTAGCTGCTGTGTCGAGGCCAAATCGGCCTGGTCGAGGTGCTTGCAAAGTGCCAATACTTGCGTCATGAAGCCGTGGGGGCTCTCTGCTTACCATCGAGAGTCATTTTGAGACGTGAGGGTGCTGCTGTGACTGTGACTTGACAGCGTAGGATCTTGGGGTCTTGGGGCCCACAAGGCGGGCGAGACCCGAGACCCAGGACGGTGGGCTCTGGGCAGCGAGACCCATACCCTTGGTACGACATGCATCGTGCAGGACAGCCACTCTGTGTTGATTCGTGATTGAGGTAGGATGGTCCACCCGTGTCGACCTACAGAATATGCAGTCTGGCATCCTGGTCGACGGCATGGAACTTTTGTCAACTGGTGCAGCAAGTCGCCAGCATGAGGTCTCGGCAGGATGGACCTCGGCCTAGCTGGCGGGGCACTCTGAAGCGGAATCGTGAATCGTGAATGTATATGGACAGGACAGTTCTGATTGATTTCCCTGGAGCAGTTTCTTTTCCAAAAGTACACAGTGGCGTAAGGCCATGCCAAGAATCAGTAGGAACTAGCCGTTGACTTGACTGGGACGTTTACAATGAGGGGCAAAGGGCTGGAGGCATTATGATGTTGGTGGTGAGCCGATGCTCTTGGAGCCGGGCTCGGCCCGACGGACTGGAAGCTCTGGACCGGGTACGTGGAAACTGCCAACACTCTGGTCCCAAAAGCCCGGGATTCGAGCAATGCTCAAACGCCCCTGAAGCTGGCGTGGGGGGTCCCATTGACAGCATGCCCAGCAGTGCCAACGCAGCAGCCCAAACCAGGTAGTTTCAATTACAACTGGCAGCTTGCAGCCGGGTCTTTTCCGGTATTGGACAAGGCCAATACCAAGGACTGCACCATTGCGCTTCTTGACGATTGAGAAGCACTCGCTTGACCCCTGGCCGGAGCGGATAAGGCCCGCTCAAGGATCACGGTTGCACTGCAGCCTGGCTGTGCAACTCATCTCACTTAGTATGTACTCTTTTTGACTTCTTCTCAGTTGGGCACATTCAACCCAGAGCAGATACCCTGCAAGCAAGACTCCACCGCCGTCACATCTCACAATTCCAATCTCATGGATCTCTCGCCTGGCCTGCGGCTGTGGGCCGCGGCCACCAGACTCGATTGGCTGCCCCATCCCTACCCGCGCGGTACGTTCCGCATGACTGGTGGGACAGAGGGGTTAGGCTCAATAACGTCAATCTGAACCTGGGGACCGGTGAGAGTGGGCTTGCGCCAGGACCACTTCCTCAATTTGGCTGATCCACGGTGCCGGGGCTGCACGACGGGCGCGAGACACGCCAGCGAGCGAGACCGGCTCGGCGGTCTGCATGATGCTGCAATCGTTCTCATGTGGATCCTATATTTGACGGAACACAACCAGCTGTTGCGCTTGGCTTGGCGCAGTTTCTTTCGCCTGAACATTGGTCATCTCCAGCTGTCATTCAAGTGGTCTCCCGGGATTCCCGTGTCACGCTCGCATGAGATGTGAGGATTGCAGGTTTACCACAGTATTTCCTCCTCGGAACATGATCAGACCGAGAATCAGCCTGTGCAATCGCCATGGCACACACTACGATACGAAGCTAGCGGCATATTATACATGTGGCCCCCACCATGTCGTGTGTTTGCAGGCCCAAAGTTGGATGCAAGAAGAAGGCCATTATACATTCACTTTGCAAGCTGTGATGCCAACAAGGTCCCCCCCAGTCCTCACTTTAACCCCGCAGCCTAGCACATCCACTCAGACAATACAAGACCTTTGATCTTGACTCCGCCACACCGGGTACCCTGGCCCGTCGGATCGAGCGTCAGGTACAGATCGCCGCTGGTATCGTCCGCGGCCTTATCGCCGGGCGGAAACTTATCGAACACTGGGCCTGCCTGTTCTGGATTCGCGATAGAGACGCCGTCGACCTGTCGGTTCAAGGGACTGCTGCAGCACTTGTAGGAAGGTGGTGGAGCGCATTCTTACTGGACCTCGAGTCCTGGCTGTTCCCGATCGCGGGATGATGGACTGCTTGGCACTGGTGGCAGTGGAATCAAGCGTGCAGGTCTCGCCTCCAACAACTTTTGCAAAGCACAAGTTCGCAGTGAATGGAGCTGGAGGGGACAGGAGAAAGATTCTCTCGGTACCAGAAGAAGTGGCCTCTGACGGGATATATTCCAATCTCACCCCCACAGATCCCTTAGCAGCCGCATCATGCCATGGCTATTTGACAACGAAAGGCTCATAACCACTTCTGGCCGAAGCCTAAGTTACTATTACGCAGCGTGTGCCTCGGACCAGCAACATATCTGATCGTCGTCGTAGTTAACCGGAGCTCGTGCCAGTGCGAGCTTTACATCGTTCAGTGCACAACTGAAGCGTTATTGGATCTGGTTCCTGGACTAGGCGCCTGTAATACATACAGCCTTTTGTGGCAAGTTGACCCGGGCAGGAAAGCTCCACAATCCAGCTGGTGTCAGAGGATCAATGCGCTTTCGAGAACACGCAACCACGAAATACAGCTGGCATAGCAGCCCCTCTCTGAAAGCCCAGTGATTTGTCTTCGCGGTGTGTAAAAGCCACGAAGTATGATGTTGTTGTCTACTTCCTCATTGACAAATAAGGTTGCAAAACTGCTGCCTGACGAAGCCAAATCACAACCCTTGCACTTTCGCAATGGGCAAGTCACGGGAGCATTGAACTGCGAGATCCATTATTCCTCGCAATGATTATTCACGTCCAGTACGAAGAACCTGATGCTCAACATGAAGCCATAAGGCACAGAGGGAGGGGGAAAAACCTTAAGACACCCAGGAGAACAAAGAAAAGCGGGTTTACCCGATCGGGCTCCTCAGCACGGGTCTTATTGGCTGGCTGAGCAGGATGTGCAGGGATCATGGTTGGGAAATGTGCAAAGGCCGAACTCAGGTCATCTGAGTCATCCGAGACTGCTACCTCACGTCAACTTGTCACGAGCTTGACCGCATCATCAAGGGGATCATCGAGAGATTAGAAGCGTCTTTTTTTAGTCGAAGCGCTTTCTGCTCAGGCATGGTCTACGCTGAATCTAGGCGAAGACCGAAGGATTTGGCTTAGCTCTCACTGTGCATTGCTTGACGGTGCCTACACATGCTGTGTAGCTCAAAGAGGAAGACAATCTCCATCCCCTATACTTTGAAACAGTTGGTTTTCCGGGACAACCGCCGCGCAATCGTACCGTCCCCGTGATTGAAACCACATTTCTGCCCATCACAAGACCCGTCAACCACGGATATAGCCCATCGTCCCCCGATATCAACGCCAGTCTCTCCAACAAGAAGTCGCCCAGATCATATCATCTACACCTTGCCATTCACCTGTGCCTGTGCCTTCCTACCCTGCTGCGAAGCTAGCCACTCCTGGTCCAAGCCCGCATAATCCTTTGGCTTGTACGGCTTGAACACGTCCGCGACTGTCGACTTGCCGCGGTGGTTGTCCAGCCCCAGGTCCCGCACCAGCAGGTCGACATAGGGGATCGAGTCGAACGCAAAGTCGGGCAGGCTGGAGCCGTAGCCGCACGGGTAGCGCCACTTGTTCCACTGGGTGTGCAGGAGGACCTCGCGCACAACCTCGTCCTCGGTGGCGGGGCACCGGGAGAGCTTGCCGTCAAAGTAGGCCGTGATCCAGAGCGCCTGGACGGACGCGAAGATGGAGGTGGTGACGGTCGAGACCATGCCCGCGTACGCGAAGCTGCGCCCGAAGAAGCCCTGGGTCGGCACAATGTAGCGGTAGTTGCGCAGGGGCTCCGACTTGGCCCCCGCGCCCTTGGTGTTGGTGTTGGTGTTGTTGTTGTTGGGAGTGGGCTCTGCTGGTGCCGAGTTGCGCGAGTAGGTGAGCTTTGGCTGGTCCTTGAGCATGGGGAATTCCCTGAGGACCGCGGCGTCCGCCTCGGCTATGAGCTTCTCCCGCTCGGCGTCCTGTGCGGCGAGCCCGACGTCAAAATTGCGGATCGCCACGGCCGCGTCCTTCTTCCACCCCGTCGCGCAGATGACGACGTCAACGTCCTCGATGGGCTCCTTGGGTCCCCGCGTGGATATGTAGACGCTCTTGCCGCTCAGGCGCTCAATGTCGGCGACGTGGATGAGCACTTTGCCCTCGCGGACGAGGTCGAAAAAGTTCGAGTCGTAGTTGTGGATGCCCACGCCCGAGCCCGTCCACATCGGGCTCTGCCAGGGCGTGAGCTTGCCGACCTCGACGTGCTTGGCGTAGCCATGCGCACCGAGCACGTCGGCCTTGAGCACGCCCCAGAAGCCCTTGACGAGCCAGTTGCCCAGCCGCGTGCCGTGGAGGAAGTTGCGGATGCCGCCGTACCCGTCCTCGCCGCCAAAGATAGTCGGGCTGAACCACGTCAGCAGCCGCGTCGCCAGCAGCTCCTCCATCATGCGCTTCAGCGGCGTCACAAACGCCGGCGCGAGCCACAGCGGGCCGTCGCCCTTGGGCCGGATGATGAGGTGCACCGTTGCGCCGCCCTCCACGGCCAGCGCGTACG
This sequence comes from Microdochium trichocladiopsis, assembly GCF_020744255.1. Classification (NCBI taxonomy): domain Eukaryota; kingdom Fungi; phylum Ascomycota; class Sordariomycetes; order Xylariales; family Microdochiaceae; genus Microdochium; species Microdochium trichocladiopsis. The sequence continues at coordinate 2,556,280 of NW_025763550.1, forward strand.
CGCAGTCCAGAGCAGACTTGCCGCCCCCGACGACGACCGCCGTCTTGGCCGTCTGTACCACGTCGGCCTTGCGGCAGAAGTCCTTGGCGTGGAAAAACTCGGACGTGAACGTCTCCTGGCCGTTGTACCGCGGGAGGTTGGGCTCTGACGTCAGTCCGGATGCGACAATCAGCTTCTCCGTGTCAAATACTGCCGTCTCGCCCTGGCTGCCCGGCTTGACGCTCGTCGTGTGTACCCGCCATGCGCCGGTGGCCTCCACCGCCTCAATGGCAGTGACTTTCGTCTGGAATTGTATGCGCTCGAAGACGCCAAACTTCTTGGCAAAGTCTGTGAGGTACCGGTGGAGGACCGCCGCGGGGATGTGCTGCCCGTACCCGACGCCGTACACCTCCTGAGACATGGGGAAATCGGGATACTCGTACGAGCCCCATAGGTTGTTCGACTTGAGGCCCGGGTACAGGCGGTCCTCAGACCAGGTACCGCCCACCGTCCGCTCCGCCTCGATCACAAGGACCCGGTGGTCGGGGTGCGCTGCCAGGTATGATTTGGCGGCGGCCAAGCCGTACCATCCTATCGCGCGGCGGGCAGATGTGGTCAGCGACACGCGTCTACATCAGAGTTGAGGGTATTTGCCATGGGTGATCTGATCTCGTTTAATGAAAGACACATACCCGCGCCGACAACAATGACGTGGTAGCTTTCTGTTGCGGCCATCTTGGACAGTGATGTGGCTGCGCCAGCAGGGTGGTGGAGTGTGTTTTTCTCAGTGAAAAGTCTCAAGGATGTTGTCCTTTTTCTGTGACTCAAGGTAGTGCTGGAGATGGTGGCAATTGTCCTGAGGGGTATAATAAGATAAAGAAACAGGGAATCGTTGGCAGATGTAGAGGAGTCGGCTTCGTGCTGAGCCACAACGCCAGCTCAGAAGCGCGACTTATGTATATCTCTCCATGATCCCGCCAAAGCAAAGGCACGAAGATAAGTGCGGAGAAGGGGCCGTTGTCGAGAGGGATCAGCCATCTCTTGCTCAGGGCTAGCGCTAGATTCCCCGCGTCGAGCCCAAGATAAGTATCCCGGCTGTTGTCTACACGCTATCGTGGTTGGCCCCAGAATGCTTCTGGGAGGGCGAATCTCAGTACCTAGCCAGCTTCCAAGCCCGACGTCTCAAGCTGCTCAGCCGTGCCCATCCCCCACGGGTAAGTGCCTTGCCGAGCACGGTATCCTTGCATGAGGCGGCATGGAATTGAGCACTTGCATGCAGAAGCCTCGTGGGCCGACGATCCACCCCTTAGTCATGTCGTGAGTGGTTGGCAGTACGAGTCCTCGGAAAAGGGGTCCAGGCTCGAAGTGCGGAGGCTGGGGGTTCCAATGCCGGGTTGCTACTCGAAACCAGGCCCATCGGCTAGCCTCAGTCTGGCAAAACCTGTGGGGAGAGTACTAGCCTCGCCCACTTGACGAAGCCAAAGAGGCAAGTGAGCAAGTGCCGGACGAGAGTGGGTCGTGTAAGTGTCGAACGCCATAAACTCTATTTGTGCTGTAATCGTTTAGCTTTGGCCCTTAGCCGACGCCCAGCTCGCCCGTACCCGAGGGGACCAAAGTGTCAGAAGAATGAGTAACGGCATCTCTGTAGAGGATGGGTGATTGAGATACCGCGTAGTGGCACATCCTCGTCGAACAAGATCTCCAAGACAGTCATCCAGGAGACCGGCTGCTTCGTATTCCTATGGCTGATCCGGGATCAAGCGCCCAGGATTGTCGTCGAAGCAGTGTGAGATATTTCAACAGTTGCGAGGTCGTAAAATGGGCCAATTGGTTCAAGTCAAGCACATTATAGAGTATAGAGGTTCCTGGTGTGCTTCAGACCAGCGACCCACTAGATTCAGGGCGTGATCAAGCCCCCTTTCTCCTGCGATATCTCTGAACCCATCTCCATTGCTCGAGTCATGCTTCTACCGGGGCGACGCCTCTTTGGTCTGCGGGGGATCAGTTTCGCGTCCATGGAACATTCGTATCAGCAAAGCTGACCCAGTTCCGCATACCTGATAAGGAGAGAAGCATGGCGTGGTCGTGTGATCAATGAGAAGACCCCTTCATCCCGGATAGGCCAGTGACAGATGATCTTGCCTCGACCACGACACCACGAACAGCCATTGTGCACACCAGGGGCAATGCTGCACTATTCCACTAGGAACCGGCCCGAGCACCGCCGTGTAGCCCCCAAACCTTGAAGCTTTGCCATGGGGAAGCTAGTCTGCCGCCCCCGCTCCCACACCGCAGTCTCAGATGCGGGAGGCCCTGGAGCACCTCCGCATGGATTCCCCAACATGACCCCTCCTGATTGAGAAGACCATGAACGTGTCCCATGACGCAGCACAGGAGAGTGTGCGTAGCCAGATAGACGTATTCAGACGAGATCAGCAGGCACTGGTCAAGGTGGCATATCCGACGCTGGTGGCCGGAGAAGCAAAAGAGCTGCGTGCCTCGTGCCGTGTGCCTCGGGAGTTATCAGCTCGTCTGAACCAGAGACATGCTGCAGGGGGGCTGCTCCAGCTTCGTGAGGGGTTTGAGGGGCTTCCTTGTTGGGCTTGAAGCTCTTCCGTGCTTACTTCCTCTTGTCGTGTCCTTTGCGCTCGACTTGATGAACCTGTCGAAATCGCCCAATTGCTTCAATTGACGAACACTTACATTGGCTATTTCGACCACATTGGCCACTTCCATTCTGCTGCACAAAAAGGCCTTGCCACTTTCACCTAGCCCAGCCTGCTCCGCAAGACAACGCCTCACGACTAAGCACACGCCGACCTCCAAAATGTCTGTCGACCCCCTCGAAGATGTTCGACCCATGTTCGAGCTGCGTGGCCGCAACTTCATCGTGACCGGGGGCGCACAGGGCATCGGTTTCGCGGCGACGCGGGCCATCTGCGAGATGGGCGGCAGCGTGGCGGTGCTCGACATTCAGAGCCGGCCCGTGGCCGAGTTCGACACCCTGGCGGCCAAGTATGGCGTCAAGGCCGTGTACATCCAGACGGACGTGACCAAAGAGGAATCCCTCAATTCGAGCTTCCAGAGCGCGCTCGAGCAGCTGGGCGGGAGCATTCATGGGCTACTACCGGCGGCGGGAATCGCGATCGACAAGCCCTTCATCGAGCAGACGTGGGACGAGTACAACCGGATCCATGATATCAATGTAAGTGCTCTCCCATCAGGGGGGACGACCAGTGGACGACGTCACGAGGACCTATAGGCGCTAACACTCCGGCTGCTTTTCCCATGTTCAAGGTCCGCGGCACGTTCTTCATCACGCAGCTTGCGACGAAACAAATGATCAAGCAAGGCACCGGCGGATCGATACTGCTGGTAGCGTCGCAGTCTGCACACATTGGTCTTCCCGGCTACCGGATGGCGGCGTACAACGCCTCCAAGGGGGCGGTGCACATGCTGGCAAAAGCGCTGGCAGTCGAGCTGGGCCCCAAGGGCATCCGGGTCAACACGATCTCGCCGGGGTTTGTCGACTCGCAGATGACACGGGACGTCCGCGCGACCAAGACGAAACGCGAGGGCGACCAGATGTGGCTCGCGCCGCCGATGAAGCGACTCAGCACGCAGAACGACCTGACGGGCGCCATCATCTACCTGCTGTCCGACGCCTCGCGGTTCACAACGGGCACGGACATTGTCATCACCGGTGGCCTGCACTGCGGGACGATTGACGGCGTGATTAGCTGGACGGACGAGTGAGCCGAATGCGGAGCTGGTGCGCGACTGAGGGCGAGGACTCGCATTTGCTGCAGAGCAGGACGATCTTCACATGCAAGATGCAGGCACGGGGAAGGATGGAAGAGCTGGACCCTTCGAGAAGAAGCGAAAGTGTGGCGGTGCAGCCGGCGTAATGTGAGAGGCAGAGAGGCTTGACTGCGGCTTGAGGGCGACCTTTTGTCAGGCCAGCAAATACAGTACCAGAACACCACTAGCGGGATGTGGACCCGGATCTGCAAAGGGACCAATGACGTCATGGAGCCCAGCAGGCAGCCCTTGTAATGGCAGCTGGGCAGACCAAGCAATGCCAAGCTCTCTGCCACTGGTTTCGCCTCCATCCAAGACGAGGACATGTGACACTCTAGGCAGCATGATTGTGCCATTGCCCATACATGACGGGGCACTGGAAGGCAAAACTCGTGCTGCCCTGCCCCCTGGTTGATAACCTGTGCTGGTATGCTGTGCGGCCTAACTGTAGTGTGGTGGTGCCCCAGTGGAGAAGAGCTTCCCAGGCTGGCAGGGAAGGTGCAACAGGGAGCTCCCGCTAGCTCCCACGCATGCGTAACACTCACTGCCCGCCCTCAGGCTGCCTCTTTCCCTGCATGGATGCGTCGTCGTTTGTTGCCCCTCCCCCCTCTGTCGTCACGCTATAAACCTACATGCCTGCTGCTGCCATCCTCGTCATTCATTCCTGGCCTTCCTCATAAACAACCTTGGAATTTCACGACTACAAAGTGAGATACCCAATCCTCGTGCACACCTCACATCACTCCCATCCACGAGCAATTATTCATCAACACGCACAAAGCACGCCCATCATGGCTGCCAACCTCACCGTCAACGTCTCCAACATCTCGGCCGAGACCGAGGAGAAGCAGATCAAGGAGTTCTTCAGCTTCTGCGGCAAGATCACAGACCTCAACGTCACAAGCACCCCTGACGGCACGACCAAGAATGCCAGCGTCACCTTTGAGAAGGAGACGGCCGCAAAGACGGCCCAGCTCCTCAACAACACTCAGCTCCAGGGCTCCCAGATCTCTGTCGTCCCTGCCGATGGTCACGCTGATGACGGCGGCAGCGTCCCCCACGTCGCCGCCGACGAGAAGCACCGCGACTCGGACGAGATTACACAGGAGGACAAGCCCCGCAGCCGCATTCTCGCCGAGTACATGGCGCAAGGCTACGTCATTGGTGATGTTGCCCTCCAGCGCGCCCTCGAGCTCGACCACAAGCACGGCGTCACCAACCGCTTCATGAACACCCTCAACAGCCTCGACCAGAAGTACCACGCGACCGACCGCGCCAAGGCTGCTGACCAGTCTTACGGTGTCACCTCTCGCGCCACCAACCTCTTCAACGGCCTCAACTCGTACTTTGAGAAGGCTACCAACACCCCCACGGGCAAGAAGCTCGTCGACTTCTACACCGTCAGCTCTCAGCAGGTCCAGGACGTTCACAAGGAGGCTCGCCGCCTTGCTGACCTCAAGAAGGAGGAGCACGGCGGCAGCGCCTACAAGGCTTCGGGTCTCGAGAAGGTCTTTGGTAAGGCCAAGGAGGGCGAGTCTTCTGCCACTTCTGGATCCACCACTACTGCCGACAGCTCAGCCACCCCTGCACCTGGTCCCAAGGCTGGCACCACAGAGTCCACTCCGATTGCCCCAACCGGCAACATTCCCTCCAAGGCTCCTGGTGACGAGAAGCACTAAGGGAGGCGGAGTGGACATTTTCGTTGGCTTTCACGACAACTAAGGGGCAGCGATACGTTTCTTGATGGTTTTTGTGGCACGACAAGGTTTAATGATATCATGATTTCAATTGTTCTAGCCTGCGATCGTACTCTAGGCATAATGTTATCAAATGATGCTTTTGCAATGTTGCCCGCTGAGCTATCTCCATGTGTGAAAGAGTGAATACCTAAGATTCACAAAGCGCAATGCTTACACCAAGGCCAGGACCATGTGTGACTTCATCGTCTTCATTCGTGTTATGGGCTACGTAATGTCATGGTAGTTAAAGCCGGCTTTTAGCTCGAAACATCCCTTCAGCTGAGGTCATTCCCAGCCCGGCAGCGCAAGCACGCCATTGATCGACTACTTGATCGAGACAAACCCGCTCAGCAAGAGTCAAGCAGACATGTCCCGAGACAATAGTCATTACCGCGCAGCATCCGCAGTATCAGGCGCCGCCGGCGCTGCCGCTGCTGTGGCGGCGGCGGCGGCGGATGATGACGAAGCGGTCGACGGCTTCCTCAGCGCGGCACTGCTAGCCGCGCTCTCACCGACCTTGACCTCCTCCTCGGGCACGCCCACGCCCACGCTGCTCGCAAAGCTGATGCTGCTGACTGCTCGCTCCATTCCGCGACGGCCAGGTGCGATGGCCGCGCCTCCTCCCACTCCGGCCGCAGCGCCACCACCCGGCGCGCCGCCGCTTAGGCTAACTGCACTGGTAGTGGTGCTAACGCTGTCCGTGCGCTCACGGGCAGATGCGCCAGCGATGTGGTCGGCTGGCTGTGGTTGTGATGATGTTGATGGTTGCTGGCGGGTAGAAGAGGTGGATGTGTCGCGCCGTGAGCCCTGCTCGCGGAGCATCTTCTCGAGCTCCTTGACGCGCCGCTTGAGTGCGTCATTCTCCCGCTTCGCAGACTCGAGCTCGTGCCGGTAGAAGGCCGTCTCCTCGTAGCGGTGCGTCGCGGGGAGTAACCCGGGCGAAAGTACTTCCGACCCCGGCGTGGCAGCCGCGGTGCTGCTCGTGCCGGGGCGGCCGCGGAAGTAGCCGCTGGTCGGGTCGCCTGCGCTGTATGGCAGACCTCCATGCTGTGGATATGGGTATGAGGAGGAGCCCAGGCTCGGATTTGATCCGTGGTGGTAAGGACCCGGGGAGTGGTTGCGGCTCTGGCTGCGGTGCGATGTGGTGCTGTTCTGTCTGCTCATGGATGAGGATGCGCCTCGAGGGTTCCGCGCGGCTTCGAGGACCGAGGCTGCGCTCCCAGAGTGGTGGGGAATTGGTATCGGCGCGGGGGTAGAGCCCTGGGTAGCCATCTGGCTGAAGCTGCGGGTGCTTGTGCTGGAGCTCGTACGATGGTGGCGCCGGTCTGCGCTTGTGGCTGGGATGTGGAATCCCGGGCCGGAGAGCATGTGTGTATCAGTGAACGACGAAGCATGCTGGTCGGTGGTGGAGGCGCTTGCGGAAGACGCGTTCGACACGACAGACGAGTTATTGGCCGCCCTGAGCATCGTGAGATCGCGGGTCAGGCGGTTGACCAGGAGTTCTTGCTCCTGCTCAAGCTCCGAATGCAGCTCGGCAGCGGTCAGGGGGCGCGGATGGCGGATCGGGCCCGGTCCGGCCCCGAAACCAGAGCTGTCTTGGCCGTGAGAAGAGTGCGGAGACACCATTGTGGTCGAGCTGGGGGGAAGGCCTGGCGACGGAAGGGACGAGTTGGATGCTGCGTTGTTGACGGCTTGCTGGTTCGATGGCAGGATGTTGATCGATCCAGGAGAGACAGCTTGCCCGGGAGCCTGGATTGAGTTTGCGCCAGATATGCTCGTTCCTGTAGGTCGTCGAGACCGCGAGGGCGACGGCGGGATCGAGTTGAGGTCAGGCATGGCAGAGTGTTGTGTTTCTGTGCTGTCACCAAAGTGCAGATTCGTCGATTATGGGGATCGTGCGGATGCCGGAGGAGAATGAGTACTGTCGGGAAGGTCGCACGGGACACCGCTGCGGGCGTAGAAGCGCTCGTCGAATACTGCGAAACGGGTCGTCTCTCCCGATGACAACCAGTCATGCGAGATTGTTTGCTCTTGGTGGTCGAGGCACAAGTCGGTTTCAATGGCGAGCGGTAGACGAGACGGGCAGTGGATGAGAGTTCGGGGTTGGGTTCTTGGGTTCTGGACGTCGTTTGTGGCTGTTGTGTGCAGTCACCGGCCGAAGAGGAATGTCGCACGGATGATCAGGGAGCGTCAGTTCCTGGGATTGGCATGGGAGCGACACTCGTGTGCACATGTCGACAAGGACGCGTTGAGTGGCTGGAGCTGCAGCATCGCCAGCTTGACTTGGCGGTGGTCGTGCGGGGTCGCTGCCTCAGGATGTTGTCAGGGTGGAGATGGCTCATGCTGCACGAATGCCTCAGGCTCAAACCACGACAACAAAGCGAGAACTCGCAGAGTCTCAGCATGAGTCTCATGTCTTGCATGGAGGATTGTTTTAATGAGTCCATTCCGTACCGACAGAGCGAGTGACGGTACGCTCCGCTCAAACTCACTAGTCGAGCTGGTTGGTGCTTAGCTTTACGCAAGTGTACGACACGGCTGCGGCATTGGCACCCAGGTCATAAGGCGTAGAGCCCCTAGGGCAAGAAGAACGTGTTGGGTGAGCCTGCGACAGCAGCACAGGGCACAGTCTTGTCGATGGTACAGGGTGGCATTATTTTTTTCATTATTCATCTGTATACGCTGCATGCATGTGGATTGACAGCATCCTGCCATCACAGCTGTCCGTCATCGTACAACTACGTCGCTCTACCGTGCCTAGCTGGCAGGGTCTAGTTGCTGCCGGTCGACGGCTCCTGGGTCTTGCTGAACTTGTCCTTAAGGGACTTGTCCATGGGCCCTTCGGCGGGGTTGGACTGGAGGTTCTGGTTGTGGCCACCCTGGTTAGCCGGACTGTGACATGCTTGAGGTTTCGCAGCCGTCGGGGGCTTCATACCTTGAGCTGGTCGCTGTTAGTGCTCTCCTTGTTGCTGGCATTGTCGACACCGTGGCCCGAGGCAGGGGCGTCGTGAATCTGGCGGCCGCTCTGGCGCGAGGGAGATGGAGACTGGCGGCCTTCAGGCATTGTGATGGGTGGATGGATGAACTGTGTGAGAGTTGGAAGATGGTATCTTTGTTCACGCGCGTCAATGGTCAGCTCCGATGGATTGCGGTGTCAGTATAAGGGTCTTGTGCTCACCTCGAGATGGTCAGGGCAGTGTATAGCTGGGTGTTTGTTGTGGTCAAAGAACGAGCCCGGCAGATTGCTAGCACAGCTTCAAGTTAAGTATCGCATATGACGACACCGGAGGGGCCGGAGAGGCACAGAGAGCAACGTTGTTATCTGCTTATCGGCCTTGGCTAAGGTAAGCGCCCTGCTGGGCCCTGACGTGCCTGCCAGTAGACAAGACAGGATGACCGTTGCACAAGCTGCGCAGCGTCAGGATGGCTGGGCCTGACATCATCATTGCTGCATCATCGCGATTGCTCAGTGAGCGCAGATCTTCTTGCCAAGCTGCCTCGCCAGAAATGCTCCGGATGTGGTGGGTCCCGCACGAGAAAACCGGGGGCAATCAGCGGCTCGGCGGGACGGCAGGGGAAGGAGCTTCCCACGTCATTCCTGCCTGATCCAGCAGGTGGGGCGGGCCTGTCAGCACTCAACTGTGTCAACCGAGACCTGGTGCCCTGACAGAAAGCCATAAGAAGCATATCAATCTATGCCATTGGGTATAGCTAAGTACCTGAGGCAGGTGAAGATGTCATCAGGACTCTTCCCTATACTGCACAGATCACTTGTGCGGTTGAAATCTGCAGGCTCAGTGAGGAGGGAGCCATACGAAACAGTCGTGATGCTTGAACTGTATTAAGCGGGAAGACAGCAGAAACGGGACAACCGTGAAAATCTTCATGGCATTTCCTCAACGCTCGCCGCTGTACCTGAATAGTGTATTGTTGCCATAAGCTGCATAATGCGGCAGCGAAAGGACCAACGCGGTGTGTGTCAAGGTGTGCCCCATGTGCTGGCATGCGGATGTTCGGGAGTTGTCAAGTACGTACAACTGGTGCCGTGTCAGCTAGGCCCGGTTATACATACAATATTCAAAGAGTTCAAAAGATGGAGAACGTATCGCAACGAAGTATAGTTGTAACATAATCTTGACAAGACTTATTTACCAATAACTATCCAAAAGCAATTTGGTACTTTTGCATTAAAGTCTTGCGACTCTGCATGATAGTTGAGATCACAATGTCTGGCAACTCATTGTTATTTTAGTTTGTGACGTGCATATGCAGTCCATATCTTGTGTTCAATCTTGAAAAAAAGAAAAAAAAGAAAACTCTTGAGAAGCCCAGTCCGAATTACCAACTACAACGGCAGCGCGCTACGCAAAGGGGCGACCATAAAACTCACCCGGGACATTTTTCCAAATAGAATAGAATATAGTGCAAAGCTTCGAAGATGAGAGCTACGATATTTGTGTCCAAGGCTCGCTGCGAACAGATAATCTCTCTGTCATACCATCTTGCAAAAAGTATGGCAAGCATCGGAGCCACGATTTGTGTCAATTTTAGGACAAAGCACTTCACCTCATGCGCGAAAGGGACTCTTCAAATTAAGCTTAAAACAACAGGTTGGGCGATACTTTGCCAGTCAGCGAGGGCCACAGAAGTTCGTAGAGTGAGCCAGAACAATCATAGTGGGCTACCGCAACACATGTTCTGCTAAAGCGCCACGGAGGCTCTGCTGCAACTTCGAGAAAACACCTGACTCATCGTGATTCATATGTGACTAGTTGACTACGTACCGCAATGCCCGTCTGTGCAGGCCTTTTCCGGTGTGGCCTGGTCCGATAGCGTGTCGATTCGACCTTCTTGGTCAAGATTTCTGATCCTCAATGCTGATTTGCCATCATTGAGACAGTCACCTCTATGTTTTGACTGTGTGATGAGCCAGGGTTGGCAAGCTTGCGAGTCTTGTTTAGCGATAGGCAGATCCTTTTTCCGGAACTTGGTGAACTTTGAATATTGTGTGTCTTTTGAGTACTGTAAGGAAAACAAGAAGCTTACCAAGGTCATGTTCAAAATCCATGTGTATATGGCACTTCACAATAACTGGTTTCTCTGGGCAAGCAAAGGTGCTGCTCCGTTTCCCTCGCGGGATCGTCGACCCTCGGCGACAAAACCAACCAAATCCCAGCCAGTGTCCTCTAGGATATCCTCTCGTAAAGCACAGGCATTACTCTAGGCGTCGGTGTCACGTGGCACCGAAGGACGTGCCGAGTGACATACGCTCAGCATCTCCCGGATTCCGACCACGCAGGTTCTGCCTCACATGGTCCAGCCCCCGACGACGACGCGTATGGCTTACACTTCACACCCAAGTGACTCACAATGCCAGAAGCTAAGAACCCTATCCGAGGATATGGCCACACCCAGGTCAACGCCGTCGTCAGTCAGCCAATGACTCGACATTATCGGCTTATTCGCAGAGGCAACAGTCGAACCCGAAGGCGATCTGGTGACGCAAGCTCAACCGCAGCCTAGAAAAAACACGCACGTCGTTATCAAATACTTTGGTGAAGCTGTAAAGCGATATCGTGAGGCAGTTGCATTGCGATTTCAGCTATCGGACCGAGCCCGAGGCTCGGTCCGACTCGTGGCTTGGAGATTCACGAACGCTGCGCACACATCTGCCTAGGCACTTTGGTGTATCGCCGTGACTGCAATAAGGGCAAGTAGTTATGAGTCACGTGGCGATATTTGAGCAGTGATTGATCTCCGGCTTGCCTCGGGGATTGGTTCTATTTGCATGTGTCGAACTTCGCCACACTTTGTCGTCCCAGTGTTTAATAATCGAGACTAGGCCTGGTCTCAACCTTGTTGCCGCTGTGCAGCAACAGCAGGACGCCGTTCGCTACAGATTATGCAATCGCGTTTGGCAGTAGTTCTTTCGATGCCGATATCGCATCGCTTTAAATGCCCTCCCATGGAAGTAAATTTGCAACCGCTTGCTCGGGAGTTGTCGAGAGAAAAGAGTGGGACTGCGCCAATTGAGTCAACCAACCAGGAGGTAACACACCATAATGATACGCCCAGAGCTTGATAGCACGGACATAGGCGATGGCAGTGGCCACCGTGGGTGCGTGGCACGTGCCGGAACTCGATCCGCGCGTACTAAGTAATCAGGTCCAGCAGCAGGACAAGGATAGCAGAACAGCGCTTTGAAAGGTGTAGGCGGCCTCACTGTTCTCCCCCGGAATTCACCAGAAATTTGCCACACACAGGCACAAAGCGCGGGCGGGCGCGCAAGTGCTCAACCACCTGCAAAACACATGTCCACAGCAGCGCAAGCCAAGCAGTGGGCCGGTGCAGGTTCCATGCCCACGCGATTCTCCCATGCGACTTGTTGAAAGTTTCGACTTCATCGCCCGGGCAGTGTAAACTAGGCAGACGGTCTTTCGTAGCGAGTCCGAGAAAGTCGCCACAACTCGTTGGTCCGGAATTCTTTCCCATGTCAACCATCTGCTTCTGTCACATGTAATTCCCACCGCTTGGACACATCATCGGCACTCTCACAACCTGTTGGTGCTGCTGACGACCCATCATTCCGTGCCCCTGCCATTCCCGACAACACGCCCAGTACCAACTAGCGCAGTCAGAGCCACTCCGCCATCCAGTTCAGCTGTGCAAGGCCCTGCCCCTCCTCCTTTGCACATTGTTTCAAATGCAGCGGGACCAATCACATGGCAATTCCTCTGGCAGGTCCCTCTTGCCATTCTCTACACTTACCGACTCGGCTCCACTGAACGACTTACACGCACCACCACAGTTGCGCGCGTGGGGCGAGCGACCTCCATGCGGAAACACAGACCCGTTGCTGTGAACAGGACTCAAAAAACCCACCCGGGCTCGGGGTGTGCAACTGCGAGCCTGGCGTGCAAAAAAAGAATTCACGCCTTGCCACGTGACAGGCTGGCATTGACGAGAGGTAGACGGGGACCGCCGAAAAAAAAAACACGCGAGAAAAAAAAAAAAAAGGGCGTCGCGGGCTGCGAACCGGGCCCACGGGCGGCGCTGCCCAACTAGTCACCAGGGCCAAAGAATGGGTGAAGCCCAACGCAGCAGCGGTGAGAGGAGGAGGAAGAGCAAAGAAACTGCAGCAACCCGCCCTTGGGTCACTCCGAGCAGAAGGTGGGTAGGGGCTCGCTGTATGTTTGCCCCACGAGATTGCCATCATCATTATCATTGTTGCTGTTGTTGTCGTTCTTGCTTGGGGTTTCGGCTCGTGCACGAATCCCCGTTCGCTTATGTAGGGTTTGCCAGCTGCGGGTGCATGTCTCTGGTGCCCCTGTGTCTTTTGCGGCGACGTGTCGAGGTGCTCATGCATGGAACGAAAAACGGAGAGAAAATCCATGCAAAGAACTTGGCAAGCATACACCTGAGCGTATGCAGCCACTTGCTTGCTTGCTGCCGATGGGACGCCATGGCAACCGCACATCCAAGCAGGAAGAAGAGGCACAAAAGAGGGAAAAGTGTCCGCTGCCTGTATATGCAATGTGCCTCCATTCCGCCCTGCCCTTTGGGCAGCAGTGGGACATATGCAGGGCTAGGAAAGCAGGCCGCCTCTGCTGCAGCAACAGGAGCAGGAGGAGGAGTGGTAGGTGCAGTAGTAGTGACGGCGGGCGGCGGACATGCAGCGAGCCACGGGTCCTGGCTGCATCTGCCTGACGACATTGGCTGCTCCGAACAGCGTTGGACGGATTATGACATGGACTTGCAGAACTGCAACCTGGTGTTGATGGCGTCGAGGCAAGGGGAGGAGAGAGGGGTGGGAGATAGAATCACTTGCGGCAGCTTCCCCTATGGCCGGGTCGGTGGTCGACTTGTCGTGAACAAGCCAACCAGAGACCCTGCGAGATGTAGTGGGCTCTCATCCTCGAAACTAACCAGCCATTCGGTGCCTCCGATTCGGCGATTGCTGGAGGCTGCCAACATAGAGCGTGACACATGGCAGAGCGTTAAGAAAGCCCTTGGAACCAGGGTTTCGCAGGAGTTTAACCTTGACGAGGCGAGCAATGGGGCTGTACGCAACATACAGCCAATATCAAGTCGCCAGCTGGATGCTCCGCCGCAGAACTCAACCAATCTTACACATGCCGTGCACAGCACATCGTAGATAATGCTCTTCTGACGACATCCGGCGAGGAGTCTGTCTAGCCCTTTCGCGACCCTTGATGACGGAGTCACTTGCAACATCAAAGCCTCCCAGAAGCACGCGAGTCATGACGATCCAGACGAAGACCTACGTGAAAGCTGGCATGGCAACCTGATTAAGTCACTCTGGTCCCTGAAGTATGAGAGCTGAACGGGAACTAAGACATCTGGAGAGCATTTTGGAAATGTGACGCCCACAAATAATTTTCAGTTCCATATCTTGTGCTGTGGAAAGCATTCCTGGACCAGAAAACTTTGACGGCGTGCTATGGCATTGCTACGTCACACGCTTGAGACAAGGCGTGCCGTGGCATACCCAGGTCGATCCATGACCAAAAGAGGTCAGAATAACATAGGATAATATGTTCCTGGTCAAATGAGTCTGTGTCACAGGGCGGACATCGAAAGTGCCGACGTTCTGGAACATCCGATGCCGGCCTTGGGCAGCTTCTTCATCCAGCCACTCCAGGAGTGCTCGTTTCCTCGCAGTGAAGCTGCCACGGTATGCCGCCCCAACAACGAGCAAACCAGCGAGCAGAACGATATCGTGACAGAAATATCCACGGACGTATGGGGTTTGATTCCGGGAATGTCAGTGGAGCTCCAGCGCTGAGATATCTCGTGGCGGCACAGGCTGTCATGGACGGCCATGACGTTGCTGAAGTCCAGAACGTCTGTGGGTTTACCAGCTGCGTGCGTGGTGTGCTCCAATCAGTGCTCCTAGTGGCCATCGGTCGTGAGCCTATTCTGACAGTAACAACCACTCAGGCTGCGGAGATTGAACCGCACCCACACATTGGACATCACTGCAGCAAACGGTATGACAACACTGGGCAGTAGGGCAGCCACACAACGCCGACAGGCATTGTACTGCGCACGCGCGACTCTCAGCTCTGTCAGCTGAGGGCCGTTCTGGAGATATTCTCAGCGGGACATAACACTCTCTCTCGTTGTATGGCTGTCCGCCGGCGACCTGGCATGGTCTTAGCCTGCGTGAAGCGAACAGCATCCTAAAACAACAGATGCAAAATTTTCCCATGTAATGAAGGCCCTTTGAGATTGTCTTGAAATGAGCAGGCCGGTGCATGGATGTCTCACCGGCTTGCTTGGGAGCTGGCCAGGGGGGGCGTGTGGTATGTGTGTTATGGTCGGACGGCAAGCGGACAGGGATGGGCGCCCGTTCCTTTTGGCCAAGGTGTCCGTCCCGCTGCTTGCAGGACACCAGAAGCAAGGTGTCTGCCCGGCGACGCTAGGTCTGTAGAATGCCTTTGTTGGGAAGCCTTCGCGATTATGCTCCTTCTGGCTTCCGCGAATGAGATGGTGCCGTGCAATGTCAGCTTTGGCGAGGGTTCGGAATCCTGCTCTGGCACGTCGCATCAGCCACATCGGAGGCTCTGCTAGGTGCACCGCCTGGAGTGCACAGGAGGCCACTAGCTCTCAGCCATGCCGTTTGTCTCTGGCCGGAGAGACCTCAGAAGGTGGCAGCGAGACTCGGTTCTCAAGGTGCATGGGCATCGCTTTCGGGCCGTGTCCTCCTTGGCTGGCCACACTTTGTTCCTCCGACGGACGTGCGCATCCTTGTCTGTCGAGCCTTTCTGGCAGGTGCGGACGCTCTTTGTGTCGTACATCGAGGACGCCTCGTCCCTGTACGACCAGACGTGCAATTTGGACCGCGCAAGGAGGTTGAATCACCTCGCAGGGGCCTGCTCCAGGAGTTGGTCGTGGTTAGAACAACGCAGATGCACTCGCCATGGCGTAAGCCATGAGCACGGGGAGCCGAGACTTTGCAACGGCGGCCTTGCTGGCTGGCTTGACCAGAGTCGCCTCTGCACCACAATGGCGTGTCTAAAGCAGAGCAGATCTAAGCAGTTGACCAGCCTGCCGAGCGGCCTCTAACATTCCGTCGAGCCGAGTGGCGTGGTGTCGCGCGTCCGAGGACAGGCAGGGACGGTAGATGCCAACGGCCGCACGGGGATGTGAGCTTGCCGTGCTGGATCGGGACGTGCATGATGCAGGGTGGCGGCGATGATGATTAGGTGCCATGAACAGCCAGAGACGGCGGGCGGGCGGGCAGACAGGCAGCAGGGTGATGCATCACCACGGGGAGATTGGCAGTGCGGCTCAACTCACCAGGGGAGGCGGCAGCAGGCCCGGCAGGCTAAAAGGCAGCCGCGGGCAGATCGGCGTGGAGTGCAGGACCGGGTGGGCCTCTGGAGAGGGCCCGCAAACTCCACGTTTTAGGCCCCGCCATTCCATGCAGACAGACAAACGCCAGTGTTGCCCAGGTGGTGGTGACGACTCAACTCCAACGGTTCGACACAAAGGCTGCAGCGGGTGTGTCATGGTGTCCTCTGACGTCCACAGCCATCGACGCTTCAGCAACGCGAGCCCTGTGCCTCGGTAGCCTATGAGCACGCAGCATGGGCCGAATCACGGCACGGTTCAATCCAATACCACGAGCACCACCCACCCACTGGTAGTCGAGCAGCAATCACATCGAGCGTCACGGCCAGCCAAGAACAGATGACATGCCATGCTGGCGCCGGCTGGCAGTGGGTGTGTGATCGCGATGCCATCCCGCTGTCAACGACAGGCTGCTAAGCGCCCGCGGGCACGGCCTGCCCACCACCTCTGCCTTTCGCAGCCCTGTCCTCGAGCTGTGTGCCAAAGCCCTCGCCAATCAGTCAACAGGCTTCCACTCTGCTGCGTGCAAAGACCATGCTGGCTTTGGGGGGTCGCCGTGCATTGACTTGGGGCCGGCATCCCACGTGTGGTGACTGGCAGCTTGGCCGGTTTGGGCCGTTCGCATAATGCGCACCCGTGATCACGCCGCCTGCGAGTCACATCGCTGCGGGTTCGCTGGCGTGAACGGTCAGGGTCGGGTGAATAGCATCTTGTGCTTGCTTGTGAGGCCGTCACAGTTGCAGTTGCATGCAAAGGCGCTGGCGGGCGCGTCGCGGGCTCGAGGCCTGCCTCGGCGCGAAATGCAGTCAGCTGGCCATCACTAGAGCATGGCAGAACAAATCGATGGTTGCAGGGCGAGTGAGTATCGGAATGCGATCGTCTCGTCGCGGCCGTTGTCCCAGCCTCGCCACTATCAAGACCGTCCATCCTCTCATACGTGTATTCAGTCAATGTTGCACCCGCGCGGGCTGTGCGGAAGGTGCAGGCGCCTGCTCGTAATCAGCAACCATCGCCCCTCGCTCGCAGCGCCTTCCCCCCCAGCCATCCAGTCAGCATCCGGCACTCAGCTAGTAGATTCAGTACTCAGCACACCACCACCTGAATGAACAGAGACAATGCCCATTCCTACATGAACTTGGTTGTCGCCCGCATCCTTTCATGTCCTGCCTCCTGCTTTTGTTCCTCCTCCTCCCCCTCCTTTGTTCGTTTCCCAGTGCTTCCATCACCACCCTCAACCCCCAGCGAATGTCGCCAATAGACCCTGGCGCACACACCCGGCGCCCCAACGCACCCTTCATTCAGACCAACGTTACGCGCCTTCTGAGCTTGCGTCCAGTGCTCCCGGCAGCGACTTGGCGTCATATCATGCAATAGCCTCGCGGCATATCTCTGGCTGGCGACCCACCACGCCCAACCCCTTCGTGTCCGTGTGGTTTCCTCCCTGCCGTCGCTCTCAATCTGCGGCCTGCTCACCGAGGTGAACCTGCGCGAGGCACGTCCCGCAGCACGGCGTCTGCCTAGGAGCCGTTGGCTTTGTGGCCCACAGCGCATCCCTGGCGCCCCGAGGCACCTCTTCGCAAGCCAGCCAGCGCGGCCCGTGTCCTGCTCCGCTTGCAAAGCACAAGCCGGCGTCCCGCCATCCCGCTGCACTGGATAACCCTGGTCGCTGGGAGTGGGCTCATTTCGGAAACGAGTTCATTTCGCTAAAGCCCAGGCCAGTCCTGCCGCTCGCTGCTTCTCGAGGCTGTGCCACCAGGACTCCCCGGCCACTTGTTGGTGCTCAGTGACTCAGTCCGGCCCATCAGGCACAAGAACGGGCCACGAAACAAGAGTGCAAGACGCTACCTCTGGGCACTGGTCCACTAAGCCAGGGATATCCGGCATGCTACCCGGCCACCGTTCTTGCAGACACCAGAAAGCCAACCATATTGTACTACTCTCGACGCGCACACGGGAGGCAGCCTGCGAAGCCAGTCGAGCCCGCCGTGTCTCAGACTTGAGAGGCAGCCGTCTCTTTCAGCCGGAGGCAAAAACCATAAACCACGAAAGCCAATACCTGGGAAGCTCTGCAACGTCAGTGCAGATCTCTGACTCTTGCTCTGCTGCGCAAAAGACGAGGAGTCATCGTCGCGGCTCTTTATCCGCTATCGCCGGGCCAAAGTGCGAGTAGAACCTTCTCGGACCGTGTGGCTGGTACCGTCCGTGGGAGGTCCCTGCTGTGCGACAAAGACCAGCGAACAGGGCTTGTCCTCGTGAAGTCTGACTAAAAGGGCGGCCAAGGATTCTGCGTCCTTCTACAGGACGCACCCCTCCCCTCGACTCATAAGCACACCCCTACAGTCATCTCCCTGCAGTGCTTTGTGCTGCTTACCCCCCCCTGAGCCTGGGTCTTCCATCCCTGCTGCCTCGTTGGCCCCTGCACCCACACAGCCGTGAATCGCGCGTCCAACTTTTCCCAAGTGGCCTGCGGCCCAAAATTTCCAGCACCCTTTTAAAAGCAGTGCTCACCCGCACAGCAGCAACGCCGCTGCAAGTCTTTTGCTCTTTCATCTGGCTCTTGCCATACCAGTCACGACTGCAACCATCCCAACACAAACCGAGCCCTTTCACATTCACCCAGTCTGGACCAACAGAAGCGTCCAGCATCTTCCCATCGGTTCCATCAAAGGTCGACGACGGTTCGGCTTTGATGCACATCCTCCCCAGGAGATATATCTACTAGACTTTGACATGTTGGCATACCGAAGACGATTTCTCTCTCATCTTCTCGACGACATACCCAGGTGACGTGGATCACGAACATACACACAAAAACAGCAGCACAGCAGCGGCCGAGGAGATCAGCACTGAGATTCCCGGACCGCAGCCAGCGTCGCAGTGGGGGCGATCGCAAGATCTTTGGAAGTTGAGAAACACCGACCAGAGGGTGTCAGCAGGACATCGCAAGAGACAGGAAAGATGAGTTACGGGTCGCCCTACAGTTCTGGGACTCCCCTTCGCGGGGACCCAGGCTACTACTACGACGTGAACAGCCCTTCACCAACACCGTCGCCGCACCACTACCAGTTCTATCCGGCTAAGACCCCACAGCGACCAGCGACTCGGGCTCATCATCGTGGCGCCAGCAACGGCAACTTCGAGTTTCGGCCAACGACGGCCTTCTCGCCCAGGTACACGAGCACTGGCGAGTATGCCACCGGCCCCAGCCCGAAAGTGAGTTCAAGGCGAAAGCAAAGTTTCTCTCAGGACTCGCGTTATTATGAAATCCACCACCCTTCGAGGCACGAGCGCCGCCACTCGCACTCCTATTATCGGGCTTCCCCTGGGGAGTCCGACGAGGACGAAATCTTCGAGGTTGATGGCATCACTTATGTGTTGCCAGCGCAGGCCGGCCGTCGCAGACACCACAATCATTATCATCACCATCATGACAACCAGCACCGCATGTACCCTCACATTCCGGCATATGGAACTGATGACTACTACTATGCGCAGGGTTTTCCTACATACCATGAGAAGACGGAGTCCCCTCGCTATGATGATGTCCCTGCCCGCTCCGCAACACGGATCGGTCACCACGCCCCGTCGCGTTCACACAGCCGTCGACCCTCGGAAGCCTCTCCCAACATTCAGCGCTCCGCCACTGCGAAGCCGTCCATGAAGCAGCAGAAGAAGACGACACCCGTAGCCAAGGCCACGGAAGCCGATGCCCGCAGGCACAAGATCCCAGCTGGATATTCATTGAAGAACTGGGACCCCTCCGAGGAACCGATCATGCTGCTAGGCAGTGTCTTCGACGCCAACTCCCTTGGCAAGTGGATCTATGACTGGACCGTCTATACCCATGGTCCATCCAAGCCAATCTCCGATATGGCTGGTGAGCTCTGGCTGCTGCTCATCCAGTTGTCAGGCAAAGTCAAGAGGTCCGAGGATATCGTCCCCAGGATTCGCTCCAAGGAAAACCGGGACCTCGTCGAGGACTTCATCTTGAGCGGCGAGCGTCTCATGGACAAGCTACGGAGCCTGCTGAAGCGTTGCGAGGCCCCAATGCTCAAGGCGAGCAAGCGCAAGGAGTCGGCCCAGCTCGGCAAGAATTCTGGCACCGAGTTCGTGGACACTCTGTTTGGTGTTGACCGGGAGTTTGAGAAGACCGAGAAGTTCATGCAATCCGTCCGGCTCTGGAATCTCCGATTCGACGCCAACTGTGAGGAAATCCTCAAGAAGCCCACCGTTTAGACCTTGCCGGATCCACCTTGGTTTTCTTTGTCATGCCATGATGGGACGGCCCCGAGGCCACCGTGAGGCAACACAATTACAGTCACATATCACCTACCACACACACACCCCCAACCACACAGCGCTGAAGCGCACATAAAACCATGGAGGGACCACCTACACTCGACGTCTTTGTACAGTATTGAGCGCGGACCTCCCGTCTCGGTCACTATTTCTTTGGAATCCCTGGACCCCCGGACCCTTTCATGTTTGGAGTCTCCCATTTCCAGGATTTCCATTATTTTCTATCAGACTATATCTCGCCTCAGGGCACGACCACCTGCATCGAGTTGAGAAGGAGATGATTTCTTTCTTGTCTTTATCCGAGATACCCCGAACGGAGCGGAGAAAAGCAGCGATGGCGATGTATATCACGAACCCGTGTGGGAGCCGCCGACGGAGGGCCGAGCAGATCCGATTACGAAGCACTTGGGACGGAATAGAAAAAGCTGGATGCGCTTTGTTTTGGAGGATTGATTATTGCGGGCATTGTCTTTTTTTTCCGCACGCGCTGCGTGTATTTGTTTCAGCAGCACGGCCGCGAACCTCCACAGTCTCTGTATTCAGATTGCTGTTATAGGGAGCTTCACGAAGCGGCGAACTGTTTTGTCCGGCTATATTTATCAACGCCGGCAGCAGTCGACATCACCAGATTGTCTTAATGGGTCTTTGGTACGCTCGGGCGATGGGATCACTCTTGTCACACGCAATGCCGTCGAGTTTCTGAAGGCATCGCACGGCGTTCACAGTTGGATTGTCTTTCTGTTTCTGGGACATGGATCACTTTTTATCGTTTGTTATAGAGCTTCTCGCCGGATCAGCGAGATTATGGATCGTACGGGCTGGATATACCCCTCTTACTTTTATTTTTCTTCCTCTGAACAATATCTGCGATATTTCTTGCGCCTTAGGATAGCTTGCCTTTGAATTCACCGTAATCTGCTTGGTTCAATATCATGTGCATTCTGCGCGTGCCGTGTGCATGTCTTCGGAGGTCACTATTGCGTATTGCGTAGTGTTCGACCCAGAGGTAGATAACCAACACGATGCTTCCAGATTCCTTCCAGAACTTCTTTTTCACCCCCGTTCATTCTCACAATACGGGCCCCACTTGGATGGGGTGCCGAGCTAGCTTCGCTATGTACCCGTGAACACTGGCGCCTCTGGGATGGGATGCGGAGATTGTTTGGAAAAAGATTGGAGCTATTATCATAAGACCCCCGGAACGGGCAGAGACGAAACAAATCTACACACTGCCACTTATATATCGAGCCATTTCATTGGTTACAAAAGAGGCAACAGCCGCTTTCAATATTTACGAGCAGGGTAGTCGTATGTACAGATTGTTTGTGTTGTTGGCGGTGTCTCGGGGGTAGGGGCGTTGTGTGTTGTGGCCTCAAAGCCCTTTGTTTACAAATTAAAAGACAAGGGTATGTGTGTGTGTGTGCTCTTTGTTTACTTTTGCAGCGGCCCACGAGGGCAATATCATCTTTTTTTAATCCAAGATTTCTGGAAATTCCTCCATCCTCTTCCTGTCCCCACAACACACACACACGAAGGCCGGGGTCTCGGGGAATGGGAATTGGGCGCACCGGCATGGTGTCGTCTTTGTAACAGGATGAGCGGTCTGACCTCTTTTTTTTTGTCTCTCTCTCTCTCTGGCCCTGCTTTCTGTGTGTGTATGTTTTTTTTTGAAGTGTTTCCGACACGGGCAGGCAACTCTGTGCGGCTCCGATGGATGGCCCTGCCAGCCCGCCCGTTGGGCAGCGATGCGCAAGCTCACGCGCGCGCGGTGTGTGTGTAGGTGTGTGCAAGGTGTGTAAGTAAGGTGTGTAAAAGTGTGTGCAGGTGTGCATGTTTGTAAGACGGCGTATGACTCTTTCCCTCTTGTGCGTGCGTGAGCGCGTGCTTGTTAAGTTATGCAGTGCCGACCTGGGCTCCGTGTATGTGTGTGTGTGTGTGTAGTGTAGGTATGTGCGCGCCTCATGTGTGGCAGGGCTCGGCAGGCAAGCATCCTTCAAGGGTACTAAGCCCCCGGAGCCAGAGATGGGTCATAATAATCATAATAATAACATCATCATCATCAATGTTGAGAGACCAGGGTTTGAGTCGAAGGACGTGTTTGGGTCGTTGATGCCCAAAGCCAGGGCTGTGCACTGGGGGTCGTCGGGCGGCGCCTGGTGGTGGTGGTGGTGGTTCACCACAGCCCAAGCAAGCTGGTCTCTGCACGGAAATAGGGACCGGGGGCTCCGACGATGCGAGTTTCCCTTTTCTGCCCTCGCCTGAGGGGTCCTTCTGAGAGGAGGAGATAATAATAATAGCGGGTTGCACTTTGGGCTGTCCTGGTTTTAGGAGCGCTCGAGGTGAATTCCCACTTCTTTCTGGAAAAAGTTTGGGGGTCACGGTTGCGCCGCGTTGTGGTGGTTTCGCGCCTGGACTGGGTTGTCTGTCGGATGGAAGGCTGCCTGGTGCAGTTGCTTGGTATCCCAAACCGGCCGTGCACAGGGAATTCTGTTTCAACCAACCGAGGACCAGCGACCTGAGCTTTGGTCAATCGCAATCTCGTGCTGGTCAGGGTTCCATAATACTCTTGCGAAATATTGCACTTCTTTACGAGGACGCCGAGTGTAAGTCCCGTCAGTCATTATGACGCATTTCTGCGGTGCCGCTCTCCGCGTGGATTCATGACCATCGCGGCGCTTTCCTCTTCCTCTTTTGTTCTTTCTTTGACAATCAATTAATCTGCTGTGGTTGTCGTGCCGTGCCTGGGATTTATTTATTGCATGTTTGTGTGCGACGCGCGTGCACGTGTCACTTTACTCAGCCGCGTTGCTTCGGGAGGGCGGGAGTCTCAGGGCATTCCTGGGTTGCTCTGTTGCCGAGATTGCTTGGTTTCAGTGGTGGTATGTGCTATGGCCATGGGGTGTGGTGTGGTGGTGTGGCACTCAGCTTCAGGCCGTGTCATCAGACAACCGAAGATGAGCCAAACCGACCAGTCAGGTAATCTGGCGCTCATTCCGCATAATAATGCACACGCACACACATATTTTCAACCGGATATTATTGGGAGAAAATTCAGGTTTCGGAATATGCCAAAATTAGGGTCACTCGAGCATCGTGGACGCCCTGCAGCATCAGCCAGTGGTTCAAAAAAAAAAAAGCAAGGCAAACGCAGGGACACAAACTGGCGGTGGACAGAGAGACAAGGCCAGCAGCACGCAAGTGGACGCAACAGGGCGATCTTGTGGGGAGAAGAACAAGCCGTGCCATTGGTAAAAGTCTGGGTTAATGAGAAGGCACGCACATGTGAATGAACCTCGCCCAGCCCGAGTTTCACGGTGACGGCCTTGCCCTGTCAGACCTCTTGCGGATCACACTCTGCAATTGGTAACTAAGCTCAGGGGGGCTTTTGCTCACTTCTCTAAAGATGTGGCGTGAATCGTGTCAGTGAGCCGCATCTGCGAAACGCTAGCCTCTCAGCCGGGCGAGAGACCAATTATCCAAAGTGTTCGGCGCCACGGTCGCTCTCAACGGCGCCATTGTTGGCTTGGAGCTAAAGCCTTTCGTCCAGACTTTTTCAACAGAATGTGCGGGGACGGCACACTTTCTTGAAGGCGTCAATCTTTCCCCAGTCTCGGTACGGAGCAAGCACGCCTTTTCAAAGAAGGCGTCTCCACTGATGGACCCCCCCCTTTTGCGCCTCGTCCAGGCAAGTGAATGACGAGGTGGAGGCGTTGGGAACGCCTATATGAATGGGATATGTATCGTTTCGGCACGAATCCGCGTGGCTGGGTGGCAAAAAAGTATCCCTCAAGACTCGGGCGAGGCGCGAGGTCGGTGACCGCATGAATGGCTAACGAAACAATCATCTGCTCGTCACGTTGCTTTTCCTGCCCGTTGACTCAGCTGCAAGCAGCCTCGGGACATCATAGGCAGAGTAAAACTTTTTTTCGACCACTCGAGGTGCGTGCCCGGTGCGTATGCAGGTACGTGCGGGCACTCACGCACCACACGATATTGGCAAGGCTGTATCTCCTTCTTCGTGTTGTTGGTGCCGCCCGTGTGAATTTTGTCTGCTTGCCTTGTCCTTGCACGCCGCCTGGCCGCCATCCTCATCCGACGACGCGTGCGATCCATTTGGGAAATTTGCCGGTGACACAAACATGTGGCCTCTACTCCATATTTATCATCATGGGTGGCATGGATCAAGCAGAGAACAATGGGCCTGCAGGGGACGGGGGCCAGATGGAACGGCCGCCGGACGGGTCGGCCAGGGGCTCGCCCAGGGGCCGACAGTCCGTGAACAAGGGCGGGCGCGCCGGCGTGGAAGGCTCAAGGAAGGGTGGGAATCCCACATGGGAAAAGGGGGGGCTGGTTGGAGGGAAGAACTCTTGGGAAGCAGCGCACTGTCACTCTACTCTCGGGGAGACAGGGATGCAGAGGGAGAGTGGAGACGAGGGGGCGTGGCTCTATCTACCCTCACGGGCTGGCCGCAGAAGGGCTTCATGGGTGCAGTTGAAGTGAACATTGTTCTAAACTGCTCTTATCGTGGGCCCCAGAGTTGGCGCCAGCGGGCGGAAGCCCCGGAAGCCTAGCGGCTAAGGAACAAAGACTCACCTTAGCCACAAGACCGGGGGGGGAGCCGTGGGAAAGAGCTTCACAGAGTTGCCTGTTTTGGGTTTGCGGGTTTCTGGTGACTGGCCCAGCTGAAATGAGGTACTTCTAGTGCACAGGGTGCGGCACTGTGGCAGAGGCTGGCGCGCCGATGAGCGATTTGTGTTCCAGTTAATAAGCAGTTAGTCGAGAGAACATTATGCTGTCCCTGTTGCGATTAGGGTATTCGGTCGAAACTGGCGACGAAACGATCCAGGCGGCAGCAGTAGGGCAAGTACCTCGCAATCACATGTTTCTTGCATGCAGATGTGTGCGTTGTATGCCGACGATTCTGGCACCTGTGGGATGTGATCATTGTGCCGTCAAGATCTCCAAAGCGAGGGATAGTAAAGTTGGTCGCAGTCCTAGCTCTGCAGAGATGGTAGAGATCACAGATGCTCGCAGCAGTCTTGAGCCATAATCCTTTGCACAGTCGGAGGAGCCAACGTGCAGCTCACACTACTGCCGCAGAATCCCATGTCCTGCATGCCATGTGTTCGTTAAGACTAGTGGCTTGACCTCTCCCATCCTTCTGCTTGCCGTCTACAAAATCCTCGTGTATCGTGAAACGGTCATGCTCGACAGTAAGCTGTTCTCACCCGCGGCCCTTGATCGCAACGTGTCAAAATACTTCTTCTCCCCCATGCTCAACGACCTTCAGTGGTCCAGGCTTCTTTCTTGTAGCAGAGCGAGGTACTGCCAATCAGTCCGTTCCCCGTTGCTGGATGGTGGTGCGGCAGCCGCCTGCACACAGCATTCGGCGCCACGCGCTTTCGTGCGTCCGAGGAGAGCTGGCCAAAATAGGAATGCGGGCTGGGGTTACATGCTGCGTCCTCCCGCTGGGTTGGGAAGTCGTTCGGCGGGGTGTCATTTGTCAACCACATTGTTTAGCATCATTGGGTGGCCGTGTGTGCACGCGTCCACCCTGGATTACTTGATAGGGTCGCATCCGGAACCCGAATTTGGACTTGCGGGTGGCTGCCTGTCATTGTTGGATGTGCTGGCAACGGCCAGCGAGAGCAAACATGTATGTATGCATGCAGCCGCGATGGCCTTGACGTGTTGTTGTTTCTGCCCAACGCAGTACATAGTATGCCCGCTCATGTCTGTCTGAATGCCATGGACGACAGCAATGACAACAACACAGCACAAAGCGAATGCCATTCATTGTGCGGCTGCGAATAACGGCATCCAAAATGGCCGTCACTCAGCCCTTCCCAGCACAGGATGTCCGCTTCTCCAAGTCCAAATGCAGCCCAATGGTTTGCGCAGTGCATGCATACCCGATCCGTTCGCACATACACACCCGACTTGCGTCATTGTAGTAGTGTACGCTGAGTGCGTCGGTCGACAGGGTTGTCAGACGTGCATGTTGGCACACAAAAGGGTGACATGCGCTGCTGCGCGCTGCTGCTGGCCCCCGGGCAGCCAAAAATAGCCGCCCACTTACAGACATGCAGCATGGCGGCAGCAGGACGAGGCGAGCAGGCAGCTGTCCTCTGGTGCGACCGTATATGTATGCACTGCGCCGTGCGGGCTTACGAGCGTGCTCATACGTTGTGCATTTCTCGTCCTCGCTGAGCGTTTCCCGGCTGAGCTGATGACCGTGATTCCTAAGACTTCACCTGGCAGTCAGTCTGCCACAGCCCCCAATCGCAGGTTGGACGTAGATGTAACAGGGCGAATGACGAGGAGACCGTGGGGGTACTTTCAAGCTTTGGCCCCAGGGCCCCCACGCTTCGCCCTTGTGATCTTCAGGATAGACATCTGCAGGCATAGAAGCAAAACTCGAAACCCCCCATGATTTAGTAAGAAACGTGGGGTATTGATGCCTACGCCACGAGGCGCAGGCCCATGTCAGCAGTGTAGCTAACGTGTTCATTGTGCAACTTGGCTTCGCTGACAGTAATTGTGCAGATCATATCAGGAACCCCATTTGCGGATGAGAACGCAAAAGAGAGAATGACGCTTGAGCGATGGGGGACGTGGTCATGATTTAATGCCATTATTGTCAAGCCGATGTTACCAAATACTACACGGTGAATAACAACTTGAAGATATCGTGTTTGCATGAAAGCATATTCAATTCCAACAAGGTTAACTCCGCAGCTACCCTGGGCGCCTTGCAAGGTCTGCTCAACATCAATGCTGTTGAAGAAACCCTCCGATTACAGCTTCCTTCTATTGGGGGGGATTTCTAGGCATCTTAGTACCATGATAAGATGACTCGTACATACATCATTGCAATGAAACATCTGTCGAGACTTTTCAACCACCAGCTCCGTGGTTGTGTATCATTCTGTCCTCATATCGCTCAATGCCGCAGCCAAGTTGGCCATCTCCCTTTTCAGCTTTGTGCGATGTTTCTTTGTGGTGCCCGACTCCCCGGCGATTCGAGACAGTTCCTCAGGCTCTAATCCAAGAACCCAGTCATGGTTGAGAACCTTGAGAGGACTCGAGAAGCCGTGTAGGAGGCTGAAGTCGATGACCTGTTTGTAAACATTGTCGACGAAACGGTCCAGAGCCACCTTGTAATATGCGCGAAGGATGTCATGGATTCTCCTCTGGATCTGCTGCGGACTTGCGAGACTACTGGCGGTCTGCTCGATCGCATTCAGACTCACAACGAGAGAAGGGCCCTTCGTATGTATGATTGTCACGTCTCGCGAGCGGACGCATGTGCTCGACTGTGCGGCGCTGGTCGGACTCCGCCAAAGCCCTTTGATAGGTCTTGTTGACCGTGTATGGTCTTCCATGCCGTTCAACGTCGACCAGATGTTTCGCCGTGGCAATCGCCTCTTTATATCCGTCGACTACCCTTCCCAAAATCGTGCTCCGTATCTGGTTTCGCACCTGTGACTCGGGGCAAGCGCTTTCCAGCGCAGCGAACAAGAAGCGGTGAATGATGATGATGACTCTCGTCACATAGCTCATTGTGAGACTTTCCCATTTTTGCGACTGCTTGGCGAAGGATAGATCGATCAATTTCGGATCAAATCCTCCTAGAACAAGCCCCCTGGACTGATAGTAGATCTCGTCAATTCGTTCGCTGATGCCGGGAGCTGGCGGCACTAGGTTCTGCACTCGACCCTCAACTACTTCGGCAAGATTCATCCTTTCTTGGTCGGTGATGTCGTCGACACCGGTTTGTAGAAGAGTAGCATATAGGCGATCCATGGGTGCCTCAGCTGAGTCGGCGGAAGGCTCGTCTACAAAGTTCGCGCCTGGTCGTTCACTTGGCGGAGTCCGTGTAGTTTCAAATTCCCAACAATGACCGCAGTCCGCGCGTTCTCGACCGAACAGATCGGTAAGATTCGTGATGTGTGATCATGCGTAGCTCCGGCCTGAAGAAGCCCTCGCCATATGTGTAGTCCGCATTCAGACCAGCATCGACGAGATGATTGAACTTGGCAACGATCGAGCTGAGGTAGCTCCGTTGCTCGCGCTCCAGTTGTCGTGGCGGCCCGAGCTCACCGATGCGCTTCTCGCAGCTCGAGATCTGAGCGTTGATGTCTCGTATCAAGCTGGGGAATTCGCGTGCAGTGATCTTAAGAAGGAGTTCCCCCAATCGTGACTTGAGTGCTGCAATGCCGACATGCTCTTTGGGCAGAGAACTCCAGGCAGGCGTATTGAAGAGCGACTGGTCCAGCTCAGCTTCTGTGATGGATTCTTCGTCCTCACTTTTGTTGCGCACGAGGATGTATCCCAAAGCTAATGATCGCTTCTCACCAGACATTATATTATCGCAGATCTCTCTCTGTAGGCTTGGCTCGGACACCAGGTCGGGCTTTGTCAGTACACCCAGGGTCCGTTCCCCGTCCGCGTCGTACTTTTCGGCCAACTCTAGGACTTCTTGGGCAGCGAATTCCGCGTTGCATGGTAGCACTGCCAAGATGACAGTCCTGGAATCTTTGATGTAACGCCTGACCATGGTCCGAACCACTTTCATGTCGTCTTTGGAGATGCCCTTGGTTCTTGTGCGAAAAATCCCCGGCACGTCGATGATGGTTAGGAAGTCCTGACTGGGACCATAAACCTCCACCTTCAGCACGTGCTCGCTGAAAGCTTTACAATTGCCGTTGGCAGTGTCGGGTCCTAGCCCCATCATGTCGCGAGCCTTTCAATATTGGCATTTTAGCGTACGTTTTGAAGACGAAAAGGAACGAAAGAAGTCACTCTGTAACTGACCGCTGTAAAGATGTCTAGGAAATTCCCATTGAGCTCCGAAGTTGACTTCAGGGTCTTTTTGAACGATTTCAAATGATTTTGATGATCAAGCGATGCTGAAGGTCCAGCCTCAATGGAAATGACAACGGATTCCTGATTTTGTCTGCGTGACATGATTCGGGTTGCGTGACGGGTGACAAGAGACGTTCCCCTTGGGAAAGGAATGCCCGTGATGCTCTCAAGAAGCGAGGATTTGCCAGAACTTTGATCGCCCACGACCACCAACTATTACGGTTATTTTCATTTGTGTCAAGCCAGCGAGATTGAAGATTGAGTACCTGAGGCAAGGGGATGTCATTGTGAATATTACGATCCCTGAGCTTGTCGATCTTCTCAAGAAGCTTAGGGCTTGTGATGTGGTTGGCTGGGACCTTGATGGCCATTCTGGAAACCGAGGAACCGAGAAGGTGCTGGGGGAGAGATCTTGGATTGCTGAAACGGAGGGTCAGATGCTTGTAGTGAACTGTTTATAATTTGTGTGAGAACCTCGTTCTCTCTCTCCACCAAGAGCTTGAGACCAAGCGGGCTTTTGTTGACTTTTCACACTGATCTAGAGTTTTTAAAAGCCAAGGAACCTTTCATCCAGGATCGCTTCCACTGGTTGACCGATGCGAGGCGGACGCGAGACCTTCCGGGTTAAGGGAAGAGCGCCTTGAACAAGCTGCCCTCTGATTGGCTGAGTTTGAGGCCAGAATGCTATTGGGATGGCGATTCAGGCTGCCAAATGCATGCAGGACACTGCTCTGCATTCTTGCCTACAAGCATGACGCGCTGTCCTCCGATTGCCATTGCTCGATGTGCCGAGTTGGCAACCGCCGGGCATGGCAGCCAGGGGAGTTGCTCTGATGGGTGATGCCCATTGGCTAGTTTTGAGGCCGGACCCGCCAGCCAGCATGTAAGGATGAGACGTCAGGCGTTCTGGTTCGCAACCGCCAACATTGAGCATTGGAGAGGGGTTTGAAGCCTTGTGGGCGGGCCTTGATCATTTCACCGAAGTTTCCAGAAAGACTGCTATCATGGCTGATTTGGTCAGCATTGATTAGGGCGATGTGATGGTATTTAGGGGAGACTTGGGGCCTCGTTTGATTCTGTCGTCTCAATACAAGAGCCCAACACAGTCCTGGGCCGTGGCACTCTTTGAGACGCCCGGGACTGGGTCGCATCACTCATTATTCCAATTACCCTTTCTGGGGTCTTCTGTGCCTTCGGCAGGAGACCATCCACCTCGCAAACTTGCCAAACAAGAAGCATAGCAGACATCGACGTCACACGAGAGACAATACACCTCTTTCCCAGCTAAGAGACCCTGATCCTGCGGCGCCCTCAACTGCCGATCTTGAGGCCCCCTTTTGCAGCGAATATGCGGTTCGTGATGAGAGCAGACCACAGTCTTTGCCTCAATATGACCAGCTGCCTGCAAGGCCCTCGCCTTTTGCAGTCCATGACGGCTTCGACATCTTTGGCAATGAGTTAGAGATCTCCGACACCACCAGCCATGACGACTATCTGGCTTCATCGGCTGCTTGCTCCTTTCCTCCTCACAGCCCCATCGTAGACAACGATCACCCTTGGGATGAGTTCCGACAAATTCCTCCTGCCGAACAAGCACCTCTCTGCAACATGCCGTCGCAGAAGTCAGTCTGCCAACATTTTTGCAACATCTGTGAGACAAATCATGTGGATGCTCGCACCTTGCAGCGTCACCTTGAGAGCACACACAGACTCGGGGAATGTTACTGGGAATGCACAGTTAAACACTGCTCGCTGTACCGCAAGCCGAACTTCCGGAAAGACAACATGCGTAGACACTACAGGAAGAAACACCCAATGATCGACATCAAGAAGCTTGGATTGTAGATGTATGCAGCAAAGTCTCATTGTACATGATGTCGACAGCCCAAGAGACCTACGAGGATCGTGGGTCCCTGGTGCTAGACCTGTCATGCTGCCTGAAGGCTTGCTTGCCTATTGGTTGAAGTTCGACCCAGCAAGCGAGACGAGAACGTTCAGTTCGAGGACGATGGCTGGACGACAACTGCTTCAAATAGCGTCACCCTCAGTCTAAGCATATATACCATTGTCTAGAGACCTCCTGGTTTTCCGCCCTGGCGCAGCGCCCATGATGCGTGATGAATGACCCTTGGCATGGGCAAGACAAAAGGGTTCAAATCTAATGCTTCAACCACATCATCAACAAGTCCCAGCATTGACACAAGCACCTCTTCCCACAACACGTTGTGGTGGCTGATTCAGCTTATAAAAAACCAAGCGCGATTCTGCTCACGTCGACGGCAACACAACACCCAAACCGCCAACCACATCCGCCTTAATCTCAATGCCCGCTTTCCGCAACAGCTCGTTCGCCCTCCCGCTCGCCGTGGGATCAATGAACTCGACGCTCTCGACGATCTTGATCTCCTCCAGCCTCTCCTCGGGCTCGCCGCTAAACTTGAGCGTCCAGATCAAGTCATTCTCCACGACCTCCCTGTGCGCCTCGGCCTTGCCCTCCTCCGCGATGGTCGTCAGGAAGTAGCTCATCCAGATCGTCGCGAGGCGCTGGTGCTCGTCGACCATGATGCTGTGCACCTTGCCCGGGCACGAGATGAGCAAGGAGCCCGTGGACTTGAAGTGTGCGGCGAGCCCCTCGTTTGTCAGCTCATGCCGCAGCGAAGGGTGCTGCGAGAGCGCGTGCGCGTGGCCCCATTTGTGTATCGCAGAGGAGTGCCGGATGGCAAACAGGTCCCGCCCGGAGGCGTGCTGCGAGGCGAGGGAGTAGAGGTGGTCGTAGAGTGCCGACGGCATCTTGGGCCTCTGATTGTGCCGCGTGGATTTGTTCAGTTTTGATTTCGAAAATTTATCGATTCCTGGGAATCTGGCACACGGCTGGGAAGTTGCGAGGTTGTGGCTGGTAGTTGGAACAAGGTTACCTGCCAATGCCTCTTTGTTTCGTAGGTGCGGCCGGTTGGGGAAAGCTGACGCTGGAATAGACTTTGCCCACGGAGAAAACCTGGGTCTGTCAACTTCGTCATAGGGTAATATAGGGCAGATTCAACCGCCAAACAGCCTCCCCGCGTATACGGAATGGGCTGTGTGAGCATGGTCTACAGAGCATGGCTCAGAATGGTGTCATCTACTGGTGCCGGTGGGGCAGATAACAAACAAACCCTGTCAGCCCGCTCATCTTACAAAGCTCCGCCCAGAACGGCAATGCCCTCAGAACAAAAGCCTACTAGGCCACGGGGCATCAAGCGAAATTAAACCCGTGCCTCCGCCAGGGAGCGAGTTTTTGGTATCACTCTATATCACAACAAGCAGGCATCCTTACCAAATTTAGTCATCACAGTCTCGGATGAGCACGAGGATTTTCGAAACATTATTAAATTAACTCGCCATGTCGTCAATAAATGGCGAAGCCGGAGCGCATTCATGCCAGAAGAAGAAGTTGACAAAAGAGAAAAACGAAACAAGAAGATGTGCCTTATGTACCAAACCGTCGACTATCCAACCAAGCGCTGAAATGTAGAAATACACAACTAAAAGGAAGATGGCACTTGACCGCCTGACGCCTCACGGAAGTGGGGACCTTGTCAGCTGATGCAGAGCTCGGCCTTGTGCTCCGAACGTCGCCGGAGAACCTTGAAGACCTGCATAGGGCGCGGACCAGTGCAAGCGTCCTGGTGTCTCCGGGCCGTCGTTGACGTGGTGTAGACTGACGTGCGCGACTCGTCATGAAGCGAATTGAGACGTTACAACAAAGAAAATAAGACCCATTTTGGTGTTCGTGATGACAAAGGAAAGAGAAAGTGCAAGTCCGTCACTGGCTTTTTCAAGTATGGTTCTGGCAGCGCGCGCCGTCGTTACTGTTGCCGGCCGGGCCTGTAGAGATCTGAGTAGCGGTGGGTGTTATGCCTGGGCCCGGCAGCGTAAACTTGTAGATGGCGCCGCTAGTGTTTTCCGAGGCATAGAAACTCAGGTCGTTCGAGGAGTAAGCAGCACCCCAGGTCTGATCACCCGCCAATATGCCATAATTGGCCTGCACGGTGAGTGCTTTGGAAACGAGGTCGAAGCGGACAAGGACCGTGCTTGCGCCAAGGAGGGCGGTGTTCTTGGTGACACCCCACATGTACTGCCCGGAGCCGGGGACGTAGGTCCAGTCGATGATGTTGTTGATGCCCAGAGTTGACAACAACGTCATGGTGCCTTGGGCAACCTTGGTGAGGTACGTTGGTGAATTGGGATTGAGGTCGACCTGGATCCACGTGGTGCCGTACGACGAGCCCCAGTATTGTAGGTTGTTGTCAATATCACCGGTTGTAATGGTCGCTGTGACACCAAGACTACCAAGCACGACGGCATCACCATTTGCGCCGAAGCGGACGAGGAAGACGCTTGAACCAGTCCCAATGGCACCATAAATGACGTTCTCGGTAGGGTGGTAGCCAATGGCGTTGATGGGCCGTCCATCGCCGACTAAAGTGTCGATGACGGTGGCGACTCCAGTGTTCACGTTTACTCTGTACAGGGTCGTGGTCTGAATCAGGTAAGCGAACTGGTCGCAGCTGAAAGACGGCACTGGAGTCTCCACGAGGAGCGTGCCGGCGGCGGTTCCACTTGGAAGGATTGTCGTCGTTGTGGTGACAGAGCCGGTGTACGCCTGAGTCGTGGTGACATAGCTGGCCGGGGTCTGCACAATGATGGTGCCTTGGGTGGTCCCCTGAGGCTGCACAGTTATGGTGCTTGTGCCCACGCTGTTCAAACCATTGGTAGTCACCGTTGTGTACCTGGCTGACGTGCGCACGAGGACTGTTCCGGGAGCCGTGTTTGTCTGCGAAATCGTCGTTGTTCCCACAGGACCAGTGGTGACATACTGTGTCGAGGTCACATACGAGGCCGGGACCTGCACAACGACGGTGCCAGGAGTTGGGTCCGTCTGCGGAATCGTGCTGGTGGTAGCAGTTGCGGCGCCATATTGAGTCGACGTGATGTAGCTGGCAGGTTGCTGCACAATGACAGTGCCGGGGGCTGGGTTCGTCTGCGGAATTGTTTGTGTCGTGGCCGAGCCTCCAGAGGCATAACGGGTCGTCGTGACATAGCTGGCTTGCACTTGGACCACGACGGTACCAGGAGCCGGGTTGGTCTGCGAGACTGTAGTCGTGCCGGCAGAAGAAGCACCAAACTGCGTGGTTGTGATGTAGCTGGCCGGCACTTGCACAACCACTGTACCGGGAGCTGGATTCGTCTGAGAGACCGTCGTTGTCGTGGTGAGACTGCCTGTGACATATCTTGTCTGGGTGATGTAGCTGGCCGGCACTTGGATGAGAACGGTACCAGGGGCCACATTGGTCTGCGAGACGGTCGTGGTGGTAGGTGAACCCGTTCCATACTGTGTCGACGTGATATAGCTGGCGGCGACTTGGACGACGACCGTTCCAGGGGCTGGATCTGACTGCGAGATAGTCGTTGTCGCCGCGGTACTGGCTCCGTACCGTGTCGTCGTCAAGTAACTAGCAGCAGGCTGAACAATGACTGTGCCTGGTGCCGCATCCGACTGTGGGATTGTGGACGTCGTCGCCGAAGCAGCACCGTAGCGCGTCGTAGTCACATAGCTGGCAGGTACGTCAATGATGACGGTTCCGGGAGCCGGCCCAACCTGCGAAACCGTGCTTGTGGCGGACGAGGACTGCCCGAAACGCGTCGTTGTTATGTAGCTTGCAATCAAGTCCACGATAACGGTCCCTGGAGGAGCGGCGGTCTGGGAAATTGTCGTGGTAGTTCCGGTAGATCTTCCATATCTTGTCGTTGTGATGTAGCTGGCCGGAACCTGGACGACCACAGTGCCAGGCGCCGAGTTCGTCTGCGAGATTGTTGAGGTTGCCGCGGTAGTGGCACCATACTGAATGCTGGTGACATAACTAGCAGATACTCCCACGAGGACGGTACCAGGTGCTGGGTCCGTCTGCGATACTGTCGTCGTTGTTGCTGCGTTGCCATACTGCGTGGTCGTGACATAACTTGCTGGAGGCTGGGCCACCACTGTGCCGGGGTTCTGGTCGCTTTGAGGTACGGTGAAAGTCGTGCCACTGGCTGCACCGAAGCGCGTCGAGGTGACGTACGAGGCAGGCACATCGACGATGACGGTACCAGGTGCTGGACCGACTTGGGACACGGTCGTCGTTCTGGAAGTGGAAGCACCGAAGCGGCTTGATGTGACATAGGAAGCTGGAACTGCCACAATGATAGTGCCTGGCGCGCCCGCCGTCTGGGAGATGGTGGTCGTAGCAGCCGCTGAAGCGCCATACTGGGTCGTGGTGATATAACTCGCGGGTACGGCGACAACGATGGTGCCCGGCGCTGTGCCTGTCTGCGAGATGGTAGTAGTGGCGGCAGTGGTACCGCCGAACTGCGTGCTTGTGACATAGCTTGCCGGTGGCTGAGCGATGACGGTTCCAGGATTCTGATCACTTTGCGACACAGTGAAGGTTGTGCCGCTTGGCTGGCCAAATTGGGTCGACGTGACGTAGCTGGCAGGGACCTGGATAATGACTGTGCCAGGGGCCGAAGCAGTCTGCGATATTGTCGAGGTGGCGGAGGATGGCTGCCCGTAGATTGTGCTTGTGACGTACGAAGCTGGCAGAGCCACGACAACTGTGCCAGGAGCGCTGTTGCTCTGGGACACCGTGTACGTTGTACCCGTTGCTTGGCCATACTGGGTTGAGGTGATGTAGCTTGCTGGCACCTGCACCACAACTGTACCTGGCGCAGGGCCGACTTGCGAAATGGTACTTGTCGCAGCTGTTGTAGCGCCATATCTTGTGGTCGTGACATACGATGCAGGAACGCCGATGATGACGGTGCCTGGGGCGTTATTGGTCTGGGACACCGTCGTCGTTGTGCTTGACGGCTGTCCAAACTGCGTGGAGGTCACATAACTGGCGGGCACCTGGACCACGATGGTACCAGGCGCGCTGTCGCTCTGCGAGATCGTGCTAGTCGCGGCCGTCGTGGCGCCAAATTGAGTAGAAGTGGCGTATGATGCCTGCGGGCCGACGATGACAGTGCCAGGCGCAGAATCGCTCTGGGGTATCGTGAAAGTCGTGCCAGTGGGGCGACCGAACTGTGTGGAAGTCACATAAGAGGCTGGAGGGCCGACGATGACTGTACCCGGTGCAGAATCGCTCTGCGGAATCGTGAATGTCGTGCCAGTTGTGCGTCCGTACTGCGTCGACGTCACGTAACTGGCCGCCAGTTGGATCACGACGGTACCAGGTGCAGCGCCAGTCTGGGAGATCGTACTTGTCGTGCCTGTCGAAGCGCCGAATCTGGTCGTCGTGATGTACGAAGCAGGCACGTCGATAATGACCGTACCTGGGGCGGGCCCAAGCTGCGACACCGTGCTTGTGGCCGCCGCCGCCGCTCCGAATCTGGACGACGTGACGTATGATGCGGGAATCTGTACGACAATGGTTCCTGGAGCTCCGTCGCTCTGCGAGATTGTACTGGTAGCTGCTGTCGTTTGTCCATAGCGGGTAGTCGTAACATAGGATGCAGGCACCTGCACGACAACTGTCCCTGGTGCTGTGTCGCTTTGGGAGACTGTGCTTGTTACTGCCGTCGTCTGTCCGAAGCGAGTTGTCGTAACATACGAGGCTGGTAACTGCACGACCACCGTTCCTGGGGCTGTGTCCGTCTGGGAGACTGTGCTGGTGGCTGCAGTGGTTTGACCATAGAGTGTCGTGGTCACATATGAACCCGGGACTTGAACGACGATGGTGCCTGGGGCAGGACCAGTCTGCGAAATGGTGCTCGTCGCTGCAGTCGTCTGCCCAAATATCGTCGTAGTGATGTATGAGGCTTGCACCTGCACCACGACCGTCCCTGGGGCGGGGCCCGTCTGAGAGATGGTGCTAGTGGCTGCTGTGGATTGTCCGAACCGCGTCGTAGTGATATATGATGCTGCAACGTCGACATATACGGTACCGGGAGCCGCTGCGGTTTGTGAAGCAGTACTCGTAGTGGCCGCAGAAGCTCCAAATCTTGTGGTAGTCACATATGATGCAGGGACGTCGATATATACCGTGCCAGGAGCTGTGCCCGTCTGTGAAGCGGTGCTTGTAGCAGCAGTGGTAGCTCCAAAGCGCGTAGTTGTCACATACGAAGCCAGTACTTGCACAATGACAGTGCCAGGCGCAGTGCCCGTTTGTGAGATTGTGCTAGTAGCCGCGGTGGTCTGACCAAATTGGGTCGAGGTGAGGTAAGAGGCCGGCACGTCGACGAAGACGGTCCCTGGTGCTGGGCCGACCTGCGAGGCAGTGCTCGTGGCGGCTGTGGTGGCCCCGTAACGCGTGGTCGTCACATAAGAGGCAGGTAATTGGACAATGACCGTTCCAGGCGCGGCGTTGGTCTGTGAAATCGTGCTCGTAGCCGCCGTTGTAGCACCGAACTGCGTCGAGGTGATATAAGAGGCCGGAACATCGACGAAGATGGTTCCTGGCGCCGTTCCAGTTTGCGATGCCGTGCTTGTCGCGGCAGTGGTAGCTCCGAAACGGGTTGTGGTTATATACGAGGCGGATACTTGGACGATAACTGTTCCCGGATTCGCGTCGGTTTGCGGGACTGTAGTCGTCCCCAAAATGGTGCCATACTGCGTCGAGGTAACATAGGAAGCAGTAAGTGCGACAATGACAGTGCCGGCTTGAGTGCCTGTCTGGGATACAGTTGTCGTCGTGAAGGCCGATTGCCCATACCTTGTCGAGGTGATATAGAAACCCTGGATATCGAGGATAACCGTGCCAGGCGCTGCATCTGTCTGCGAAATTGTAGAGGTGCCGGCAGTGGACTGCCCAAATCTCGTCACTGTAACATAGCTGGCAGCAGGTTGTACAATGACGGTACCCGGAGCTGGTCCTGTTTGCGAAATAGTGCTCGTTGTTCCCACGGGCCGTCCAAATTGCGTGGTCGTGACATAAGAAGCCGCAATCCCTACGACAACTGTGCCTGGTGATGGCCCAGTCTGCGAGACGGTCGTAGTCGTTGCTACAGAACCTCCATACTGGGTCGTCGTGAGGTAGCTCGCTGCTGGGCGCACGATCACCGTGCCGGGCGCTGCGTCTGTCTGAGATACCGTTGTCGTACCGTCGACGGAGCCACCATATTGTGTCGACGTCACGTAACTGGCCGCGGGGCGAACCAAAACAGTGCCAGGGGAAGGTCCCGTCTGGGAGATAGTCGTCGTCGTCGCGACGGAGCCGCCATACTGGGTTGAGGTAATATAGCTAGCTGCAGGTTGCACGATAATAGTGCCTGGAGAAGGACCGGTCTGGGAAATGGTCGTTGTCGTCGCGACAGATCCGCCATATTGTGTCGAGGTGGCGTAGCTGGCAGCAGGCTGCACAATGACAGTACCTGGAGAAGGACCAGTCTGAGAGATGGTTGTCGTCGTTGCAATTGAGCCGCCATACTGGGTTGAAGTAGCGTAGCTGGCAGCTGGTTGTACGATAACAGTGCCAGGAGAAGGTCCTGTCTGGGAGACAGTCGTCGTCGTCGCGACAGATCCGCCGTACTGGGTGGAAGTGGCGTAGCTGGCAGCTGGCTGTACAATGACAGTACCTGGAGAAGGCCCGGTCTGCGATACTGTTGTTGTTCCGTCGACGGAGCCGCCGTACTGAGTTGTCGTGACATAGCTGGCGGGAACATCGACCTGTACAGTTCCTGGAGATGGGCCGGTCTGCGAAAACGTAGTCGTTGCAGCAGCGCTGGCGCCAAACCGAGTTGTAGTAATATAGCTTGCGGCGATTCCCACTACGACAGTCCCTGGCGATGCCCCAGTCTGTGAAATGGTTGTTGTAGTTGCGACCGAAGCGCCATATTGCGTTGAGGTAATGTAACTCGCTGCGAGCTGAACAACGACAGTGCCGGGCGAAGGGCCTGTTTGTGACACGGTCGTAGTAGTACCAGTGGCTGCTCCGAACTGAGTAGTAGTGACGTAGCTTGCGGCAGGCCTGACAACCACAGTGCCGGGGGATGCATTTGTCTGCGAAACCGTAGTTGTTGTGCCGGCAGATTGCCCGTACTGCGTCGTGGTGACATAGCTAGCAGGGACGTCAACGATAACTGTCCCGGGCGATGGACCAGTCTGCGAAACGGTTGTAACCGAGGAGTCTGCAGCGCCAAATACCGTTGAAGTAACATAACTAGCGGGCACTTGTACGATGACAGTTCCTGGCGATTGTCCAGTCTGCGACACGGTAGATGTAGCCGCCGTAGTAGCCCCGTAGACAGTAGTAGTGATGTAACTGCCAGCGACTGCAACGATAATAGTTCCCGGGGCGCTGTTTGTCTGGCTGACAGTTGTTGTTGTACCTGTCTGGGCACCAAATTGCGTCGAGGTCACATAACTAGCAGGGATATCGACGAACACGGTGCCTGCCGAAGGACCAGTCTGCGAGGCTGTAGAAGTAGCCGCAGTCGACGCTCCGAAGCGCGTAGTTGTGATATAGCTTGCCGGGATATCGATGAAAATAGTGCCTGGAGAGGGGCCTGTTTGTGAAGCAGTAGACGTCGCAGCGGTTGTCGCACCGAAGCGGGTAGTTGTAATATAGCTTCCTGGCACATCGACGAAAATAGTGCCAGGCGACGGCCCAGTCTGCGAAGCCGTTGAGGTTGCCGCTGTCGTTGCGCCGAACCGGGTTGTAGTGATATAGCTTGCAGGCACGTCCACGAATATAGTCCCAGGTGACGGTCCAGTCTGAGATGCAGTCGAGGTAGTGGCGGTCGTAGCTCCAAAGCGAGTTGTCGTGACATAGCTTCCCGGCACGTCGACGAATATGGTTCCCGGCGAGGGGCCCGTCTGAGATGCGGTCGACGTTGCTGCCGTCGTAGCGCCGAAGCGCGTTGTTGTAACATAGCTGCCAGGAACGTCAACAAAAATAGTACCAGGTGAAGGTCCGGTCTGAGATGCTGTCGACGTAGCTGCGGTCGTAGCGCCGAAGCGCGTTGTAGTTACGTAACTGCCAGGCACGTCCACGAATACAGTGCCCGCGGATGGGCCGGTTTGTGAAGCCGTCGAGGTCGCTGCTGTAGTAGCACCGAAGCGGGTTGTAGTCACATAGCTAGCAGGCACGTCAATAACCACTGTACCAGGTGATGGCCCAGTTTGGGAGATGGTCGATGTAGCTGCCGTCGTAGCTCCAAACCGCGTCGTGGTGACATAGCTGGCGGCAAGGCCGACAATGACAGTGCCTGGTGCGCTATTGGTCTGACTGACGGTTGTGGTAGTAGGAGTCGAGCCACCGAACTGTGTCGAGGTTACATAGCTGGCAGGGATGTCCACCACCACTGTCCCTGGCGATGGGCCTGTCTGTGAGACTGTCGTGGTTGCCGCAGTAGTTGCACCAAAACGAGTTGTTGTGACATAGCTGCCCTGGACCTGGACAACAACGGTTCCAGGTGCTGTGTTGCTCTGGCTAATGGTCGTCGTGGTAGCAGTAGGCGCGCCAAAGATGGTCGACGTGACGTAACTCGCTGGCACGTCGATCTCAACTGTCCCTGGAGCGGTGTCGCTTTGACTAATGGTAGTAGTGGTGCCAGACGGCCGGCCGAAGTTCGTCGTGGTGACATAGCTAGCTGCAACGTCGATAAAGACGGTGCCAGGAGATGGGCCAGTTTGAGAGACTGTACTCGTCACGGCAACGCTACCACCAAACCTGGTACTTGTGACGTAGCTTGCTGGCAATGCCACGATAACCGTGCCGGGAGATGGCCCGGTTTGTGAGACGGTCGTCGTAGTCCCGACGGAGCCACCGTACTGTGTCGACGTGATGTAGCTTGCAGGGACCTGGACGAGTACTGTGCCTGGGGAAGGCCCTGTCTGAGAGAACGTCGTCGTCGATCCGGCGGTTCCGGTGACGAACTGCGTAGTTGTAACATAGCTGGCGGGGACATCCACAAGCACTGTTCCAGGGGCAGTGTCTGATTGTGACACGGTCGACGTCGTGGCCGTGGGTCGGCCAAACCTCGTAGATGTGACATAGCTGGCAGGTATTTGCACGATGACTGTGCCTGGCGCGTTCGAAGCAGTCTGCGGGACAGTGGTTGTTGCCGCGGTGGTTGCTCCATACCTCGTTGTCGTAACATAACTGGCCGGACGCTCGATAATGACAGTGCCTGGGTTGCTGTCGACCTGAGAGACAGTGGTTGTCGTCTCGACCGTGGCAGAGCCGTACTGGGTGGATGTCACGTACGATGCTGGCACACTGACGATAACGGTGCCCGGCAGAGATGAGATGCTCTGCTCAAGGGTCGTTGTGCCGCCAATAGTGCCCGTGACGTAGCGCGTCGTGGTGACGTAACTCGCTGGGTCGAGAATGATAATTGTGCCTGGCGCAGTGTCTGACTGGGTGACCGTGGTAGTCGTGGCGACGCTGCCGACGATGTAGCGTGTCGAGGTGACATAGGTCGAGGGGATCTGCACCACAACTGTCCCTGGCGCAGAGTTTGTCTGCGACACGGTAGTTGTTGTGAACGTGGCTCCCGAGTAGAAGGTTGTCGTGGTCACATAGCTGCCTGGTATCTGGACGACAACGGTGCCAGGAGCAGAGTTGGTCTGTGAGATAGTGCTTGTCGTAGTGACCGACGCGGTTGCGCCGTACTGTGTGGACGTGACGTAGCTGGCAGCCAACTGGACGACAACGGTGCCCGGCTGAGAGTCGGTCTGCGAGATCGTGCGGGTGGTGGCGGTCGTCGCGCCGTAAACGGTGCTTGTCACGTAACTAGCTGCCACACTGACGACAACGGTGCCGGGAGCAGTGTTGCTCTGCGAAATGGTCCGAGTCGTCGCGCTAGCCGCGCCGTAAACGGTCGTCGTGACGTAGCTAGCAGCAACGTCAACCAGGATCGTGCCGGGCGCAGAGTCGGATTGTGACACTGTCGTCGTGCCCGCGACGGAACCGCCGAAGCGTGTCGATGTAGCATAGCTGGCGGGCAAATCCACAAGGATAGTCCCTGGTGCTGTATTCGTCTGTGAAATGGTGGTTGTCGTGGCACTCGGACGACCAAAACGCGTCGTGGTAATATAGCTAGCAGCAACGTCTACAAGGACCGTACCGGGCGCGGAGTCTGATTGCGAAACTGTTGTCGTGCCCGCGACGGAACCGCCGAAGCGCGTCGACGTTGCGTAACTAGCTGGCTCATCTACGAGGACAGTTCCTGGTGCTGTATTCGTCTGCGAAATGGTCGTCGTCGAAGCACTTGGACGACCAAAGCGCGTCGTAGTAATGTAGCTAGCGGCGATATCAACTAGAACGGTACCCGGTGCCGAGTCGGACTGCGAAACCGTAGTAGTGCCTGCGACGGAACCGCCGAAGCGTGTCGACGTTGCATAGCTGGCGGGAACATCGATAATAATAGTCCCGGGCGCAGTATTTGTCTGTGAAATCGTGGAGGTCGCCGAGCTGGGACGGCCGAAGCGCGTGGTCGTGACATAGCTGGCACCAACATCGACCACGACGGTACCCGGTGCAGAGTCAGACTGGGATATAGTTGTCGTTGCCGCCACAGAGTTGCCAAAACGGGTGGACGTCGCGTAGCTGGCAGGCACATCGACAATAATCGTTCCAGGAGCTGTATCCGTCTGTGAGATTGTCTGCGTTGCCGAGCTTGGGCGACCAAACCTGGTAGTTGTGACATAACTAGCGGCCACGTCAACCAGGACAGTACCCGGTGCAGTTCCTGTCTGTGATACAGTCGTCGTGGTTGCAACCGAGTTGCCGAAGCGCGTCGACGTTGCATAACTAGCTGGCACATCAACGATGACAGTTCCGGGAGCAGTATCCGTCTGTGAGATTGTCTGCGTTGCCGAGCTTGGGCGACCAAACCTGGTCGTTGTGACATAACTGGCAGCGACGTCAACCAGGACAGTACCAGGCGCGCTGTTGCTCTGTGAAATCGTGGCTGTCGTGGCTGCCGAGGCCCCAAACCTCGTCGTTGTCACGTAGCTAGCCGCGACAGCGACCACGACAGTTCCAGGCGCGGAATCTGTCTGCGAAATTGTACGGGTGCTGGCAGCCGATGCTCCATACTGGGTCGAAGTGACGTAGCTTGCTAGAAGCTCGACAACAATGGTACCCTGCTGGTTGTCCGTCTGCGAGATGGTCCGGGTTGTCGCGGTCGAGCCGCCGTACTGTGTAGAAGTCGCATAACTGGCAGCCACATCGACGACGACCGTGCCTGGTGCGGTACCTGTCTGCGACACGGTCGATGTCGTTGCAACCGATCCACCGAATCTCGTGGAGGTCGCGTAACTTGCAGGGAGGATAACGACGACAGTCCCGGGCGATGCATCTGTCTGCTCAATTGTGGAGGTCCTGGTGACGGACCCAGTAGCGCCAAACTGCGTGCTGGTGATGTAGCTCCGGGGCAGCCGGATAATGACCGTGCCAGGGCTGGGGCCTGTCTGGGAGGCAGTTGTGGTTGTTGCGACCGACCCGGTGACGTACTGGGTAGACGTGATATAGCTGCCAGGCAAGACGACGACGACGGTGCCGGGTGCGGCATCAGTCTGCGAGATTGTGCTGGTGGTGGTGGCTGATCCAGCGGCTCCAAATTGCGTGCTCGTGATATAGCTAGCAGGAACGGCGACGATTACGGTGCCAGGTGCGGCATCCGTCTGCGAGATCGTGCTGGTGGCAGCAGCAGATGCGCCGTACGTGGTGGAAGTGACAAACGTCTCGGGTTGCTGGATGATGACAGTACCGCGGGCCGTGCCCGTCTGCGATACAGTCGTCGTGGTGCCGATGGCGCCGGTAATGTATTGTGTCGTCGTGACATAGCTTCCTGGGAACCGCACGAGGACTGTGCCGGGCGCGGCATCAGTCTGTGAAATGGTCTGAGTGGTGGCTGACGACACGGGGGCGCCGAATTCGGTGCTTGTGACGTAGCTGGCAGGCAACTGGACCACCAACGTGCCAGGTGCAGCATCCGTCTGCGAGATCGTGCTGGTAAAGGTCGAGCTTCCAGTGCCTCCATAGCGAGTGCTCGTGGCGTAACTGGCTGGAACGTCAA
This sequence comes from Microdochium trichocladiopsis, assembly GCF_020744255.1. Classification (NCBI taxonomy): domain Eukaryota; kingdom Fungi; phylum Ascomycota; class Sordariomycetes; order Xylariales; family Microdochiaceae; genus Microdochium; species Microdochium trichocladiopsis. Next base: position 2,600,388 of record NW_025763550.1, read on the forward strand.
CGACGACAGTCCCAGGAGCTGTGCCAGTTTGCGAGATGGTTGATGTTGCCGCGGCCGACTGCCCATAGACCGTGGATGTGACGTAGCTTGCCTGGTAGGCAATGACGACGGTTCCAGGAGACGGTCCCGTCTGCGAAACAGTCGTTGTGGTTGCCGCCGATGCGCCGTAGACGGTGCTTGTCACGTAGCTTGCAAGGACATCGACAACCACTGTGCCTGGCGCCGAATTGGTCTGCGAGACCGTACGCGTGGCTGCCGTTGTCTGGCCGTAGCGCGTGGTGGTCAAGTAACTGGCTTGCAGGTTGACAATCACCGTGCCGGGTGCCGTATTGGTCTGCGAGACTGTCGTTGTAGCAGGTACGCTTGCGCCAAAGACGGTGCTAGTCACATAGCTGGCGGCGATGTTGACAATGACAGTGCCAGGTGCGGTATTGCTCTGCGAGACGGTCGTAGTCCTGCCAGCAGCTGCGCCGAAGACGGTGCTGGTCACGTAGCTGGCGGCGACATCGACAATGACCGTGCCAGGCGCAGAGTCGGTCTGGGAAATAGTTGCTGTCGTTGCGACACTACCGCCATACTGCGTCCTCGTGACGAAGGAGGCTGGCAGATTGACAATGACGGTGCCAGGCTGAGTGCCGGTCTGCGAGATGGTTGTGGTGCTTGTGACCGAGCCGGAGGCGCCAAACCTGGTAGATGTGACGTACGAAGCGGGAAGCTCGACAATGATTGTTCCCGGCGAAGGCCCTGTCTGTGAAACAGTCGTCGTGGTTGGCGATGCCACTGTCGCGCCGTACTGGGTGCTCGTGACATAGCTTCCTGGCAGCACGACAATGACTGTGCCCGGTTGTTGATTGGTCTGTGGGACTGTCGTGGTAGTCGCTGCAGCGCCCGATGCCCCGTACTGCGTCGAGGTGACGAAGCTCTGGGGCTGTTCGACAATGACCGTGCCAAGCTCCGTACCAGTCTGAGAGACAGTGGTTGTGGTGCCAGAGGTTCCAGTGATGTATCGTGTGCTCGTGGCATACTCGCCGGCGTATATCACAATGACCGTGCCCGGGGATGCATCCGTCTGCGACACGGTCGTTGTGGTCGCAACCGCTCCACCGTAGCGAATGCTGGTGACATAGGAGGCAGGCAGCTCCAAGACCTTGGTGCCTGGTGCTGGGCCAGTCTGCGAGGCAATGGTTCTGGTGACGGCCGATGATCCTGTCGCTCCATACTGCGTGCTGGTGATGTAGCTGGCGGGGAGAAGAACGACAACCGTCCCTGGAGCTGCGTTCGTCTGTAAGATGGTCGACGTCAGCGTAGCGGCTCCCGTGTAACCGTATTGCGTGCTTGTGAAGTAACTAGCTGGCAGTTCGACGACAATGGTTCCTGGTGCCGAGTCTGTTTGCGAAATGGTCCGGGTAGTCGCCACAGATCCAGTCGCGCCATACTGAGTACTCGTGGCATAGCTAGCAGGCAGCTCCACAAGCACGGTGCCGGCCTGGGAGTTGGTCTGCGATATCGTTGTGGTCCGTGCCGTGGACGCGCCATATCGAGTGGACGTGACGAAGCTTTGAGGCTGCTTTACGATGACTGTGCCGGGTGCGGTGCCGCTCTGCGAGATGGTCGTCGTGCTGGCCTGGGCGTCCGTAACGTACTGGGTCGAGGTGACATAGCTGGCAGGGTCCTGAATGATGACAGTTCCCGGGGCAGGGCCTGTCTGCGACAAGGTGATTGTCGTGGCACTGTTGCCAGTGATGAACTGCGTGAGCGTGACATAGCTGGCCGAGACGTCAACAAGGACAGTGCCGGGAACGGTGTTGCTTTGCGAGATAGTCGTCGTAGCCGCGACAGAGCCTCCGAAACGGCTGCTCGTGACATAACTCGCCTGGACGTCGACAACGACGGTGCCTGGGGCAGAGTTGGTCTGTGAAATCGTCGTGGTTGCCGCGACAGAACCCCCGAAGCGACTGCTTGTGACATAACTGGCAGGCTGCTCGACCACCACCGTGCCTGGCGAAGGGCCAGTCTGTGACAGTGTGCGTGTGGTAGCAACTGATCCAGTGGCGCCGTAGGCAGTACTAGTGACGTAACTCGCGGGAAGAACGAGGATGACAGTGCCTGGATTCGCATCAGTCTGTGAGACTGTTTCTGTGGTAGCACTCGCCACGGTCGCGCCGTAGCGCGTCGATGTCGCGTAACTGGCAGGCGGTTGCACAATGACTGTGCCTGGGCCCTCCCCGGTCTGCGAAATCGTCCTTGTTGAGGTGGAAGGTCCTGTGCCACCGTATGAGGTGACCGTTACATAGCTAGCAGCCACGTCGACGAGAACGGTGCCGGGAGCCGTGCCAGTTTGCGAGATTGTAGTGGTAGAGGCAACAGATCCACCAAACCTGGTCGATGTAGCGTAGCTGGCGGCGACGTCGACTAAGACTGTGCCAGGAGCTGTTCCAGTCTGCGAGATCGTGGTCGTTGTAGCGACTGATCCACCAAATCTGGTCGACGTCGCGTAACTGGCCGCTACATTAACTAGAACGGTACCAGGAGCTGTGCCAGTTTGCGAGATTGTAGTAGTAGAGGCAACAGATCCACCAAATAATGTTGAAGTTACATAACTAGCTGCGACATCGACCAGAACCGTACCAGGAGCCGTTCCAGTCTGGGAGATCGTAGTAGTCGAGGCGATAGACCCGCCGAACCTAGTTGATGTCACGTAACTGGCGGCGATATCGACGAGGACGGTTCCAGGGCCGGTTCCGGTTTGAGAAACCGTGGTCGTAGTAGCGACTGATCCACCAAATCTTGTTGATGTTGCATAGCTAGCAGCAACATCTATCAGAACGGTTCCAGGAGCTGTTCCAGTTTGTGAAATCGTGGTAGTGGAAGCGACAGATCCACCAAATCTAGTTGATGTCACGTAACTAGCGGCGACGTCGATCACGACGGTTCCAGGCGCGGTTCCTGTCTGAGAGATCGTGGTGGTAGAGGCGACAGATCCACCAAATCTGGTTGATGTGGCGTAACTAGCAGCAACGTCGACTAGAACCGTGCCAGGAGCCGACCCCGTTTGCGAAATCGTGGTGGTGGATGCGACAGAGCCGCCGAATCTGGTCGACGTAGCATAACTGGCGGGCAGTTCGACCACAACGGTGCCAGGCTGAGGACCTGTCTGGGAGATTGTCCGCGTCGTAGGGGCGGCGTTTGTGCCGCCGTACTGGGTGGACGTCGCGTAGCTGGCGGGCAGGATCTCGATGATGGTGCCGGGCTGCTCTCCGGTCTGTGACACAGTCGTCGTCGTGGGCGAGGGGTCGGTGGCGCCATAGCGCGTCGAGGCAGCGTAACTGGCCGGTAGGTCCACGACGACGGTGCCTGGCTGGGCATCGGTTTGTGATATCGTGGTTGTCCTCGTGCTCGAGCCGGTAGCGCCAAATCTGGTGGTAGTGACATAGCTGGCGGGTAGGCCAACGATGACGGTACCCGGCGATCCATCCGTCTGCGATATGGTGCGGGTAGTAGGCGCCGCGTTGGTGCCTCCAAATTGCGTACTGGTGATGTAGCTCGCAGGTAACTGTACAATAACCACGCCTGGGCTGGGACCAGTCTGCGAGACAGTAGTAGTGGTAGCCACAGAGCCCGAAGCGCCGAATTGCGTCGATGTGACATAGCTAGCTGGGAGATCCACGATAAGAGTTCCGGGTTGGCTGTCACTTTGAGAAATCGTGATTGTCGAGGTCCCTGAGCCGGTGCCTCCATAGCGAGTGCTGCCAGCGTAACTGGCTGGCAGCTCGACGATGACTGTGCCGGGGGCGGCAGCAGTCTGCGACACTGTCCTCGTAGTAGGCGTGGAAGCGGTGGCTCCAAAGACTGTGCTCGTGACATAGCTAGCGGGCAATTCCACGACGACGGTGCCTTGCTCAGGTCCTGTCTGGGAGAGCGTTCGCGTCGTGGCTGCCCTTGCTGTGGCTCCATACTGGGTACTCGTGAAGTAGCTAGCAGGCTGGTCTACGATGACGACTCCAGGCCCAGAATTGGTTTGAGAGACCGTCGTTGTTGATGGACTCGATCCGGTATAGCCATAGCGGGTACTTGTGAAGTAGCTCGCAGGCAGGACGACGACAACAGTGCCTGGACGCGAGTCGGTTTGAGACACCGTTCTGGTCGTAGTGACTGACCCGGTCGCGCCGTACTGGGTGCTCGTGACGTAACTAGCTGGCAAAACGACAATGACAGTGCCTGGGCTAGAATCTGTCTGAGGTACGGTGGTGGTAAGCGTAGAAGACCCAGCAGCTCCATATTGAGTGCTTGTGACGAAGTCACCTGGCACCTGCACAATGACTGTGCCAGGCCTGCTGTCCGTCTGAGGGATTGTCGTAGTACTTGAGATTGAGCCACCATATGTTGTTCGCGTCACGTATGAGGCGGGCTGGTCAACAATGACAGTGCCCAACGCAGTGCCTGACTGCGTGACTGTGGTAGTTGTGCCTTGTGAGCCTGTAGTATATCTCGTTACCGTGGCGTAGCTGCCAGGTAAGTCGACAATGACCGTGCCTGGCGCCGCATCTGATTGTGAGACTGTGGTCGTAACTGGCGCGCTGCCCGTGTACCCGTACCGTATGCTGGTCACGTAGCTGGCAGGGAGTTCGACTATCACGGTACCAGGAGACGGGTCGGTTTGAGAAACGGTAGTAGTCGTGGCCGAAGGCACACTGGCAGCGAACTTGGTGGTTGTGACGTAGCTTGCAGGCACTTCCACAACGACGACGCCAGGCCGCGAGTCTGTCTGAGAAACTGTGGTGGTCTGCAAGACAGAGTTCGTGGCGCCGTAAGCGGTGCTTGTAACGTAGCTCGCCGGCATCACAACAATGATTGTCCCGGATTCAGAGTTGGTCTGAGAGATGGTCGTTGTCGCTGGCACGGACCCGGTGCCACCATATCTTGTCACGACGGCATATCGAGCAGGCGCCTTAACAATGACCACACCTGGCGACGGACCAGTTTGCGAGACAGTCGTAGTCGTCGATGACGACTCTGTTGCGCCATACTGAGTCGATGTAATATAGCTAGCAGGCACCTGGACAACCACGGTTCCAGGAGCACTGTTGGTCTGGGAGATTGTTTCAGTAGTTGTGACGGACCCAGTAGCACCGTACCGGGTGGTTATAGCATAGCTAGCAGGCTCTTCGACCACAACCGTGCCAGGGGCGGTGTTGGTTTGTGAGATGGTCCTAGTGGTTCGCACAGAACCAGTAGCTCCGTATTGAGTCGACGTGAAATAGCTGGCGGGCAATTGGACGACGATGGTACCCGGGGCCGAGTTGGTCTGGGAGACAGTAGTGGTAGTAAGGACGGAACCGGTATATCCATAAGCGGTACTGGTGGCGTAGCTGGCTGACTGCTCGACCACGACGGTGCCAGGGGCTGAGTCCGTTTGAGAAATGGTTCTCGTCGTGCCCACGGATCCTCCAAAAACAGTGCTGGTGACGAAGCTAGCTGGGACCTCAATGATGACAGTACCCGGTGCCGAGTTCGTTTGAGAAATGGTCCGCGTAGTGGCAATCGAGCTAGGTACGCCATACTGAGTGACTGTGACATAGGATGCCGGCAGGTCGACGACCACAGTTCCAGGGGCGGAGTTGGTTTGAGAGATGGTGCGTGTGACTGTCTGAGAGCCGGTGCCGCCGTACGCTGTCGATGTGACATATGACGCTGGAAGATCGACAACCACAGTGCCAGGGGCGGAATTGGTCTGGGAGATGGTGCGAGTTGTCGCTGCGTTTCCAGTGCCTCCAAAAGCAGTCGAGGTCACGTAAGAGGCGGGCGAGTCCACAATCACGGTGCCCGGTGCGCTATTGGTCTGAGAGATGGTACGCGTCGTGGCGGTGGAAGCACCATAGACCGTAGATGTGACGTATGATGCCGGCAGCTCCACGACGACTGTGCCGGGGCTTCCGTCGGTCTGTGAAATCGTACGAGTTGTTGCAGCAGCATTGGTGGCACCGTAAGCAGTCGAAGTGGCATATGAAGCTGGCAGGTCGACAAGAACAGTTCCCGGACGGCCATCTGTCTGCGAGATCGTGGTGGTTCGTGTGCTGGAACCGGTACCGCCAAAAACGGTCGAAGTCACGTAAGACGCCGGGACATCCACAATGACTGTGCCTTGCGCGGCATCTGTCTGCGAGATGGTCCGCGTGGTGGCCGGGCCACTTCCGCCATACGCCGTCGATGTGTAGTAAGAAGCCGGGAGTTCGACGACGACAGTGCCAGGCTGCGGGCCTGTCTGCGACAATGTTCTTGTTGTTGCGAAAGAGCCAGTGGCACCGAATGCAGTCGAGGTCACGTACGAAGCAGGCAGGTCCACAATAACCACGCCCGGTGCCGAGTCTGTTTGAGAGATGGTTCTTGTCGTCGTGAGTGAGCCGGTGTACCCATAGACTGTCGAAGTGATATACGAAGCTGGTAGCTCGATGACAACCGTCCCTGGTGCCGAATCGGTCTGGGACACTGTTCTTGTGGTTGTGACTGATCCCGTGGCGCCATATGCCGTAGACGTGGCATATGAAGCCGGAAGTCTTACAATCACCGTGCCTGGAGCTCCAGTCTGTGATTGAGAGACAGTCGTTGTGGTGGCCGCAGGGATAGCGGCGCCGTATTGCGTGCTTGTGACGTACGCGGCAGGCTGCTGGATAATGACTGTGCCAGGCGCCGAGTTCGTCTGAGGGACCGTGGTGGTGCGGCCACTTGATCCAGTAACAAACTGTGTGGTCGTGACGTAGCTGCCCTGGACATCGACAATGATTGTGCCGGCTTGGCTGTTCGACTGCGTGATGGTCCTGGTCCCGTCCGAGCTTGCGCCGAAAACCGTCGTCGTCACATAGCTGCCAGGAGCATCAATGATGACCGTGCCAGGCTCAGCATTCGTCTGAGGAACGGTGGTGGTAGAAGTCACTAATCCAGAAATGGCGCCAAAGCGTGTACTGGTGATATATGACTGCGGCTGCTCAATAATGACGGTACCGAGCTCGCTGCCGGTAGGCGTGACGGTTGTGGTGGTGCCACTCGAGCCTGTCACGTACCGGGTCGAAGTAGCATAGCTGCCTTCATACTCAATGATGACGGTACCAGGAGACGGACCTGTTTGCGAGACTGTCGTAGTGCGAGCGGTGGTCGCGCCATAGCGCACGGAAGTGACGTAGCTAGCGGGCAGCCTGACGATGACTGTGCCGCCTGCCGAGTCTGTTTGACTGACTGTCTCTGTGGTCGCAACAGATCCCGAGGCCGCGAATTCAGTGCTGGTGATGTAGTTTGCACTCTCCTGGACAATGACGGTGCCCGGGCTGTCATTTGTCTGCGCAATTGTTGTTGTAGTTGCCACAGTCCCGCTGAAGACCGTTCGTGTGACGTATCGAGCTTGGCGCACGACGACAACAGTGCCCGGAGCAGGACCAGTTTGTGAAATGGTGCTCGTAGCGTCCACAGAGCCCGAGAACACGGTTCTGGTGACATAGCTGGCCGGAAGCTCGACAACGACCGTGCCGGGACGGTTGTCAGTTTGCGAAATCGTTCGTGTGGTGGTGACAGAGCCCGTAGCACCAAACTGGGTGCTTGTAGCGTAACTGGCCGCCTCTTCCACGACGATGACTCCGGGAGCAGAGTTCGTCTGGGAAATGGTCCTGGTGGTGGCAACCGAGCCGCCATACGCAGTACTTGTGATGTAGGTGGCAGGTAGTTCAACCACGACAGTACCCGGAGATCCATCAGTCTGCGAGATGGTCCGCGTGGTGGCTGATGACGCGGTAGCGCCGTATTGCGTGCTGGTGATGTAACTGGCAGGCACCTCGACCACGACCGTGCCCGGCCGAGCATCAGTCTGCGAAATGGTGGTGGTCGCGGCAGTCGAGCCACCATACTTGGTGGTCGTGACGTAGCTTGCGGCATCCTCCACGATAATGGTACCTGGTGCTGTGTTCGTCTGGGGAATGGTTTCAGTCGTGGCCACTGAGCCTCCATAACGAGTGCTGGACACGTAGGTCGGCGGCTCCTCGATAATTACCACTCCAGGCTCCGAGTTTGTCTGAGAGATTGTGCGAGTGGTTGCGCTTGAGCCGCTGTACACCGTGCTGGTCACGAAGGACGCCGGGACTTCCACCACGACAGTGCCCGGCGCGGAGTCGGTCTGTGATATCGTGCGCGTGGCCCGGGATGAGCCAGTGGCACCAAACTGCGTCACAGTCACATAGGAAGCTGGAAGCTCAACCAGAACTGTGCCCGGTGCCGAGTTCGTCTGCGAGACAGTAACGGTTGTGGAGGTAGATCCTCCGAATCGCGTACTTGTCACGTAGCTCGCGGGTAGCTCAACGATGACAGTTCCTGCCTCGTTGGCCGCCGTCTGAGAGATGGTAAAGGTAGTCGGCGAGGCAACCGTGGCACCATACCGCGTTGAGGTAACATATGAAGTCGAAAAGGAGGACGTCAATCCTGACCCTGAACTAGATTCAGCAGAAGATGAAGAGCTGACTGCACTTGAGCTTTCAGAGGTGCTCGAGGCTAGGCTTGAGCTTGATGACGGGGAGGCACTTGAAGAACTGATCGAGGATGAGCTCTCTGCGCTGCTTGACGCGGATGAGCTTCCGGACGAGCTCTCTGTGCTACTTGATACCGACAAGCTTCCAGACGAGCTCTGTGCACTGCTTGACACGGACGAGCTCTCTGCGCTGCTTGATGCAGACGAGCTCCCGGACGAGCTCCCGGACGAGCTCTGTGCACTGCTTGACACGGACGAGCTCTCTGCGCTGCTTGACGCGGACGAGCTTCCAGACGAGCTCTGTGCACTGCTTGATGCAGACGAGCTCCCAGACGAGCTGCCAGAGCTAGAGGCAGAGGATGACTGCGTTGAGGAGACAGGAGGGAAGCTATCACCACTGGCTGAAGCGCTGCTCGAAGCACTCGATCCCGACGAGCTCTCGGAGCTGCTTATCGAGCTGGAACCGGAGCTGGAGCTGGAGATAGACGAAGACTCCTCGCTTGAAGAGCGGGACGCAGAAGACGACGAGGACTGCGAGCTCTCAGGCGTGCTGGATGAGGCTGCTGTGCTCGTGCTGCTTGCCGTCAAGGACCGTGAGCTGGATTCGATGCTCGACTCTGTCGAAGAGCCTGATGACTCCACGCTCGACGATGATGATGACGACGTCAAAGACGAGGATCGAGATGAGCTGCTGTCTGTGATGAGAGTTGGATCAATCGAGTTGCTGGAGAAACTGAAGGAACCGGAGCTCTCGCTGCTGGTCGTCGACGAGGAGCGTGTGCTGGATGGTGAGGAAATGGAAGGGCCAGGGTCGCCGCTGTTGGACTCGCTGCTGCTGCTTGCAGAGCGGCTGGAAGAAGCGCTTGAGCTCTCACTGATGCTCGATACTTCACTCCTGCTGCTCGTAAGGCGGCTTGAGGAAGCACTCGAGCTCTCGCCGGTACTCGATACTTCACTGCTGCTACTGCTCGCAGAACGAGTCGAGGAGGAGCTCGAGATCTCAATGCTGCTCGAGATTGATGAGGAGCCACTGCTGGACGGCGAAGTAACGGATGGACCAGTATCGCCACTGTTAGACACGCTGCTGCTGCTGCTGCGCTCGGTGCTGCTTATGGACGAGCTTTCTCGAGACGATGAGGAGCTCGTCGGACGCGACGAAGACTCGCTGGAAGAAACAGAAGTAGAGCTCGAGATGGAGCTCGAGCTGGATTCCTGGGACGAGCTAGGGCTCGAGCTGGCGCCGGAGCTGGAGCTGGAGATGGAGCTGGAGCTCACACTGGATGAGGAAGACGAAGAGCTGACCCCAGTGGGCCCGGCATCACCGCTGTTAGACTCGCTGCTGCTGCCACTGATACTGCTGCTGCTGCTACGCGAGGCCGATGACGAGGAAGGAGAAGCACTCTCAGAGGCCGAAGAAGAACGGGAGCTGCTGCTACTGCTGCTACTCGAGACAAGAGTTGGGTCAACGGAGCCGCTTGAGAAATCAGAAGACCGCGAGCTCGATGACTCCGCACTGCTCGAAGTTGAGACGGAGGATGACGAGGGCGAGGAAACACTGGGACCAGGACCGCCGCTGTTGGAGATGCTACTGCTGCTGCTAGAGCTCCGTACACTGGAGGAGCTCGAAGACTCGGACGAGCTGAAGCTCGAGACAGCCGAGGACGACCTCGAGCTAGAGGCGGACGATGACTCTTGAGAAGAGGCAGAGGACGACTCTTGAGAAGAGGCAGAGGACGAAGGCGAGGACACACTAGGTCCAGGACCGCCGCTATTGGACACGCTACTGCTGCTGCTAGAGCTCCGCACACTGGAGGAGCTCGACGAGTCGGAGGCAAGAGTCGGCAGGATGGAGTCGCTCGAAAACTCGGACGAGCTGGAGCTCGAGACAGCCGAGGACGACCTCGAGCTAGAGGCGGACGACGACAACTCTTGAGAAGAGGCAGAGGACGAAGGCGAGGAAACACTAGGTCCAGGACCGCCGCTATTGGAGACGCTACTACTACTACTAGAGCTGCGCAAGCTCGAGGAGCTCGACGAGTCGGAGACCAGAGTCGGCAGAATGGAATTGCTCGAAAACCCGGACGAGCTGGAGCTTGATGGTCCCACACTGCTCGAAGTCGAGACAGACGAAGACAACGAGGGCGAGGAAACACTGGGTCCAGGACCGCCGCTGTTGGAGAAGCTGCTACTTGAACTCCGCACGCTTGAGGAGCTCGACGAGTCCGAGACCAGAGTCGGCAGAATAGATCCGCTTGAGACGCTCGACGAGGACGACCCTGAGCTCGAAGCACTTGAGCTGGGAGAAGAGATGTTTGGCCCGGGACCTCCGCTATTTGACGTGGAGGTGGACACACTGGTACCCGACGAGCTGGTAATCGTGGGACTCGAGGAGCTTGATACGCTTGATAAAATCGAGGTGAGCGAGGGACCTGGATCTCCGGTGTTTGTCGTTTCCGTATCCGAACGCGTCGATGAGGCGATAGAAAAAGAAGAGGAAGAGACAAAGGTCGGTAGAATGGACTGGCTCAAAAAGCTCGATGAGCTCGACGAAATCGACGTAAGCGAGGGTCCTGGGTCTCCGGTGTTTGTTGGTTCTGTCGTCGGTTCCGGTCCCGGACCTGGACCTGGACCTGGACCCGGACCCGGGCCGGTTGATGACGCAGGGCCAGAGGAAGAAGAGACAAAAGTTGGCACAATGGTGTTGTCCGATGAAATCGGGGGTCCTGGGTCTCCAGTGTTGTTTGTCGGTTCCGGGCCCGTGGGGTTTCCAGATCCCGAGGGGCTCGAGGACGCAAGCGTTGGGAGGATGGACCCGTCGGAGAAGCTGGACGAGCCGGAGGGACCTGGAACATCTGTATTCGGTGGTCCCCCTGACGTAGGGTTGGTGACGATAGGCCCCGGTGCTCCAGTGTTGGGCCCCGTGTCGCCACTCGTGACAGTGACAGTGACTGGATCTCCAGAGTTGGGGGGCCCGGGAGGTAATGTGTTTCCGTTGTCATCAGTCCCATCCGTGTTACCTGTGTCATCAGTTAGCGTGACGCCCGAATTAGGGTTTGGATTGGGGTTGGGGTTGGGATTGGGATTTCCATCAGTCGGTTGAGAGGTCGGTGGAACAGTGACAGTTACGACAGGACCAGGTGCTCCTGTGTTTCCCCCGTCACCCGTGCCGCTGGGATTTCCACCATCGGTCCCGCCTCCCGGATTGCCAGGAGCACCAGTATCGCCTGGGCCACCGGTCGCTCCTGGGCCACCGGTATTGCCAGGGCCACCAGTATTGCCAGGGCCACCAGTATTGCCGGGGCCACCAGTATTGCCAGGGCCACCGGTCTCGCTTGGCGACCCGCCAGGTTGGCCAGATGGGACGCCGCCATTGTTTTCGGTGTTGGTGTTGGGCGGAGGTGGCAGCTGAGATGAGGGTACAATCTGGTTGTTGACGCATTGTTGGACTGGAAATTAAAACGTCAGCTCATGTTCATTAGCCATGTTCCACACGACGCGACCCAAACTTATCGTACCGGAATAAGTAACCAGATTAACAGGCTGGCAGCCGGCAGGGAACCCGTTTTGCACGAATGAAGCAAACACGGTGCCATTCGCGGCCTGGCAGAACCTCGCTCTGTCGTTGTAGAAAGAGCTGTCCGTCCACCGAAGCTGACGGTTCACGATGGAGAAAGCCGTCGTGATGGAGCCCGGCTGTGCGGCCGGGATGCTGATGAGCGGCACGCCCGGGTCGACTGAGAGCCCGTTGGCCGGACTTGAATAGTACAAAAGCTTGCTATCGTCGAGAATGTACTCAAAGGCACCTGAACATCCCTTTGGGTTCTCGTCGCCAATGGTTCCGACATAGCCAAGATCAGCCACGGCAGCTGGCGCTTGCCGGCGATCCCAGAACTTCCATATCGGTGCCGGAGCCCGCGCCTTTGGCACGGCCGTCGGGGTATTTACATATTCGATGCTGAGAATGATTGGTGACAGAGCTCCGGTTGGAGACCCTGTATTAGTGGGCGCGGTTGCAGTGGTAGTCTGTGTGATCGTGATCACCGTCGCTACAGTGCATTGGCCTGTGCCTGTAGAGAAACGTCAGAGACCTTGACTTCGTTTCTGTAGAGCTTTCATCGCTTACCGTTGCCGGCCGGTAGAGTTGTCCCCCCGGCAGGGGAAGTTGATTGTCCTGGACGGAGCGTGGCCAGGACGGTGGTCATGTAACCAAAGCAAACCGGCTTGTGTTCCTGGAGCGACCTCCGGTATGCTTCGTTGAGAAGATCGACATCCTTTCTTCGAAAGATTGGTCCCTCCACTCCGCTGGCATAGCAGCCATAGAGGAGGGAGGGCAACACAGCCGTGAACAATCTCATGTCAGCTGTTCCGCGCAGCAACTGACATGAGAACTCAGCGGAGGGATCACAGCAAAGACTCGAAGTTGCGGAGAATTGGCATAAAGGTTCCGAACCGGGGGCGCCATGGCCGACATGGATGTGTCAGGAAGCCCTTAAAGCACAAGGACAGCAGTCGCGGCTCTGAGCACTAATGACGCCGTCCCGCAACTGTCAACCCCCAGTCTAGAACGACAACAATAGGCAGTGCGGGATCTTGATGCAAGAGTGGCGATCTGAGACATCCCAAAGCGGCAACCAGCGAGCTCAGTGGCAGAAGCAAAACGTCCGGAATCAGACTGGTGGGAAGAAATGGCGGACGCCCGGAATTAACCTACCTGGGGGCTGAAACGACGCATTCCAGGCTTTGACGAGCGGCAACACTGCAAAACTGCACGAGAAATAGACTCACCTAGCAGCAGTCTAGATGTTCTCACGCCCAAACCTTGATGGGCGGACCAGGTGTTTATGGGAGCACAATCGTGACGTTTGCCGGTGTCTGCGAGCACCCGGATTCTGCCCAGTGACACAAAGTCTGATGCGCATATATGGGACTTGGGTGTCCCCGCTGCTGGTGTCTAGATATGAAGAAAACGGCCGCCTCGCCCAACTGCTGGCATTGAGTCCCGGTGTGTGCCACTGCAGACATTCCACCTCGTCAGCTCCCCAACGACATGGGACGATACACACAACCACGCACGCAGGGGCTGTTGTTGCTGCTGTGTGCGGCGTCGCGGCTCGCGACAGCACAGCAGCTCGTCTTCACCTCGTACTATGTCACGCAATGTGTTGACGCAGACCAACCGCCACAAAACACCATGACGGGTATACCGGGCGAGATACCGGACTATGGGCCCTCGACTGCTGGCCACGTCTCGTACACCATGCCCGAGTGCATCTCGTGCGGATGCGACACATGTACGGCGACAAGCACGTTCGTCACATCGTATCCGGCCTTCTGCCCAGGGCAGAAGAGCGGGTTTGGCAGCGACAAGCCCGGCTTTACCGAGCAGACTTACACGGTGACGGAGACATATGTCGGTGTTTCCAGCGTGCCGCAGTTTGCTTCGGCCACGGACGTCCCTTTTGGCTTCACAATCTCGGTGGCGACCTGCACGGCGTGCAGCCACGCTGCCAACCAGGGAGGCAACGGCCCCGTGGTCATCGAAACAATGACATATCCGCAGGACAGCACGCCCTTTGCAATCAACTCGGCATGCGCGGAGCAGTGCGACGACGACGCGGCTTCGGTCTCACAGGCGGGTGGGGGCACGACCAGCATGCCGGCGCTGGTGACGGGCAACGGGACGGCGCCACCGGTCTTGGTGACGGTGAGCGGAACGGTGACGAGCAAAGGCCATGCGCGCTGGGCGGCAATCATGTTGGGTTCTGCGGCGATTATCGCCCTGTCCTTGTAGGCAATCAATTGCGGATGGTCGAGCACGCGTTTCTAGAGCGATGATGATGGGTTGCCAGGACACGGATGACGCTTGCGCGTCTGGCGGAAGACGGGGAGGCAACAAATAACACGGTTAGAGGTTCGCTAGTGTTTAGCATCCCCAGACGGTTAGGATACCACTTTGACTTGAGAAAACAAATATTTTGATTGAATGACTGTTCCCCCCCCCTCGTGGTATCAGCTGGTAGTAGGTGAGTGGTGTCTGGCTGCTGCGCGCAAGGGTAGATCGCGCTAGTCTGGCCCCGGTATGTTTCAAAAATAGCTTGGGGAAAAGCGCCGACGAGAGTCACGATTGCACCATGGGGCGCCCCAGGGTCTCGGCAAGTAAGAGATGGACGGTGGCGGGCATGGAGTGGGTGACTCCCGGGGTCGACTCGAGTGAAGTTGCTGTGGTCACGCGGGACATGCAGGAGCTGCCAGTCACTTAGAGTTTGTTTGGCAGGAGGCGGGCGGGGCCGTGGCTTCCGCTTGGGCCCGCCTGCCATCTTCCGCAACCAGACAAGCCCGGCCTGGCCGCAATGTCCAATCGTCATCATCCACAAACTTGGGGCGGGCATTGCTCCGCAGCGCCTGCCTAGCCCATTCCATCCTCAAATTCGACGTCGGCGAAGCATGTATGCCCATCAACGCTGCCTGCCTCTTGTCCGCATGCTATTTCCCCACACACAGCACGATGGGCGATCCTCAGCCCACTCCATCTGTTTCCCTGCCATATTCTGCCAAGTCGTGTCATCATCGACCCGCGAAATTGCCCGCCCGCCTGCCCTCCGCGTCGATCGACATCTTGGCACCCATATGGCCGGATCGCCCTGGCGTTCCCCTGTCGAGGGTCCTCAGGCACTTGAAAGCAGAACGGCGGATCGTCCGCAATCATAGGCTGCCGATCGCGGAATCCAGGGACGACATCTCGAGGGGGTGACAACTCTTTGCAGAAAATGGGCTCTGCGGGCGGCACCAACGTCATTACTCACTGCAACCCAGTCTGGCATCATCCGCCGCGAGTATTCTACATCACAATCACATCACGACTGTGCGTGCTCTGTAGGCTACCCGCCACGACCGCGTCTGTCATGGTCTTTCCGCATGCTGGCTGCTGTGCCCGGCCTTTTAGTGAATCCGTGATTCCATGCGTTAACCTGGTCTGCGGCTACATACTGCCCACCCCCAGAAGGCCCCCTCCCTGTATTCAGTGGAGCTCCGACGGGACTAACCTTCTTTCCAACATCCCTGGCACGGATCGCGAACAAGCGCGCCCGAACAGATCCCCAAAGGGGAAGCCAAGGGTTCCGCCACAATGGGATAGGTGCCAGTAGAGTTACGCCGGGCTCAGAGTGTCAAAGACCTGTCAACGCAGTCAATGGTGAGCCAAGCGGCGCCCTCGCCCCCCCCGCCGGATCTGGCTACACCCAAAGCTTGCAGGAATCATCCAAGTAACCGATCGAGCGAGCGAGCGTGGCTGGACCTTTTGGTTTCCATCGCGTTGCCTTACTTCACTGCCAAGCGAGCGAGTCGGCTCTCGCCCAGAGTCGCACGCGCAAAAACAAGAAGCCACGCTCGTGGTGGCGTCAGGTCCAGTCGCTCGTGACACTTCAAGTATTCAAGCCTGGTGTCAAGGTCCCATGGCAGGTCACAATGGCACACCGCAGTTGCACGACGATATAAGAATCACAAAAGACTAGCAAGCACATAAAAACAACAGATTAAGCTTTTGGGATCTGCAAAACAGAGACTCATCATGAACAATTACAGTAGACACAGGCCTGTAGTAAAATCGCCGATTGCGCCACGGTGGAGTCCGCCCCGGAAAAGATTTCCAGGGTGAGACAGACACAGATCCGAAAGCCACTTCCCGATTGCCATTTGCCCCTTGCCCGGGATGGGTCTCCTTTTCCTCCTCAGCGGCCAGACATGATTTCCAGTGCGCGTCCTCGCGCTCTGGCCAAGGCCGGAGATGTCAAATACAGCCCACCGGCAACTTTGACAAAGGGCCACCTCTGAATTAAGGCCAGTCGAGTTGTGGTACATCTAGCTTTCTCGTATTAAGTCTTGGCATGACTACGTGGCTGCCATATGGCCAAGATGGTGTGAGGAAGCTACGCAATAGTAGGAGCTGGGCATATCCAGTGCGGATCTTATTGTTTCTGTGCCGCTGCTTGCTGTTGCTGCTGCTGCGGTTGCGATTGCGTGAGTGGCGACGGTGCTGGTGCCGATGCTGGCACGGCTGCTGGCTGCGACTGAGGTGCACGTGCCGCTGCAGCTGCAGCAGGCCCAGATGTCATGCCTGTTGCGGACTGCTGTGTCTGTTGCGATTGTTGCTGCTGCTGAGTTTGGGGCAGCACCGGTTGGTGAGGATGCTGCTGCTGCTTGCCCTGCATTGCGTGTGCTTGCTGGTGCTGCTGAGGAGTCGGGCGAGGTCCGGCAGGACTCGGCTGGCGTCCGGCAGCTGCCATTGTCTTCTGAACTCCGCCTGGTGCGGCTCCTTGCTGCTGCTGTTGCTGCTGCTGTTGACCAGCCTGCCGAGCGTTGTTGCCTTCTTCTGTCAGCAGCTTGCTCAGCAGCGGCAGGTCGTCGCGTGCCCGAGGATCGCGCTCGAGGCAGCGCTTAACTGCATTCCATTCACCCTCCTTCATCCGGGCGGCGTGCGGGAGGAGGAAAGTCACTGTGGCACTCGCGAACAGAGGTCCGAGTACCTGGCGGGCTTTCCTCTCGCCTTCGGCCTGCGCCGCCCTCATTGCTGCCGCGTTAGGATCGTGCGGCGCTGTGGCCTGGCTAGGATGGGGCTGCGGCGGTCGTGGTGGTGCATGCTGGGATGGCTGGCCTGGTATCGACGGCGGTGGCACAGGAGTCTGGCTGTATTGGGGAGGTGGTGTGGGATGGATGCCACCTCCCGGAGCTTGAGGAGCGTGAGGCGTCGCCGGAGAATACCCTGGCGTCGCAACAGAGTGGCGGTGTGGTACCGGTGTGCTTTGATCGCTCGTCGTCGGGCTTGCGCCTTGTAATTCGAGCTTCTGCTGCTCGAGTGGTATCTGAGCCTGCTTCTCGTCCCTGAACACGAAAACCATGAGCAGCATAGGCTCACTACGCTTGACGGGGATTTTGTGGTCGTCAATGTTCTGCAGTGGCTCGGGCAGAGGTCCGTCGCCCTCGGAGATTGGAATCAGGTACGTGTCGCGCACGTTGCCCAGCTTCTTGTCGCCGACGACGCCGTATCGCTTCTTAGACTGGAAATACTTGATGACATCGGTGAACTGCTTCTTGGCAATCTCGTCACCTGCGTTCGACGGCGAAAGGCTCGTGAAGATGAGATCGATCTGGTTGTTGTACCGCATGGCACAAAGATATGGCACAGCCTTGTCCTCGGGAATGCGCCCAGCTACTGTCAGAACTGCAGGAATGAGCTCTGTCCATTCAATGTTCTTTGCCTTCTTGAGATCAGCTCCACCGACGTGCTTTGCCGATACCGAGACATCTGCGATGTTTGTCATAACCAGGGGCCCGCTCCAGATGACGTCTGGGTCGACGACGTTCTGTGTCGGTGAATATGGTGGTGATTCTGTGCCGTCCTTGAGCAGGCGATCAACGTCAGCGTCCTCGCCAGGCCCAGCTGATGGAACTTGCGCAGATTGCCGGCGTTGGTGAGTTGCTGAGGGCGAGCGCACGCTGTTGAAGACTTTGCCGATGTCGAAGTTCTGCTGCTTGTTCGATCCAGCTGCTGCTTTTGTGTCAACCCGAAGGGGTGCGCCGGCCGCCGCGGATTTCTCCTTTGGGGCCGCCTCGTCCGTGTCGACATCCATAGCATCTGCGCGGCGTAGTGCAGATGGTGCTTCTTCCGTGACCGCTGTGTAGGCATCGCCTTCCACCACTTCGTCGCCTTTGTGTGTCCTCCTCATCCGCGGTCCATCTTGCTGGATCAGGATGGATTGCTTCTCCGCTCGAGCCTTGAGCTCGGCGTTCTCCTTCTGCAGCTCCTTATTCGCAAGCTCCTCGCCAGTCATGATGACGAATGAAGGCGGCGGCAGTGTCCTGTTAAACAGTTGCGCGGACAAGTCCACGTTGCCCTTGAGGTTGAATACAAGCGTCCTTAGTTGCGCTGCAGCACCGGAATTGGTGCCATGCGCATCATGAAACGCTCGCTCAATCTCGATGGCCAGTCTTTCCGTGACTGCCTTCTTGGTCGTATCGGCTGGGACAGCATACAAGCCCTTTCTCTCTGCTTGTTCGATTGCAACATCCAGCGACTTGAGCAGAGCCTTGGCTTTCTGCTGTCGAACTGCTTCTAGCTCAGCAATCGTCGCAGGAAGGTCATCAGGTGGTGTGTACGCAGGATAAGTAGGTGTTGGTGCCGCTGGCGTCTCTGTCGTCTTTTGAATCTTCGACTGAGGGCCTTGCGAATGATCGCGGGATTTCCGCTTCCCCTTTGAGGACGCTGCTAGAGCATCCTGGGATATATCCTCCTTTTTGATATCTGGGGTTGGGGACAGTTTGTTCTTGTTGGTCGACGAGGCGTTGTCAGGCGACAGGCGATCCTTCTCCTTTCCTTGGGTATCACTGATCCGCTTTCCTTTCCCCTTCTTTCCTTTCTTCTTCTTCTTGTCGTCCTCGTACTTCTGGCGTCGCTCCACCCAGGGCTTCTCTCCCTTTGCGATGGCTTCTAGAGTCTCCTTGTGGTCGTCGGGAGCACACTGCTCGCAAAAGTAGTCTTTGGTCAAGTCTTCTGTGAAAACGCTCATGCCGACGCACACGTTGTGCTGCCAGGCGCCGCACTTGTCGCATGCAATCCATGGCTCGTTGGCATCGTCGTCTTCCTGGGTCGTCGCGCCGCAGATGCACCGTATGACTTCCTCGTCCTCGTCTTGAGCCTCCTCTTTCTGCGACGACTTCTTGCCCCCCTTCTTTGACTGCCGCTTGTTCTTCATGTCGGGACCGTTGCCGAGTTCCTCGAATGCTTTGGTGTGCTGTCCTTTGGTGGCTCTGAAGGATCGGCGCGGTTCTGGATCTACGCGAAAGAGCAAATGTTAGAACAGTATCTAAAGGGCAGCATGTTTTCGAGGCCGCTGAGATAAGGGCAAGGTCGCGACCACGCGGCGCTTGTTCTGGCCGGCGCTCAGGCGCCTGACTTCGGCGGGTGCCCATAAGTGGGAGGCTGGGGTGCTTACCAGACATGTTGATAGCTGGGCTTGCCAGTTCTGTCGCTGGCCGCTGGACCGGTGCGTCCCAAGTCTCGAAGGTATGCCCTTGATGACAAGTACACGACTGGAAGGCTTGCAGTCTGCCCAGATGTCGCGCGCAGCCGGAGGCTTGTCGATACGGCGCGATTACTACTGGGCTGGAGGCTGGCTGGTGGGAAGGAACAAGAGCAGCGCGCAGACTTCAGGCAAACATGACATCTACGAGATTGCAATTCAACTATGGCCAGAACGTGGAGAGGCTTGACAAGATAGCTCTCGTTGCCTCAGGGTACAATCACAGCCTGCGTCTCAACACTCCTTTGCCGTTAGGCTTTGCAGGAAGACTAGCTAGCAGCTTGCGCTCCTTGTTGAGATCCGTGGTAGTTCTTGATGGTGCCGGGGTGGAAGGAGGAAAGTGGGAAGTTGGGTCGCGACACACGCGACAGCTTCGACGTGATGCGACTGGGTGGGATGAGATGGGAGATTGGGAGAAAAGATGGTGCGCGGTGCTCAAGAGCTGTCTCGTGAGCGCGTTGTTCGCGTCTTGCCGAAACAGGACAGATGAGTGGGGCAAATGGAACTGCCCCGAACCGTAAAGAGCAGGCGGCGTCAGCGTCGCAAGGGCAGCAGGACTGAGGGCTTGGGGCGCGATCAATCAGCCGCGCGCCAGGGACCAGAAAATGGGCGCAGGTGGCGAGGCGGAAGTTGTAGATGGTAGGAAACGAAGCGGTGGGCGCTGCCGACGCACTGGCTGTATTTTCTGTTGGTGCGGAGCATGGAGGCGAGGAGGCGGCGGCGGGAGGCGCTGCGTGAGGAGTGCAGTTCTGAGCCTGCCTTGGAACCTGCAGGGCGGGGGTGCTGCAATTTGGAGCAGGTCCTCGGTCGATCGCTGGGCAGCCAGGCTTGCCAGTCCCCAGGCTAAACCATTGTCACCCATAGTGTAAGGAGATACTGAGCGTCCAGAGACTCCAAGTCTGACAGTCGTGTGAATTGCACGCATTACTGGCCTTTGCGAAATCTGCTGAGGGGCATTACAAAGACATGCAACGCACTGCCCATATTGACCTCGAGATCGTCCATGAAGCCAGAGCTCAAGACAATTATCGTGGCTGGCCGAAATCGGGATCGGGCGGCAAAAGGTACTTCGGGAGGTTTTCCAAGGATTCTCAGCATACCAGCCACCATAAAAGACGGGCTACCTACGCTACTTGCTTGCCCTATGTACCTCAAGGTCAGTAGGTACACCAGCGTAGTAGTCATGTCAGGAGCTGTGACATGCTTCGCATAATTACACCTCAGAGCTGACTGCACAGCAAGTGGCACTTGAATGGCGCTGCACTCCAGGCTGCTGAGTCATTCTGGAGGTGCCCCCCCGCTTTGGGGAAGGGCCTGAGCTTGGGCCACAAAAGCTCAAGGTACACGTCTTGGAGCTCTGCCTAGCTCCACCGGGACAGCCGCCAGCGATTGCGTCGACGGGCAGCCTTGGTGGGTGATGCACACTGAGCGACAAGGCGGGCTGCTTCATCCATACATCGACAACCTGCGATCCGGCTGCTGCACCGCAAGTCCTTCGACCAACACGCTCTCAGCACATTCCGCCAAGATATATCGAGCAGTGAAATCACCTTGACTACGCACTTGAACCCGGGGTGATCCTGCGCGACCGACCACGCGCGACCGTCCAACATGTCTCGCCGCTACGATTCCAGAGTACGTCGACAGTGCTTGGCCTAGCTATACAGAGAGCAGCTACTGATGCTCTTGAACAGACAACAATCTTCTCCCCCGAGGGACGGCTCTATCAGGTCGAGTATGCTCTCGAGGCCATCTCACACGCGGGAACAGCCATTGGCATTCTCGCCAAGGATGGCATCGTGCTTGCTGCCGAGCGAAAGGTCACTTCCAAGTTGCTAGAGCAGGACACATCGGCGGAAAAGCTCTATATCCTCAACGAGTACGGCCACTTCTTTCCGCTGGGGTTTGCGGTTGTTTTGTGAATTCCGCTGACTGGCTGGCTGCTCCTCAGTAACATGATCTGCGCCGTGGCCGGCATGACCGCAGATGCCAACATCCTCATCAACTATGCTCGACAAGCCGCTCAGAAGTACCTATTGACGTACAACGAAGATATCCCCTGCGAACAGCTCGTGAGAAGGCTATGCGACTTGAAGCAAGGTTACACTCAGCACGGTGGTCTCCGGCCATTTGGCGTTTCCTTCATCTACGCTGGCTGGGACCCGCAAAGACAGTTCCAGCTTTACCTGAGCAACCCGTCCGGAAACTACGGCGGCTGGAAGGCGACGAGCGCTGGTGCGAACAATGCCAGTGCCTCGAGCTTGCTCAAGCAGGATTACAAGGAGGACTGCACCCTCAAGGAGGCTTGTGGTATGGCTGTCAAGGTGCTGAGCAAGACAATGGACGCGACAAAGCTCAGCAGCGAGAAGCGTAAGTTGTATCGAGTAGCAGCACCACAACCCGCATCACCACTAACGTGTCCCTTCTCAATAGTCGAGTTTGCGACAGTCGGTCAGACCAAGGATGGCAAGATCTACCACAGACTCTGGAGTGCCGATGAGATCACAGCGTTATTGAAGGAACATGACCTGGCGAAGGACGAGAGCTCGGAGGACAAGTAGAAGCATGAAGGAGTGCACGCTGTGTTCTCCATATGACGAAAGATGTACTTGATGAGAAGCAGCAGCTAATGTCTGCCACTTTATTGACGAGCAAGTGGCGGGCTTCATGTCCCCAATGCCACGAAAAGGGTGTATTCCAATGTTGCGGTCAATGCTGGTCTATCCTGTGACCTTTCGTGATCGCCGCCGTGACTCGTGGGCCTCAGCATATCTCGTGTTCTGCTCCATGCTGGTGACTTCTTCTTTGATCTTGTACGTACTCTTGGGCATCAGCTTCTGAAAGGTGGGGGTGGGATACACCAGAAGTAGCCTCATCGGCGGGGCAGGGTGCTCCTTGACCAGCAGGGAGGCGGGCCTGCATTGCACCCTGGGAATTGGCGGCAACTTATTGGCCCCTCACCGCCCAGCCCGCCCCCGAAACCACGACGCTACTCGCGGACGGCAAAGGAGACACATTTCTGGGGGGAAGCTCTCTGGCGCCGACCACATCCTAAGACCTGTCTAGCCTCGTCCCCTTTTGCCTCCAGCAGAGTCCCGGCACAATATCCAAGATCAGCCTCCCGGGATCTTGCCATTCGTCAATCTTGCTCCGGCAACACCTCAAGCACACGCCGTCACCCATTTACACCAACCTCACGATGCCTGCAGGTGGGCTCCAGGTTCCTGTTCGCGAGAAGGCCGGCCTCGGTGCTGGCAAGGGCACCAAGGCTATCATTCTGGTATGTATTATCTAGGGGACTTGGGCTTTCGGGGGTGATGCTGAGCCTGGAGCCGGTCTCTCGTGCTCAGCTTCGTGTCATGTCCTACAATCGAAATATTCGAGCAAATTTACTTACATAACCACCTTTGCTGCAGGTCGGTGGTCCTTCCAGAGGTACTCGGTTCCGCCCTCTTTCTCTCGACGTCCCCAAGGTTAGCATCCATCCCTCGGCCCCAATGATTAGCTACAAGGCGCAACCATGCCACCAGCTGAGCGAGCCATGACAAACTGACACAGCATACCGCTTGCCACAGCCTCTTTTCGATGTCGCCGGTCACCCCATCGTCTGGCACTGCCTCACGGCTATCGCCAAGGTCCCGTCGATCCAGGAGGTCATCATGATCGGATACTATGACGAGTCCGTCTTCAGAGACTTCATCAAGGACGCCGCGCACGAGTTCCCCAACCTCCCAATCAAGTACCTCCGCGAGTACCAAGCCCTGGGCACCGCTGGTGGTCTGTACCACTTCCGCGACGTTATCCTCAAGGGCCGGCCCGAGCGCATCTTTGTCCTCAACTCGGACGTGTGCTGCTCGTTCCCGCTCAACGAGATGGCCCAGCTCTTTGACGACCGGGACGCCGAGGCTGTGATTCTGGGAACACGCGTTAGCGAGGATGCCGCGACCAACTTTGGCTGCATCGTATCCGACCAGCACTCCCGCCGAGTCCTCCACTACGTCGAGAAGCCCGAGAGCCACATCTCCAACCTCATCAACTGCGGCGTCTACCTCTTCAGCACCGAGGCCATCTTCCCTAGCATCAGGACGGCCATCAAGCGGAGAACCGAGCGCCCCCGCCTCGTCTCGTACCCGTCGTCCGAGAACCTCGAGTCCAGCTTCATGGCCGACGACGACGACGAGGAGAAGAAGAACGAGGTCATCCGCCTCGAGCAGGACATCCTCGGCGACATGGCCGACAGCAAGCAGTTCTACGTGTACGAGACCAAGGACTTCTGGCGGCAGATCAAGACGGCGGGCTCCGCCGTGCCCGCCAACGCGCTGTACCTGCAAAAGGCCGCTCAGACGGGCTCCCAGGAGCTCGCGAAGCCCTCGGCCAACATCATCTCGCCCGTCTTCATCCACCCGTCCGCGCAGGTCGACCCGACCGCCAAGCTCGGCCCCAACGTCTCCATCGGGCCCCGGGCCGTCATCGGCCCCGGCGTCCGCGTCAAGGAGTCCATCGTCCTCGAGGACGCCGAGATCAAGCACGACGCCTGCGTGCTCTACTCGATCGTCGGCTGGAACAGCCGCGTCGGCGCCTGGGCCCGCGTCGAGGGCACCCCGACCCCGGTCAACAGCCACACCACCAGCATCGTCAAGAACGGCGTCAAGGTCCAGAGCATCACCATCCTCGGCAAGGAGACCGGCGTCGGCGACGAGGTCCGCGTGCAGAACTGCGTCTGCCTCCCCTTCAAGGAGCTCAAGCGGGTAGGTCGGCTTCAACAACTCGTTTGGTGGCTATATATGCCATTTTGCTTTCTTGTTTGTCGGAATGCTAACTCGCTTTTTCGCGTAGGATGTTGCCAACGAAGTCATCATGTAAAGACGCTCAGTGGTCGGGATCAGTACATGCGGTTGAGTGCACATAATGCACGCGTCAATGAAAAGCAGCCCCTTCGACAGATAGATATTTTTTATGAGCGAAAAAGAATAATAAAAAGACTCGAGTTTCAATGCTTGTTCAGTCTGGTGACGTGCTGTCCCCGTTTCTCTCGCCTGTTGCATATGCAGGATTTGACGACGCTCGTGGTTTGCAGCGCAAGCATGCTCCCGTAGTCATTCGACATGCCAAAAGATTGAAGGACTAGAGCCGGAGAGACCAATATCTGACCTGCAGATTTTGTATTGTGATAAGATTGCTTCGCTAAAGATATGCCGAAAACACGCTACTGCCTACCAATACCGCCATAAATGCTCAGATTCCAAGCCACTGAGCCTGCTCATGTGGTTGCGCTCAACATGACGATGCCTCGGTCTGAGGGAAAGGGGGGAAAAGGCGCATAGGAAAGTCCGTTATCGACAAACCATGAGGTTGCCGGAGCCACAAAAACAATCATTACGGGTATCGTCATCATTAAGATCATCACAGAGAGTGCTGAGAACGTGTCATGCAACGCTTTCACCACCAGCGACACGTTCCCAAAACCTACGCAGTCTCCACACCCGGCCGGTGCCCATTCTCTCATCGCACCGCCGGACGCCTTCCCCTCTCTCGCGTACCTCGCCGCGCCAGACTCCGCCAACCCATTTCCGGAGACCGTCCTTGAGCTTCTCCTTCTCCACAGCTCTTTTGCGTGCGACGAGGCCCGGCGCAATGACAGACCCGCCGACACATTCTGGTGGCAGGACACCGCGCTGCACCAGCGACTCTACAGAAGGACGGTGGGGCAGGCGTCGTGATAGGCGGATGGCGACCAAGTTTCGGCCCAGGCGCCTGGATGCCTCTATGGTGTTGGTGAGCACGATGTGCCGTGCAATCAGCTCAGCGAGAGTTGGTCGCGAGGGAGACGTCAGGAGCGGCGGGAGCGTCGTCCGTACTTGCTGGAGTCGCAATGCGTGCAGTATCGGCTGAAGCGACAGTGTGCGTAGATGATGACTGGCCTAACCCGCAAGATTAGTTACAGTTCGACATTCCCGCATTATCATCAGACGCATGTCCGTCGACCCCGTCAGATGTGAACCTCAAAGACCGGCAATGTTGCTGAACACGCAGGCAACAGACTGTGTCACCAGGGCGAATATCATTCGAGCTGGGGCGAGGCTCAACATGTATGGTTTCCGCAATGAGACCCGTCAAAGCCCGTGCCTCCCGTGCCTCCCAAAGGGCTCGAGGTAATTCACCATCTTCACCACCAGGGGCCTGACAACGACATACAAAAGCTCTCTACATACCCGAGAAGTCGCGAGTAAATCACAAACGTCCAGATAGCTGAAAATGTGTGTCAAGATCTCATTTGGCATGCTGTCAAGCTCAGCATGGCACAGGCCCCAGCTCGAAGCTGTCCACGGACCTTGTCTTACAGATAATTGAAGGGTCTCTTGTGCTGACGACGTGCTCTGCTCAGCTGGCGGCATCGACATGGAGCCGTTCGAGACAGATTCGGGGGCGGGTAGACAACCGCCGGAACTTTCGGCACGGCCCATCAGAGAGCCTTGGTACAAGCCTTGATGATGTTTCTCAGAAAAAGCAGCCATCTTGGCTATTCTTCTTCCGAGGAAGGAGGCAAAGGTTGGGCATCAAGAGTGGTACTGGTGAGAAGGACAGCTCAATGCAGTACTTGTCCCTTCAAAGTACCGCCCGAGTCGCGAGGACGAGCTGTGCTTGCAGAAGCTGTACTGCAGGGCGCAGCTGCCTTGCAGTACCTGCAAGCCTGGGTAGGGATCGCGCAGAGGCAGAAGGGGCGAGCTTGGGTGGCGATCTGTGCTGGTAGGCGGTATGTCTGTCGTTGAGTCGAGTGTCCGGGGATGCGCAGCTGCCGACGCCCGAGCGACCGGGGACAAGGAGGGGAGTGACACGATGTGCTTTCTGGATAGAGGCACAGGACGCTCGAAGAGCTGTGGAGACGAAGACGGCGGCGATGGCGGAGGGCAATTCAGAGCTGGGATCTGGCCAGGATCTAGGATGGAGAGATCCTGGTGTTGGGCGGACGGACGGGGAACGCCGTGGCCAGGTCGCGCGAGACGGAGCGTGAAGAGGGCCAGGTGGCAGCCAGCTCATCAGGCGCAAGTGAGTCGCAGCGGACATGCAGAGGATGACAACGATGTGAAATGGCGAGAGGAGGAGCGGCGAGGTTGCGGCAGGGATGCGCTGGGATGCTGGGACAGGATCGAGGCAGCCTTGCATGGCGGCCGAGGCGCGCGTCACTCAGTGGTGCGACGCCTGCGTGGGCTTGGAGTCACTTGACAGCGTCACCCGGCGGGCAGGAGCCCTGTCCGCAGCGAGACACCTGCCACGCATCAGGCAAGCCATGCACACTTGTCGTCCATGCTTGCGGGGGGGCGTCACGTATGTACGTCCGCAGGGGCATTGGTGATGCGCTGTCGCGGTTGCTTTTCTCGACCGTCGGGGGCTCCTGTCTAAGGTAAAGGTACGTATTTCAAGTACTTTGGGAGGCATCTCGTGGTCGACACCGGCCTGAGGCTGCAGGCATCAATCCATTGGCACGCCAACTCTGGCTGATTTACCTGATCACGCCTTCCCGGGTGCGTGCCTACCGCGCTCATGCGCACCATCCACGGACATGGATTGATTGTCCAAGGGTTGCCCATCACATCTTGGCCACGCGCTCAAGCGACGACTACCGCTGCAAAGGGGTGCCCTCGTCTCTTCTTCGTCTTCTTTGTGTTGCACAAAGCAGGCTAATTACGTACATTCCAGCACCCACGCCCTTGACACACCATGTTTCCCCACAATGCGACCGGACTGGCTTACACGCGCCGCAGCTGGGCTCCGTCTGCAACGCGACAACCCGGGCGCCAGAGAAGCGCGCGCTACAGGAACGAGACAAGCACTGGTTGCTCGCACTGCAACCGCCAGGGCCTGACCAGGTACCTCTGCACAGGCCGCACCAACGTGCCGAAGCACTGACGCACAACCCCCACGAACACGTTGGGGAAATCGACATGGGTATGGCCGTGCCTGTGCCCAACCGCCGTCATTGACACGCACGAGCTGCAGTACATACATGGCCGGGTAGCACATCCGCGCTTGGCCCTTCCTTCCCTGCCCGGCCGGGTGAAGTCCGCCTTGCCAATTTCACCGACGACACAGCCGTCGCTTCGTCCCCAAAACACGCCCGCTATTATCACGCCCATTGTAGCATCCTCGCCAGGTTGCCAACTCGCCCCCACATGACACGGCTGCAGGCAGATCTCACCGTCAACTGAGCTCGTCTGGTACTTTCTTGTCGGTATTCCGAGTCGAACCGGAGCTCCAGCACTCATATCAGGTGCCGCAGCAGTCCATGGTCGCAATGCATGAATCACATACCAGCTCTCATGCAGTCCAATGCCATGTACCTGACATGAAGACAACGTGCTTGCAGTTACCGCGCAAGGATCCCCGGGCATCGATCGAGTGACGTGTACGCTGTCCTCGGTCTGATCCGTGGGGCATGCGCGGTACTGCATGGGAACAAGGATGTTTACACCTGCAGGGAACGCTGCGAACAGGTTGCAATCAGGCGGCTTGCTGGATCGTTGACCACTGGCCCCAGTTTGCGTCGTCTGGCTCGTTATTCCCGCTCTGCCCGCAGATGTGCCTAGCCATGGGTTGCTTCAATTCCCATCAAAACACGATTGGCGAGCCGGCTCTGATACGCATTTGGAATCTGGACCTGGTGGCGCTGGTCGTCGAAAGATGTCTGCCTCTGGAATCGTACCCACAGCCTTGATGGGCCGCACCTGCGACTTTGGATTTACCCCCGTCGTCCAGAACTACGAGGAGAACCCCAGAGCTGCATGCTCGCAAGAGCGCCTCGTGGTGATTGACTCTGCCGGAGCAACCATCATGTTTGATGACGAGATTTGGCTGTTTGCAGAGCAGTTGCGAAAGACCTATTCACGAAGTTGTGTTCAGAGTGCACCAGACACTTTTGGTTTGCGGCGTGAGTGCTGCTATCTCTCGACCCCCGCTGGATATTCTTTGCACGATCGTACAGTCCAATATCATGTACGTGGCAGCAGTCTCGCGTGGAAATGCGACTATAGCAAGGACGACCAGGTCGAAACTGAGCATTCCAATCCGAAGTGCCAGGGTCCCGTCAAGACAGTCGACTGGCGCCCGCAGTCTAGAATTGCGCCTAATAGATCTTGGCAACGATCCAAGCCATTTTTGCCCTCCAAGGCATCAATGGGCGGGCGGGTTGAGCTGATGGAGCTGAGGGCGTTGTTGGTGGCCCGCGACTATAGGCCGCTTTGAGCACGTTCCACCATTAGGGTTAGCTCATGATCCGGCCAATGAGGAGACCCACCCCACTCCTACCCTTGCATCAACCACTTGGACAGCCTTACGAAGCGCATTTTCTCCCAAATCAGGGCGCCCGAACTCAAGGAGCGGGTGTCGTGTGGATCGAACGGGCAAGACTATTCAAGATCTTGCTTGCCTGTAGCAGAAGGCCGGTCTGCCTGTAAGCCTGGACCGGAGTGCAACGTTCTTCCAGGTCCACAGGACGAGGTCTACTCTACCGTCGTATCGCAAACATCCCGGATCCTTGTCACAAGCTCGGCATCATCTAGCGTGCTCGAAAACCGATGCGTGCGGCATGGTGGCGTCTGTGGCATGGTTGGACCAGCAATCTTTTGCCCGGGAACAGCGCATTCACTAATCGCAAGGACCGTGCACAGCACGAGTCTAACATGACGACAGGTTGTGCACTGAGGGATGCCTGTAGCCCGACGGTGGCTCTTCCAGAGGCCTGATCTCGGCCTAGGTGAGGAGGGCGAGGTATTGAGACAAGGTTGGCAAGCCGCCGAGAGCTTATCTCTCTCGTCCACATGTCCAGTGAAATAGGACAGACCACGAGCATCCGTCTGAGACGGGCATGGGACATCAGTCACGGGAGTGCCGTGAGACAACAGCATTCGGTGAGGCTTTCCAACATCCCTGGATGTTTCGGGGAAGCGGTACGGCCCGCTTGCGAGACATTCCAAGACAGCCCAGAATACCTCACTGCCCCCCTCCTTCAGCTCCGGCCACAGCAGGGCGTTCGGGGGGCGTTCACACAGTCGGAAGCATTTCACCCAGCCTCCCCAGGCTCGGCCGGTTGGAGCTCTGACTAGGATGACCTGAATAGAAACGCTGCCTGTTGTACAGAATCATGCGACCCGGAGTTGAGAGCTACAGCAGCGCTTGAGCCGCCTGGGTGTGCATGGATAAATGGCCTTGTCTCGTTTCGCAGCCACTTCCCCGTCAGACGCCCGTCCATGCCTAATCACCTGACAGACCCTGCTCTTACGGCATGGAGAAGCGACTGAAATCCATGCGTCTCACCGAAATACAAAAGCTACGTGTGCACCATCGACGCCTTTCCATCCTAGTCCATCCCCTAGCTTCTCATTTGTTCTGTTGTCATCGCTCTCCCGGCTCACAAGCATCAAACGGAGTCGAGGCGACCATTAAGAGCTTGACAACACAGCGGCTATTGGCGTGGCAAGTTGCGAAATCACCAGCCATTTCTCGAGAGCGTGGATTCTGATCAAGTCCACAACGAGCAGGGCGTCATTGCGAAGCAAGACCATCCCAATCAAGGAAATCGTCGGCGAAGGTCGAGAGGCATGTGTCGGTGCCCAAAGCCTGGGGAAATATTGAGAGTCTACATGCCCTTAACAAAGCGTCAGATCAGGATTGGACTAAACAAGTTGATGTTGCGATGGGCTGATTCTAGGACTGTCCAAATTGCCATCACGCATACTACGGCCTCTTTTGTGCTCGGCTGCCTGCAATCACGCGAAGCCAAACGTGGCGAAAATTCTCTGGTTGTCATAACCACATCTCCAGCCTCAAGTAGATTGCCGCCCACATCACGATGAAAGTTAACCAGATGGCGATCAGGCATCCTCAAGGGTACATGCCTAGACTGTCAGACCCACAAGATGCCCCATGGTGTTCCCAGAACGACTTTCTTTTCATCGCGTGTAGTATTGGGATGTCCTGAGTACTATTGGCTTGACGGGCAACGAGAGATGGCGAGGAAGAACACGAGACGTCATTCTTCCAAAATGGGAGGCTTTAATCAGCACCCAATGACGCTGAGAGCGATGAGGACCCCCGATGTGGGTACAGGGTCCGCAATCAAGCAGTTCTCTGCCACATGATGGCCTGAATTCAGTGGCGAGGCCTGATCTTGGGTCTCAGATTGGACAAGCAAGACCTGGTAATGCGACCAAGGGCGGTTCGACTGTCTCAGAGACTGCTTGAGGTGGAATGCTCGGTTGTGACGAGGGTCGCAGGTGATGCGACCTCTCGGCCAAAGATGTAGGGGTCAGCGCGAACTGCTCCGAGTTGGGCGACAGCTACGAGATAGCCCACCAGGGCCGCAGCAGACAAGGCCAAATTGGCGCCTGATATCGTCTACAAGGTCACTGCACACCTCACAAATTTCTCTTTGGACCGAGCCATGGACAGTATCAGGATCGAGAGAAGCACTAGGACAAGGCAGTCGTGCCGATTATGTTCTCGCGTGTAAAGTCGTCAATTGCCGCATAGGCTCCGTTCTGGCCCTGACGAAGGATATCTGTTGGTCTCGTGCACGATGTTGGTTGTTGCTCAGCTTAGCATCCTTGTCACGTTGCGACTATACCGGGATCTTCCTTGATGGTAGGCGCAAACAAAACCCGCTGCTGGCTGGGTTCGCGACCGAGCAAAGACAGATAACTCTTCCACAGCTTCCCACTCGCAATCTCCCGAACGACGGCTCCCGTTGCCCGGAAGTAGAAAAGTGCTTCGTGAGCCGGCAGCGCCCACCGCATGGCCATCCGCATGTGGAAATGGTCCCGAGCAAGGCGGAGAGCAACAGACGCACGATATCTACTTGGCAAGACAATCGAGACTTCTGCCACATGGCTCGTTCGCTCTCGGCAGCTTGCAGCTGCCATTCGTACATGTTGCGTGGGGTCCTTCCGGGCGCTGCTTGTTCGTGTCAGTGTCACCATGGCACGACAGGCACGAGCACCCTTCGGCAGATTGAACTCCCAAGACTGTGAAACCCTGCCAGCAGGAGAGAGAAAAACGACAAAGCATAGCCCAGGTCTAGCTCTACGCGCGACGCGGAGAGAGACAGCAGCCTCTCCGAAGCAGGCTGCGGCTGCACCCGGGTCTCTTACGTAGCGGTGCTGTGGATGTTCGTATCTTCTTGCAGATGGACACATGTACTGTCACACACTGGCATGCAGACACGCATACAGTCCAGTCCACACAACGCGCCCACGCCCATCATGCTTGTCCCCCCTTTTTTGCCGGCTGATTTAGGCGAGACAAAGCCACTGAAGAATTTCCCTGGGGGTGTGTGGCGCTGGGCACTGCCACGTTTGTGCATTACTGTGAAGCGGCGGATGGACGGCAGCAGGGTGATTATGTTACGGGGCTTTGACACAACCGGACGACCAATGTCTGTAGGGCACTCATGCATAATGTGCAGTTGTATGCTAGAGTCTTCCAGCTGTCTGCTGTGCGCCTCTGCGCTGCTGGAACCGGCCTGTGCTAGACTTTTGTCTCTGCTCTCTCTCCATATCTTGGCCATTTCACCTGGTCTGTTGCCCGGTGCCATAAACGGGTTGGACCACGGGAAGGCGGTTGTTTTCTGGCCAACACAGCCACAGCAACGCAATGGATTGTGCCACGCGTCGACCGTTGGTCCGTTCTGAGAATCGACGATGAGGAAAGACGTACCGCCAGTCGCCCTTCTCATGAGAACCACCGAGAATCACCCAGACACAGCCCAGCTCAGACTCTCTACGTTCAGTCCCGAACCCAAGAACCGCCCATGGCCAGATTGGCCTGTCAAGGTTGGCTGGCTGGCAGCTGCGGGCCGTTATTACTTGGTACAACCCCGTTTCGGAGAATTAAGCAAGCAAGCGCCCCCCGTGTGAGGCGGCGTGGCCACCCTTCCCCTTCCGTCCCCGCCGAGCTTGCCTGCCACTGGTGTGTGTGTTTGTGTGTGTCTCAGTTCAGTCGTGACACCCACATACCTGAAAATGCCTAGCTCAACGCCAGCGACTGGTGAGAAAGGTGCGTTACATGCTACCGACGGGACACTCTCACCGTTTTCCCCATTAGTAGGAACGACCTTAAGGTTATAGGGGGGTTTGCTGGGCTGGGGCGGCGGCGGCGACTGATTTGCGGTGTGGGCGGCGGTAAGTGGACGCGGAACGGCGGCTACAGCGGGCCACGGCGTTCACGAGGTTTGGCGGCGCCCACGGGTAAGTGTGTCCCTCTCCCCTCTTGGCACGGCCGGGTCTCGTGTTGTCGAAAACCGGCTTTTCACACTGCGTGCTCGGGTCTTCTTGTGGAGAGCCATGGGGGACCAAATCTCGCCTGCCTCCTGAGTGGGACATTGGCGTGAGTGGGCATGAATGCAGAGTCACTGCCCGTGGGACGTGCCGCAACCGCACGAACGGTTTGAACTGTGATGGTTTGCTCTTGGGACAACCGTGAGAATGTGCTGTACCTCAGGATTTTAGGCCATGGCTGGGGCTGGTCAGCGTTAACACCGTCATGTGTACATGCCTTGCTGGATCGTCAGTTTAGTTCGGCATGTCAAGTGAGAGAAAAAAACAGACATATCCTTCCTCTCCGGTGTGCGTGTGTACACACGCCACTCTACCTCGTTCCAATGATCCAACATAAGGATCTTTCCGGCGGGCGGGCGCATGATTGTTGCATACACGATGCGGCACATGTCCTTCGGCCTGCCTGCCATTCTGCCCCGTGTGTCCCTCTGTCTGAAGCTGACATGGGACCGACCGGTCCCGTTCAGTATGCCTTTCCGTCTTTGTCTCTTGTCTCTGTCCATCTGCTCCCCCTTTTCCAATCCCTGTGTTCAAGACTAGCCGGAGCCATGGCCTGTTGTTGTCTGCCCGCATATGTTTCCTCCTTGCGCGACGAGCACGACTGCTGGGGCCCTCTGAGCGGGTGTTCAATTGCACAGGCAACTTACACAGGAAATTCACGGACGTCGGGCCTTGTTGGCATCGCATACGTGAGTGGCGTGTGCCGAACCAGGCAGAGATTTGCATTCGCGCGCGCGTAAACATCTCCATCTGAATCAAGCATTGTGGGTATCATTCATGGGCTGAACCTAGAAACATAACTCTCGCGCCTCGAGCTCGATGGCCGTCCTACCCCACAGTCGGGAGTCGGAGGCCGTTGCTCAACGCTTTCAGAGCATTTGTCACTGCTCCGCCCCTTCTCCTGACGACAAGGCGACAGGGAATCAGGAGGACCGTATCATACACCGTATCTGCAATATTCCTTAGCGGCGATGGAGAAGCCGAGAAAGCTGTGATGGTTGTCGCTACTCTGATCAACCTGGTGCTCATGCATGCAGAGGACCACACCGGTCAGCGCAGAAAGAAGAAACCGGGCTACCGAATGAGCAGAAACTGGAAAAAGAAGAGGCAGGCTAGCAAGGTCGCGTAGCCTTGCAGACAGTCCATCGAGTGTTCGAACGTTGTCGTCGGTGGGTGCATGTGAGTGCTGTCCATTTGGCTAACGCCACGCTCGTTCAACACGCCTCTCCCAGCGGGTGTACCTGCCTGCCCTGGCCGACAACGATACATTCCTGACAGGGAGGCGTCCTGAAAGGACGCAAGTGCTCAGGAGGGGCCTGCAAGGATCGTCGTCGCTGCCGTCATCTGGGCCGCTACAACTGGCCGCCGAGGCGAACGCTTTCTCGCGGGCTGCATGATCGCAGTGGTGGTGGTGGTGTGATGAACTCCTGCAGCAGGTGTCGTGTGTGCTGGCAATCTTTCTTCGCATATGTAGTAGGTAGGAAGAGAATTGGGGCTGTTCATCGTCAAAGAGGTGTGACGCATTGTGCATCAGAGGACGTGATCGTGGTCCCGTGACATGCGGCAATGGCGAGTGCAGGACGACATGGGCCACGACGGTACAGTGGGTTGTGAGCTAGCAGCGGTAATCCCCCATACAAAAGGAGAGGGAGTGAGATGAAGAAAGAGCCAAAGGGAGCGATTGGTGTACATGCAGTGTCCAGGATCAAGGGTCTTTGTTTCGAGAACAAGTCAAGCGCTGCAAGTTGCAACACAGGCGAAGGGATGTTTGCAGCAGACTGCATGCATGTCGAGAGTCGGCCTGGGCCCCCCCTGGCAAGCCAGCTGGGAATTCTTCAGTGCCGACCTTGCATGGCCCCTGATTCCGCGCTGCCCTTTGCTGGTCCATGGCTTTCCGTGATTGGCCTGGGGTGCGTGTGGTTGTGCTTTGCGGGCGATTGTCAACGCGCAAGGCGCGGCCGAGTGAAAACAACGGCCTGGTCAAGGTGGTCTTTGTGTATCCACCATGACGACTGCGAAGGCGCGAGCATAGTTAGACGCGAACCGGTGTTTTGCCTTTGTTCGCGCTGCTGAAGAGAAGGTCGGATTTTGGGGTGATGGCCCAATCGCGAGGCCGGTTGGGCTCGCGGGCCGCTTTTCTGGTCAACTTGGCGTGTACCTTGCAAGATCGTGCCCTGATCTGATACCTCGCGATCCTCGGCCAGGAGTTTCCCAAGGCCCGAGTAGCCTGCGCCTGCATGATGTATGTATGCGTGTGTGTGTGTCTGTCTGTCTGTCGACTGCATCGCCGGCATGGGCAGGCATGGATGCCAGGCAGATGCAGGGGACTGATGGCGGCGTTCGTGGTTGAATATGGAAACCGTCTGGGGGAACTGTAGTCGACGTGGCACACAGACAGTTGATTTTGGCCGAAAAAGGGGGGTCCATGACAAGTTGGGCAGAATGTGTGCGTGTGCGTTTTTTTGCTGCCATGCAACCCCAATGACGGGATGGGTCTGGCTGTGACGGGACCCCCATATTCGTGGCCGGCATGGCCTGGTCGCTTTGCTGGATTCCCCAGACCTCGAGGTACTTGCTCGAGACTTGCAAGTATACTTTCGTTTTGACGCACGCTGTCATCGCACCGTCGTCGGGTAGTCATGCGTTGAGCGGCCGACTGCATCTGCCTCCCGTCCACTTGTGACAAGATGTCTATATCAGTGTTACCGTGCTCGATGACAAGAGAGGAAGGCAGCACTGTATATAAGGTTGTCTCTTCTGCGCTCAAGTCGTCCACAACTTTCGGGCCAGAGCAGGATTCGTATAGCACGACAGAGAAACCTTCGACTCCTGGCTCCGCGTCTCAAACACCACAACTGCAGTCGACTACTTTCGCTGTTGGAGGAACAAAGACGACGACAAAGAGGTGACCCAACATATCCCGCCGAGAGCTGACCCTGCGGCGTGCGGAAACCTTGGGTGTTCTGGCGAAATCACAAGTCACTGTCAAAGAGGTAAGCCCCCGATGCGTATATATACCCAGACACCAGTGGTCGGCTTGTCAATCAAGCGTTGTACACTGAGCGTGCTCTGATTGCAGAATGCTCATGACTCGCGATGGCAGATCGTGGGATTGCAAGTCAGAAGACGGTCCAAATCGACAAGGAAGACTGGGTCGAGGCGAGAATCCTACAACGACCCGAGCATCCGACCACTGCGATGTGCTTCTACGATCAGAAGACTTGGGGGTGCGGCTATTGGAAATGGGCTGGGTTCAGACAACAATGCCCGAAGGAGTACCGCACAGGCGAGACCTGTGGCCTCAAGCTTGTCTACGAGTCGACCATCGTGGGTGCGCAGTGCAAAGTCTGCGACGCCATCGACAAAAAGAAGCGCAAGTATCAAAAGAAGACAAACGACATGGCGCGATGGAAGGACGACCCGGCGCAATGGGCAAACTACGAAACCGCCGAGGCGGATGCAGCGAAAATCTACGACGAGTGGACCCAGTTGATTGCAGAGCACAACGAGGTCACGATGGTGAGGAGGAGGCGAGACTGATGGGATGCAGCGAGGCTTGCTTCGAACCAGCCGCGGCTTATGGGCGGACTCCCACCTTTGAGCGTGATCCTGGAGATGGACGAAGCAGAAAATGGACTTTGAGGAATCGATTAATTTTAGTCCTTGGGTGGGAGATTGCCTCTCAAGCTGGTGTGTTTTGGGTTTGTTTTCCGGCGCAAGGTGGCTTTCTGTACTTCGGAGTCGATCGGGGTCGAGGGATTGGATTGGCTGTTGTAGGCCACCTTTTAAGGATCTTGGGACGACCAGGGACATGCCTTGGGAAATGTTAAGTGGTTTCCGAATACTCCTTGGGCCGTGATGTGACGGATGTGCGTCAAACCTCCAGAGGACAACGTGTGCCGCACAGGTGCTGCTGAAGGTACAGTTCTCAAGACACTATTGTCGAATGGCCCGCCCTGTCTTCCAGGTGAGCAAAGGCTACAGCGGGTTTTCCCGACGGCTCAGTGTTGTACCGAGCACTCTCCCGTGGCTGGACAAGGGTAAATTAAGCCCAGCGAAGAATCGGAAATCTTAACATGCCCAAGCACACAGCAAAGTAGGCAAGCCCCAGCCTCAGCCTCGGAGTGGCGGCCCATCAGGGGAGCGTGGATGGCTGAACGATGTCATAGCACCACGGAGCTGGGTAATGACTATCAAGAAAACAGTCACCAATGTCTTCTTCCGACAGAAGACCGTACGGGAACGCAGAGCGGTGTCAAACATGCCCCTCCCACCCTCAGTGATCTTAGGCTTGCTGCTGGGAACGGAGAACAAGGTGCCATGTCATGCTCAGCGACCCTACCTACTCGGCGTCTCCACTGGGGTCAGCAGGGCGCACAGACTCCCGTTACTGCCTCCCGGGATCATGCCTGTAAAATTGGACTGACAGGCAACCTGGGTAGAGTCCATCTTCCACGTCGCTCGATGGACGGATGTATTGACGACCAATGTTGTGTGAGAACCTCACCGAAAAATGATGGACTGGCGGGCGAATGGGGTGACGACAACACCGCCCAGCAACCAGGAAACCAATGCGAGGCGAAAGGTTAGTCAAGGCTAGTGCCCGGTTTCTTCAGCAGCTCCCACCATCGCCTCTTTTGAGATTAGTTGTCCTGGGGCCGACTGAGCACGTGGTTTCGAGTCAATGGGTCTCTCAAGCGTCCTTGGTCGCTGTGGGCAGCCGTTTGCCAGGGGTTGATTGGACTCGGCCAGGGCTTCGTGGTCAGGAATGGCCTGTCCTCGCAGAAGCGGCGCATCGGCTGGCCCCATGCAAGCCATTGGTCCCGCAACTTGGCATGCTCTCTCTCGAACCAGCATCAGAGTGCGTCCCGTGGTGAGCTAGACGTAATGGTGTGGGGTGCGATTATGCAGCCTTGGTGTATCGCTCATCTTTTGTGGACTCTTGCTGGTTGTCCAGCCTCGGCGTCGTCGGACTTCTAGAACGTGAAAGCATACAGGACTCCACCAGGTACACGAGGGCCATCGTTCCGGGAAAGTCGTCTCTGCGTATCACCACAGTCTTAAATTTCCATTTTGAGCTGTGAAATCTTGTGACACCATACGGCCGTGGACATTCTAAGTTCTAGGTGTGCCCGGAGATCATCTCGTTCATCAATCGGCGTTGTGGGATATGAAACAGCATGAAATTGTTGGGTTGTGTTGGTAGAGTAGCACGGCGGTCATATTAAGCTAAAGCTTTCGCAGCATCTGCGAAGGTCCCTACGAGAGGCCCGCCGGCCTCCTTGATTGTTGTTTGTCCATGTTGGAGCTCGATGTTGTCCTCGTCGTCGTTGACTGTCCACTCATAACTGACATCTGCTGGGTCGGCCTCGTCGCTGCCATCGTCGGAGGACAGCTTCGCCAGGATGTTCTGGTAACGCGAAACGCGCATATCTTGCCTGGAGAGCATGGCTGGGTGCAATCTTTGCGCTTCTTGAGGAACAACCTCGAAGACGTCCACGAGATTACTGTTCAGGGTCAGTCAGCGGCTTTCTCGTCCCATTGGCTCCTCGTGGAGGACCGGTTTACGATCGGAGGGGCGGGGGTGCATACTTGGACGTTCGCGCGACTACTCTCTGCAGAGCCTCCGTCTCACGCTGAGACTCTAGAGGATCGGCCTGCGCATGGAGGTGCTGGTCGCCAAAGCTTCCATATTGGTTGTTGTTCGCTTCGTCTGAGAGAAGTCGGGATAGATCGTCCTACGCTCGCCGTGTCAGAAGTAGACGTCATAGAGGTTAAGGTGACCGTGATCCATTACCTCGTCGTACGAGTCCTCGCCACGCCTGCCCAAGCAGGACGCACAGATACCCATGTTTTGAAAGAAAGAGCGTATAGGGTCGGGCTACAATATGAGACTGGAAACACTCGGCCGAGAACGGAGGCTGTCGGGGCGTCGTCCCAGGAGAAAGGTGGTCTAAACCATTAAGGGAATGTCGGCGCTCGTGGAAGGATCGAGGCTGTGGTTTGCGTGGGCGGTAGCTACTGTCGCATGTTGGTGCAGGCACTCGGTCGTGGCTGTCGTTGATGCCCGAGCCCTCTGGAAGCCCTGGGTTCTGCACTCTCGTGCTCGTCTTGCGCGCGCGGACGGGTCCGAGGTTGTCTGGCGCTCAGGTGGTGTATCGCAATGTCACCCAGTCACCCAGCGTGACGCATTTGTTGTGATGGAGGTTTGCAGGATGCATGCACCGCCCGTCATGTGGAGCCCGAGGTTGCCCAGGTGCAGCTGCCCAGTTGGGTGCCCAGGCACGTACAAGCTTTCGCAGATGGCAGCCCCGTCTGCCAGCTGGTCACGACAATTACACTCGACCCGACGGACCACGGTGATTCTTCAAGCCCCCCCCCCCATGTCGCGCGCCAAGGGTCAAGGTTCACAAGGCCCGGCCCGTTGTTGGTGGCACAACCAGACTACTGGGACGCCAGCCTTGCCCACCAACCTTCATTACTAACTGGCCGGCTGATGGAGTGCTCTGATTAATTAATTATTGGAGTGCGTGTCAATGGGAAGGGGGGAGGAGGTCTGCCCAGCTCGGCATGGGGAAGCTACGGAGGACAGCTCACACCAGATGCACGCTCTGGTCACGGTTCCGCCTCCACTGCCTCCCAATCCAGCACCTCTCGCACACGCCA
The DNA here is from genome assembly GCF_020744255.1 of Microdochium trichocladiopsis. Lineage (NCBI taxonomy): Eukaryota > Fungi > Ascomycota > Sordariomycetes > Xylariales > Microdochiaceae > Microdochium > Microdochium trichocladiopsis. The sequence goes on from NW_025763550.1 coordinate 2,639,963, forward strand.
TGCTGGCTCCAGAGCGGAATTCCCGCGTGCATAGGCTCACTCCTGGTGTCCGCTCTTAGCCAGCTTCGTTGCCATGCAATGTCGAGGGGCCAGCGATGCCCAGCTGGGCCCCTTTCGGCGGACTAGGACACAGCACGGCTGCTTCCCCGGCTCCGCGACCATGAGGATGACTTGCTTGTCTAGAGCGTTGAGCCACCACACAAAGGGAGCCGTCTCAACGATATGAGATCAATGACGCGAGGGCAGAAGTATCCGATGCGACAGCGGCAGACACGTGCGGGCAGTCATGGCAATAGAAGTTCCTGGCTGTCCAACGCACCGACCGTCATGACCACCGCTGACCTGACCGAGCCAGATCCATGGCGTTCACCGGTAGCCACGCGTCTAGCCTCCTCTTCCAAGGCGTGTGACGCCTCGAGTCACCCCAAGGTACATCAAAAGCAACTCGTCCGAAAGTGACAATCGTCGCTTGCATTTGACATGGAAGGTGTCGGGCAGAGAGTTGGGTAACAGGGGGTGGGCCGCACGCCACAAACTCACCTGCTTCGCCCTGGCCGCAGGACGACCGCTCCAGCGCAAATTTTTTCGGCTCGGAATGGTCTCCGGTCATGAGATCCCTCGCATCAAAGTCCTCCTGCCCGACGAAAGATTCCGCTCGTTCGGCTGGAATAAAATAACACATCAACCTTTCCGCATCGAGCACCGTACCTTGAACAAGTCCTTCAGACATGGGCAGTTGATGAATCTGCTGCCTCGTGATATACCACACAAAAGCAATCAGCATGTGCGGAAGCTGTCGGGGGTTTCCGGACTCCAGTAGATCCGAGCGCAGCCACCGACCTTGTTATTGAGCCGGCCTGACTGATATCCAGGCTCGAAGCCCGAAACCCCTGCAAGCCAAGGCGTCGGTGCTAGCAGCAACGGGTTTCCTCCAATCCGGCGCACCGGAAAAAGGCTGTGCCTAGCCGTCGTTGAAGAGACATGGTGGCCTCATCAGATGATCTACATTTACATTTCAATGAGTGCCGGGAAATGGCACCAGGTCTTTGATTGTCATTATGCGGAGGGGAAACTCGGTCGAAAACGCTCGGAAGATGGCAAGAAATGATGCTACATCTGGTGTACAAGAACGTCCGTCGTGCCCCGTACGCTCTACCAAGATACAATGCTGGCAGCCCCCCTGACATTATGGTCGGCGTGTAAAAGACCCTCTTTTGGTGGTCATGTGTGTCTGAATGCTCGCCTCACCCGGATTCTATGCCGATCCTCGGAATTCAACACGACAACATTTACCCGGTGAGACACAACGGCTACCACGTGAGACAAGGTATACGCCTTGCGAGGGACCTGCCTGGCAAGGATCAAGGTTGACATGAGGAGACTGGGGGCATGCACAAGTAAAAGCTACAGGGCAGGTCTTATGGTGCAGCTCATTCGGTGGAAGCAGCGCTGTTCTTCAGCGTGCTAGGACGTCGAGCACTGGTCTTATTCTGCTGAATGAACCCACTGATGGGCCAGCTCCCCTGGTCATTCCAAAATCGCTTCTGGTAATAATGGCAGGATTCCGCCTCCAGTCAGAATTATTACACTCTCCCTATCAGCATTGTAATCGCGCACTGGGCATCGGTATGTCCGTCCGCTACACAGGCCTGAGCTGGAGACCACAGTCACCCTCTAAGGCTGCAGATACCGAGACAGCCATGGCCGTACTGCTGAAGCATAAGCCTGTCAACATTCTCTCTCTACGAAACTCGAGAAAGCATCGTGTGCCACTCACCGACAAAAAAAAAAGACGACGACTTGCATGGCACGGAGAAACCTGCAGACAGGGCCAATCCAGTAAGTGATGCCACGTTCTGGCATGATGGAGAGAAATTCGATGTGCCGATTGACTAGCTCATCTTGGGCATCTACAACGGTTCCACGGAGGATTGCATAGTGCAAAATTCCGAGAGAATTGATTCCCACCCACGCGTGAATAGGATGGATTGGTCAGAGCAATGGAGAATGACAATAATCGGATTTGATTTGCACGGCATCAAAGTGGGCCGCATTGATCTTGGCAGGCAAGACCTACAATTTCACGACGTCAGCCATGCCATTTCAGTTGCCAGAGTTTATGGTTATTACCATAACAACCATACATAAGATCTCACTCCTGGTCGTGTCACGGTGCCGCTTCTGTGAGCGACTGCGACCCAGGGCGCTTCTGCCTAAACCATCGGCTTAGCGTCCATTGGTGGACAGCCCAAGTAATGACTAGCGTCAACCAAGTCACATACTGACTAGGACAACAATAAACATACAACTGGCGCGTCCCTCCACGGATCATAGCCTTTGGAAACGGGAATTATCCGTCGTACGATGTACAGGTGTTAGGCGTCTGGTAGTCTTGGGGGCATATTCCACTCTCCACGCGTCCGCAAGGTACGTGGGTGGCTCACTCCATGGAAACGGCGATCACGCTCGCGGTACGGGACCAAGCTCGGAGAACGAAAACAGCAAATGCTGACCTTTCCCAGGCATAATCATAATTGAACCTCTTCAAGACCGCCGCCGCCAGGCGTCAGCGATTGTGTTGCCGACGACGCAGCCGGCTTGCGCCTTAGGCTCGCTCTGCGAAACACACCATCGCTGTTCAACAACATGCCCAAACAACCCCGGGCTTGCCAGCATACAACCCTCCAGCTCGAGCCATCGGCGTGCGCCGCTCGTGTCGGCTTTACGCCCACTGCCGCCACCGAGCTCCTCGCGGCGGCCGAATTATCCGGGGAAACTCACCACGATGGTGTTGTTGGCACGGCGGAAGCGGTGGTAAAAGAGCTGTCGGCGTTCTTCCCGGCTCCTCTGATCCTGCCGGGGGACGAACTCGCCTACGAGCCCACCGAGGAAGGGCAGTCGTGTCACGAGTGGCTGCATGAGACGGAGAGGAACCAGCCCATGGCGAAGCGCGGGACTCTGTATGTTGCTTCTGTGCCAAGGATCGATCCGGAAGTCAAGCACGTCGAGACGTGGACAAGGCCAGGAGCCGCGGCGGCGCGAAAAACCCCTCCAGGTGATGCGTCGCTCCTCCAGCCGCCCCAAGCCGAGGACATTATCGACTTCCTGAGCGCATTCTACCACGGCGTACCAGTAAAGCCGTTTCCGCAGCAGCTACGGTTCGTCGCCTGGGACGGCGAAACGGACAGAGAGGACGTGCGCAACGGCATGTCCTACATTGGCCTCGCCACAACACGGGATAACAACTGCACCCGGATCCGCGCGCGTACATCGCCTGACGGGGAGGTCTTCCCGAAGCAGCTCAACCTCGAGGACATTCTGGACGCGGGCATCGAGATGCTGCCCGGCGACGCGTACGCGCTGCTACTCCTGGTCGACCACGACCTGTACGAGAGCGACGAAGACGACTTCTGCTGCGGCCGGGCGTACGGCGGGAGCCGGGTGTGCGTGGTGCAGACGGCCCGGTACCACCCGGCGCTCGACGCGCACGCGGGCATAGACGCGGCGCACATGTGGCCCACGTCGCACTGCAAGACCTACCTCGACAAGCTGTGCCGCGCCGAGGGCATCAGTGTCGCCTCCGGCGGCGGCCGGGGGTCTGCTGCTGCCGCTGCTGCGGGCGGCAGCAGCAGCAGCAGCAGCAGCAGCAAGCCACCTCTGCGAGCTGCCGTTGACGCCGCTGTCCAGGCCGCACAAGGTTCACTCACAGGAAAAACCTCTACTGTCGCCACCACGTCCGGCAGCGGCACACCTGCTGCCGGGGCGGTATCGCAAGCAGACCAGGAGGCAATGGGCCGCCCCAGCCCGGCACAGCGACAGCGACAGCAGCAGCAGCAGGGCCTCTGGCTCTCCCGCCTGGCCAGGACGACGGCGCACGAGCTCGGGCATTGCTTCGGCATGGACCACTGCGTGTACTACGCCTGCCTGATGCAGAGCACAGCCAGCATGGCCGAGGACGTGCGGCAGCCGCCGTACTTGTGTCCCGTGTGCCTGAACAAGGTCGCGCACGCTGTTGCGGGGGAGCTGCTGCCAGGGACTCGAGGAGGGAAGATGAGAAAAATGCAGCAGCCACAGAAGAAGAAGGCAGCAACAACGAGAGGAGGATCTCGTGATGTGCTACGGGCAGCCGAGGCGCCGGAGACGACGGACTACCTGATCCAGAGATACGCAGCCATCGCCGACTTCTGTGGCAAGTGGGCGCCGCACGTAGGCATGTTTGCGGGATACAGGGCGTGGGCGCTCGCGAGGATTGACAGCTTGCAGGGCGGGAGCAGCCGCCGCTCCCCAGAGGGCCCAGAGGGACGGCAGGTCATCATAATCTTGGACGACTGATTCCCCAGCGTTGCACGCACGGGCGATGGGAGGCCCCATTGATCATTGCACCACTGGACTCTGATCGGGAGATGTAGAGCAGGTGGTCCTCATGCTGTCCGGGAAGAAAAACACCAGAATCTTCCTACACGGTCGATGATGCGGTGCCTTTGCTGCTTGCTGCGGCCTTGATGCTAATCTTGTCTCTTGAAGCAGACTCCCAAATCGCCTCACTCCACTGAAAAGAAATATTGAGATAACGACATGCTTGATTGCGTACTTCGTGTACACATGTGGTACAACTACAGCCGCATGTAGTGAAAGTGAAACCGCGGCTTCCGTTGTCTCACAGGAAAATGACGTCACCGAATCACTCCCCGCTTCCCCAATTCACGAACCCCCATTCACCATCTGTGAGGGACCGTGAATGACCGGCCCTCAACATCGCTTGGCATTGAGCGAATCCCTTCATAGCCACTAGCTAGCCAATGAGCCGACACCAAAACAGAATCGCGCGCCTTAATCTTGACATCTCTAGTGTCGAGCCCCGCTGGGCTGGAGCCATTGGTACCTTCGTCCTGGGTGATACGGGACTCTGCTGCCGCTGGTCGGGCAAAAGGCGTGAGCCGGTGGAATTGCAGCTCCGGGGAAAGCGGGGCCGCATCGTTGCCCGTCCCGTCACGACCACTTTCCAGTGCACGCCGTCAAAGTACAAAGGTCCGCTGAGCGGCTGAAAGGTGCCTCCTGGGCAAGGGGGCATGGTGCCTTACACAGCTTTCAAAAGGTAGAAGAGAACACCATCCTCGACTTCGGACTCGGTCCTGCACTTCTGATATCCTTCTCGCTGTGCTTTCTTGCAAGACCGGACCTCTCATAGTTCACGCAACACTCACCATCGATTTCACACATCCCTCCGTGAGAACGATGGCAGCACCATCAAGCACCGCCACCAATGGGTCCGGCAACGACAGCAGCATTGACATCACGGCCCAATGTCTCTGCAAGAAACACTCGTTCACCGCCACGGTGCCCTTGGCCTCCCTCCCACTCAAGGCGACGGCCTGCCACTGCGACTCATGCCGATACAACACCGGCGCTCTATACAGTGCCGACGCTGGCTGGCCTGGCGACCCGGCCGCGGTGCGCGAGTCGGGGCTCAGCGTGTACTACTTTTCGGACAACATCAACGTCTTGTTCTGCGGGCGGTGCGGGTCGACCATGTTCTTCGAGGAGAAGGAGCACGGAAAGGTGGAGACGTCGTATGCCGTCTTCACCGGGGCGCTGCCGAATGTAGAGCTCCCTGGCGGTGGTCCGCTTGTGGCGATCGAACACCACATGTTTCTGGATGACACGAGGGACGGTGGAGCGTCGCCGTGGCTAAGGAATACCGATTACGACGTGAAAAATGGGTGTTACAAAGCTGCTCGCCGCTGGCACGGACGGAGGTTCAAGAGCGATGAGATCCTTGAAGGAGACGACTGGCCGTCACTCAAAGACCTTTCCGTCATGACTGACGGTGCAGCAGCACAAACTCACGCGAGCGATTCACAGGAACTGAGCGACATTACGATCCCAGTCAAATGCAGGTGCGGCGGCGTCCACGTGGAGCTGCTCGCCTCGGTGGCCAGGAAAGAGTTCTCGCGGATGCAGCGGGACCAGCTACCTCGCTTCGTCGATCCGGACAACAACAAGTCCCTCGCGTCATTCGATGTGTGCGACTCGTGCCGGACAGTCTCGGGCTTGGACATCTTCCACTGGACCTTTTTTTGGCTAAAGCACATCCGCTTTCCGCAGAACGCTGCCAGCTCGTCGGGACCGGAATTCCCCGTGTCCACGGCGGCACTAAAGAAGGCGGTACTGCAGGACAAAGAGGCGAGGGACCCTCGGCTCGGCGCACTTGAGATGTACGAAAGCTCTCCAGACGTGCAGCGCTACTTCTGTGGGGGCTGCTCGGCCGTGGTGTTTTATGCGGTTGACGATCTAGCTAACCAGGTTGATGTTGCTCTTGGCCTTCTCCGTGCGCCGCCAGTGGGCAAGAACACTAGTGACGGCAGTGATGTCCACGGCGGCGCCCGTGCCGAACATCTCCTCAGCTGGAAGTTCGGTGGCACCATGGCCTGGCAGCAGGATGTGCAAGGAGGATGGAGAGACGGCCTGGTTAAGATTGTGACTGATGACGTGACTGCGTGGAGAGACAAGCGAGGGTTGGCAAAGAACTGGCGAGTCCGAAATGACGAGAAGGCGGCTGTGGAGGGTGCAAAGAGCGGTTGAGATGACGCCTTCTGGGCACGGAGAGATGGTCGTTGGCTTCTCAAGCTTGCGCACTGACTTCAACGGTCACTTGCCAGGATCGCATGAATGAAGAGAAGAGACGGATGTTACGAAGAGTAGAGCGAGCCTCGACCCCTGGGAGGGGAGAGGGGGGCGGTAGCCAGTCAACCATTGAGTTCAAGCTCCTGTTGTACGCACGCATTCATGTGAGAATGCAAGAGGGTGCCTTGATGAGGAAATGTGTCGCGTGCCTCGTTCTGCCAAGAGCCAGCAGCAAGAACAGCAAGGCAGTGAGTGTCTGGGATCTGGGATGACATCCTGGCTTTGTGGATATCGGAGCTTTAGTGCGAGGAATTCGCGCGGCTGTGAGCTGAAGGATCCCAGCGGCGAGTGCAACGCTGCTATTTCTGAGTCGCCAGTGCTGATGTTGGGCATGCCAAGTGCCACAGAGTTGAAACGAGAAGCGTCGAGTGTTCGTGGGCCGCAAGTCTTGGCTGCGTGTCGCTGTTGGCTGCACAGCTGTGGTGGTGGCAGGGGCCCTGGCTGGGGAGTGGGACACCACCAAATAAGCTTGTCTGATCTCCCAGGGGCTGGTATTAGAGCTGCCGGTGGGGGGATATATTGATTGCCTGTTGTCCGTCCGATTGACTTGGGCTTGCGCAGGTAGGCGCCTTTGATACGAGCAACGAGGTGTTTCCCGGCTTCTGGATGAGAGCACGAGTGAATGCGAGAGGCTCGATCACTTCGCCGTCGCACCTTGCTCTGCAGTGCGAGGTTATGCGACGGGCAGGCGGCAGGCGCGACCGCGTGTGCGTGCCTTCCATCCATAAAGTACCCTGCTGCTATCCATCCGCACAGCCTTGAAACAAGATCGTCGGCTCCGGGTCACAACCTCGTCTGCGACTCCCGCCCCGATTCTGCGACGCCTTGGCAGCAACGCTGCTCCACGAACATGGCCAACCATCACCCTCCCTCCGTCCCAGCTGCCGCAGTGCTCCGCCCTCGGCCCTTGCGCTGCCCGGCCGGGGTTTTTGTTTCCATCGTCAGCTGCGCGTGTCTCTCCTCCCTTGGCCAGCCTCTTAGACCTACACCTGCTCGCCTTCTGGTGTCTGCCCTTTGTTTCACGCCGGCCTCTTCCCTTCATTTCTCCTCTTCGTTGTTCCCGGTGACGACGACATTCTCTTCTTGACCAAGGCCCTGGTGGCATCGTTTCCCGGACCGCATCCGTAATTCTCCTTCCGATCGTTCGCAACCGTGCTTGCTTGTCGAGCACACAAAGTCATTCTTTTAGCAGTTCCGCCACTTTCGATCATACACGGCCGCCAGACGGCATCATCCTGACAGACATAGACACGGCGCCAAGTACCAAGGACCAGGGATACGGCTGCCACGAGATCCAGACGGTCTTCGGACACAGGACACCACAACGCCAACATGGCCTACAACTTTCCCAGCACGATCAGCGCAGCACGGATATCAACCTTCATCAGCACAGCCGCCTGGATTCAGGGCACTGTCGCCACAGCCGGCGACGTCTGGCTGCCCGAGGATGCACTCAACAACTTCCTGCAACGCCAAAGCCCAGCCGTTCTATCCCAGCGAGACGCCAACAACGGCACGACACCCTCCCCAGGCGGTGCAGCCCCGCCAGAGTCTGAAGACTCGTCAGTGGGCGATGAAGAGTCCGCAGACTCGAGCGACTCGTCTGCCGACGGCGAGTCCGGGGCCAGCACCGCCGACGGCGACGCGGCGAAGGATGGCATGGACCCAATCACCTCGTCGCCAGTGCAAGGTGGTCTCGATGGAACTTCTGGAGGGTCTGCCCTTCCAGCAGACGGCGGCGATGCGAGCCGAGCAGCGTCAGGCTTGAGTCCTGGAGGACAGGCTGCCATTGCCGTCTGGGTCGTCATCGCTGTTGTCGCGGCGGGGGTAGCGTTTTGGTGGTTTCGGCGCAGACGCCGGAGGAACGCGCAAAGCAGCACAGCGTCCGTCCAGGATCCAGAGGCTGCCCGCTCACAGCCAATGGCCGCCCAGGGCGCTCTCCCTTCGATCCTGCCACCGATGGATCCGGCATTCATCCAACGATCCGAGAGCCGCCAGTCAGGCGCAGGCTTCGTGATGCGTGCGCAGCCTCAGGACGACGACGGCGTCCCCTATGAGCCAGCCTCGCAGTCGTGGAGACAGTCACCACCCCCCGGAGCTTATGGCGGCGGCATCGCCCAGACCACACTGAGCCGGTCAAACTCCCGAGTCGGACTGCCTTCGAACCCGCGGCCTGGATCGCAGCGTGGGTCGCAGCGCGAGCTTGTTATCGGCGCGCCTATGATGGGTGGCCCTTCGTACAGGCGGGATCAGGACGCGAGGACTGTGGTTACAGCGGATACCGAGAGCACCATTTTCGAGTGGCGGTAGATCGAGTCCTATTTGCACACATCAGCTTGTAAACGGGGACACGTTGCTTGTTCTTTGGCGAAGGATTCTATCGAGTTTGACTTTTGGCTATGGTCGGAGGTTTTTTTTAGGCGTGGATCATGATCGTGATAACAATGCAATTGTGAGATTTCCTTGGCCCGGATCTTCACTGGCTAAGCTCTGCCCTTTTTCGCTCGTCCTCAACATGATCTTGTGCCGTTCCACTACCTTAGATTCTGTAGTCCGTGAAAAGCCGAGTCTTAGCGCGGCTGCATTCCCCGTCAGCAGCTTACATCTTTCACCAGTGTCAACCCTGAGGTCGCCAAAGAAAAAGAAAAAAACTGAAATACCGAGCACCCATTTCTTCGGAAGGAGGCGTGCTGGCTCACAGACCGTGGTGGCCGCCCTTGCAGCGAAGCCGAGGAGGAGCATTGGTAACTGCTAGGTTTTTGAATCCGACATTCACCTCCAGGTTACTTCGCTCTATTTCGGCCCTAGGAAATCAACCTCTTACGGAGGATGTTCATCTTCATTTTTCATCCCCTGTATCTTTTCTTTGATTTTCTTTGACCCCATGATCTATCTTCCAGACCACGTCGAAGACGCGACGCATTCAATCTAGTTGTCTGCGCTCGAACTCTGTGGTGACGTATTTCATGCACTGTCAAGAGTTGTGGTATTCAAGAAAGACGACGGTCCTTGTAAAAGGTCTCCAACACTGGAGTGTTCTAGCCGGCGTACGGATCACGCTATAGGCTGTTGTTGATTTTATATATGCCAATATGGGAGAAGGTCTTGAAGTCACGGCTTTGCTCGAGCCGCCTTTTTCCAGTTCCCTGACGAAGCGCACAAAGAGATGCGCGCTAGAATTACAAAAAAGGAAGCTTCTTTGCCCGCCGTCGAAAGAGCTTTTGAGATATATACACGCCGTATGGGGCAAAGTTCGACCTCACGCACGGAAGCGGAACCCGTCCCACTCGTCTTCCTCCTCGTCTTCGTCATCCTCGTCTTCATCCTCGCCCGCACCTGGGCCTTGCATGGCGGCCGAGCCATTCTCCTTGCCCTCGGCGATGGCGTGCGTCATGGCCGCCTTGCCATTTACCCGCACCTCTTCTCCTGCCGCGTCGGCTGCTGATGCCTTGATGTTCGCCAGGCTGCCCTTGCGCAGCTGCTCCCTGCGCTCCTTGAGCCTCTTGACGCGGCCCTCGAGCTCCTCCATCTCGTCAAACTCCTCTTCCAGCGCCCGCGCCGCGTCCTCCTTCTCACCCGCGATCTGCGCGTCGAGCAGCTGTTTCCGCTGCTCGTTCATCTCCTCCTGCGACTTGGCCTCCAGCTCGGCTTTGGTCATGGCGGGTGCGGATATCGTGGCGTCGGCATATAATGATGATGCTGCTGCTACAGGCGCGGGAGCGGTGCTGGCCGACGCTGGCCGGTCATCTGCAGCCGCGGACGCGATGTCCGCCTCAAAGGCTGCCCATTCAGACTCGTCCACCGCGGGGATTGCCGCCGCAGACGCCGGTGCTATCCTTTCCGGCAGCGGCGTCGGCGGCTGCACTGCTGTCGAGGACACCGAGACTCCTCTGGAGACATGCGATGGTATTTGCAGGGCCTCTATGGAGATGGGACCACGGCTATTGTTATTATTATTTGTGCCCGACGCGCCGGCTCTGCCGGGTGCGGGATCCTCGATGCTGGCCAGCGGCGAGCGGCTGCTGGCAGCGATTGTGATGTTGGGCGTGGACGTGGCCGAGTCGGAGCGGGCGAGTGGCGTTGCTGGCCGAGAGGGGATCGCGATCTCGACCCCCTGGACGGGCGTGTTGGATGCCCTCCTGCCTAATATCGGAGGGCTGATGGTCTTCTCCCTGGTCGCGCCGGTGGCAGCGCTGGCGTTGTTTGTGTTTAGGGTCGGCGGTGGCCTCGCTGTGCTGCCGTTGCCGTCCTGGCCGGTCTTGCTACGCTTTGCTCGGAGGGATGCGGCAGCCTCGTCGCTGTCCGCGGCATCGTCCATGTCGTCATCATCTTCGACATCGTCGAGTTTCCGCTTGGCGGAGGGGTTTGAGTCGTTTGACAGTGCCGCTTGCTGCTGCTGCTGCTGCTGTTGTTGAAGGACTTTGAGATTGGTCTGGTGGTTTGCACTGCGGGTGTGGGCGTCCCAGAGGGATTCCGATCTGATGTGTTCGTGACAGAGCTTGCACAGCAGCTTGCCAGCGTCCGAGTATGCGGCTTGTGGGTGTTTTATCCTGTTCTCGGAGCGATGAGCCCTGAGAAGAGCGCGGGCGTCGGCCATCGTCTGTGGTTCGAGGGAGATCTTGGAAGGGTTCTGAAGGATTCGAGGTGTGATTGAAAAGTGCTGGTGGGTTCAATTGAGTGACGCAAGAGTCTGCTGAGGATCATGCGGCCACGACAGACACGGGAGGTGTCGCTGAAGGAGATCTCGCCAGGTGTGAGCGCGGGAGAAGGAGAAGAAGGTGTCAAGGATGAGCTGCGTGCTGCTGCGTCGACGAATTGGCAGATGCAAGTGAGCCGTCATTGCGACCCCCATGCTCTCTGGTCCAGGCCCTGCCGGGCTAGCTCGAGCTGAAGCAGCGGGCGCGGGTGGGCGCTGGTTGGCTGGGCAGAGGCCATGTGAGAAGGGCCCCCCAGCACCGGCCGACGCTTGGAGCCGCCCTGCCCCGCGAAAGGCGCCCCCGACGTGGGCCAATGCACCAGGAACGGGGATAGCTTGACCCAGCTGGTGCATGCACGTCTGCGCCGCCAGCTCTGTGCATTGCCGCCATTGACAGAGTCAGAACCACCACGGTCCCTTCTCCCACAACTCCCCGGCCGCCGCCATGGACGACGAGGACCAGGCTGCCGTGTCGCGCTCGACATGGCCGCCGCCGCCCTTCTTTTGGAAGGACTTCACCCCCGCCGCCATCGAGCGCATCGACCAGCTGCGACACGAACGAGCCGAGGCCGACAACATCACCGACCCCAAAGCCATCCAAAGCATCCACCTCGAGGGCTTGCCCCGAGACCTTCGTAACCTCCAGCCACCTCCCGAGCCTGCCGATGGGCGCTGGCGCGTGTTCGGCGCCAACTACCAGCTCGCCGACGAACTCCCATCGCTGGACGGCACAGAGATCCGCCGGCTTGTTCCCAACCAGGAGGAGCGCGACCAGGATGGCAAGCACTTTGACCGGGCCCTCACTATGAAACGCCTGGCCAAGAGTCTGCTGCTCAACTTTCTCGAGCTGACGGGCATCTTGTCGATTAACCCTGCAGAGGTATGTGGCAAGAGGAGAATGACCCTGCGCTTGGACTGTCGTCCACAACAAGAAACACAGCTGACGCTTCTGCTCCGCTCAGGCCAACGACAAGATTTTGGACATCCGTGACCTGTTTTACAACTTTCACCACTTGATCAACGAGTACCGCCCTCACCAAGCGCGCGAGTCTCTGATATCCATGATGCAAGCCACCCTCGACAGGACCCGGGCCGAGACAAATGCGATACGCGATGCAAAGGAAAAGGTCGAACGTGTACTCGAGGGCCTGGGGAGTCTCAAGGTCGAGGACGAAACATCCCAGCCGGACTCCTCGTCAGCCATGAATGGGCAATCAAAGACAGATGAAAAGGCTGCTTGGCTGGCAGACAGCGATGAGATGTGGAGAGGAGTGCTGGAGGAGACGTTATGACCGTCACGTACTACCACGAACGGTGTAGACTGTGACAGCAACGGCAATTTTATGCACGATTCCCAACTCGTTGACGAGGCCAGGAAAGCGGCCCCTCAGCATTGAGTCAACTTTCACAATATTCATAAGCAAAAACCACATAAAGAGGGCGCAACACGGATCAGCAAAATGAGGAAGTCAATTTCTCATAAATGCCGGATGGGCTTGATAGTTACTGTCCACCGAGTCGACTTGCGTCCGTGGAGTATCCTTGTTACCCCCCAGATTCCCTCTAGCTCTTCACATGACAGTGCAAGGGATACAGCAACAGTCGTAGTCACCGCACTCGATGCACTTGGTCTTGGGCCCGGCGGGCTTGGCAATACTTCCGAAGGTGGACGAGGCGGCGCTGCCCGGGCCATTGTGGTCGACGGGGGCAGCCAAGGATGAGTGCGAGTTGCAGGCCATTGTCTCAGTGGCTTAGTCTGGCAATGAAGTGGTCTAGGTGTAACTGGTGTTTAGTGGCTAATCTGGTGGATGCTTGGCGGAAGGTGCTAGCTCACTAATTAGACTCTGGCGGTGATGGAGCGCGAACGAGGTTCTGGCGAGATGAAGAGAAAAAGAAGAGCAGTTTGGCAAGAATACTAGGAGAAGCTGCGGAGCAATGGCCGTGGAACTGTGGCACTTAATAGACTTTGGCACGCATGGATGCCCTCGCCAGCCTTGACATCAGGGACGCGCAACTCCCGTGCAGCGTGCGACAGCACCGCCTGCGGGTTGTCGTCATGCCTGCCTCTACGTGTGGAGCTCGAGGTTGTCCCAGGCTGGGGGCAAGCGGCCCCTGCGAGTTTAGCCTTGGACTCGGAGACATGGGTCTTGGTCGCTGGCTGGCTGGCCCGCCTGGAGCAAGCAGTCAAGCCGCGTCTGGTCGCGCGCGTGTCGCAGCAAATCAACCATGCGCGGATGGACCCCGTAAATTGAGAGCTGCCTGCCGTGAACCACGACGGCGACAATGATGCTCAACTGATGGTTTGCGCCTGACGAAACAACCCACCCACCCACCGGACCTCACAACGCTGCTGTATAGCTGCGAGATGCGATTGACACCACGCATGCACATCCGGCCACTATGCGGATAATCAAGCCATCATGGCTGAGCCACAAAGGTATATGCCCATCTCCGCCATGCGCATCCCGCTCGCGATACAGCTTCCCACGCACATCGAGTGATCGCAAACAGGCGGGCTGACAGCTTCTCTCTGTGCCAGGCGAACAAAAGGACTTCGAAGTCTATAGCTGCCATGTCTCGCCCGATGGGAAGAGGCTGGCCACGGCCGGCGGCGATGGCCATGTCCGCGTATGGTCGACCGAGGCCGTCTACAACTCCGACGACGCCTCCTACACAAAGCCCCGCCAGCTCTGCCACATGAGCCACCACCTTGGCACCATCCATTCGGTCCGCTTCTCCCCAAACGGGCGCTACCTCGCCTCTGGCGCCGACGACAAGGTCATCTGCATCTATCAGCTGGAGAGCGGCCCGCCCACTGTCGCGACGTTTGGCACCAACGAGCCTCCCCCCGTCGAGAACTGGAAGACCACGAAACGTCTTATAGGCCACGATAACGATGTCCAGGATCTCGGCTGGTCCCACGATGGGTCGATTCTTGTCTCTGTCGGGCTCGACTCCAAGATTGTCATCTGGTCCGGGCACACCTTTGAGAAGCTCAAGGTGTTGTCCATCCACCAGAGTCACGTCAAGGGCATCACCTTTGACCCGGCCAACAAGTTCTTTGCGACGGCAAGCGATGACAGGACAATCAAGATCTTTAGATTCACCTCGCCCGCGCCAAACGCCACACAGCACGACATGGCCAACAATTTCCAGCTCGAGACGACCATCAGCGCGCCCTTCAAATCATCCCCCCTCACAACATACTTTCGGCGGTGCTCGTGGTCGCCAGATGGTAACCACATCGCGGCGGCCAACGCCGTCAATGGACCCGTCAGCTCCGTGGCCATCATCGAGCGATCGCAGTGGGACAGCGAGATCAACCTGATCGGACACGAAGGTCCCACGGAGGTCTGCATGTTCTCGCCCCGTCTTTTCCATACCAAGAAGCCTGCCGAGAACGGGACCACGAATGGGCACGCCCCGGCTGCCTCCCTCGTGACGGTCATTGCCTCAGCAGGGCAGGACAAGACGCTCAGCGTGTGGAACACAAACACGTCCAGACCTGTGGTCATCCTGCAGGACCTGGCTGCAAAGTCGATTTCGGATCTGGCCTGGACGCCAGATGGCCAGACTCTTTTCGCGGCCAGTCTCGACGGATCGATCGTGGTTGCCAAGTTCGAGACAGGGGAGTTGGGTTGGGTTGCGAACCTCGAGGAAACGGACAGAGCTCTGTCCAAGTACGGCGCATCTCGAAAGGCTATGGGCATTGCCGAGGATGTGGACGGCCTGCTTCTCGAGGACCACAGCAAAGAAGGCGAGCGCAAGGGAGTCGAATCAAGGATGGGCGCTCTCATGGGCGACTTTGAGCCGATGGCCACGGACGCCCCTGCTACGAATGGAACGAAGGCGACCGAAGCCGGGACACCAAAGGACACCCCCGCAAGTGGGACAGCAACACCAAAGGAGAAGGACGCGGAGGCAGAGAAAGCGTCAGAGGCGGCCGACAAAACGGCACAGCGCGTCAATGAGCTCAAGTCCAGGGTGACTATCGGCAAGGACGGCAAGAAGAGGGTCGCACCTATGCTCATCTCATCCTCGGGGACGGGCCAGTCTTCACTACCTCAGACACAGCTCGTCGGTTCAACCAAAGCAAAAGCTGCACAGAATGATGCGCCACAGAGCATACTCGATCTCTCGAAGCCTTACGATGGCTTGCCAGAGGGCGGACTTGCTGCTATGCTGCTTGGCAATAAGAGGAAGGCGATAGTGCTGGACGGGGATGACGAGGACGACACGGGGCCCAGGCGGCCTTCATCCATGCCTCGTGCTATTGTGCGAAATGGCGCCGAAGGCCTTGAGCAGGCAACACTTGAGCCACCACAGAACGGTGTGGTATCAACACCAGAGTACCTCCGCCCTGCCGTCCTGAATCCTTCAATATCCATATCACAGGTCCGCCTTGCGGTTCCAAAGATCCGCTCACACATTGTGCGCTCCCTTGAGCGTGGTGTACTGCTGGAGAGCACCATAGACGACGCGACACGATTCCCCGAGAATGTCGTGCTGGAAGCCAGGAATCCTGTGGCAGTTAGAGACCCGTCACATATCACCGCCACGAAGCGTGGTGCTCTCCTGTGGCAGGACTTCCTCCCCAGAGCCGTGATCCTCGTGACCGGCAACAAGAAATTCTGGGCCGCAGCCTGCGAGGACGGCAGCATCTACACGTGGACGCCTGCTGGCCGCCGACTCATCAACGCAATGATCCTCGAGTCACAACCCGTTATATTTGAGTGCCGTGATTCATGGCTGCTGTGCATCACGGCTGTGGGCCTCTGCTACGTCTGGAATATCAACACTCTATCATCACCACACCCGCCCGTCTCGTTGGGCCCTATTCTCGAGCTTGCCATCAACTCTCTACAACCCCACGGCGCCATGCCTGCGCCAGGCGTCACGTCCGCACATCTCAACTCCAACGGCCACATTGTCGTCACGCTTACCAATGGCGACGGCTACTACTACGCCCCGAACATGTACTCGTGGCAGCGCCTTTCAGAATCCTGGTGGGCAGTGGGTAGCCAGTACTGGAACAGCAATGACTCGTCCATCTCAGCCCTGCAGTCTACAGCCGTGGGACCTGCGCTCCCCGACCAATCCAAGAAGACTGCGGCAGAGCAAGACACTCCAGTCAGCGTGTCAGCCGGCATCATCCCTTACCTCGAACGGCACACGACTAGCGAATTTCTGCTCAAGGGTCGCGCCTACACGCTCCAGCGCATCATCAAGACATTGCTGTCCAAGGACGGCTTCGAGGGATTCGAGTCCACCGTCAGCATCGCGCACCTGGAGAACCGCATTGCGGGCGCGCTTCAGCTCGGCGCCAAGGACGAGTTCAGGCTGTACCTGCTCATGTACGCAAAGCGCATCGGTGCGGAGGGCTTGAAGGGGAAAGTGGAGGAGCTGCTGTCGAGCCTGCTCGGTGGGATCCTCAAGCCGAGTGCCGCCGGAGATGGCACAGGCGAGATTGAGCCTGACCGGAAGGGCTGGTTCAGTCAGGACGAGTTCATTTGTGGCTGGGACCGGAGGGAGTTGTTGAAGGGCGTCGCCATGATACTGGGTATGTATACTGCTTTTGCTTACAAGCACACCCCCTTTCCCGTCTGCGTGTTACTTCCAACGCTTGTTGGGCATTAGTCGGAAGACATCTCATCGCTAACCATCGTTTCTGCGTATCCAGGCAAATTCCGAGAACTGCAGCGTATAACAGTACAATATGCCAGGATCCTGGACCTCACCCTTGAAGCGGCGGGCGATGACGAAGAGGAAGACGATGAGGACAGTGATGAGGAAGGCGGTGGCAGCGATGAAGAAATGGACGACGACAAGGACAAGGACAAGACCAAGAACAAGGAAAGCGGCGCGGCGGCGGATGACGTCCCTGCTACTGCTACTGAAGGTGGGAATGGCAGTGGAGGCAGCGGAAGCAGCACTAGCAGTAGGAAAGGCAAGGGGAGGAAGAAGGACGACAAAGACGCCGACGGGGACGAGGCCATGGCCGTCGAGCCTTGAGAGCGGAGAGGAACGGTTTGTATCAGCGCCGGGGGTTTAGCCGACGGGAGATTGGTGTAACAAAATGCCGCTGGGTAACCTCTACTGGCGGTACCATGGGCAGGAACATTAGAATATTTCAAGGGTGTTTAGTTGTCGGCGGCGGCGGCAATTTCAGAGTCTCTTGTTTGCGTTAAGGACATGATGGGAGAAAGCTAGGTAGCTGCGGCCTTCGGGGGAAATGGATCTTTTTCGTGATGGGGCAACTGGCTTTCTACAAATTGACGCGTGTGTGCAGGACCATTTGGTCTCATCACGTTGGACTCAATCTTTGTGCCTACTTGGCGGGATACGCTACAAGCGCTTCTCCCTGTGCCCATTCTTGCTCCTGCTCTTTTCGGCTTCAGAAGGTTCGTGCTAGGCCCTAGGTATTTTGTTCGATGAGAGATGTCCCTCCAATTGCCGGCTATAGCTCAGAAGCCGATGGCACTACATAGGGAATATGATTCCCCGGCCTCTGAGAAGTGTTTGTTCCGTCTTTTTCCTTTGATCATCGCTTGAAGGCTTTCTTGACAGAGAACGGTCCCCATAGCTGGGTGACCAATTCCGAACCCCCTTGCTCCTGTAGCATGTGTGGCCTACGTAGAGAGCGATCCTTGGGAAGGCAACTCTGGCGTCTTGGCCATGGATCTCTCGGCAAGCGAGGCTTTGCCATGTTCCTGCAGCTCAGACTCTTTTCGAGGAGGAGCTCTCGTCGCTGTTTTCTTTGCGGCATCTCGTGTTTTGTCCTGCCGTGGGGTTCTGTCAAAGGCGTAGGAAATCGCTTGATCTCGGGGATTGTTCCGTGTGGGATTGCATTTGCGGGTCTCGGCGGTGACATTTGGGGGGGTTTTTGGGACGTCTGAAGTCGAGCAAGTCTCACGGTGCTGTGCTTTGGTATGATCTTGATGCTGGTGTATCACGTGGAGACCTGCTGGTGATTGGGTCTTTCCGCATCTTATTGAAGGAGCTTGTGTCTCGGAGGAATGTGGACCAAATTATTGCTCGATCGACAAGGAACTCCCAGCTGGGAGGTATGACTCTGAGGGCCTGTCGACGTGAGAAGCAGTTGTTTCATGCACATGATCGTGGTGGCATTGCCTGTTCCCTCTGGTCGAGTCGATGCTTTAATGAACCTCATCATCCCTCCATATCGCCGCGCGCGCTCGCTCCGAGGACCTGAATCCACCAACGGTGTCGTCTTTCCGCCGCTGGCTTTGATTGTGAAAAGAATGCTTCTTAACGGGCGGGCTCTGAATGAGCCTGTACTTTATGGACTCCATTATTCTCAGCCTCACATATTTACCTTAGAGAGTCTTGCTCGCACGACAGCGCTCTCTTTCTCGCTGTGTGGTTGGTGGTCAGACATGGGCTTACTTTTATCTTGCCGCATTCCCGATTGTTTGCCCGTCCTGGACGGTATGTCTCCTTCTTATGGCTCCAGTGTAGTATATTTCCGTCACCACCGCATTGTTGATCTGTGTGGTCTGTGTGATTTGCTCGTCGGCCGAAATGGCTTGTCCTGAAAATTTGAATAGTTGCTGAACTAGCTCTCACAAGTCTGTTCGCCCTGCGACGTGGTTCTATCGCGAACTAGTTGATTTGGCAAGTATTAGACCCCATGGCGCTGTCGCTTCGTGCTTGGCCCATTTAATCTCGAGACTGCGATTTTGCGTGATTTGAAAAGCATCGACAGACCTCCAATTTTGCAAGAGAGATCGGGAGGTGATGACGAGTGCTGTGCCCGGGCACGATATTTGTGAAAACTTCGACGGCGGCTTGCCCTAGAACCTTTCTTTCGAGATATGGCTGTAAATAATCCGCCCGTGGTCCAGGTTGGAGGCACGGTCTTCCTCGCTGTCAGAGCACGCGCTGAGGCTAGAGGGTGCCATGCTGATCGAATGGTGCAATGCGCCTCGTGGACTCGCGCTTGGTCTCCTTTGACACAACAACCAGATCCATGAGATTTGATGTCTCGTGTGTCCAAAATGCTGAGAAGGCGGGGATTTCTGACGGCTCGAATGTTGTTTGTACCTACACCAGCCTCAAAGGAGAGCTGGGTCGAGCTCATTGGGGCAGGCGTTCTCGTGACAACAAAGAAGCGCGACACGCATCGCGACGTGTCTGCTCGAAGTGCTCGATGAGGTTGTGTTCGAGGTCTCTTTTCTGCCGTGGAATTCAGCGTCTTCGAGATTGGAGTGGCGCGGCGAAGTGCTTGCTGTCGACATCAAAATTGGGGCACCCAGCTGCCACCAGAACAGGCACTTGCACCACTTTCAGCATGACTGGTCAGTTATTGGACCTTTGGCAGCAAGCGGGAGGAAATTTATCCGCTACATTCAGATCCTCATAATCCTCTTGCGCATATGCCACTGGGCTTGTTGTGCCGCCATCTGAGAAGAGGCATCAGGCGAGGTGGGGAGGCATATCGGAGCCGATTCCACAGTCCGCACGAAATGATAATGCTTCAAAATAGGATTCCTATCATTTTGAGCCATACATATGGCTCCGGTGCGCCTCTGGTTTGTGAAGTTTGTGACAACTTACTGCTAGACACGAGAAGAAAAGTTCGTTATCTTGAGGCGTGCCGACAGAACGTCTCACGAGATGTCTCCAGGTTTAGCGGCGTTCCTTCGTTCGACAAGCATAAATAGCATACATCTCGAGGGTCTTCAAGTGATCACGATGATTCGACTTAGGATGGCTAATCTCCGTGGCCCTGTAGATGCAGCATTGTCATGTTTGCACATAGATGGGGGGTGAGTGTCCAGTGACCATGGACCAAGGACAACAAGAAGAAGCGCGAAACCTCGCGTCAAGGACACGCCCGTCGCGCCCTGTGGGCATCAAAACTTGCACGATGCTTGGATGAGACTACGAACTTATTTTCTTGACTCGGGAGTCTGTGGTGCATTGCTCTGATCTCGGACGTTGACCTCGTTCTCGACGACTGCTGTTAATTCGTGGCGGAGCAACCCATCAAACGGACGGCGCTCCTTCCTCTCACGCCAGGCACTCCTCTCCGTGCACCAGGGCAACGGACCTACTCCTCCCGCCTCAAGCACTGAGTCTCTGTCTGGAGAAACATTCTCACCATCACCTCAGACCAGGTGAACACACACTCTCTTTCTTCCCTTCATCCCAATCAATCTCGACCACTCCTTCAGGTCGGCCCTTGCCGACCACACGATCTTTTCAAGAGACGTAGACCGTCATCATTGTGATCCTCGTTGGCCCTGCCCCTCACGGCATCGTCCTGCCTGGGATTCATCGGAATGAGTTCTTCGACTCCTCACCACCGCCGGAGTGGAGGTGGTACCAGCCACTCCTCTCGTGTTGCGAGCTTCCATTGTTCCTCGACTGCTCGCGCAGGCAATGACAAGGGCACTTCAACTTCCAAAGATGCTCAGGCAGACATACCTTCTCCCAACAACCAGCTTTTGCACGCTCCAGCATCTTCCAAAAACTCATCTACTGTGGTCAGTGACAAGGATGGTGTTGGTGATGTCCGCGAGTCACCTTTCGCTTGGGCGTTTCTGGCGCGAAAGCTCAGGTAAGCTTTATAGGATTGTCCGAGAATACTTGCCCTCCATCGTGTCGTTTTGATTTGAGATGTGTACTAACGTGCTCTTCTCCCTTTAAGACGCCTCTCGTCCCGCAAGATCTCAATCCCTCTCCTTGTGCTCTTTGTGATCTCTAGCAGTCTATGGCTGATTCAGTACGAAGCTGCCATCATCCAGCCGTTGCCTCGTCCTTCGACGGATGCTGATGTCTTTGCTCTCGACATGTACTTGCCGCCTATCGCCGAGCTTCCTACTTCGTCTGCAGCGGGCCAGCAGCCGAGCGGGATCGACGAGGTCAAGTGGCTTCGTGACCACACATTCCTTGAGCCTGAAACCCTCCCAGCACGCACTGTGAAGTCGTTGCTCGCAACTCGACCAAGAGCCACATTCCTCTCACTGGTTCGCAACTCGGAACTTGATGCTATGATCAGCAGCATCATTCAGGTAGAGGCCCGGTTCAATAGCAGACTCATTCATCACTATGATTGGGTCTTCTTCAACAACGAGCCTTTCACCGAGCACTTCAAGGCCAGTATTCTCAATGTAACCAGCGGCGATTGCTTCTTCGAGACGATCCCGGACAAGCACTGGTCCATACCTGAATGGATTGACAAGTCACGCTTTGGCGTCGGTCGCGAGTTCATGGGAAGTATTGGTGTTGGAAAGTCGTGGCTTGAGAGCTACCACCACATGTGCAGATGGAACTCCGGTCTATTCGCATTGGAAGAACGTCTCAAGGACTATGACTACTATTGGAGAGTGGAGCCTGGTGTAAGTTGAGTCCTTTTGTCTACAATAACAGGCCCCTTGGGAAGCACTATACTGACTGGTGCGCTCACAGGTCAAGTTCACATGCAACGTCAACTACGATGTGTTTCGTTTCATGAGAGATAACAAGAAGGACTATGGCTTCAACATGGCAATCCTCGACGATGCGCGATCATTCCCCTCGCTCTGGGACCGGACACAGAATTTCCTCAAGAAACACCCAGAGATGAAGGACCAAGCTGCTGATATGGAGTGGCTGCTCCACACCCAAGAAGAGCTCGGAACCAGTAAGGTGCCTGTTGGCCTTGAGAAAGACCGAAGCGGTGGCGGAGATGAATACAATAACTGCCAGTTCTACTCAAACTTTGAGATTGGCTCACTCAACTTCTTCAGAGGCCCGAAGCATCAGGCCTTCTTCAACCATCTCGACCAGGCTGGTGGCTTTTACTATGAGCGATATGGCGATGCTCCAGTCCACACCCTGAGCGTCTCAATGTTCTTACCAAAGGCCAATATCTGGTTCTTTCGGGACATTGGCTATGCTCATGGACTGTGCGAGCAATGCCCTCCTCATGTGGCCGACATGGTGTTCCCGTCAGGCAGCGAGACGGGACATGACAGTGGTCGTTATGGCGCACCGGCTGAGTACCACCGCCTCAAGCAAATGGTCGCCGGAGGTGTGAAGCGGCAGCAGGGCATCCCAGGCCTTCAGTGTGGCTGCACTGTCACGACGCTTGACGAGAATTTCACCAAGCTCGTGCCTTTTGAGTCAAAGCAGCGAAAGCCTATTGCCTCGTGCATCCGACGATGGTTGGGGCGCCTCTATCTCCTTCCAAACGTCACGAAGCGACCTCTTGCCGAAGTGATCAAAGCTGGTGGCGATGGCTATGGTGGTTGGCGCATCGAAGGCCTCGAGAGCAACCCTTTCCATGAGAAGGAGGATATAGAGCATGCCGAGGATGGAAAAGAAAAGAAGGGACCGGAGACGAAATAAGGAGGAAGCAGCAACATGACCTTGGAGGATACCAATGTGGATACATTGGTCTGGATCGGCCATGGGCAAAGCTGGCCTTAGAGATTGCAGGAGGTGACGCGAACAATCTGGCTCCTTTTGGTTGTCAAGCCCGCTGAAGAGTCCTGCTGTGTAGTATGCTTTACTATGCATCCTTCCCGGTGTCAAGGCAAGTCAACAATGTATTTAGGACCATAGGCAGTAGTATGCAATGCAACGGTCCCCAGAATGCAGCCTGCGCGTCGCGAGTGTCCTGCGTGGTCTGGCCATACCATCTTAGCATAATGACCAGTCAAATCGACCTTGGAAAGCTTGGTAGGGCTGTGACAGATGGTCAGGCGAGCCCAAAATTCCAGCATGAGAGGCAGGCACTACAATGGAAGTTGTCTGTTGCCGCCTTTCCACAGACTAAGCAGAAGCAGCCTGCGCGTGAAGGCGTCACCATCCGTTTCACACAAGAGGGTGAAAGCTCGCCCGCATCAAGATCTTCAGTATAAAATGGAAACAAGGAGACGTGCTGCGCAAGCCTATTTAATTAATACAAGCGACGGCAGTTGCCTGTAATAGGCTCTCCAAGGCCAGGGCTCGACTTTTTGGCCCAAATCATGCCCAAGTGCCATCACATGTGTCTTTGACTTTTCTGCATGAAGGGGGAGTCTGCTTGAAGGTACATGCCATAACTAATCCTCGACGGCATTACGCAAACCACCCTTTCCATGGATGATCCCTCCCCTCCCTCCAAAAGGGTAGTGATTGGTTGGCTCACCTTGCCCATTGTGACGCCGACGCTATGCTTTTCCCCCGCATTTCCCAGTTTGGGCATGTGTGTGTGTGTGCAGGGGGGGGGGTGATGCGAGAGCATCCTCGGCATCTCTCATGGGCACTCTTGTTTCGGGCTTGGTTTGTTGTCTTGCACCATGACTGGGAATTGGAGACGAGGAGGGGAAGGTGGGCGGGGGTTTCATCCTGGCTTTTAGTGATGGGCTGGGATCAACAAGGCGAACCCGGAGTTGGACTGGATATGCATTGGGGGCTCGCCGTGGGATTCGTTTCCGTCGTCAGGCACCTCGGCCTTCCTACACTAGTTGGCTTGACATGGCATGGCCTCGCAAGCTGCTGTAGTGGTGCCAGGGGGGGTGCCTGTGCGCCCCGTGGGGAAACAGGGGGATGATGCTTCGCGCAGGGTGTGTTTGGAGGTGGAGGGAGTGGCAATGGCTATCTTGCGGAGGAAACGGAGAAGGGCCGGGGGATACTTATGTATATAACCTTGACTTCCTGGGGCCTTGTCATGGTGGGCAATGGAAACGGGGGAGATACATCGATCTCGCTAGTTTTGCAGTGTTCACGATACCAAACTTACACGCACGTCGCAAGCACTCCAGGATCTTTGTCCGGACCTCCTAACACGAAGCAATCACCAAGATCTGGCCCCTCCTCTTTGCCCGACCGAAGTAGGCAACCAGGCGAGACCCAAAAGACGACGCAAAAGATGCGCTGCTCATCAACCTGTGTTGCCGCCAGCGCACTGGTGGCTTCAGCCATCGCGACCAACGTCCCCCAAGCCGAGCCAGCCCGTGTGGTCCGAGAGTTCCAGCCACGCCAGGCCAACGGGGATGGTGCGCCAGGCAACCTACTCTCCAGCCTGCTGGAGCTCGCCAATGCGTTCGACCTGACTGTCTGCATTCCGGGAGCGCTGTCGCTCGTCGGCGAGCTGCCGCCTATCCCGTCAGGACTGGTCAACAACGACATCATCACGCAGGTACTCAGCCAGACGACGCTGGCGTCCGACCAGATCTGCGACTTTTCGATTACTGGCAAGGCCGGAGAGCAGATGACGAGGTACTGGATCTCGTTTGTCGCTCTTCTTTTCCCCTCTCTCTTTCGTGGGACCTTGCGGCACAGCCTGCAGCCAACAAGACACTGACATGATGTGAACGCCAAAAGCTTTCTGCCGACATGGTACAGCTGGTACTCGGCGTACTCGTCGACGATTGACCACATCATCTCGCAGTATGGCTGCACCAAGGCGACGAGCCTGGTCCACACGGTCGAGGACTACCAGACATGTCCCGCGGTATCGGGCATCATTGCGAGCGGCATCACTGCCGCGTCGACGACGACTTCGACATCGAGAGGTCCGGCGCAGACGAGTGCTGCCACGACAACGAGCAGCAGCAGGCCCGCCGCCTCGAGTGCATCGACACCGGCGCCGGCTCCGCCGAACGGGAGTCCTAGACAGGCGGGGCATGTTGTCGCGGCGGCGGCGGTGGCCGGGTTGGCAGGTCTTGTAGCCGCGTTGTGAGGGGAGGTGGTCGGATCGGATGTCATGATCTTGCTTGGCAGACGGCAGGGCTTGGGGATCCATCGCGAACGAGAGGCAAAGAGAGAGGATGGGGATATCGCTGAGAATGGCTTGGAAGTGCTCCGGATAGAGGGAGGAGGAGAAGGGCCGCATGTGAGGGTGGACCAATATCCTGTTCCTAGTCCTGATCAAGCTTTGGGGCTCGAGAAGAGCAGCGACAATGGCGTCCACCGGCACTAACCTTGTGCTGCATCGCTATCGCTGTCTGTGCAGAGCACGCCGCAGGGTTCCTACACGGGATGAGAGGGGTCCGGGAAAGAGAGGAATCGGAGTCATCCATTGCGCTGGTGTTGAAAGCCAAGCATTGCTTGCTGGACGCGACCAGGTCCGCGATTTGAGGGGTGATGATTCGTGATCGTGTCTAAGCCGAAACGGGTGCTGGGCCGTTACCAGCAAAGGGAGCGAAAGTGTTAGTGACAGGGCGTGGTCCCCACAAGCGCCGATGCTAGCGGCACCAGCGTGATGGCGCCGTGGAATACAAGGCGTCGAGGATCGGGAGACCAGGCCTGGGTCAAATGCGACGGCAACTTCCGGCAGCAGCGAGCACCATATCAAAGCGCTTCTACTGTAGCTGCCCCTGCCCCTGCCCCTGCCAGCGCCGACGCCTCGTGCGTGCCGCCCCACCTTCCAAGGTTGTTCGTCGTTCCGCGGGCCGGTCATCATCACGTCACGGGCCTCGAGCGCGCGTCGTCGTCGGCCACCAGACAGACAGACAGACAGACCGACAGACAGACACCACCACGCGGGGCCTTGCCGTTGAACGGCCTGCAGATCGCCTCAATCCACCGCACCCTCCTGCACCCGCGCCTGACTCGGCCGGTCCACGCCCTGCAGACCTTGGGCGGCGCCTCTGCGGCACCATTGAAATAATTAAAAAATCCCAAGTCAAAAAAAAAACATATAGCCCGGTGCTAGGCCCGTGCTTTTTGGTGAAGATACTCGAGTTGGTGCGTTAGCAGCCAGCCTCGGCGTCCAACCACGTGCGTTCTGCCCCTAGCAGCACGCTTGGCGCCGCCATGCTGGCTGCCCTCCTCCTCGTCCTCGTCCTCCCATGGTTCTTCTCCCACCTGGGACCTCGTAGCGATTGCTCCGTGTGCGTGTGCTTTGCAGCTGGCGCTCTGTTCTGCTGCTGTAGGCTGGTGAGCCTCGCATCCAACTGCCGCCTGCTCTGTGTACGTTACCCATCGGGCACAGTGACCTCGCAGTGCAGTGGGACAATCCTTAAGACTCGCCTGCACCCAACTCACCACAAGGTTGACTCGACGGTGCTGAGGCCGGATCGGCGCTGTCTTGGGGCGGGCCGGCCGCCCTGGCCCGAATACACCCCCACCATCGTCACCATCCATCCAGCCTTTGCAGCCGTGCAGCCGCCCTACGCCGCTTCCTCTTCTGGTCCACATCCCAGCACAGCATCGCGGCCGCCTCAATCTAGATCTAGATCTCCTGCGTCTCCCGGCCCGGCCATGCCACATGCCTCGCGCCCTGCACCGCTCTCGTGTCCCGCAGCCGCCGGACAGCCTTTGAGAGCTGCAGACGCTCGCCGCCATGGCTGCTGCCATCCTGCCCTCCGCCGATGAGGGCGACGCCGTCGGCCTCCTGCACGGCAACCACTCGCCCGCCCTCGACGTGGAGCAGCAGAACTCGCTGGCCGAGTTCGACTCCCTCACCATCATCGAGGTTCTCGACCAGGATTCCCGCCCGACTTTTGTCATCGACCTCGATCCAGACGAGTCCATCACCATCGGCGCGTCCCGCATCGCCCCCATCTTTTGCAATGCCGCTCTCCGCTCGCACGAGAAGCTGGCAGACACCATCGTCGGCACCGATGGCACTGCAGACCCAGCGCTCTATGAGGAGTTCAGCGCCTGGGCCACTGGTGTCACCAAGTTCGACGACTCCAAGGATGTCTTCCCCCTCTCTTTTCTCTTCAACGGCATGCTCTGGACCGGCTCGACGGTGAGGCGGCGGTGGAGGCTCATCAGTGGCAACCTCCTCAGCGCCAGTGCCACCGCCCGTGAGATCCAGCTCCTCGCAGGCGGTGCGTCCCCAAAAATTGAAGCCAAGACGGCCAGGGCAAGCAGCATCGCAGCAGAAGACCGTCCCGTCACGCCTTTGCAGCCCTCAAAGGACAGTATCATCAATCCCAAGCCGGCCGCAACCGAACCGGCGGCTCTGGTCTCTGTTTCCACCGCCACTATAGAAAAGTCGGCTGAGCAAGTCAAGCAGTCTGCCGCCGGCACAGTTACGAGCTCAAGCGACACGGGCACAACCACTTCCTCGAAACGCCTCTTCCTCGCATCTCCAGAAAAGGCTGTCGCCGACTGGACATCAGACGTCACGACCGGCTACCTTACTCCTCACATAGCCTTTGCCAGGAATTTCGACTGGGGGGCCACTCCTCTTGGTCCGATGAGCAGCTGGTCCGCCGAGTTCCGTCAGATTGTCAATCTGGTCATGAACAATCCGCATCCTGCTTCCCTCTTCTGGGGACCAGAGCTCAACATGCTGTATAACGAGGCTTATGCGAATGAGGTTGCTGGCAATAAGCATCCCGGTCTCATGGGCACCGGCTTCTCTGGGCCATTCTCAGAACTCTGGGACGCGGTGAGCCCGCTCTTCGCCGAGTGTGCGCGAACAGGGATTAGTATCCGTAAGGAGGACGACTACCTCCCCATTCACAGACATGGCTTCCTGGAGGAGACGTTCTACTCTTGGTCGTGGACACCACTTTATGGAGGCACAAGAAAGATCTTGGGCTTCTACAACGCCCCCTTTGAGACAACCCAAGCCGTCCTCCACCATCGGAGAACACAGACTGTCAGCAGAGTCGGGACGGCAGTGTCCAGAGCCAAGACACTGAAGCAGTTTTGGAAGCTGATCCTGGAAAGTCTGGAGGAGAACCATTTTGATGTGCCGTTTGCACTACTATACTCTGTTGGAGATGGCTCTGAAGAGGACTTGTCCTCCGTGTCTTCTGGTAGCACCATGTCGCGGAGGTCCTGTTTCTTTGAAGGCGCCATCGGTATCCCTGACGGCCACCCAGCGATTCCCCGGCAGCTGGACCTCAAGCGTAGCAGCGAGGGGTTTGTCCCGGCTTTCCGTGACGCTATGCGCACGCGAGAACCGACTATACTTCACACGCGTGATGGTACATTACCAGAGCCGCTGCTAGACGGCATCGAGTGGCGCGGGTTCGGCGATCCATGCAATGATGCCATCATATTTCCCATTCGTCCCACTAACGGAGAACTGGTCATGGCGTTCCTCCTTGTCGGCATCAACCCCCGGCGGCCATACGATGACGAGTACAGGGCCTTCACGAATATTCTCAACCGCCAGCTGGCGACATCGCTGGCGTCATTTATGCTATGGCAAGAGGAAGTCCGCCGCAGCAAAGATGCCGCAGAGGCAGCAGCATTGGAGCAGAAAGAGCTTGAGCAGCAGTTGGCATTGCAGACCAGCCGATTGCGGCGCATGACCGAGCTCTCACCACAGGGCATGTTCCTCCTCGACACAGAGGGTACTCTTCGTGAAGCCAACGACAGATATTTTGAGATGACTGGCCATCCACGAGATCAGCTGCATGAGATGTCTTTTCTTGAGCAGATTGACCCACGTAGCATACCCGACATGGAAGTCGGTTGGCGGAAGTTGACAGAGCAGCGGTTGCCATGGTCAGGAGACCTCCTCATGAAGAAAGTGCTCGTGCACCCGGTCGACGTCGAAGGTCAGGACATAGACTACTGGGTATTCCTGACGGCGATCCCAGACTATGCCCCGGACGGGTCTGTCCGCTCCGTCATGGGATCTCTGATAGATGTATCAGAGGTCAAGTGGGCACAGAATGTGCAGAACCGCAGACTACAAGAAGCGGAGGAGACCCGCAGACAGCAGAATGAATTCATCGACATCACCTCGCACGAGATGCGCAACCCTCTTAGCGCGATCCTGCAGTGTGCGGACGATATCCTGTCCACACTGCAGCAGCACCAGGCCGAGTCGAACCCGCCTTCAATCGACGCCATCCGCAGCTGTCTCGAGGCGGCGCACACAATCTCAATCTGTGTGCAACACCAAAAGTCTATTGTCGATGACATCCTAACCGTGTCCAAGCTGGATTCGAATCTGCTGGTGATCACACCCGTCCCTGCTCAGCCTGTGCAGGTTGTGAAGCGTGCCCTCAAGATGTTCGAACCCGAGCTGCAGGCCAAGGATATCAAGATGACATGCGAGGTCCAAGACTCGTTTGAGGAGCTCAAGGTCAGCTGGCTCGTCTTCGACCCCAGCCGCATCCTCCAGATCCTTATCAACCTGGTCACCAATGCCATCAAGTTCACGGCGGGCTCCCCCAAGCGGGCGATTACTGTTTCCGTGGGCGTGACCCGCGAGGCTCCTCTCTTCAGCGCCATACCCAACTTCTTGTACATCCCGCCTAGATCGCAGAATTCGCAAGTTACCAATGGCGACAACTGGGGCGAGGGCGAAGAGCTTTTCTTGCGCTTCAAGGTCCACGACACGGGCTGTGGGCTCACGCCGGAGGAGATCAAGGTCCTTTTCCAACGCTTCTCACAAGCCTCTCCGCGCACCCATGCAGTTTATGGTGGCAGCGGCTTGGGACTCTTTATTTCTCGACAACTTACAGAATTACACGGAGGGCAGATCGGTGTTGCGTCCGAGGCCCAGGCCGGCAGCGTGTTTGGTTTCTTTATCCAGGCTCGGCGCACATCGCCGCCAAGCGATGGAGCAAGTTCTGGGCCGATGGATCTCGTACTTCCCATCGAACGAGAGCTGGGCGGCGGCGACTCGCTCAATCAGCCCGTGGCCCCTCTGCGCCAGGATCTGGCAGGCTCAACACCAGGTGCCGACCTTGTCGCCTCTAGAGCAGGTGCGCCTTTTGACCCCAAGGATCTCGAGGTTCTCGTGGTCGAGGACAATCTGGTGAACCAGAACGTACTAGTGAAGCAGCTTCGCAAGCACAAGATGGGAGTGAGCGTGGCCAATGATGGTCTCGAGGCACTTGCATTCCTCGAAGGCACAAGCTTCCGCCTGGGGCCCGGCAACGGGCGCCGGCTCTCCGTCATCCTGATGGACCTCGAAATGCCCAACATGGATGGCCTCACGTGCGTACGCGAGATCCGCAAGATGCAGGAATCGGGAGCCATACAGTCGCATGTGCCGGTCATTGCGGTCACGGCCAACGTGCGCGACGAGCATATTGCGACGGCGAAGCGCAGTGGCATGGACGATGTCGTCTCCAAGCCGTTTAGAATACCGGACTTGCTGAAGAAGATTGAGGTCCTGCTCGCGGATCTGGCGACCAAGGAGCAGGTGGCCAGTACGACCACGGCAGCGGCAGCGGCAATAGCTGCGGCCAGCTCGAACGTCGGAGTACAAACTGAGAAGACTAGCCAAGGGGAGGACAGTAGAGGCGATCTCAGTCGGACGCATACCGTATGAGGAGTGGTGCCAAAGGGGAGATGACATGTGCGGGCTGATGTCAAGGGCTACGAGGAGTGAGTCATTGGCCTGGTTCAACCGTTTTTCAGTATATCGTGGGAGATCTTTTCCGGCTCAGGCGGCGCACGTTTAGACTATACTTCTTGACCCTTTGTTTCCACATCTTCAGTTGGTGATCTCATTGCCACCTCCTTTTTCAAGGTTGGCTCATTTACACAGGACGCGAGGGAAGTTTATTACCCGGCATACTTGCAGACAAAGCAGCCATGTTACGAATCACAGAGTCCTCATCATGAGGGGGGCTATCACCATGGATCAGAACGCATAGAGCGGAGGACAGTTGGGGCCGAGAAATTCCTAGTATGGCCCCATGCCATGCTGTCTTTTGTGTTTCAGGCGGGATCGGTGGAAGAGATAGAACAGATCCAGACCAGCTACAAGCGGGGAGGATTTCTAGACAGAAAGAAGCAAGAAAGGCAGAAGACGCGAGTCGCTTCTCCCTGACGCGGGCGCTTGAAATGGACTCATCTCTGGCTGCATGTGAAATTTACGCTTTTGCATGGTTAATGTGGGAACACTTGGCTGTTTTGGCATATGCCTTTACGGCGGTCTTTGACTGGTCCGATTGCTGGTCCAACAACGACTTGGGTTCTTTGCTGGGGATGGGACCTTCTCGGGTACAATCAATGTGCGCAGCTTTGATTCCTACAGTGCTCGTTTCAATACGGCCCTCTTTCTTTCTTCTACAAACAGGATTCGACCCCAGAGAAAACAACCATCTCGCGCTTTACTCGCGTCCGCTCTACACCAGCAGGTGCAGGTTGGCGCGCGGGGAGAATTTCACGTGAGGGTGTGAAGAGAGAGATGACTTTCCCCATTTCAGAAAAGGCATCTGCCCCTTATGTATCTTGCTTTCCCCTTCGAATTGGATTGGCAAAGTCCCAAACTCCCGGTTCTGGGATCCTCTTGTACCTGCTGGAGTGCCATTCAGGACTTTGCTTGTATTTCCTGCCTCTCTCTCTCTCTCTCTCTCTCGCTCTGCCTCGTCTCTTTTTCTTCTGTCGCTGTCTCTGTCGCTCTCGCTCTCCGACAACAGTCCCCTTGATATTACGAATGCCTCGTCGCGTCTGCGACCTGCTGGGATGATCCCCGGTTTCAAGTTCGTGAGTAGTAGTGCGACTGAGACCATAAGCAGATGCAGATCAGGCGGCAGGGCGGTTGTGAGGGCCGCCGCCAGGGATATCTGGGCTGCCGCCGAAGACCGTCGAGGCCCGCGACGCGAACGTGGCGGTGCTGGCTGTCGTGTTGCTGCGGCCGCGTCCTCGTGCTTCACCGCTGCTGTGGCCGTTGGCTGGTCCTTGATGAAGAAGGGAGAGGCCGATCGAGGGCAGGACAGCTGGGTGGTTTGTGCCGTCGACCGCGGCGGTGGTGGTGGTGTCAGTGCCTGCTCCCGCACCGGCTGGACAAGCGAAGGGGTATGTACCGTGAAAGCCACTGCCACTGCTATTGTTGTTACTTTTGCCGCCGTAGTCATGGAGCTCGTAATCGTGTGCTGGCAGGGCGATGCCCAGCCCGTGTGCCCGGGGCCGAAACAGCTCTGGGGAACTAGGACGGCCGCTGCCGTGGAGTCCGCTCTCGAGATCGGCCGCGAAGAACAGGTGGTCTGACACGAACCCGTCTCCTGTCATGTTCTGATGCTGCTGCTGCTGCTCTGGTGATGGTGATGATCCAGGCGAGTCCGGGTACTTTCCTCGCCAGCTGGGTCCGGCGCCCGGCGGCGGTGGCGGCGGTGGCGGAGTCGACGACGGAGAGTCGAAGCATTCAGGGTAATGGATCTCGGGGGTCAGCCAGGACCACTGCTCCGCGCCGCTGTCACTGCTCTCTCCGTCCTCATCGTTGCCATTGCCAGGAGCTGCTCCAGAAGCTAGTTGTCGAGCAAGCGCACGCTCGCGGTGGCGGCGAGCACGTTCTCGCGCGGCGCATCCCCGGCGGCAGTGGACGGGGTTGTACTTGGGCCGGGTGTCCCTGGCCGAGCTCGAGCCGGGATGAGAGAGGTGGTGGTGGTGATGGCTGTCGACGGCCTCGCCGAAGCGGAACTGCCACCAGAAGAAGATGGTGATGGCGACGTAGTGCGCGACGAGCACGGCCAGGATGATCCCGTAGATCTTGGTCCATTTCGCCACGCTCGCCTGGTACGCGGCCACTTCCTCGGCGGTGTATGTGCCATTGTGGCTGCTGGTGGTGGTCAGGAGGCTCGCGAAGCGGGAATACATTGTTACTGAGCTCTCGGGGTTCCCCCGGACCTTGATCCTTGAGTAAGTTGGGTCGAGTAAAGTTGGGGGATGTGATGGGTTTGTGAGCTTGTGAGCTTGTGAGCTCCGATCCACGTTGTGGTTCTTGCGACTTTGGTCCTATCGAGTTCACTCTACGCCTTGAGCGTGGTGGAGTTTATGTGTTGTGCGTCATAAGATACGCGTCGGCCTTTGTGAGTGAAGAGGAACCGTCAGGGCTGTTGATGATGGGTGATCATGAACGAGCAGGACTGAAGCCGCAAGCCAATCTCGGTGAGTGAGTGGTTTGGACGTGTCAAAGCCGTTGTGTGCTCTCGCGTGCCCAGGTTGGCGTCGTGTCGCCTTGTCTCCTCGGGGCGGCACGAGAAGAAGACAGTGACTGGAGAGGGTGCAGGCGTCAAGCCCCGAGGTTGTATTGACAGCGCAAACAAAAGGCGGGACTCGATCTCTCTCAAGTCGCTTGAAATGACCGCTCTTGAGCAGTCACAGCCCGGTTTTGAATAAAATGCGGAAGTCCTCATGCGGAGCCCAGCCTCTCGTGGTCGGTGCCGTGGTAACGCAGCAGAGATATTGGACAGCACTTGCCCGCTGTGAAGCATAGGGAGAGTGCAGAAGGTGAGAGTGCTCTTCATGGGCATAGAAATGACACACCTCGCCATGGGAATGTGACAGATCTTGCTTGGAGACATTCAATGAACTTGGTCCCTCGCTTGGACACAACATTCCGCAGAAAATTCGCTATTCGGACCCTGCTGGGCATGTGGAATATGTGCTGCGCACGAGGTTGGTTGCAGCCTCCCGCTACGTAGACGTTAGAGCATTCCATCACGCTATCACATTGATTTACTGACAATCTGGCATGCTGGCACAAA
This sequence comes from Microdochium trichocladiopsis, assembly GCF_020744255.1. NCBI lineage: Eukaryota > Fungi > Ascomycota > Sordariomycetes > Xylariales > Microdochiaceae > Microdochium > Microdochium trichocladiopsis. Next base: position 2,673,698 of record NW_025763550.1, read on the forward strand.
GCTTGAGAAGATAGCATGTTTGCCTTGTCCGTGTTGGTCCACCTCCCAGGCACTGGAGTCGAGGACATTCCATCGTGACGCTGTTGGTTGCAATCACATTGCTCACGACTAGCCTGTCTCGAGGAATAGCAGTCTGCGCGAATGCGTACACCGGGCAGAAAGGCAAACTGCCATAAACCACCGTAGGGTAGCACTTCAACGATCTATGCGAAGCATCGCGCCTCTCGATATTTATGGACTAGAATCATAAGCTCGATGTCGCATCCTCGCCATGGTAGACCTCTCCGCATATGCTGATGTCCGTGGCTTGATTTGAGCATAGCCGCGCAGTGTCAACTGGCAGGTTTGTGTCTACACGTGATGCAGCAAACCAGATTCTGCCCCAATAACACGAGAGGTACTTCCTAGTTTCAGGAGACCATCCAACGCGAAGTGGTCACAAGCATTCATCATCACGGTGATCGAGATACCATGTCGCAGCAAGAGCAAGCACGAAAAGCGCACATTTATCTAGCACCAACGTGTATATCATCCTCTGCAGAACGAGTGTTATTTTTTTCAGGTTCGATCATTGTTCTGCCCTGGGGCAACTGCTTTCTAAGCACATGAACATAAAATCATGCAAAGGGATACATGTATCCCAAGACAAAAAAGATACTCTGTGGCACCAAAAGCGAGCGCAAGGGCACTTGAGGGAACCAACGCCCAGAAAGAAAACATTGACACAAGAGAGTATATGTTGGAGCAAAATTGCAGCGCCTGAACGAGTTGCATGTACCTGACAAGCGTGAGAAGCAGCAAGTCCAAATGGTCAGACTAAGCAGGGAAGTACACGAGCTCGGTATTTTATGAGTGTTTATTGGGTTATTATACGCGTCGTGTCAATGAGAAAATCATAGCGAAAGGAAAAGAAAAAGGAAATAGTAGAAGACTACCCCCGCAAAAACACCATTGCGCTGGGACAAAAGATGAGGATACATGCTGGCATCATTTGACAGTGAGGAGGGACGGTTGTGTAGAGGCTCTTTTTGTGATGTTGTGGGACTTCCAGGGTGAGGGGGAGGAACTGGTTAATGCCCCATGGCGAGACGCTCTGCCCGACTTTTGCATATGCCATGGGGCCCCTATGCGTATCGAGGTGAAGCGGTGTAGGTAGAGCCAATGTCGCAGATACAGTTGTAGAGTCTTCCTCGAGTGAAGTTGTGCACATAGACGAGGCATCACAAGGCGACGCCAGGCTGGCATGTTTACATCGTGCTTTCAGTTCCTAACTAGATTAGCTGATGTGACTACACAACAATGAAAGCAAAGTGCCTCCTAGTGCGTGGTTTGTGTGTCTCTCTCTGTGTGTGGGTGGATGGGGTCTGGTATGATGTAGTATGATGTGATTTGTGACGTGAATGTCGAGCTCCGCCATTTTGCCCAAGTGCCAATCTCTCTCCCTCTTCCATGAGGGTAAAATGGGGGTGATGGTAGCTCCGACCGTGATATGTTCATCACTCTCGACAACGAGATGCTCTCAAATTACAGGATTGAAGAAAAAAGAAATGGACAAAGGAAAGCGTTTCTCATTTCCCACAGCCACCACCATCGGCAGGTCTCATTCAATGAGAACCGGTGTCGAGCGGGTCAGGTGGCTGCTTCTCTACACCTCCGATGGGCTCTGCTTTACATGCCGTCGCTAAGGAAAGGGGGGATTTGCATCAGAATACATGCTTCAAACAGCGTTTTTCATGATGCCCTCGTCTTGGAATCTTCACCCGGGAATTGGGTGGATGGGGGAGGGTGTGGTGGAATGCAACAAGGATTGCATTTACGCGGTGTCCCTTTGAAAGCGTATCAGAATGAATGACAAAAAGTATTCGGGATACATCTGAGCGAGACAGAAAGAGAAAGAGAGAGAGAGACAGTGACGCGGCCGAGCTGCTACAGTCGAAGGGTATCCACAGAAGAGAGACACAAATGCAGTGGGGTTTACTGCGTAGGAGTGATGCCGGCGAGGAAGGGGATGACAGGACGAAAGGGTTTGTACTTACAGCAAAGCAAGTTCCAGATCACCGTGGATTCTGGCCTTAAGTGTAACCTCGACCTCGAGGTTGAGATCGAGACGAAGACGGAGCGTGTCGCTCTTGCCGCTGTCACCGCCGCCGCCCTGCTGCTGAAGGGCGCCGCCAGTGACGCCGCCGAGGGCGCCGGTAGCACCGCTAACGAGACCCTGGGCACTCTGACCAGCGCCGCCGCCGAGAAGGCCATCAGTCACGCCTCCGAGAGGGCCACCCCCGCCGCCTTGCTGCTGCATTTGCTGTTGCTGCTGGCGACGACGCTGCTGGGGAGGCTCAGGCGCCATATCCTCCTCAGTGCTCTCGTACTGGTCAGACAGCTGGGCAGTCTTGGCCTGGGACTTGCCGCGACCGCGGCTGCGGCGGCCTCGTGAGCGGGAGGCTCCTGCTGGGCTTTGGCTCATGGACGACATTGTGATGGGATTGTTGTGTGACTTGCTGTTCCGAAAGGGACAAAAGACAAAGGATGCGGTTTTCGAAAAAAGACACGGGCAAAGGTGATGGAGAAAGGGTATCCGGACCGCGGACGGTTTTGTTATAAACGAGGTGGTGCTTCGAACCAGGCCGTGGATGCCATTAGCATGCACAAGTATCAACCAACCTTGGCGACTTCTAGTCCCCGGTGGCAACTCCCCAGACATTCATCAAGGCTTTCCATCCATTGCGAAGCAAGGCAATGGCGAGAAACAAGGGGGGTACCCCTATGGAGGCATGTTGTGTCATAGGTGCCTCTTGGAAGCCGGACAACGACGTCACAAGTGGGAGATGGGGGGGACATGTCATCAGACGTAGCTATGCTCGAGACGGCTTCTAAGCGACGATGAAACTACCTAGACGAGGTAGTCACCCTCCACCTTCCTCCGCCTGTAAGCCGTCAGGGTCTCTGGGCTGATGCACGGTAAATCCGGTTTTCATCCCGGAGATGGAGGGCCTCGAGGGGGAAGAGGGTCCCTGGCGAGGCTGGTAATAACAGGTCGCCGTCGACGCACCTAGATGCTTCGTCTGTACGCGAGTTGTCTGATCACTACGACGAGCTCGGCCGGTTGCGATCTCGATGAGGCTGCAAGGGTGGGCAGGGGGTCGGAGCACCTTAGCCGAGGAGTGGACCTAGCATGTCTTCATGCTTCATCTCTTTCAAAGTACTGCTTTCAAGGACTTGCCAGGCCAGGAAGGGCAAGTTTTCGATAAAAAGATGATAAAATAGCCGACCATACGTCGTAGTGTTCATGGGACAAGACCTGTTTTTTGTTCACTGCCTTGTAGCAGGCCGTCTCGTTGCGGGTTTGGATCTGCCAGACGGTGTGCCCGCAAGCGGACGAGAGTGCACTTGCAATGCCGGAACCAGCATGTGATGTGCATCCAGATGAGACCTTGCCATCTTGTTTGACCTGAATCGCAACTCTCCGTAGATGGCCGGCGTGCTCGAGTATTTATCTAGTCAGTGACGAGCAAAGTGAGTTTTGTGAGTAGCGCACGCTAGGGTCTGAGATGTCTTTGGGCGTGGTGAAGTGCCGTGTTGGCAGGTGCTAGTGTGCGAGGTTGCAACGGGCGGGCCAGAATTTGTGCGTGGACCGGGGCTAGCGGAGGGCTTAGTCCGCGGCGGGCAGTGGTTACCGCTGTCGCGATCGAGATTTGGGCGCGGCCCGCCTGCCATGGAGACGCGCTAGTCCCGACGGGGCAATGGCCGGAGAGGTACCTCCAGGCTGACAGGCCTGACAGCAGGTCCGGTGTCTCAGAAACGCCCCGCTGCCCCGTTTGCCGCCCGGGGCCCCCTGGTCCGCTGCACGACATGACTGGACGGCACTCGTCGGCACCCTGGCCGCCCCTACGGACTCGTTGCCGGGCAAGCGAATAGCTGGCCAGGCCCTCTGGTCATTATTACCCAGAGCTAAGGAGCGTATGGTACGTACCTTGCAAGAACCTGCCTTCCATGTTTATTACCTGTCGGTTAACTGTCAACTAACTGCCTGGTCAACCGTCTGCCCGCACGTAGCTGCTCGACACGCCCAGCTGCAGCTCCCGGTGCAGCTGGATGTCCAGCACCTGCCGCGCGTCCAGCACCTCGTCCAGGTTGCCCTCGCGGTCGTAGTGTGCCGTCCAGCTCCCGTCGTGGTTCTCTACCGCCACGAACCGCTGCCCGCCCTCCAGCGTCAGCCACGCCTCGTCCTCGGTCCAGCTCCAGGACCCGTGCGTGTGCTCGGCCGCCTCGCTGCGCGACCCGTGCCGCAGAACACCCGTCTCCTTGTCCGCGAAGATCCAGTTGAGCACCGGCGGATCCTCAGACACCTGTGCCACCATGCCCTGCACCCCCTCCTCCCCAGGCCACCCAAAATAGTACCCGTTGAACACGTATCCGTCGCGCACCGGGTGCGATGGGTGGTCAAAGTACAGCTGCCGGCACCGTATCAGCTTCCTCTCCTTGGTCCCTGCAGCAGTAGTATCGATGAGGGAAAGACAACAACAAAATAGGGGAGGGATTTAATGAAATGCAAGGGACAGGAAGATGAAGAAACGGTGTGGTTGTTGGCTGACCTTCTTGTCCTTGAACACAACAACACGCTGCTCTGGCAGTGCCACGCCGTCCGCAGAGAACCGTGCGGTCAGATGGAACTTGACCCTGTCCTTGGCCTCCTGGTTCTGGCGCTTCTGGCCGTCGATGGCCTCTGCGATTCCAATCACCGTCGGTATCGAAGTGATCACCAGGAACCCAAACGTCGACAGCGCCATCAGACGCCGAGTGTCCCAGGTTGGTTCGCACCGTTTGGCGGCAGCTGGACAGATAGACGTTGCTCAGTCTAAAGGTGACAATCGTAGCAGTGTGGCGCCTTTTCCAGCGAGAAACAGACAATCTTGCAATGCCGTCGTGTGTTGATTGTGCCACATGCGGCACGGCGCATGCCTCTTTGGCGAACGGTCGATCTTGCGGAGTATGCTTGACGCTGGCGGAACTTGGAAACTGGCTGCCACGCCCCCAAGACGTGGAGTCGCAACTTCAAGCTTACAAGGCCAAACAATGACCTCATTCTCAATCGATATGGGTGTCTCGGACAAGATGCCTGGGGCCTAGAACCACGTCCGAGGTGGAGGCACAGACACCCCTGTCTCATCAGCAGCAGCAGCATGTCCGCCCATCTCGGCAGCATCTGCCGTCACAAGTAGCCTGGGGCAATGCATGAAGGCAAGGATGCCAACTCTGGAAACCTGCAGGAGTGATGAAATGCTCGAGAGCTTCCCTGCCTGATTGCGTCAGAGGTACCCTTAGGAGGCTGGCGTGCGGGCTGACAGGAACAGCGAAAAGCAGGCTGGACCTGGGGCAACCTGCAGCAAGGCAAGTGTAGGGCCGGGGCGTCATGGGTGTGGCTAGGCCTGTGAAGAGGGAATAAAACCAAAAGGTGCTCGCTAGACACGGGGGATTCCTGTCGAGCTACAGACATTTTGATATTTTGCCGTTTGCACAGGCAAGAACACGGAAAGCTTGTGCATCATGGCTGCCCCCACCAGTGAGTCCAAGCCCTGGGAGAACCAGGACGAGGACAACAACAACAACGAGAACAACAACGACAGCCCCTTTGGCCAGGAGCAGGAGTCTCAGAACTCTGCCAACAACAACGAGCAGGACAACCAAGACAGCTCGCCGAAGCAGGATGGCGCTGCCGACGAGTCCAAGCCAGAGCCTGAAAAGGCCGAGTCCAAGCCTGCGCAGGACAACAAGAAGGACGAGAAGCCCCAGCCCCAGCAGCAGAAGAAGCAGGCGCCCAAGAAGCAGCAGGCCCGCGCCGAGTCCCGGTCCGAGTCTGAGAAGCCTTCCCGTAGCCGCCGTCGCCGTGGCCGCAACCAGCCGCAGTGGATGGACGACGAAGACAAGGAGAACGACCACGAGAAGCAGGTCGCCCCTCGCCGCCGCCAGCAGCAGAACTCGCAACAGCAACAGCAGCAGTGGCAGATGCAGCAGCAGCAACAACAACAGCAGATGACGCAACAGCAGCAGCAGCAGCAGCAGCCCAAGCAGGACAAGGGCGGCCAGAATCCGCTCAAGCTGCGCCTCGACCTCAATCTCGAGGTCGAAGTCACCCTCAAGGCCCGCATCCACGGCGATCTTACCCTCGCCCTCTTGTAAGTTCTACAAGTTTCCTTGCATTCCTCTTTGCCCCAATTTCCCCGGCCCTGGACAGCTCCCGCCCGATCCCACCCCATCTTTCCCTCGCTCTCCACATTACTGTTTAAGCTCGCCGCACGTCCTGATCACTCTCTGTGCCCAGTAACTGACCTTTCGGACCCGAAAGTGACGGCTAAAACCATCATGCCAATTTATAACACCAAATCACTAATTGCTTGCCGGCTCACAGGGATGGCATTTAACGACGATACAATCTACACAATTGAAGAGAGTTTCCGCGGGGTCGGCTTAAGAAAGGTCCACCCTTCGTTGGGGCCTGCTAGCACAGTCACCAATCATTTCCTTATGAGAGCATTGCTGGAAAGCGCTTCCAAAATTTGTCTATTGCTTTTTTCCTTGGAGCAGCTATAATCGCCATATACTTGCAGCATGTATGAATATCACGATCAGATCATGAAGCTGTTCTTGGCTGTTCAGTTAATCATTGACCAAACACAATATCAGTGCTTCAATACTGTGACTTGGTGGGCTATGCCGTCTTTTCTGCCGTCTCGTGCCCCGATGCTGTCAATTCGAGCACCCGCCAGGCAGGGGCCTGTGCCCGGCAACCAGCATGTGCCGTGAGACATGCGACATGATCACAAGGTTCGGCGCATTGCCTCCTCCGTCCCACACCAGATCCCAGGGACCCGGGAACCAGCCCGGCCCCGCGCGGACGATATTGTCCATTCAGCGTTTCACAAACCTTTTCTCTCGGGTACCTATGTCTCACTTTGCACTGCGCGCGCGCGCGTGTGGGGCAATGAGCATGGGACTGAAAACCTTGTACCACGATCAAGATCGTGCCCGGGTTGATGCAGCTTGACCCACGCTTGCCTTTCTCAATGTACCGTTGCCGTGGGACATGTCGAAAACGGTCCCGACAGCTTGGACACAAAAAGCTCACATATGCACGCGTCGTGCACATCTAAATGGAAGGTGTCGCTCGCCACAATCACCATCACCATGACGAGTCTAGTGACTGGAACCCTGCCGTACCCTGCCTTGCGCACCCATTTCCCAGGTCTCAAGAGTTGTGAATGGCAATGATTGTCGTCGTGTGGTGGACGTGGTGGCTGCACCAAAGGTCATAAACCACTTTGTTTTCACCTCATTACCAAGAAACTGGGTCTTAGAGTTCATGGCCTCTCTCCACATTTTACTCACAAGCCCACACCAGCCCGGGCTCCATTTGGGCAGAAGAATCCGGACAGGCACACACACAAGAGATTGTACTAGACTAACAATTCTTTCTCTGGGCCACTCAAATCGCTAAGAAAACTGGAACTTTTCTAAATCTGAACCTATCAGACCTCAATATGCGAGCCTTTCTCCACTTGAAGCCAGAATCTGCGTAAATCGTGTAGGTATTGAGTCGAGGTCGGCGTTGAGCTTGTCCTGCTTCACAGAGTGCCACCCTGTCTCAACGATCGCTCTTAGATCGTCGTCAGTCAAATGAGGCGTGTTCTTGACGTGCCATTTGACTCTTCTAACGTTTGATTCAATCCAGTTAAGATCAGGTGATGAGGCAGGCCCAATGACAAGTTGGTGATGGTTCTTCTTCGCCCACTCCATAGTCTCGTTTGCATGATGGGAGCTATCGCTGTCCATATATAGGCGAACGTCCGTATGTTTAACATGTTCATGGATCTCTGTAAATAGCTGATCTAGCAGAGGTTTGAGGACCTTTGCGGTCATCTTGCCATTCTTGTTTGAGGGTATCGTGTACCATTGTAATGACGACCTGAAGTTATACCCAACCGCGCAGACAGCGTGGAGGATTGTCTGCTCGTTCTCGTTCTCTAGCTCATCTGCTCCTGCAGTATCTTTCTCCTTATTTCTGATCGCCTGCTTAGCATTCTTGAGCTTCTGCTTTTTCTGTCGTGGGTTCTCCGGCTGTATCACCCAATGTTCGTTCTTCTAATCCGGGCGGCGGTGGACCTTTGTTGTTAACGCAGGCTGGAAGCCGAAATGAACCTCGTCCATTGAGAAGCAATTATGACGCCATCGCGGGTCCCTCCATGGCTTCTTGAGTTGCTGATGGACGTACTTGACTCTCTGCCTCTTGACGGAGTCGCTGAGCCCCTCCTTGACCGTGGAGTTGCAGGTGTGGTACTTGAATGGTTCCATTGCCATTCTGCGTCGTATTGTGCATTCTGCTGCTTCGACGTCGAGGCCTGCTTCCATTGCAGCGACGGGCCAGGGCAGGCGATGCGCCTGATACTTGTCACCTTCTGGGAGATGTAGAAGCCACTGATGAAGCTGCTCACCGTCCTGGAACGAGAACGCCATTGAACGGCCACGATTCTCAGCAAAGTTGATATTGTTTGTACGTCGTCGGGAGGCCCAGTCGGTACAGCGTTGCTTTGGAGGGCGGTCGGGTGAAGGTGATGGGGGCCTTCTGTCACCCTCTTCAGAATCAGGTCTGTCGGGGTCCAGGAGAGGCTCCGTCTTTAGCCATTCATAGCCCTGGGTTTTGGAGACGCCGTAGTATCGGAAAACATCTCTTTTGGAGTACAGCGGGCGTGCATTATCGTCATGCGGCGATGGGTTGCTGTCGCTGCGAAGTTGGTGGTGGTCAGCGAGGAACTGTAGTACGCCCCGCACCTTTGCACGCTTGGGAGTATCGTGCTCAACTTTCGACATCTTGATTGAGCTCAAATGAGGTCTAAAATGGATTGAACTTGCTTGCAGCGATTGCCCTTTGTCGTAGCAATTAAATGATCATTGAATTGTACGTGCAAAATGACGTCGTCGTCGTTGACGTCAAAAATGAGGTCATCGCCGACTTCTTTGTTGTGGTCGCAGGGGTACGCGATTAGCGTGTACGGACCCACTGTCCGGATTCTTCTGCCCAAATGGAGCCGGGCAAGGCCTCGCGTGCATGCGTTTGACATTTGGCACTTGTCCGTGCGCGTTCACGAAGGCTAAGCAGGAATTGCCTGATTCTGACTGTGGCGAAGGCGAGCTGCTGTGGTCATTGGGTGGAATGGTCGGGGCGCTGGTCCTGGCGCTGAACTCTAAAATCGCGGGACTTGTGGCTGAGGAGGTAGCGACTTGCCGGGCTTGTGATGGCAGGACCGATGACTGGACGTGGCTGCGAAGACGGAGTTTGTGGATAAAACGAGGATAATATGACATGGTGGAATAATAAACGGATTCACAACGGGACTGAAGTTGGCTAAGATGATTTGATGGCGAGGAATTGTTGGTAGAAGCGGTAAGGCCCAGAACACGACACAGCGGCTTATTGGTCACAGAGCACTGCATTCACAGTTGAGCTGTGTTCTTCAGCACCAATGAACCGGATTGCGTCTAGGGTATAAACACTGCCCAAATAGAGCTACTCGGGCACTGTTGCAGGACGATTACGTGAAGCCGCACATCATCTCTGCAGACTTGAAAACCGACAATGGCTAAGGCGGTTACTGCTGGCGAGGACCATAGCAGCTGGGACGACATACGTCTAACCTGACTCACCACTACAGCGAACTATCTGGCCTTTGGTGTGTACTCGGGGAAATTTCAGGCTGCACAGACGAACAGAGGATGACGCAGCATGGCATGGCCAGCATTTGGGCCCCCCGGGCGCCGTGCTCCAACCACTGCCAGTGGCGATTTGCCCCCGATCAGCCCTGCTGGGCCTGGCTGCAAGCACTTTACAGCGCCCTGCCAGCCAATAACTAGTACCAGCACGATGCTGTCCAGGTCGTCATCGGGACCATTTCGCGGCTCTGGTCTCTTTTCTTTTCCCGCTTCATGAATTATTTCTACGACATCCCTCACCTAGAGGAGTTCTGTCAGTGTCTTGTCGCTCTCTACCTCAGTGTCCTCCTCGTGCTCCACATTCAACAGCACAGACGCCACAGACTCGCCCGTCGCAGGCCCATCCCTGCTACTGGTCCTCCTCCCACTACTCCGCCCGCCACCATGGCGTCCACAGTGACCGCAACTCCCCCAGCAAGCCCGCGAAAGCTGTTCAAGCCCTCGAGCAGGACCAAAGCACCAACCCCAGTCAAAAGCGCCGCCTCGACCGTGCGGAGCGAGTCATCTCCTCCTCCTCTTCCTCGTTCTTCCGCGCCTGCTTTTGCGACGCTGCCCAGCAACAATTCCTTCCATCTCCCTGCTGCACAGGAGCAGGAACACGGCAACAAACTCCCCGCCGACAGCACCAAATCGCATCCCGTCCCGGCCACTCCGAAGCGCAGCTTCTCCACGAGGACCGGGTCCCCCGTCTTCCGGCGCAAGACCAGCACCGCGAGCACGACTTTCTCGGGCTACCGATCGCCGTCCGCTGCGTCAGATTACACGACCAGATCTCTCCGGGCTGGAGGGGAAGGAGATCGTGGTGACCCGCGCAGCATTGCGGGAGACGACGACCACGACCACGACGAGCAGCGGCACGAGGCGCCAGGAAAAGTAGAACACTCCGCCAAGCGCGACTTGCCCTTTGACAGCTCCTCCTCGCCTGAGAAGCCAGGGCCGCCGCCGACGACGACACCACTCACGCCGACTCAGATCTTCAAGGCGCGCGCGCGAAGGTCTGCGAAGCCGCCGCAAGAGCCGCAGGTTGAAGAGGAGGGACAGCAAGGAGAGAAGGAGGAAGAGTCTCCCTCGAGAGCGCCTAAAGAGCGCGAGCGGGTCTCAGAAGCCGAGCCAGCCGCGGAGAATCTGCCGACTGCGGAGGAGAGAGAGCCGACCACGGAGGACCAGCCAGCGGGAGAAGACCGGCACACGAACGAGGATCAACTGCCTGCAGAGGATCGATCGACTCCCGAAGCTCATCAGACCGAGGAGGACCATCTTACGGAAGAGAACCAGCAGATCTCAGAAGACGAATCACCGTCAGAGAACGACAAGGAAATATTGTCATTGGAGCCAGCAGAGGACCAAGACGCCGGCATTGACAGCCTTTCATCACGAGTGTTTGGCAATTTGACCTCCGGCGCTTCCACAATCGCGGAAGTATTCCATTCTCCCACCGATTTGATCAAGTACTTCACCGACAACGGCCACCCAGAGATGAGCGACTTTGTCTCCGCCCTGCAAGGCGAGGAGGCCCCGGCAGAGAAGCGAGACGGCGAGAAGAACCAGCCTACTCAAAACCAAAGCAATGCAGAAGGGACCACTTCAGCCCCCAGGACGAAGCCGATACGGAGACCGGGCATCATGAAGCCCGGAAAGCAGGAGGACGGCACGCAGTTCTTTGACAACATGGGCCGCCCGGCGAGGATAGAACGCTCGGTGGACATCCCCTTGCAGCGTGGAGAGAGGAAGACTGTTGAGCACGCCCCACCACCTCCCGGCATGGAGAAGAAGCCCGAAGCCAGCAGTCAAGACGAGAACAAAGCAGAACTCGACCAGCTGCCGCAGATTAAAGATCTGGCCAGCCCCGACGATCTGGCCAGCACCGAGCACCTACGCAGCACAGACGAACTGGAAGATCCGCCGGAGGAGTATCTCGATCCAGAGGTCCACTCTCCGCGCTCGTCAGCCAATGTCACGCCCATTCCCCGGATCGGCAGGATATCACCGATACAGAAACCAGAAGGAGGCACGACCATGAAGCTCCCTGACCTGGCCTCAGGTTTAGAGGGCTACGCAGTCGATGATGTGGGCAACGTGGTCAATGAGAAGGGCAAAGTCCTCGGCTACGTTACAGGCGATCTGCCATCCATGGTCGGGAAGAAAATTGCCCAAGGCGGCAAAATTTACGATGATAACGGCGAAGTGCTGGGGCATGTCACGGAGAACTTCACTCTCGCAGGAATGGACGGTCAAAATGAAGACGAAGATGACGAGGATGAGGATAGCGAGGATGATCTGACAGACGCACTCAACGGCCTGCGTGTTGACCATGACGGGAATATTCTCGACAAGAAAGGAAACATCGTCGGACGCCTGAACCAGCGACCTGCACCGAGCAGCAGAAAACGACAAGAGCAGAACCAAGAACAACCATCGAGCCAGGCAAAGGATACGGAACCAGGCAAGGAGCCCGACGGGAGGAACAAGAACAAAGGTAGAAGTCCCGCAGTGCCTGCGGATATCTGTCTCGATGTCAAGTCCACGTATGATGGGATTCAGATCATCATCAAGATTCCGACCATGTTTGATAAACCGCCACAAACGATAACTATAACTTAGATAATAATTGGAAACTGTCGCTTGGCACTCCTGAGGATAATAGAGCTTGCGACTTCCCGCGTTCCTGCTGAACATTGAGTGCGTGCGATGGGGAGTTGTGCGTAGTTGCGCCCCTGGTTCTTTCATCGAATTTCTTAACTATTTGCCAGCACCTGGTTTTGATTTTATCGGTAACTTGTTAGGCTGCTACAGCTGGGTCGTTATTCGTTCTTGTTTATTTTCAGAAACTGTGGTGATGGCGGAACCGTTTCAGCTGTGAAACGGACAAACAGCAGTTTGACGGTTTTCACAACGAAGGATTCAAAAGTTTCCGCTGTAATTGTCAACTCTGTCGCAAACCCCCTATTAGGCCAACTCTTCACCCGATAAGTTGGAAGGCAGAGAGCGTCGCCATGACGTGGATCCTGCAGATCGCCCCAGAGTCTGGAACACCATCGCCCTCGATGCCTCATCGCCTTTGCCCCCCCCTCCCATGCAGAGTGCGGGCAGGTGTGGCTTGTCGACCAGGATCACAAACCTGATTTCTGTGCGTTGTGAGGCTCAAGCGGCACTCCGCGCGGAGCTGTGCCCCTCACCACCTTCCATCCCATCAGCGAGGCTCCGACCAGCTGCCCCAGAAAAGCAATCTATCGCAGACGGGTGTGGGCTTGAAGGCCGCGAAGTGACGTGAGCCACAAGCGAGGCCCCACTCGAGGGTGGCCGGGGGGGAGGGCAAGTGTGGCTGGTCGACAGGTTCTCTTGCTGTTGTCATGTTTCGGAGCAAGAGAAAGGACTTCCAAGTCATCTCATGTCAACTGGATTCGAGCTCGCTTGTTACCGCCACACCACCCTGCCGTCCTTGCCAATTCTAGGTGTGGCGCCGCTGGTTGTGGATTCTTGCGCGGCTACAATGGCTGCTACAACAAAGCCCACAACTGGACAATGACGATGAGACCCCTGCGATGATCCCCGTTCGGCCTTGATGATGAATTATACTAGCTCCATGCCAAACATCCTCGCTGTCCTCGTCTAGTGTCATCTGGTCATCAGCCATGTCAACGGCTGTGGATTTGGCTGCCGCACGACGGACCGGACCTGGGACAGTGGCTGGTGGGGGTTGAGTCAATGGGAGCTACGGTACGCCAGTTGCGTTAGTCCCGGCCGAGCGATGCAACATCCTTCATCATGTACATGTACGGCAGACGGGGTGCTAGCCCAGACGGACCGCTAGCTACGTTAGTTAGCGCCCTCCCCGGCTCTTGGACTTGGCGGCCTGACACGCAACGACACCTGTGGCTGCAGCCACACCGTCTGACGACAGAACCCGCTCGGCATCTCTTTCCTTGTGCACCCGCCGCCTCGACAAGGGCTCTCGGCCCTCGACCGAGCCCTTCCAAGTCCACCCTTCCTTCTATGGTATCCCTGGACGAAGTCGTCAGCTCTCTAAACCCGGCCCTCGAATACCCAAGGGTTCTTGTAACACCGTTCTAGATCGCGATATGCGGCTCCCCGACCCAGTCCATCGAGATCTCTTGGGGCACTTTCCCTTCCGGTCCCACGCCATGCACGACGATCCCGCCGTGGGAAGCTCGCCGCGAGCACCATTTCCTGTTTTACGCCCTCCTCGTGCTGTTCCCAGGGACCAATGAACAACAACGCCGCTTGCAAGAGATGATCAACCCTCCACAGCCACGCACTTGGGAGAGATCCTGCCACAGGCAGAAGCATGGTCCCCGCCTACTGTGGACAACCACTTAGTCGGTGATGACACTCATTGGCGCCCAGCCGAAACCCCCGTTCGCACTCGCTGGGTGACTCTATGCGTAGACCACTCTTGCCAACGTTGCCGCCTTGCCGCCACACCGTTAGCCAGCATCGCCCTAAGGGCTGTCAACGAGGCGTGGCGTGGCTTCAGAAACGGATGTGGAGAGGGGAGACCCCCAGGCTTCCGCGAGAGTTTCATGCAGCTGTGCCGATCAAGCGACCCTTGCTCTCTTGGCCTGTCTTGTGCAACTCCGGTCCCCTTCGTCGATGCGCCACACGCCTGCGTTTCCACGAAACAGAGCATGTATCGCCGGCATGCGTGAATGACCGTCTGAACTAATCGATAGCATAATGACGTGCCTACCCCCTTCGAGCCCCGGACCAGCCCCCCTAGCACGCGGAGCTATTCACGGAATTGTTGCACACGCTGGAACTCCCATGACGTCGAGAGCGAGTGTGCGTACAGGGCGGCGGCGGCTGCTGGAGTCGCACACTCACACACACACGGCAACACACTTCCACACACGCCTCGTGTGGCTTGACTTGGACTTTACATGGGGCTTCGTGACGTCGATCGATTTTCGTGTCGGCCCCCCGGGACGTGATTACCCTGACAATGATGGAATTGAAGGCTCGTGGCTGGTTCTGGCAACCCAAGGACGGGCTTGCGTGAGGACCACGTTGCCTCATAAATATCTGGATATGCCTGGGTTGCATTGCTCAAGATTCTGACCTGGATTAGACATTCAGCGCGAGTTTATTGGGCAGCCCCAAGTTTATGTATATTACCAGAAGCACAACACAAACACCCAGCACCCAATCAGAATCACCATCTCCCCATTATCAAGACGTCGTAACCACCACTACCTATCACATCCCCAGGAACGAGAACCCGGTCGCCGTTCTCCATCCCGCAGCCATGTCGGGACTCGTAGACACGGCCAAGAGCGCCACAAATGACGCCACAGAACAAGTCCAGAACGTAGGAGAGTCTGCGCAGGAACAGAAGCAGCAGCAGCAGGCCGCCGCCTCGGACGCGGGCGTGCCGCGGTCCATCCCAGACACATCGGCAGACCACTCTGAGTATGGTGCCGGCCACGACGGCTCCGGCGACGGCGAAGGGGAGATGGTCCCCGCCGCCGGCCGCATCAACGAGAAGGGCGAGGTCGTCGACGACGACGGCAACCCCATCGGCAAGGTGACGAGCGGCGAAGCCAAGGAGTTTGTAGGCTTCGTCGTGACACAAGAAGGCGACGTCCTGAACGAGGACGGCGGTGTCGTCGGCAAGGCCGAGCCCCTCGAGGACGTTGCCTCGGAACTCAACTACACCACAAAATCAGCCAAGGACGGCGTCCAGAGCTCGCGGGGCGACGGCGGCGGCGCCGGCGGCGGCCTCGGCAGTGTCGTGGGCGGTGTTACCAACGCGGCACAGTCAGTGGTCGGTGGTGCTGGTGATGCAGCGAGCAAGACCGGCAAGACTGCGACAGATACGGTCGGAGACGCCGCGAAAGGCACCACCGACACAGTTGGTGAGGCCACGGGCACCAAGGATACTACTGGTGCCGTTGGTGACGCGGCAAAAGGTACGACAGATGCCGCCGGCGAGACGGTCGAGGGTGCCACTGGCACGGTAGGCGATGCTGCCAAGGGTGCTACCGATGCCGTCGAGGGCGCTGCCGACGGTGAGAAGACCGCGGACCCGCAGGATCTCGGCGAGAAGGTCAACGACACGGCCGATGGCGCCAAGGAGACCGCAGAGGACGCCGCCGGCGATGTCCAGGAGACTGCGGAGGGTGCCGCCGGTGAAGCCCAAGACACTGCGGAAGAACGTGCCCCTATCGAACTCAGGGACGGTGAGGTGCCCAAGCTGGGCAGCGAAGCCGCCGAGAACCTCCCTGACGAGGTCCCTGCTCCCCAGACCATTGGCGATATCGAGGTGCCTTCTCTTGCCCCCTCCGTCGCCAACAAGGTCGTCGGCCTCTTTGAAGGTCCCTTCACTGTCTCTGACGGTGGCAAGGTGACTGACAAGGAGGGCAAGATCCTTGGCAAGCTGTCTGAGGGCCAGGACATTCAAGACCTCATCGGCAAGGAGATCCACGGCATTGACGCCGAGGGCAACCTGCTCGGCGAGAACGACACTGTCCTGGGCAAGGTCGACATCGCCCCCGAGGGCACTGTTGCCGAGCAGGTAAAGGAGGAGATCCCCGAGGCTGCCGAGCGGCTCGAGGCTCTCGAGAAGGTCGAGGAGCAGGCCAACCAGGCCAACGAGATCAAGATCCCCTCCTTTGCGCCCTCTGTTGCTGGCAAGGTCCTCGACATGTTTGAGAGCCCCTTCAACGTCGCCGACGACGGCCAGGTCAAGGACGCCAACGGCAAGATCCTCGGCAAGCTCGCCGAGGGCCAGGAGGTTGGCGACCTCGTGGGCAAGGACATCAAGGGCATCGACGCGCAGGGCAATCTCCTCGGCGACAACGAGACCGTGCTTGGCAAGGTCGACATTGTGCCCGAGGGCACCATTGTCGAGCGTATCAAGGACGAGGTCCCCGAGGCCGCCGAGCGCCTGGACGCCCTCGAGGAGGCCAAGCTCCCTGACCTGTCCATCCTTGAGGGGCTCAAGATCAACAAGGCTGGCAACGTTGTCGACAGCAACGGCAATCCGGTCGGTAAGGTCTCCAGCGGCGACTTGAAGAAGCTGGCCGGCCGGACTGTCGGCAAGGACGGCAAGGTCTGGGACGACAGCGGCAACGTCCTGGGCGAGGTCGAGGTCCTGCCCGAGGCGGTCAAGAACGAGTCGTCGCCCTTTGAGGACTTCCCCGACGCCACAGTCGACAAGAACGGCAAGGTCATCTTTGACGGCCGTCAGGTGGGCGTTGTCGACGGCGACGACTTCAAGAACCTCATTGGCAAGAAGGTCGACGCTGATGGCGACATCCTGGACAAGAACGGTAACGTCATTGGCCATGCCACCCGTGCTGAAGCCGAAGACCCCGTCGAGCCCGAGGAGCAGATTGACTACTCTGTCCTGCGCGACAAGAAGGTCAACAAGGCCGGCAATGTTGTCGACGACAAGGGCACCGTCTGGGGCCGCGTTGTCCAGGGCATCCTGCAGCACCTCGTCGGCAAGAAGGTCGGTGACAACGGCGAGATCTACAACGACGCCGGCAAGGTCATTGGCAAGGCCGAGCCCATCCCCGAGAACGAGCGCGAGGACAACAAGGAGCCCTCGCCCTTTGAAGACTTCCCCGGGGCCACCGTCGCCGACGAGGGCAAGGTCCTCTTCAACGGCGAGCAGGTCGGCATCGTCGTCGACGGCGACGCCAAGAAGCTCAAGGGCAAGACTGTCGATGCCGACGGCGACATCCTGGACAAGGCTGGCAATGTTCTCGGCCGCGCCGAGCGCTGGGAGGCGCCCGAGGCCGAGCCGGAGCCCGAGGTCGACAACTCGATCCTGGCCGGCAAGCGCATCAACAAGGCTGGCAACGCCGTCGACAAGCACGGCGACATCTATGGCCGTGTCGTTGAGGGTGCCCTGCCTCGCCTGATTGGCAAGATGTGCGACAAGCATGGCTTCATCCGCAACGAGGGCGGCGACGTCATCGGCAAGTGCGAGCTCATCCCCGAGGCCGAGCGCGAGGGCATGAAGGAGGGCCCCTTCTCCGAGCTGCCCAACTGCACTGTCAACA
This sequence comes from Microdochium trichocladiopsis, assembly GCF_020744255.1. Classification (NCBI taxonomy): domain Eukaryota; kingdom Fungi; phylum Ascomycota; class Sordariomycetes; order Xylariales; family Microdochiaceae; genus Microdochium; species Microdochium trichocladiopsis. The sequence goes on from NW_025763550.1 coordinate 2,691,487, forward strand.
AGGAGGGCGAGATTGTTACGCCCGGCGGCGACGTGGTCGGCCGCCTTGTCCAGGGCGACGCCAAGGTCCTCTTTGGCCGCGCAGTCGACGACGACGGCGACATCCTCGACAAGAACGGCAACGTCCTCGGCAAGGCGGAGCGCTGGGAGAAGCCCGAGGTGCCCAAGGATGTCAACCCCATGTCTGGCCGCAAGGTCAACCGCGAGGGCAACGTGGTCGACGAGAACGGCGATGTCATTGGCAAGTTGACCAGCGGCGAGCTGAGCAAGTGCGCCGGCAAGAAGATTGACGACGACGGCGACGTTATCGACCAGAAGGGTTCCATCCTCGGTCACGTCACCCTGCTCGAGGACATCCCGCCTGAGGAGCCTAAGGAGGAGGAGTCCGAGGAGGACAAGCAGAAGCGCCTGCAGCTCGAGCAGGACCGCCAGATTGCTGCTCGCATTGCCGACTGCCTCACGCACTCGCTTGACCGCATCAAGCCCATCCTCAAGATGATCACTTCTGTAAGTTTTCCCTTGCAAACTGGTCTTAGATGACCGCCGCGGAATAACAACCTCTAACCACTATGAAAACAGAAAATCGAGGCAGAGGAGGCCAAGCCCGAAGACGAGCGCGACGAGGAGGGTCTGGTCAGGGAGGTCCGCCCCTTGATCGAGGAGGGCGGCAAGATCCTGACCGAGGCGAACGGTGTGATCCGCGGCCTCGACCCCGACGGACGCATCGCGGCCAACGCGCAGCACAAGACGGCCGCGCGCGAGGCCACTCCCGAGGAGTACCGCCTGGCGGACCTTCTCAAGGAGCTCACGGGCCACGTCACCGAGACCATTGAGAATGCCAAGAAGAAGCTCGAGGGCATGCCCCGGGCCAAGAAGGAGATCAACCCGCTCTGGGGTCTTCTCGCGGAGCCCCTGTTCCAGATCATCGCCGCCGTCGGCCTCCTGCTCAGCGGCGTCCTGGGCCTGGTGGGCAAGCTGCTCAACGGTCTTGGTCTTGGTGGGCTCGTCAACAACCTCCTTGGTGGCCTTGGTCTGACCAAGGTGCTTAGCAGTCTTGGTCTCGGCGATGTCGTCGACACTGTCACCGGCCAGGACAAGAAGGGCGGCAAGAAGAAGGGCGGTCTGCTTGGACTGTTCTAAATGGGTTGTCCGCTTGTCTTTGATCCCGTCTGCGTTTCTTTGCCTGACATATTACCGGTTTCAATTTTTGTACCAAGTTTAAGCGTTTGTTTTCATGATTTGTTGTTTTCTCACGAAGTCACGAACTTGCCAAAATTTCTTGCATCTCAACATTACTCATGTACACTCATCCCACGATGAGTAGATTGTAATCTCTAGTTAGTGGTAGGATTCTAGCACCAAGAAAAGCCATTTGTTCGTTACACCTGCTCCGAGCCTGGCAATGTGCTTGAGGATTGTTTTTATGTGCACACTCTCAGATTTGAGTGAACCAAGTCAAAACTCCACCGACTGTTGATCGAATAATAATGATGTTCCTCACACCGAAGTTTTTGTCTTTTGGCCTGCAAATAATTCGCCTCTTCTAATAAAATGCTTACACAGCCGGGCATCTGCACTTCATTCAGAGCATGGATTTCGTGTTGTCGTCATGGTGTCGTGGTTCACACCTCTTTGCAAGTCGCAAGACCACACAAATAATAACGCCTGCCGAAGCTCGGGACCACGAGCATATTGCTTTTTAGGTCATGCGTTTATTGCACGTTCGAATACCGTTTATTATTCCCGTGTCTTTCGCAGCCTTGCATCCTGTAGGCGCGTAACAAAGGACGATCCACTGCTGCTGCTGCTCCTCCTCCATTCTCCGAGAATTCCGCCTGGCTGGCTGGACAGCAAAAGTATAACCTGCTGCCTGCCATCATCTACGCCACAGCATACACGTGTGTGTGGTCGATCCGTTGCAAGCGTGCTCCTACATAGCAATTAGCGGTTCTCTGGGCTTTGCATGTGGTGGTCGTGGTGCCGGGTGCTGCTGCGCCACGTCATATGGTGGGGGGAGGAACAGTGACGTCAGGGAGGTGGTTGTGCAGGCTGCGGTGCGGGCAGGCGCCGCGGGATGGCTGGATGGAGTGATAGATGGGGGTGGTGTAAGTGCGCCTTCTGCCATGGCAGCCACTCGCCACCCGGGGGCTCTGGGCACATGCCAGACAGGACCAAACAAGCCGTCATACTTTCTGTGTGTAGCGTATGTATGTGTGTGCTCATGGGAGGAAGGGTGCGATGTCAATCCCCCCCAGGCGTGCAGGAAACTCTAATACATTGCCCACTGCGCAAGCCACATCGTTTTCCCTCCCACAACCCTGTCAACCTCGAGCTGGTACATGCGTGTGTACGTTATACTTGCCATCTTCCTTGGAAATACTTCACGAAGAAAAGACGAAACAAGGACGAGTTACGTGCTGTGGCTAGTGCCGACGCCAGCCTGCCCGGTTGCATATCCATCCCCCCCCCTGCTCGCCCACCTTCTCTGCAAACCCTTGCAAGGAAGATCACGGCACATCGCGATCTGGATATCGCCCGGCACCGCGGTAGAACCCCAGCAGGATCGTGGCGAACAAAGGAGCTTATCTTGGGACTTCGATGCCAGGGAAAATCCTGGTGCCCAAGCAAGCATATATTATTCACCTTCAGTTCCTTGCTTGACGCAGCATTTGTTGATTTACTCGGGACCACTTCCCGCCTGAACAACCCTGCTCAATCCTACCAGCAAAAGCAATAATAGTATCGATAACTCCTGACGCTTCATAATCTTGAGCAAAGCCACACGCATGAGATAATCACATACCATCACAAGCTGCAACGATGCCACGAACGTTGCTGCTGTGTTTCATACACGGCTTCAAGGTGAGACACATAAAGTGATCCAGGAGACTCCAAGAGACGAGCGACGACTAAACCTGCATCGAAACAGGGCAATGATGATACCTTCAAAAACTTCCCCTTGGATCTTCAGAAGCAGGTCGCCGCCAAGCTGCCTGAGCAGAATGTAGAGTCCGTCGTTTATCCCAAATATGACACAAAGGGGGAGCTGGGCCAGTGCTCAGAGTCGCTACTGAGCTGGTAAGTCACCTACTGCTCGTGTCCCAGTTGCATGAAACATCGACATCCAGTGTTGTATGTGGGCGATGCTGTAGACCCGACTGACGCAGGCTGGGGTTAGGCTCAAGGAAAAGGTCATGGACGTGCGCAAGGAACACAGCGAGAAGCCATGGCCTCCTAACGACCGCGACGTCGGTGTCATCTTGGTTGCACACTCGATGGGGTAAGCTTTTGTTTGTCCTCGACAGTCCACACAGTTCCCTGCCATTCCAGACTGACATGGCATGACAGAGGCTTTGTCGCCGCCGACACGACGCTGCTAGTCCTTAATGAGAGGCTGGCCAGCAAGACAGAGGGCGAGGAAGGCACTGCGAAGCCCATATTCCCACTGATCCAAGGTGTTCTGACCTTCGACACGCCGTTCAATGGCCTCGCCCGATCCATGTTCGTGTACGGGGCGTTTTCAAACTACCAGAAGGTCAGCAGCGTCTTCAACGTCATGACTGCCCTGTCCGCGGCGCCTTCTGCATTCGCAAGGAACACGCTCGCTCGCACTGCGACAAGGGCTCCCAAAGTGGCGACCTCTTCCGGTTCGTCCAAGTCCGCCGCTTGGAAAGGCTGGCAGCTGATTGCCGTGAGGACGGGTACCGTTGGAGCGATTGCGGCAGGAGGCGTGGCTGCGTACGTACATCGGCAGCAGATCATGGACGGTATGAAGAGCATGCGCAACCTCAACAAGGAGTCTGTCAAGGAGGGATACCAGCAGGGTATTGATACACTCAGCCAGGGCTTGGCGTACATCAACCGTGGCAACGTGGGGCGGTCATTCGAGTATCTCTCTGATCACTTCATCTTTGTTGGGGCGCTCATGAAACAGCAAGAGCTGAGTCACAGGTTGCAAAGACTGGGTTCACTGAGAGGCATCGGCGTCCACGACTTTTACACCTCGCTGGGCGAGAACGGAGTTTGGAGTGGTGGCTACTTTGTGCCAGAGCGAACATTCTGTGCGATCCCACCAGCAGAGCACGACTCTTACTCGCTGTTTACACGACAGGTCATCGAGGGGGCTGATGAGGAGGTCCAGGCCCACATGAGCATGTTCATCCCTGAGAAGAACAAGGGTTATGACAAGATGACCGCCAACGCGAGTGACCTCGTGGTCCGCTGGTTCAACGACGAGTCAGAAATTGTCGACAAGGTTGGTCTGGCCGTAAATGCCGTGCCCGAGCCTATCGAGGAGCCCGTCTCCACCACGGAAGACGGCAAGGAGATCCCGAGGACTGACAACATTCCCGACGAGAAGGGTATTGGAAAAGCCGCATCTGGTGTCGCCGACAAGGGCGACGGCGGCGAGGAGGACGACGACATCTTCCCAGATGAATCTCCCATGGACATTGCCGCAGCAGCATCTATGGTGCCGCTCCCCGACGACGACCCGGAGAACCCGCTGATGGCGGAAGCGGGTGCTGACGAGAAGCAGACATACATGCGATATCTCATGGGTGTAGCCCAGCAGGCCGGCACTGGCGTGAGGTCGTATGTCCCCAGCAAGCTGCCAGAGATGCCAAGCATGCCTCAGATGCCATCAGGACCAAGCTTCAAGTCGTTTATCCCTAGACAGATGCCAGAGATGCCCTCGATTCCTCGACCGAACGTTAGTCTCTGGGGCAAGAAACAAGAGGGAGCAGTTGACGGAAAGAAGGTAGACGGAGACCCTAAAAAGGACGAGACTCTGACACAGGAGGCCACCGAGAAAATGGGGGATGCGTCAAGTGTTGAAACGGAGACGAAGCCGGTTGCTCAGGCTGCGGTGCATGCGCCCTGACGATATCTCACAACGTGCGGGTAAGCCATGAAGGCTAGGGTGAAGGCCATCGTTATTCTCCTTTCTCCATAATGTGTAATCCTCGAGAAGAAGCGAAGCCGGAGCCCGCACTCGGGGGCGACAGTAGCGATGAATGGGAGTCAAGGAAAGGAATATGACTGGGTTGTATTCTCGTGATGGGTATGCTAGCTATATGTCATTGACAAAACAAAAAGTTTGCGGGGACAAATGGTTGTGCTTCTTTATACTCCGGCACGGGCTCGGGCTTGTTGCATCATTCATCTGATAGGATGATGCGCCGCTTCCACCAATCAGATTGTGTAGGGGAAGCGACTTCATAGCCTGTGGTGAGGAACTCGCTTCGCTGTCGCGCCAGGTGATGGAAACATGAACAAATCGGAAGATTGACCCCAGGCCCGCGAATACCTATTAGCGATCAAGACCATCGCCCGTCCTTGTGATTCGCACTGGAGCCTCACTCAATCCGTTGATCCCGTTGCTTGTGTAGGCTTGTGCATTGCGAGACTGGCCAGGTAGGTGCAGAACAGGTACGGAACTGACTCGGGCGTGATGGACGGGGATCAACAAGAGGCCGCAAGCGGCCGCCAACAAGCTTAGCATTGCGATTTGGTGTATGGGCAGTGCTGGGGATGAGGAGAGGGCAAGCAGAGTTTGGGCCCGGTTGGCACCAGTGTGGTGCCACTGGGCGATAGCACCACATCATGCTACAGAAGGTGCTGCGGGCCGGTGGGCAGGGACCCCGCTGTGGCGGCTGCCATTGGATGGAATGTGGACCCCACCTCTTGTCTGGTGCACCTGCAGCCCTGGAGGTTCTCACTCGGGCGACCTTGATGGGCTGCCCCTCCAAACGCAGCAAACAGGACAGTGCAGCGAAGGGGAAGGTGGGGCTGTCACGGCCGTCCCTGCCCTGGACGGCAGCACCGTGTCTGGCATCAGCTGCTTTCGTCGGAGAACGATCATCGGACGGGCCTGGATGGCCTCGAGAGGGCACGGCCGCGAACGACAGGACTTGCTTGATGCAGTCCCACGCAACCAGTCAGCCCCTGGCCTGGGACACACTGCCTGGGTGGGCGGATGGACACACGCGGCAGGCGCAACCCCTGCGCAGGCCCCACCCCCGGACTCAGAGGACCCGTTTCCCCAGATTCCGGCGTTGATGCTGCTGCGCGCCCTGGCCCTGCTTGGCGCATACCCTGCACTGTGGGCTGTCGTCTGTGGTCTGTGGTCGGCCGACAGACAGCCATGGCCCACCTGTGACGCACAAAGGTGAGTCGGCTGCTCTGCATCTGCCTCCCAGCAGCAACACGCACTGCCCGCACGATCGACAATCACACCACGACGCTACCACGCGTCCCCTCCACGGCAGCCATGGCTGCTCAGGTACTTCTCCTCAGCAGCACAGTGCCGTCAACCTACCCCGCCCTCGTCCCGTTCGGTCCTGACCCTCTCGTCTCGCGGCTCGCCCGGGTACCTACAGCTCTCTAGCCCACCATTCGTGATCAGCTGAGCACACGAGCAGCTCTCGAGCTATCTCGACAGCTTCCCCGCCCCGGGCCGCGTCCCAAGCTAGACAGCTCCCCATCGACTCCTCACACCCCCGAGTCTCACCTGCGCCTCGAAAGCTGCTCAGGTGCCGCTTTGCTCGACTCACCCGGCAGCAATCCCAGGTCCATACCCCTCTTCTGGCTGTTGCCCTTTTCTACCCCTCTCGTCCCCTTCTTCTCTTCTCACCCTTCTTTCCTCTTTTCCTCACTCACACTGAGCTCACAATTGTCAACACAACATACACGCTGTAGCCTTTGGATACAGAAGAACACCTGCTTACACAACCCTCTTTGGTAGTCGTCCTCAGCAGGTACTGTCTCCCCATGAAACAAGACCCTATCCGGGCTAGCCGCACCAGAGGATCCGCGTGAGCTGACACGAGCCATCTAGAGAACTACCAATCTTATTGTCCCAATCATTACTAGGAGATATCCCTAGCAAAACTCACCAATTCCCACCATGTCAGAGCCACTGTCCAAGGTCGACTCCGCCGTCGACGGTCTCGAGCCCCTGCAGAAGATTGGCTCTGCCGGCGGTGATAAGAAGAACCGCCGCCAAAGCTCCGTCGTGGCTGGTGTCGCCAGCATCAAGGAACTATGTAAGGCCCAAGCCTGCAAGACTTGACAGTCACCGGCAGGATAAGCTGACTCTGAGATTAGGGGAGAACAAGACGCCACTGCAAATAGCCCCCGAAACACAAAAGACAGGCTGGTATGTTGTTCCCGTAGCACACCCGCGATCAAGTCCGCCAACGTCAATCTGACCTCCTCCACTATGCAGGAAGATCAACACGTCGTCCATGACGGTAGAGGAGAAGGACATATTAAAGAAGCCTCTCGTCACACCTATCGTGCGGGCCATTGACCTGCACTTTGCCCTGGGCTCGCACGTGACCGCGCGGAACCGGACGGGCGTCACAATCAAGGACGCCATGGACGCCATCCACAAGGTCAACAAGAAGAGGGTAAGCATAGCGCACCTCTGGAAGCAGTGCACTCGAGCGGGTGACTAGCACTTTTTGGCCTCAAATCGCTAACCCTGCGCAACCAGGCCGACGACGAGATGGACAAGCCCTACCTGGAAGGCTTCGAGTGGATGCCCTCGCACCACGAGTACTCGGAGCAGGAGCAAGACCAGAAGGAGGCCGACTGGCAGCGGCTCTACGTGCACCTGACCTCGACGCCCACCATCTCCAACGTCGGCGGCGGCAAGAAGAAGAAGAACAAGGGCGGCGAGTAGATGAATGACTTCCCTCCTTGCGATCCCCTCGTCCGGCATCGAACCTCACCTATATCATTCCTCGAGGCGAGGGCAGACTTGCCCGCCGTCCTCTAGTGTTGTAACTGTACCTATTACTACTACTGCTACCAACACACGGCGTCAAAGTAAACCGGGATATTTGTGATCGATGGCATGGATTGGCCCTGGCCTGGCGTTGTCGTTGTTTAGTGCTTTTTAACACAGCGCCGCCCTGGGCCGATGGATCGTCATTGTGGAAAGTTGAACATTCCCTCACCTGACGCCATGTTGGTTTTTTGTCCTCCGCGACAGACACAAACTGGCACTCTTATTGTTAGGTTCTGCAGCTAGCATCTGTACTCAATATCAATCCAAAGTCTAGCCGCGCATGTTATGGTATTTGCAAGCTGCGTGATATGTCTGGGCTGCTTACAAGTTTGTGGTCGGCCCAGGTTCCCTTTGGCGGCGGTTCGTCGTGGTGCTGTCGCCCAGCTAAGCCCGCATTCACACAGAGACACCACTTTTGATAACATGTGCTGCTGCTGCTGCTGTTGTCATTGCTTACATACTTCAAGTATGAATATTGCAGCACACTCGAGTGCACCTGACGGGCAACCGCGCCCGCGCCGGGTATTGCTTGTGCGAAGTAGCAACGACAGATGGTACACCACCACAACGGCTCATTTCCCGCTGGAGCCGTTGCATATCTGGGCGTAGCTCAGCTGGTGACCAGAGGTTTTGTCACGGTTCGCCCATAACGGACATGGCCGGCTCGCAGGGTCTTTTTTTTTTGTTTTTTTGTTTGTTTTTTTGGAAGAATTTGGAACATTTCCCGTGATACTGATTCATGGGTTTTGCACATATTAATATTTGCTAGAACATCACCATTCTACTGTCCACGGGTTTTTCTTTTTTGGTTATGCAGAGAAGACCCCGGCCAAACAGCCGAAATCTCACCAGCTATCACCGCCCAAGGGGAAGAAAAACGATTTTATTTCTTTTTCTATCTTTCCATCTAACTTTCTAGGTCAAAAATCCTTCAGATACCCCCCGCAGGACCGAGGATCCAACTGGGCACGGTCTCGAGATAGACGTCGCGCTGGCGATAGTTGCCCTCGACGAGGCGGTTAAAGTAGGTGGCCATGCGCAGGGCGGCTTTGGCGGTCTGAACCTCGACAATGTATCCGGCGCCCTTTGCGTAGCCGCTGGTGGCGAGGTCGGTGCCGTTGAAGATCTGCGAGTAGACGTAGTCGCAGGTCCACTCGTTTGTGTCGCGGGCCCACTCCATGGCGCACTTGTGCGGGGTGCCCGGGTCGGAGCAGGCGAGCATGTCGGCGGTCGAGGTGATGAAGTCGTCGCTACGGAGGCGCTTGACGGCGTTCTTGAAGAAGGGCTGGATGGTGGCGTTGTTGAAGCTGGTGACTCCAGCCTTGGCGTAGATGATGGCGCCGTCCCAGACCGAGTGCAGGTTGGTCGCGGTGCCGTTGAAGGTGACGGGGAAGCCGTTGCCCCCCGCGGCGATGCCCGAGACGTGCAAGGGCTGGGCAATGTCGGCGGTGAAGTGGGCGAGGAACTTGACGGCGTTGGCGCAGGTGTAGTCCTCGCCGTTGCGGATCTTGCCGAGTTTTGCGCGGGAGATGCAGCCCTTGACAATCTCGGTCTGGTTGGTGAGGGCGCTGACGATGCAGCCGCCCTTTGTGCAGTCGCGGTTGAAGTGGACGTTGCAGAACGAGGGCGGCTCGTCGGCCGGGTCAATGTAGTGCCACGTGTTTGTGTAGGCGCCCTCGGGCGTCTTGCGGTAGCCGTCGGCCCATGCGCCCACGCGGCCCAGCGAACCCTCCGCCGACGGCTCGAGCAGCTGCTTGATGATCTGCTTGGTCCACGGGTTGAGCAGCTCGTCGGCCGCATAGGCGATCTGCTGGTGGACTGCGCGACAAAACAAGGAAGTCAGCGAATGAACATTTTGGGGGTTCAAGTGGCACAGGGAGAAACGGGGAGCGATTGTGAGACATACCGTCCGTGTTCCAGGACAGCGCCGGGCCCGCGAGGGTGGCCGCGACAGCGACAGCGTGGATCATGCGCATCTTGGTCGAGGAGGAGGCGGAGGCGAGGACAAAGTTTATGTCGCGACGGTCAGGGACTTGCAGACAGGGTGGAGGTGACAGGCGAGGCGTCCAAGATGGCGATTGTCGGCAGGAGCAACAGACAAGCGGACCACGAGGAAGGAGGGAGGGAGGGCAACTTCTCGTCAAGACCCTTGAGCCAGGAGGGAAAAAGAATAAGACGAAAGATCGACAGCGGGAACCCCGGGGCCGTTTTGTACTCTGCCCTCATTCCTGGGATGCCCGCGTTCCCCGGTCCTGGCCATGGCTAAGCCAAGTACGTATCTGTGGCCGCCCGGGCGGTGCCAAGAAAGCAGCCGGTCTCCGGTCCGGCCCATGCTGTGGTCTCCCGACGCTTTGGTTTCTCTGCGATGATGTGTGTATGTCATGTTTTGGTGTGTGTTGTTCGGGGCTCGCCGCTCGAGAAGGAGACGGGCGTCGAGGGCCGTGTGGAGGTCACGTTGGGAGTTGCCTCTTTGGGCAAGGCTGTGGACCTGGCCGGGGGGCCGGGCATCCTGCGTGCCTGCCTGTCAATGGCCAGATAGCGCCCCTCGCCCTGGTCCGTCCTCGAGATTGGCTTCTGCGCCGATCTCGTCTCCCCCGGCCGACTCCATGCCCGCCAGCCAGCCGCGGCGCCCTCTCCACAGTGAGGAAAACAGAGGCCCAGCGATCCAAAGGACCTGTCTGATTCGGTCTAGCTCTCCAACCAACACTGCCGTCAGCCTCCGAGCAGCACAGCAACTAGTTCTAAAATACTGCCAGGCCCGCGCAATAACGCGGACCAGATAATCGATTGCCTACAGCCCTTGCTCGGAGCCTGTCCGGCACTAATTACAGCACACTCCGGGCAAGCCACACAATGTCCTCGATCGCACCCATGGGTCATCTTGCTCCGCCGGTCACCGTATGTGTGCCCTGGCCAATGACAAAGTCAGCGACACCTTTTGATAACCACGTTCGAGTGAGGTGAGATGTGCTCTACGCAATATCTAAGACAGAGAGAGAGCAGCCACCCGAACTGCTATTGACAGGGCACGCTTGCCTTGATGTATCTCACTTGCGTCGACGGCCGCGGCAATGAGCAGAACAGTATGCGTGACCTCTTCCTGCCTGTGCCGTAAGCAGTCGAGGTGCTGGTCCCTCGAGGTGATGATGGTCATGAGGATCGAATTGGAGAGGAGGAATTGACGAAGACAGACTTGCAATCAGCAATTGACCAAAACTGCCACGAACAGCCGTAGTTCATGAAATCACACCTCAAAAACATTGCTTAACCAGCGACGTGCGCGCTCATGTGTTCCAGGAACGTGTCTGCTGCTCAATGTCGAAAAATCGCGATGCTCTCTCATCCCAGCCTTTGGACAAATTTGACACTCGTTGTTGCGCGCCAGAAAAGTTCACGGCAACCCAGTCTGTATCCTGCCAACACACTCCCCGAACCCGACCCTGCCATACTCCACCCCGGCGCCACAGTCCCCCCGCAGCACAATCGCGTCCCCGTCCTTGAGGAACGTCCGCACCTCCATGCCCGCCAGCATAATCTCCTTCTTCCCGCCCTCCGTCATCTCCAGCAGGCTGCCCTTCTCCCGGGCACCAGGCCCGCTGATGGTGCCGGACCCGAGCAGGTCTCCCGTGCGCAGGGGGCACCCGCCGAGCGTGTGGTGCGCAATCATCTGCGGGAACGACCACATGAGCTGGCTGGCCGACGTCTTGCCGATGGTCGTGGTGTCGCCTTGGGGTGCTGTTGTTGCGTGATGAAGAAGAAGATTAGCAAAAGGACGTTTCGTCGACTTTTTCTTGTGCGTGTTTGCTGAACCCGGGTGCAGTGAAGCCAAAGTCTCTTCATTATACACACATGGCACCCAAGCCCAAAAGTGGCAGAAAACGAGAAAGCTCAGGACAACAACAGCAGGGGCGAGAAAAAAAAAACAGGAAGCTTACTGATAAAATCAACCTCCAACCGGATATCAAACATGCCACCTCTTGCCCCAGGCACCGAAGTCGAAGCCACCTTCTCCCTCAGATAGTCCTGCAAGCCCCCCGTCTCCTCCTCGTTGCGCACTACCGGGTTCTCCACGCCGTGGCACCGGAAAGGCTCCAGCGCGTCCGCCAGCACGACCCAGGGGCTCAGCGTGCTGCCAAAGTTCTTGCTGTTGAAGGGTCCCAGGGGCACGTACTCCCAGCTCTGTATGTCCCTGGCGCTCCAGTCGTTGAGCAGGACGTAGCCAAAGATGTGGCCCTCGTCCGCGTCGTCGACCTTGATCGCCTCGCCCATCGCGTTCGGCCGCGAGATCAGGCACCCCAGCTCCAGCTCAAAGTCCAGCCGCCTGCAGGGGCCTGTGACGGGCTTCTTGGGCCCAGTCGCGGCCGGGTCCAGGAGGATCTGGCCCTTGGGGCGGGAGATGGGCGTCCCGCTGACGACGATGCTCGAGGCCCGCCCGTGGTAGCCCACGGGCAGGTGCGTGTAGTTTGGCTGCAGCGCGTTCTCGGGGCCCCGGAACATGCACCCCACCGCGTAGGCGTGGTGGTAGCCCGCGTAGAAGTCGGTGTAGTCGCCTATCGACATGGGCAGGTTCATCCGCACGGTGGTCTTGGGCAGCAGGGCCTCCTCCCGCAGGGCGGCGTTGTCCCGGAGCGCAGTGGCGTGCGGGGTGTCGGTTTCCAGGAGGGCTTGCAGGGCGGTGCGGACGCGCCTGTGGACGGGGCGGCCTAGGGCAGCGAAGGCATTGAGGGTGGGAGAGGAGAGGGCCTGCTTGAGCTCGGCGTCGTCGTTGTCGTCGTTCGCGTTGTTGTCCGAGGAGGTGGACGAGAAGATCTCGGCAAAGGGGAACGAGGACGACCGGGTGAGGGCCCTCAGGTCGAGCACATGGTTGCCAATCGCGATGGCCGGGCGTGGTGTGTTGTCGTTGCGAGTCCGGATGATGCCGAACGGGATGTTGGCGAGCGAGAACGGGCTGTCGGCCGGGCAGTCAGGCACCCAGGTCCGCCGCGGCGCGGCTGCTTGCGACGAAGACGACATGTTGCGATGTTGCTGTGGCTGTGGCTGTAGGTGGAAAGGGACGTGGACGGATAAGGGTACGAGCACCTTGTCGAGTCTACGCACGCTTGTTGGTGCGCCTGTCCTCCGTAAGCTTGAAGTCAAGGACAATGTAGACAGGAGACACCGTGAGAGACTGGCCATTTCCTGGCGTCGACGTTTGCGACTTGAGAAGACGGGAGCTCCATGGCCTTACCGGCACCTGCCCCGCGCCGGCGCATGCCGTGCTCGGCTCCCCACGAAACCCACCTCGCCAGCGATCCCGGCTAACCACGGAACTCCACCACGGAACCATCGCCGCGGGCCCCGGCATCACGACAGGTGGAGCCGTGAGCGGACGGTGCTGGAACACCCCTGGAAGGCAATCTTTAGGTGTGGTGTGCGACGTAAGATGGATTAGATATGATTAAACCCCTAATGCTATGCTTGACAAAGAACCAACCGAAATGGAAACCACCATGCAAGTCCTCACCAACCCGAGTGCCAGCCTAGAACATGTCCCTAAAATGCTGATATACACTGGCCCCGACAAGCCCCGACGCATCCACCTCGCCCTCCCCGCTCCCGTCGTCAGGCTGCATGCCGGCACTATTGGCCCCGGACTGGTCGGGCGGTGGGGTGAACCCGTTCGTCGTGCCAATGTAACCTTCAAAGATCTTGGACATCTCGCTCGAGATCTGGTGGCCGTTCTGCAAGCTGTCAATCATCCCCGGTGTCGTCGCGTTCGTGCTTGTTGGGAAAGGCGATGCAGCCGCCGTGCCCGCACCGTTCGTCGCACTGCCAGGGCCCGGCGTCCGCGATGCGTACACAGGGCCTCGGGGTTCCTGCGCTGGGGCGTGGTGATGGCCAGTAGCTAGTCCTGCCATCGTCAGCGCCGCTGACGAGTGCGGGTCCTCGGCCAGGCCCAGCCGTGGTGCAACCTCTCTGAGAGATTTGATGGTGCTCCACAACCGCTTCGACACAAACGACTTGGCCGACATGTCCTTGACGAGCTCAAGCGCCATGTAGAACTCATCGCGGCACGAGGAGCTGAAGTTGACCGGCGCGTGGCACGATGCCAGGAATAACACGGCAATGGCGGACGTCAGAAACTGGTGGTAGAACGCTTGCATCTTGCGATAGATGTTGGTCGTGTTGTGCAGGTGAGACAGGTACCGGATCGTGTTCTTGGCTAGCCGCACCACACGTTCTGCAGCGCCCAAGTTCTCCATGATGCAGCTGTGTGTGTGCAGGATAGGGGTGTAGAGCAGGATGCGCAGCTGGTTCAGGCGCAGGTACGTCCAGATCTGCGACCGCTGCACGTCATATTCCTTCGGAGCGCTGAGCTGCGGGTTCATAAACGGTGGGAGGGCTTCCCAGTTCGACATCTCGAGCTGCGTCTCCTTGGGCAGGTTCGTATACCACTGTTTGATCGACTGGTCAATGTCTTTGATCTCCATGGGCACCTGGTCTGCGACGATCTGCCCGTCAAACTGCCGCACAAGTTTCCACACTCGCGCGCTGAGCTTCGAATAGCCAATCATGGACATGAGGAAAGGATATTTGTCGGGATACGGCAGCTGCGGGTCGATCTCCTCGTCCGGTATCGACCAGGGCAGGCCAGCGGCGAGCGACCATCGCCTGTCTAGCACGTAGGCGGTCCAAAAGGTGTGCAGAACATAGACGCGTGCGTCCTCGGTCTCGAGGCGGTCAATGGCGTCCCTTCGGTGCAGACCGAGTTCGAGGCAGTGGCGGCCGACTTGTCCCATGACGCGCCAGGCAAGAATCTCCTCGTTCATGAAGAACCGGTAGCCTGCAGACAGCGCCAGCAGAGGCAGTGTCTTGATGTCGCTCGCGTCACTCATCAGCATCCTGTCCAGAAAAGGCCGTGCGCTCTCGAAGAGCCGGGCGCCTTTCTCACTGTTGCCATGCTCCTCGACCGAAAGCGCCATGGCCATAATGACTTTGAGCACGAGGGTGTCGACATCGGTAAAGGCCAGCTCCTGCTCTGTTCGTTGGACATAACCACTATCCCGTGACGCCTCCATCCACGAGGCCAGATTCTTCGCGTGCTGGATCAGAGTGTCAATCTTGATGATGGGATACATGATGCCCACCTCGTCCTCGTGTAGTCGACAGAGTCGTAGAATTTCGTCCTTTTCAAAATCCCACAGTGGGTCCCGTGGCGGCTGGTCTTGCGGCGGCGGTTGCTGTGCTGACTGCGAAGCGGGTGCTTGTTGCGAGTAGGTGCCAGAGAACTGCTGCTGGCCCTGCTGCGGGAACCCGGGCGAAGTATGTGACATGGCGTGAGGCGACTTTCCCGGACTGCCATGACTACCAGTCATCTCGTCATTCCCGTCGCCGAGATTGCTGTAACCCATCTTGTGCAGCGTCTTCTTGGCGACATCAAGACTGAAGTGTGTGCTCGTCGGCCCACGAAACCCGGCGGCTCTGAATGGCGGCAGTTCTGGTCGATGCAGAGACGGCACCATGGAGCCTGGATTTGAGCTGGTGGGTGTCCCTCCAGATGATGGCAGCGGCAACACCCTATCCTGAATCGGCGCAAGGCGGACAGTTTCTGACCGCAGAGCAGCCAGGCTGTTGAAGAGAGAGGTGACCTGGTCCTGCAGCCCAGAGACCCTGCGGTCCATCTGCTTGAACTCGTCCGAGTCCTTGACGCTGGAGGAACAGCAGTTGGGCGCATAGAGGCACTGCAGGTTCAGGTTGCCACAGCGCTGACAAGGCGTCTCGCCGTTGCATTTTATCTTGCGCCGCTTGCACTCGTTGCTAAGAATTTTTGGGTCGACTGTCAGGGCTCCGTGGCACGGCTAGTGATCGTGGCCGTGAACGACACTTGGGACTTGGCGCTTACCAGGCAATTGAGATGTACCGGCTGCGCTTGCTGCGCTGGCCCGCGGCGCCGCCCTTGGCCCCGGGAGACGCTTCGCCATCGTCGTCGTCGGCACTGCCCGGGGCCGTGCTCTTGCGCTTGGAGCCAGCGACAGCACGGGCGGGATAGGCGGCAGAGGCCGTGGGAGTGGCGGCGGCGCCGTAGAGCTGGGGGGTCGAGACCTGGCCCGGGGTGGCGGCGGCGCTCATGGGGGTCGAGGCCGGCTGCTGCTGGTGATGAGACAGCGACGACGACGATGGCGGCTGCTGCTGCTGCTGCTGCTGCTGCTGCTGCTGTTGTTGATGCTGGTGCGGGTGCTGGTGTTGGAGGTGTGCGGAATTGGGGCCGACCACTGCGGAACCAGGCGTGCCTGGGCTTGCTGCGACGCCCAGCAGATTGCGGAACTCGCCCACCTGGTTCTCAAAGAACTCCATGGCGTGTCGTCGGTGGTACGAGTGCTGGGTGAGGCCGGAGGGCGGGCACTGCGAGCCGACACGGATGCGGGCCGGCTGTCTCCGCGCGCTGTGCTGCTGCTGCTGCGGCCGCCTCGAATGTCGCCGCAGGATCGGGGAGGAGCAAATGCAATGCAGAGCAGAGCAGAGCAGGCATGCTCGCGGAGTGTTGCGGGCAGAGATTCTTGAGCTTGCGACTGGCTGGCACGCCCTCGAGCGCCGCCTGCCGCGGCTCCGCGCTCTCACGTGATGCTCCTCAAGCGCAGCGCAGCGCAGCCTCCTCAAGCCGGGCTGAGCAGCTTCGCCTGGCCCCCTGGTCGCGCCCCACCACCACCGCGTCTCCATCCACATGCACCACCCCCCCCCCCATCCCATGCTCCGGCAGTTGAGATGCTTCGCTTGCACCACCTTCCTCCAGCAGGCTTACAACATGCTATGCTATTTGGTCACTTCATCGCTGATGCTACCACCTGTCAGAGAGCACCGGCAGCCCTCCAGAACAGTGGCGACTGCTTGTGATCCCTTTCCACAACCTTGGTGGTCGCCATACGTAACGCCTTCACCAACCACGGCGGCAGTGGCCCCAATACCCAACCTATGATAGGGTTCTACGAAGAGCAGTCTGCGCTTTTGTCCAAACTCAGTTATCCACTAGATTTCCCAAACCCCCTTGGCTGGCTGGCTGTTGCCTCTCGCCGAGACCACACTTGCCCCGGCAAGCAGCCAAGCTCAAAGCAAGGCTGCGGCACCAAAACCTCCAGCCTCCATCGCGTCTTACATTCCAGTGCCGGCCAATGCCTCTACGCCATTGATACATGTCCGATGCACAGCCACCGGTGCACACGCAGCCAGCCAGTCAGTCAATCAGTCAGTCATCCCCGCTCGACACAGGCCCCTTGGCGTCGGCATAGATCAACCACGCAGCCACAAATCCACACACAAACTGTGACCGCCGGCCCAGACCCGGCTGAGGCGTCTAGACAGCAAACAAGCAGCAGGCAAGCAAGCTAGATGAGCCGAGATACAAGCCCCATCGGGCATGTCAGCCGTCATCCCTTGTCCCGCGCCGAGTACGACTTGGACGCGGACCCTCGAGACAATGACGGCTACGAGAGAGAGGCTGGGACAAAGTCACGTCCACTCCTCTTTGTCTCCCTCTCTCCTCCGCTGGCTTCTCTCACCTCGTGAGGCTGTCGCTGTCGCTGTGCCCGGGCCCGTCCCAGCCTCCTGTTCTTTACCTATGAGCACTGCGCCCGCGATGTCGTGACCAATGTTTCATATGAACCTCAGCCGGGCTCGCCCTGCCCTGTCCTGCTATGTTCATGCCGTGCTGTGCCCCTGCGTGTGACCCGCGTGTGGTAAGTCAGCCTCGAGATGCGTCACCGCCGTTCAGCCATAGATTGTCGGCCTTGGAGAAGAAGAAGGGGAAGTCCAAGCCGAGGAGCGAACTCTGGGTCGGCCGGCTGCGTGGCTCAGGTGTTTCTACGCATAAAGTCATGGAGAGACATTCTTACTCTCCTCGCTTACGAGGAGCTAGCCTCACAGTTAGAATCAACGTGATGTGGGGATCTCGCTAAGCGTTGTTAACGAGATGATTTCATCACGGTCAGTCAGGCCGCTGCAAGTGTGGGATGACTTCACGTGTAAAGTCATGAGATGACAACCTCCAGGGGGAGCATTATTTCGCCCAAACGACAGTCCTATTCCCCATCCCGAACTACCCTTAGAATGTACACAAGGTGAACAACTTGAATATATGTGCAATGAATATGTAAAGAAAGACAGAATGCGTGCGCCACACAATGAGAAGTACCAGAAATGTGTCTTGCATGATCCGACCCATCGCCGTGTGCCCAATGTAACCAACCCACCCCCTCCCCCCTCCCGAAAGCCAAGGTCCGAGTCCTGGTACCAATCCATCCACTTCTACTCTAGTCCACCACTTTGCGCGTGCAAGAGAAAGCACCTCTGTCAAGTTTCAGGCCATCATGGCAGTGCTTACAGATCTTCCCTGGGTCCCCAGGCAAGTGCAGTCGCAACACAAAAGGATGCTTTAGATCCGGTGGGAACAGGCGATCGTGATACAAATGATATCCAGGTCTCAGTATCAAATTCCTTATTCTTCTCCTTCTTCTCCCTTCGCGCGTGCGTAGAAAGCGTCCATGAAGGGACTAGTTCTACTACTAGCACGCGGCTGGAGAAGAAGAAGAAGAAGAAGTGACTTGTTGTGTGGTTGTTTGCACTTTCGATGTTGGGTGGGCCACAGTGTGATCGCCTTGGTTGGTGTGCCGGGTTCCCTCCCCTAACGGGATATCCAGGTTGAGACAATGGGAATACCTTGGGATGGCTGGGGGAGGTGTGCCCAGGCTTTGTTGTATATATGGAAATGTCTCTGTTTGTGGTGTGTAGTGTATGTGGCGTCTGTGTAATGGCGTATATGCTGGACTAGCAGAAGTATCCACAATTCTCATGTGTAAGTGTGTAGCCTAGGTCCTCGCGAAGAGCCGGCGTACGAGGTGTATTCTGGGCAGTGGTCTTGTTCCAATGAATGATGATCGCGCCGCTCGTTGCAAGAGGATGTTGCAGAGAGTGGATGCTGCGCTGGGCGAGTGCCGCCAAGGAAGATATGTACCGTTCCCAGCGCCAGGCCCTGCCATGTTGTTGTATGCTTTCATTGTGCCGTTACTGTGCTTTTAAACCATATGCCATCAAAAATGAAACCAATGAAGCGGAAATGTCGAAAAGAGCGAGTGTAGAGAAGAGAACGCGTGTGCCTGAGCCAATGCAAAAGAATGACACTCCATTGCTTAGACGGAGAGACTGTCGTCTACAGACCGTTGCGGATGTTGTCGTAGGTCGAATTTGGATATTTAAGGAGGTTCTGAGTCTGATCAATGGTCGCATCTCCACCTTGGTCGTTGAAGCATTTGGCAATGATGGACTTGGAGTCGGTGCGGTCGCCAGACGCCTCCCAGAACATGGTGCCGCCCAGGCCCTTGGTGCTGACGAAGCCGAGCTTCTTGGTGACGCTCTCGATGGTGTCGTACGACACGATGCGCTTGGCAGAGGTGTCCTCCGAGTACGAGGCGCCAGCAACTATATCGTATTTCTCGACAGAGCCGGCAAGAGGGAGCGCCTTGTAGTCGTACACGCCAGCCTCCCAGGTGCCCTGGCCGGTGCCGGTGGCGGGCTGGCCGAGACCGCTGGTGCCCTCAAATGCGCGGCCGTAAAGAGGAATGCCCATGACAATCTTGCGAGCGGGGACGCCAGCGGCAAGGTAGTCATTGACGGCGCGGTCCGTGGAGAACGGGGTGGCATCCGGGTTCAAAGGATTGGGGTACAGGTTGGCCTGGTGGCCGGTGTGGGCAAGGTCCCAGCCGCCGGCATAGTCGTACGCCATGAGGTTGAGGTAGTCAAGGATCTGGCCCATCTGCCCAAGACGGAGGATGTTGTAGTTGGATGGGCCGGCGGGGACGGCGGCAGTGAGGAGGAACTTGTAGCCGCCGGCATATTGAGCACTGTAGGCATCGAGCTCGGCGCGTACGGCCTTGAGCAGAAGGATAAAGTTGTCCGCGTCAGCAGAGCTGGCCGGGTACTCCCAGTCAATGTCGATACCATCCAAGCCCCAGTCCTTGACCAGCTCGACAGACGTCTTGGCGAAGTTGGCACGAGCTGTGGGGGAAGCGGCAACGGCCGGGAAGTTGGTAGACCAAGTCCAGCCACCGATAGAGAGGATGACCTTGAGGCGGCGGTTGCTCTTCTTGATCAGACCAAGCTGCTTTACAGCGCCATAGGCGTTCTTGCCAACATCGTTCCACGCTGCGGGAGAAATGTTAGCGACTGACACATAGGAACAGTCACCAGCCGTTGCTCGACTTACAGTCAGTAGGGTAGTGCTGCTCGAGATCGGCATACGTGTCGCCAGAGAAGCTAAGACGGCTTGTTGTTAATGTCTCAACTCAGTGGTAGCTCTGTACAAGTCATCGTGACTTACACAGTACCGTCAGCACGGACGTTCATGAACGAGTATAGGACCTGGTTGACCTTGTCGGCAGGAAGCTTCTGTGGCGGATACTGGCGAGCGTAGACACTCCTGCATATCGTTGTCAGTTTTGTAGTGAGGTCCTTATGCAGTGCTTGGGGTGCAGTCTTACCAGTTCGTCCAGTAGACAGTATTCTGGAAACCAGAGACCTTCTTGGTCATGGGTTTGGCCAAGCCAACCGAGGCAGTGAGCAGCGCAAGCGCCGCGGTAAGGAGAGTAGACTTCATGGTGCTCAACTAGCGAGGCAAGGAGTGAATAGCCGAAGGGATGAAATGATGGATCAGCGGCGAGTGCGTTTCGTCAAGTTATGAAGTCTTGGGAGCGTCTGTCCGAGAGAGCTGAGGAGCTGAGAGACAAAGACCCTTTGATGAGGTGAGTCGCCCTGACGACTTATATAGCAAAAGGGCACCAACATTCACTACCCCCCTGGTCGATTTGGTGTTGCTGCGGACTTCATTCCTTACCAGCACTGCCAACGTGGGTTGTGCTTAGAGTTGCGCGTGGACCAAGTCATGGAGCAAGTGAAACATGATGCGAACTAGGGGTGTTGCGCCTGGCCAGCCAAGGGGGCCAGCGTGTTGCGCGATCCCTAGATGAGGCGGCCTAGCCGGGTCT
Source organism: Microdochium trichocladiopsis (assembly GCF_020744255.1). Classification (NCBI taxonomy): domain Eukaryota; kingdom Fungi; phylum Ascomycota; class Sordariomycetes; order Xylariales; family Microdochiaceae; genus Microdochium; species Microdochium trichocladiopsis. The sequence goes on from NW_025763550.1 coordinate 2,712,291, forward strand.
GCACGATACCTCGTCCGAGTGGAGGAGCCGTGCTGGGGGCAAGGTCGAGCTCCTCCCGGAATAGGACAGCAACGTTGCCAACGGGCGAATGGGCCATTTGAGAAAAGGGCCTTTGCGCTTCGTCGGCTGCGCTTGCTCCGGGGCCTTGGATCAAGCAAGATGCCAAAAAGGGGGTCCATTTTCCATTGCCGCGCTCCCTGCCCCTCCTCGGCAGCCTTGAGATTGGCACCAGTGTCTGCATTTTGAGGTGTTTGCTTGTGACGACTAGTTTGTTCCTTTTCCAGTGTAGGCAGGTGGGAGTGTCACGATGCGTAGAACACACACCCATGCAGGCTTGGACAGAGGTAACCATGATGATCGACAGAGCCGCAGGTCCAGACAGGCTGTGTGACAAGGATGCGGCCGCGCAGAATTCGTCCGTACCGCCCCGAGCCACGCAAGGATGAGATGAAAAGCGCCATTGCCGTGCTGCACAATCTGATCCTGCCGTGCACCGTCACAGCTGTCGCCCGGGTTTGAGCACGGCGTGAAAACACCACGTGTCGTCGAATGGAATGCGGCCCGGAAGGATCTCTGTAATGGTCGCAAACCCACAAATGCGCAAGTAAGCTGGGACGGGAGGAGAGATTGAGCGATGCGCCAGCCCGCCCCGAGGGGCCAATCTCGGGAATCCGCTGGGAGCAAGGCAACTGAATGTACGATGGCTGGCAGGGTGTTTGCAGCCACAGGGACAAGGGCACCCATCTGCCGTTTGGCATGGCTCTTGTGATTCGACGTGCCACGAGGCCCGGCCTGGGGTGTCGTCGTTGCAGGGTTGCTCCCCACCTTCGCGATGGGTGGTATAAGTCGGGCATGGCTCCCCACAGCACGCCTCCTCGACTGCCTCATTCACCTCCCTTGTCTTTCAAAATAAGACAGCCCAAAGATGGCGTCGCGCCGTGGCGGCTGCTGCTGTTCCAATGTGCATTCGCCTACCCTATAGTTGAAACCCCTGACTCTCGCTGGTGCTGCGTGCTTGAACTCATCCGGGACGCCGGTAATTACCATCGTACGTCTGCCACGAGGTCACAGAAGAAAGTTCAAGTAACCAATTTCCAACGGGCTTCACGGGCCACAACATGCAAACCTCCTTGGTGGATGAGAGGTCGCATATCCCCAGGCACAGGGTGCATCCCAGCGCGGCCAGTCAGGGGCCAGAAACGTTAATTATCGATCTCTTAGGTCGTGATTTCTGCCAGCAAGCTATGGCGCAATGTGTTTGGCTCATTTCGGATGATTAAAGCACAACGGAGTGCCCTAACGGGTGCCTCACCCATGAACCCTGGCAAAGCCTCCTGCACCAGCACGGAAGCTGCATGCGCCCCAAAAAGAGGACGCACCCCCGGGCAGCTGCTTTCTCAGTTCGCCGAGGGGTGGTGTGCAGCTTGTCATGATCCTAGGTGCGGCAGGACCCGTAAGGCCCTGAAGTGTATTCCAGTCAGCTGGAGCCTCTCCACATTGATTGCCGTGCTGGTGACCGATGGCTTGCAACGTTACCCAACATTGTCTTGGGGGCACTTTAAGGGCGCTGGGGTCGTGCGATAGCACCATGGCCAAACATCTATCAGTGAACTCGCCCTCGGCTCGTGACTTGACGGGATTTCGTCGGCGACTATGCTGCAGAGTCGCAATCATCTGGCTCTTGGGTAGCATCGTGCTGGGCACTAGGCGGAGGTCATTTACCATCCGCTCGCGTGATGGCCTGTCCCGTGCATCGTAGCGAGCACGGCAGCTCAACATCTATCAATTTGCTGTCTGCTCTTTAATGAGTTGCTTTCGTGAACACCTGATTCGCTGATGTGACCTTTGCACGTTGACACTCTCTTGCGATTGGTAAGATTATGCCGAGGGGCCTCTCATAAGCTGGTTTTGGCGTCCAGCCTCAGAGATGTGCTCGGAGCCTTATCAGTCCCAACCGACTCATCGGCGAGAGCAGCACGTTGCAAGTTGCGAGATCGTATGCAACTGGGGTCGACAGCGTTGCTGCTCAGCGGTTGGCCATTGTGAGCAATCTTGTGTCCTTGGCATACCCAGTCGGGCCATGTGACTGATAGCACGAGACCAATGACTGTTATCAGTCAGTATCCAGCTCTGCAGCCATGGATAACCAACGCATTGGAGAGAAAGTCGCTGCCTTTTCCGGCATGCTGGACGTTCATGTGCTATGCCCGTTACAAGATGCCGTGTAGCACAGTACCACAGCCGCCTCGCGGTGTGATGGTAGTATCATTTTACATACTTGTGAATGCCCTGGTGGTTTCGACAAGCTCGCGTGACAATGAGGAACAATCCTGTGCCTGAATTTGCGAAAGGTACATCGTATCATCCAGGGCAAGCACTGTTTGATGCCCACTGCTTCTGACATGCCGACACTCATGGTGACATCTCAAGGAATCAAGGGACATGTAGGATGGCGTCTGGCCCAGCGGAAAGCTCTCCCTGGCCTTGCAGAGACGACGTCTCACGGAACACAACGACTCTGAGATCTCCGCAGAGGCTGGCAATGCTGGTTGTGATGGCTCTCCATACGGCTTGAGGTCAGCCTGCCGCAAATCCTTTGCAGCACCTGTTGAAAGCCAGATCGGGTTTGCAACGCTCCGGCGCAACGGCTCCTGAGAGCCCCTGACTTGCGACAGGGCCTGCGCTCCCCCGTACATGTCGACCACTGGAGCTGGTCGGGCGGCGCGCCACATTGCGAATTCAGTCGTTGCATCCTTCTCTCCACACTGCTGGTGTTGACTGAGCGGAAGGATGCTGGCATGACGTCAGGGTACGCTAGCCGAGGCGGATAAATTCCAACCTGGCCATGCTATGCGTTGCACGGCATTGTGGGCCATAGATGACATGATGATTGCCTCGTGACGGAAGTGCTGCTTCTTTGCTCTAGCCTCTGCAAATACCTCAGCGACCGAGTGTCCAAGACTCTGCTTGGCTTGTTAACGAATTCATAGATTGATGTCTCGCGACGGCCTCGTGCGGCCACGGCCACGGCGTCGGTGTCGGGAGAGAGGACTGAGCAGGCATAGATCTGCCGAGAGAGGCAGCGATGATCGGCTTGGAACTGCAAGAATCGTCTATGCTCCACGATAAGGAGGCGGCGTGGCTGCGACAGCTGAGCGGGGTGGTGTCCGACATTGGAGATGCTGGGGGACCAACACCTGCTGGTGGGTGGAGGTGCGCGCTTGAGCGGTGGCCTTGGCAATCAGGCAACCACCAAACGAACGGCGTGTGGAGATCTGGGCCTGCCTGGCGCCCGCCATCCCGCCACGACGAACGAGTCTGGGCCCAGCCCGCACATTCGTAGCTCGGGCATGGCACATGCAATTCTGAATGAGGTGGGCATCCAGGTGATTATTGCATAGTTACGCCTTGCAGGGCAGTGAGGCTAGAGGCATGACTGCTGCTGGGCTGACAGCATGCGGCGGCCGGCTGTTTTTAGAACATTTGACGTAGGGGCAGATCGGGGCGGGCGATCAGAGTTTTGGCCGCCATTGCGCACCCGAGCAGCAGGTTTCGCAATCGGGGAACAATGCAAACCTACCAGAGCTACTCCATAGGGCTCATCTCGCGCCTACCTAGCGCATCCGTTGCTTGCAGCACGATGACTGCTGCTGCGAGTCGGTGAGCCAACCAGGGGCGGCCTTGCGCAACCGTGAGCCAATGGTGCAGGACTGTGCAGCTGCTGACTGCTAAGGGTGGGGCCCCCACGGCTGGGGAGCTGCTGCGCCAATTGCAGAGCCGCCAAGCCCCAGTGGCGGGCCCACTACCCCTTCCCAGTCTGTGTGTGCATGGCCGCAGCGCAGCTCGTACTAGTGCCCTGCCAGCATCACAGCCCCTTCATCGCGCGTCCGCCAGTGCGCTGCTTCCAAAATCCTTATTTCGTCGCCAATCCTCGTCGCACTTTTATCTCTCGTGCCGCCCCGGCCAACACCCACCGACAACGGCCCTCCGCCTCTCAACAAACCCCCGTCCGGCACTCGGCGCATCTCGCCTCTCCCCTCTGTAGCCATCCTCGACTTGGCCCTTTTCAGCTCCTAGCCGACCATTTGTCGCGTTGACGGCCGACCCATTGCCAAGATCCTGCGGGCTCGGAGACGACGAGACCTGCCTCGACACCACCATCGCCGCGACCCTCCATCGTCTCCTCGACCTCAGTTGGGCACGCTTGTCTTGCGAACTACCCATTCGGGGTTCGACAACCACTCTGCGCAACGCATAGTTTGCTCTGGTGCGCCGCGTGTGGTTAGCGGCGGCTTTCACCCCTGAGTTCAAATTCCCGAGAGGGCGTTGGATAGCAGAAGTCTGTGTTCGCCCGGCCTTCAAGCAATTGTTCCACTCGGGCTTCGGCGTACATTCTACACACATGGGTCAGCCTCGCCAAAGCTCACGCTCGTAGCCACGTCGTCTCCATTGCCGAAGCATTGGTTTCTCCGCCTACGGCGGCCTCGACAATGCCTCGAAACATTGCGGAGCATGAGGAGTCTGTTGGGCTCCTCGACGACAGCTCCTTGACACTTGAGGCCGTCGTCACCACATCATCGACCGCCTCGCACGGGACATACTCGTCCACGGTGTCTTCGTCCAGCTCGGTCTGCAGCGACGACTTCGAAGGCTATATCGACGAGCCAAAGTTTGTCGCGTTCAAAAAGCCAAGGTGGCATGACAGCTTTGCAGGATGGTGCCGTTCTCGCCCGCGCCATGTCCGTCGCAAGTTCAGGAGGCCTCGTTGGGTCATTGTCGGCCGTTTGCTAAGATACCTTTTCCTCGCAATATGCGCTCTCATTGTCGTCACGCCCATCTTTGCGTCTTCATACACCAAGCCACCAGCGCAATACGGAGATCTCGAATTGCGATGTCACGGGCCGAGACCCCCCGCGGGATGTGCCAATCCGCATAACGAAAAGGTGTTCATCGCGATCAGTCTGTATGACAAGGGCGGTCACCTGGCTGGCGGTATGTGGGGTGCGAACTTGCTGCAGTTGATCCATCTCATTGGGGAGAAGAATGTGTTCCTCAGCATCTACGAGAACAACAGCGGGCCAGAGGGTGAGGCCGCACTGGAGAGTTTCAAGCGCCGTCTTCGCTGTCGACATCATATCGTCATCGATTCAGATGTGCCATTGTCCGACTTTGAGCACCAGACGATTGTTCTGCCGGATGGCAGCAAGCGACTGAAACGTCTTGCATACCTTTCAGAGATGCGGAATCGAGCTCTACGGCCACTTGATACCTTCAACACAGAAGACGGGATTGTCGAGTACGACAGGATCCTATTTATGAACGATGTTGCGTTTCGACCGACGGACGCTGCAAATCTGCTTTTCAGCACCAACGTTGGGCCAGACGGCAAAGCTCAGTACCTTTCGGCTTGCGGCCTCGACTTCATGTCGCCTTTCTTGTTTTACGATCTCTACGCCATGCGGGACGCCGAGGGTTTCTCGAACGGGCTGCCAATCTTTCCCATTTTCTCGAATGCTGGCCAAGGGATTTCGAGGGCCGCCATGGTGGCTGGCAGTGATGCTGTGCCTGTATCTTCCTGCTGGGGCGGCATCGTAGCAATGGATGCTCGATATGTCCAAAATCGGCAAGCCACGCTTCCGAGTCCTACCTTTCAGGACATTGGTAGCCATGTCATCGATCCGAACGACCCCACGAACGCCACAGCACCTGTTCGTTTCCGCTACGAGCCCGAGATATTCTTTGACGCATGCGAGTGCTGCCTGTTCCTGGCAGACGTCTCGCAGGCCGCACGCAAGGACAATGCCAAGGAGGTTGGTGTCTATGTTAACCCGTACGTGCGCGTGGCGTACGACTTCGACACACTCGGGTGGTTGCCGTGGGTCAAACATTGGGAGCGCCTATTCAGCATACCGCAGCGGATTCTCTCGCCGGCGCTGGGCTTGCCCACACACAACCCGCACCGGACGGTGCAGGAGGGCGATTCTTTCAAAGAGGAGATATGGGTTGGGGAAGGGGATGAGGGTCATTGGAAAACCGTGGATCGTATAGCGCGTAACGGCATGTTTTGTGGCGTGAGGGAGATGCAGGCTTTGCAAATTGGTAGGTCGCTTTCACGCTTGGTGCTCAGCACGCCCGCAACTATTCTAACCATTTTCTTTTGCAGAGGAGCGTACCGAGGACAAGAACTGGGAGAACTTTGAGATCCCTGGTGGTCAGACGTTGTACTTCCCAACCTAGTGTGTTTGAGGGGCAGTCTTACGTCCACCCATCTTGAGCCCGCCGGCTCTGCTGATGGCCCGGTCCCTGGCGATCCCGATATTGCCAACTTCGACAATGTCGCCTTGGTACGCCATGCTGCCTCCTGCATTTTTCGAATTGCATCACGAGTGGGAAACCTCAGTATTACACTGCACTGCAACTGCACCATCACGAACACGCCACAAGTGATGCAATAGAAACCAGTAGATCTCTCGCTTTGATCTAGGGCTGCAGGTTTGCCATCATTTCGGCGCGCCATGTACATACCATTCCGCATACCTGTACAATTCACCCGCCAACTCCGAGCAAAACATCCTAATGAAAACCACGGCGAAGCAAGCGCCAGCCCCTTGGCTGCGCACCATCCTCGTCACTCGTCACCACCAACCCACACCATGACGAGGCGGTCTTCCTTCAAGCCCTCACATGAATACATCCATACATCCATTTCCCCGCAAAACCCCGAATTCCGCATGATACCCTATCTGCTATTGCCTAGCTGCACCGGAAAAAAAGAATCCACCATCGCGGGGCATTCTCCATGTATATACACATTATTTTTTTGATGGCGCATGGATATACGCAATACGTCCTCCCCACCCTTGTGTCCCTCCCGTCAGATCCCCATAGCTTCCGTTGATCTCCGTGCCGGATGGTCCGAGGCAAGGCGGCTCTGGGATGACAAAAGAGGGAAGAGACGGCTTTAATACAATAATGATATACCTATTAAACTTGGCGATTGTGAGTGATTCTTGTAACAAATTCTGTGACGCTTCGGTCTGTATGTGTATGCTTGTCCTCGTGTGCTGCTCTTGTCCTCGTGTGCTGCTTTTGGGTCGTTCTAACCTTCCGGCCGTAATACGGAGATAACTGCATCAAGTCTCTGGGGCTACAAGCTATCGTGTATATAAGGTAATTATGTGTGTCAGGGACAGGTAGTGATGGCAAGTTATGATACAGTGAACTGTTTTCAAATACTTTGTCTATTCAGTCGTCTTGCAGACTAAGAGATGAGGAAGTACGATAAAAACTAGCAGGAGATCCCAAACATGCTTGCCAACTCATACTCGCCACAAAAAGGAAATCCCGACGATACAGATATGTATATACGTGCACAATACAAAGTCATGACCCAGCCATTCTAAATCCAGAGACGCTGTCTGCGGAAACGCGCTTGCGAAAACGAAGACTGCGGCATCAGGAAAGCAAAAGCAACAAATATGCGAGGAGCGGAGCGCCGCGCAGTTCGCGGAGGGGGATGTAAGCGTCCTTCTCAGGGCATTCGTTCATTCATGCCTTGGTCGCTGTCTACAAGGGCCTGTCAGCCTATCGTCGTCGCGAGAGTACAGTGTCGGAATATGTACGACGCAATGGTATGGGGTGGAGCAGTTGATTGTGAGAGATTGGTGGATGTGTTGTTTACCTTTTTGGTCTTGGCTTCGGTCTTGCCAACCTTTGCCTCGACCTTGTGCACGGCAGCTTTTGCCTGATTTTAAGCAAGTCAGCAAATGACTTGATGAAAAGACGAGAGCATGCGAGAAGAGCGCGACGCAAGACGAGATGTAGTGCTGTAGTGGAGGATGCAACTTGGTGAAGCACGGGGGCCACCCCCAGCAGATGTGAAGAAACCGTTCTCTCGGACAAGCACAACACCACCAATTTACTTCTTTTTTTATTCCCTCTTTTGGTGGGGAAGCTTGCAGGAGGTGGTGAACACAGCTTTTTCTGGTGAAAGTGGCTCCGCATTGCCTTTGTTTTTGTTGTTGTCGTTTTTGTTGGAGACTCAGCGAGCCGAGCCCACGCGGGGCACACCAGAGCGGAGATCAGACAACACACGGAAATTGAGAGCCCTACCTTTGCGCCAACGCCGTTCTTTTTGGGGGCGGCCGCCTTCTTGACACCGGCGGGCTTGGGAGTCGTAGTTGACTTCTTTGTCTTGGGCGCGGTGGTGCGCTTGATGGCCGGGGCCGTGTCGATGGTCTGGAAGACGCGCGGCTTCGAGTTGCCGGTGGCAGAACGTGTTCCCTCGCGAGGCATGATGACGGCGACTGGCTACTCTAGATAATTGATGGATTCGCTAGGTGGGAGGTGGAAAAAAGATGCGAGAACGGTCGCGGGAGACTGGAGGGCCGGGAAATGCACAGAGGAAGAAGATGCGACGCGAGTTGTGGGCGGGCGACAGAATGCGACAGGAGCTTATAGGCAGGAGAAGGGGAGGAGCAGGAGGAGGAGGAGGAGGAGGAGGAGGAAGGCGCGACCGACAAGACAGAGGGGCGGGGGTGTGTGTCCCCGTGGCAGGGCATCAACACCTGACAGCAGCGGCACCTCAGCTGGTCCAGTCTTTGTGTTTATCAGGCTAAGCTAGGTAGGTACTGAATGTGTAGTCATCGACGGCAAAGGCTGTGTAGGAGTTGCTTAACAGGCATCGGTATCGAGTCCTGCGTCTCGTGCGCGGGCAGGGCGGCTACAGAGGCGGCCGGGCTGGGGAGATGGACGAGGGCGGCGAGGGGAGCACAAGTGACTGGCCTGGCCTGGCCCGACTCGACCCCTGATTGACTGATGCGACCCCCGATTGCAAGCTCCAATCCACGGCCGCTTCGTCTTGCTTGCTGGGGGATCCCTCGTCCGTCCCGTCCCCCCTCCTCCTCGCCTTTCTTGCCTCTCTTGCGTCTTTTGCCTCTCCCTTCTCCGTGGTCGTGCGACGCACTCTTCAGAACTCCAGGTCAGCATCCAAGACGGCCGCTTCTTCTCGCTTGCGTCGCGTGTCGCTAGATTCAAACAGGCAAGGAAGGGCCCATTGATTTCGGTAACCCTGTACAGAGACCTGTACAGAGAGACGGCCGTGAGGACAATCATCAGCACGGGTGTGTGGTACTGTAATTATGAGCCGCCGTGGGAGCCAGCTTCCAGCATCAATCACTTTGCAGATGGTCGGCTTGCAATCTAAGTATCAAACGCCATCATTTGCTGGAAAACCTCTACATCAACTACACGGCCATGACCCAAGACACCTGCAACATATGCCAAGCTAAACTATCAATCCCAATTTCTTTCGACATGCAGAACCGTCAACATCTGGAAATTCAAGCAGCATAGCCAATTTGTATCTCCCCCCCATTGTATTTCTCACTCCCGCCCGCCTTGCCTTGTTCTGATCATCCCCCATAAGCACTTGCGCGCGCGCACACACACACATCCTCAGTTGCCCTCATCCGCGAGCTCCTGGGCAAACTTTGACCGTCTGCGCAGAGAGGCGCCCTTGAAATAAACCCAGAACACGGCGCCGACCAGCAACAGCGAGATGCCAAACAGGATCGTCGAGGCGATCTGGAAATTCAGCCCTTTGTCGGCGGCAATGTTGGTGTAAAATGGCACCGCGGGGACCGTCAGGACGCCCGCGAGGAAGTCGCGCGCCCAGCCGTTGCCTCCGGTCGCGCTGGCGCTGTACTCGGCGCCGTACGCGCGCACCATGTACTCGATCGTGCTGGCGTACACGGCGTAGTTGGCGATGCCGATGATGAAGCTGCCGACCATGGTGCCCGCCCAGTGCACAGGAGGGCCGCCGCTCGTCCAGCCAAAGATGATCAGGCCGACTGGCAGGCACGGCGCGAGGTACAGCAGCGGCTTGAGGCGGGCCTCGTACTGGGCGTGCTCGTTGCTCGGGTCGGCCTTCCTGGCTGCCATGTTGCGCCGGTAGAACGGGATGAAGAGAACCCACGCGGCAACGTAGCCCAGGAACAGAGGGATGAAGGCGAGGCCGATGTTGATAGGACCGAACCCCCACTGCTGGTAGATGAGGCCGAAGGCCTGGACCTGCATAAAGATCAAGGCGTCGGAGAAGCCAGAGAGCAAGGATAGAGACAGGACAATGGGCTCCGTGACGAACATGATGAAGGGCCGAATCCAGATCCGGCCTACTTCGGCCCAGTCCGTCTTCTTCTTCTTGAGCTCACCGGGACCGTAGATGTTGCAGGCAGGATCCGAGGCGCGCTTCTTCTTGGCGATCTTGTCGAGCACAGATGTCGTCCTGGTTTCCGGGGTAAACAGGTGCAGCAGCGCAATGGCAAAGCCGAACGCAACCTGCACGACGCCCGTATATCTCCAGTCGGCGTACTCCTCGATGAAGCCGCCCACGATCGGGCCGAAGATGCTTCCGCCGACAGAAGAAAAGACGATGAACGCCGTGGCGTACTGGAAGTCGTCATCGTGGCTGTCAAACATGTCGGTGATGATGGCGAGCGTGACGGATCCTCCAGCCGTGCAGATACCGCCAAGGGTGCGAGCCGCCAAGATTGCTCCAAAGTTGGGTGCTACGGTGGCGAGGATGCCAAAGACATTGACCATGAACATGGAGCACTGGAGAATAATTTTGCGGCCGAATTCCTCGGACCAGGGCGCCCAGAGCTCGCAGCCAAACGCGTAGGCGATGAGGAAGGCCGCCGCGCCCCAGCGCGCAGCCTCCTCCGTGACGCCAAACTCCTTGGCGATGCCGGGGATGCCGTTGCTGTAGAGTGTCGTGTTGAGGTTCATCGATACCTGCACGAGGAACACGACGCAGAGGATCAGCCATTTCTTTCTGCGCGAATAGGCAAAGGGCAGCTCGCTCGCGACATCTTCGGGCTTGAGCTCCGTCTTGGGCTTCTCATTGGCGTTGGGTAGCGCAGAGCCGCTGCCGGAGTCGCTGCCGGTGTGGCTGTTGCTATTGGCATAGTCGTTGCGCAAGGGGTGCGACCTGGTGAGGAAGGGCATCTCGTGGGCGTCGTGGTCCCTGTCGAGGGGAATCTCTCTGAGGCTCGAGTTGGCAGCCATGATTCGATGCTTCTTATCTTGGCGTCCGTGATGAGGTGTGGTTGTTGAAGGAAGGACTTGGTGATAGAATGGTAAAGGATCGAGATGAAGAGGTCGGCCTAGAAGGTCGTGGTCCGGGAAACGTGCAAGAAGCACACGCAGGCGTGCGTATTCATTAAAATTTATAGGCTTCCCAAGGCATGGAGACGACGGCTGACTGCTTAAGCTTGGGTGACCACGATGACGAGTTCCATGGTACCGGCTCCGGTGGTAACAGCGGGGACAGGTGCAGTGTTGTATCAAGGCTTGCTATAAGCTTAGTTTGAACGGCTCCCACGTCTCGATAGATCATGGTAACGCTCCTATTCCAGCCGTGTGGAACGATGCAATGATCTCGGATTGCTTCTCAGGTGGGTGAAGTGTCTGGAGCTACCACTGTGGCTATCGTCAACCTTTCGTCGGGAGATTGCGAAATGTCTGATTGATGCCTCTCGAAGACACGATGCGGTTGAGGTTCATGCAGACCCATTCGTGGCGGCCACCAGGAACGCGGCCGTGCCAAATTCGCGCTCACTCTGTGCGAACCCAAAGGGTTATAGAAACCGACCTTCCAGGATACCATGAGAGATGGCAACACGAGTCACTATGTACAGTCAGTCATATTGGGACTAAAACTAAACTTGGAGCATGGTAGGTTTAAGCTTAACACTGTCACTCTTGGACTGGTAGCATCGCTGTGTAGGTTACCGCGGAGTACCTTGTCAAAGTCCTGATGCATCCTCGTAACGTATTTGGCTTGGTGCCCAGTAGTGGCCGACCGGATACCTGCGTCCAGACCAGAACTCGCAGTTTTGTGTTCTCTTTGAAGGGTCGATCACAACGCTAGCTTGTCAGATGATCGCCTCCGGTATTGTATGGCACCATGTAGGGAGAACTATTCGCGACGTCCCAAGGCTCGGGACAGTGTGGTTGGCGAAAGCCGCTTGCTTGCTCGTATTATCTGGGATATCTTGCTTTTCATACCCGTCCGTGCCGACCTCGTCGTGCTGGCACTCATGCGTGACTGTTTGGTGTCCTACGTTATGGCGTACTCCGTCTGCCAGGATGGCTACCACCTTCGTGAAGTATTCCCCTTTTACAAAGAGGCAATGTCCAGTCCCTCCACCCTGCCCAAGAAATCTCCTTGCGCGCCCCTGAGGAGCTCATCCACATCCACCATTCCGGTGGCAATGTACTTCTCGCTCACGCCCGTGTTGACGCGCTTCGAGAGCAGCTCCCTCAGCTCGGCTCGCAGTGCTGCGAGCTCCGCCTTGGTCAAGCCTCTTGCCTCCTCGGCTTTCTTCTGTCGTCCGCTCCCGCGACCACCCCACTTGCCAACATTCTCAATCTCGTCACTGTCGTATTCTACGCCGAGCTCCTCAGCGGCGTTGCGCATCCAGTCGTCCTCCTTGTTGCCCTTCTCCTTGGCGAGCTGTGCGTCGGCGATCTTTTTGGCCAGGGTGAGTCGCGGCTTCAGCCTGCCGACGAGTTTCCGATCCATCTCAACGGATTGGACAAAGAAGTTCTTGCGGCTGGGTTTGCTCGAACCGCCGTCCCGCTGCGAGTGGACCTTGGCGATCAGGCGGCGAGTGGGGGTAACTTCCTCTGGAGCCGAGAGCAGAATGCTGAGTCCCGTCTGTTGAGCGCGAGCGGTACGGCCCGAGCGGTGGACGTAGGTGTCGGCTGCGCGCGGTACGTGGTAGTGGACGACAAGATCCACACCAGGGATATCAAGACCACGAGCAGCCACGTCCGTGGCGATAAGGATAGAGGACTTGCCCTTTGGTGCGACTGTGAATCGCTCGATGGACCGCAACCGCGCCTTTTGTGGCATTTGAGAATGTAGGGCAAAGGCTGAGAGGTTGAGGTTTTGCAGCATTGGCGTAATACGCCTGGCGGAGCTGATGGAGTTTGTGAACACAAGTGTCCGTGCGGTTGGGTAAAAGAGTAAAAGGGCATAGAGGTAGAGATCCTGACGCGGAGTTAGTGAGCGACAATGAGGTCAGTGTACTCCGTAGACTTACCTTCTCCATAGCACCGCATTCGACAAGACCCTCCTTCAAGCCTTCGGCCATCTGCGACACCGGGTTGACGTCAATGAACTTTGGCTTCTCTTCACGGAAGTTCAGCTTCTTGAGCAGATATTCCATGGAGTCCTGTTCTGTCATAAGGTTGAAGCGACCTTTTCCTGCCAGTTTCTGCTGAAGACCCTTGTGGAAGGTCGCAGAGAAAACAAGAGTCTGCCTCGGCGACGGCTCGCTCTCTTCCCCATCCTCTTCTACCTCTACGCGGTCCAGGGCTGACAGAATCTCTGATGCCTCCTTGAAGTGACCCTCAGTCAAGAGTCTGTCAGCCTCGTCAACAACCAAGTAGCCAATACCGCGGAAGCTCTGCATCAAGTCGGAACTCGAGCTAAGGACTTCCCACAGGCGACCAGGCGTGCCGATGACAATGTCAGCTTTCACCAGCTGTCTTTGCTGTTTCTGCACGGACAGACCTCCTGTAACAGAGCATACATAAGGAGACGTGGGCAGCCCTGCGCACAGGTTCTTGATGTGCTCCGTCAGCTGATGGGCTAGCTCTCGCGTCGGCGACAGGATCAGCGCCAGGGGAGACTTGATAGTTGATTCGCCTTCTATCTCCTCCTCCTTCTCGGCAGGCTCCGTAGTTTCCTCTTGTTCCGACTTCATCTGGAGCCACTTTTCGACAATGGGAATGCCAAACGCCAATGTCTTTCCAGAACCCGTTGAAGCTTTGCCGATCACATCGTTTCCTGCGAGAATATGCGGCACGACAGCAGCCTGGATCTGCGTCGGTTTGGAGAATTTGAGCTTTGACAGCGCCGCAAGTATCTGTGGTGAGAGCCCCAAACCTTTCCAGTCCGTGACGTCGACCTCTTCCTCGGGTTCCTCAGCGGTGTCGACGAGGGCATTGAACACGTTGCTCTCCAAAGCAAGGTCCTCCTCCGTCTCGACAGCCACCTTCTTCTTTTTCTTCTCCTTCTTCTTCAGCGGTTTGGAGATTTCGGCGTCGATGCTATCACCCCCCTTTGGGTCTTGGCCCTCTTCCTCACCGGCTGCGGAGGTCTCGTCTTCGGCATCGCCTTGCGCTGGAGGATCTGGAGAGGGTATCGGTGCTTGCGAGGGCTCGTCGTCGAATCCCTCGAATTCGTCGTCATCTGATCCGTCCACTGCATCTCCACGCTCATGCTCCTCTGTCTTTGGTTGACCTTTTCCTGTTTTCTTGGACGAGTCCGGTTTGTCGTCATCCTTGGCGGTGGCAGACTCCAGAGCCCTGAACTCGACCGTGTTGTTCTCGTGGCGAATGACCTCGACGTCGTCGATCTCCTCCAGGCCGAAGAACCCCTCTGCGTCGTTGGTCATGTCTGGAAGGGTGGCCTTGCGCCATCGCAGCGAGTCGACGCTCACAGGTCGCCTGGCCTTCTTCTTGGCGGCGGCCTTGGAGCTTGTCGCTTGGGTCTTGCGCTTCTTGTCGGGTGCGGCAGACCCGTTGGGCGCGACCTTGCGCTTCTTATTGCTCTGGACACTGGGCGCCATGGTAGATCCAGCTTCGAGGGGACGAGTTCCGCTATTGTTGTTGCTGCAAGCCGGGGACGAGAGTCGACAGCTTGGGAACAATTCATGACGAGCAGGCTTATCGCTGGCGGATAAGAAAAAAAGTTTGGGGCGATGGATCGGGCATGGACGCTCCATGCAGGGGTCCAGCATCGACTTGCAGGGCAGTGGACCCACTGGCTTCTTTTTCATCGCAGGATTCCCAGCGCTACGCAAAACCCCCACCACTCAGATGAGAGGGGCAGGGCCATGCTAAATGTCTTGCGGAAACACCATAATCCATTCTCCTTGAACGCGTTAGAGTTCTAGTCGATAATCAGCTTGGGCAAGCTCACAACAAAAGCCATGGGCAAATCGTCAAAGGACAAGCGAGACGCCTACTATCGTCTTGCCAAGGAGCAGGGCTGGCGAGCGAGAAGTGCGTTCAAGCTTTTACAGCTTGACGAAGGTATATTGAGCCTTTACGACTTAGACCCTGCTCTTTTTTTGACCTGTTGCTAATAAGGAAACTCCAGAGTTCGACCTGTTTTCCAATGTCACCAGAGTGGTAGATCTCTGTGCCGCTCCCGGAAGCTGGTCTCAAGTCCTGTCTCGCGTTCTCATCAAGGGCGAGAAGTTTGGTCGCACGGCGTGGCAGGATCGTGAGGCAAAGCTTCGCGAGCAGATGCTTGGCGTCTTCAGCACCGGCAACCTCGAGCCCATCGCCCCTTCAGAGCCAGTAGAGCTGCCTCAGCCGAGAAAGGACGTAAAGATTGTCTCCATCGACCTCCAGCCCATCAGCCCCCTGCCTGGCATCATCACCCTGCGGGCAGACATTACGCATCCTGCTACAGTGCCATTACTGCTCAAGGCGCTTGACCCGGACTACGACCCGCAGAGCGGGAGCCAGCAAGCCGCCCAGCCTGTGGACCTCGTCATCAGCGATGGCGCCCCCGACGTGACTGGTCTCCACGATCTCGACATCTACGTCCAGTCACAACTGCTCTTCGCGGCGCTCAACTTGGCCCTATGCGTGCTCAAGCCCGGCGGCAAGTTCGTGGCCAAGATCTTTCGAGGAAAGAACGTCGACATCCTGTACGCACAGCTCAAGATCTTCTTCGAGCGCGTCCATGTCGCCAAGCCGCGGTCATCCCGCGCGAGTAGTGTGGAGGCTTTCATCGTGTGTTTGAACTTCCAGCCTCCCAAGGGGTTTTCAGCCAGCCTGGAGGAGCCGTTGGGAGTAGGCTTCCGCCTCCCCCAGATGACCAAAGACAACCAAGAAAGAAGTGCCATCAGCGCCACGACAATTCTTCAAAACCACACCACAGGGGCATGGGATAGCAGTCCCGCAGTTGTTGCCTCGCCAGATAATGATGGCATCACCGAGCTTCAAGCAGAGGATTACCGGCCGTTGGATCGCCTGGCTGATGTCCGGTGGATTGCCCCGTTCATTGCGTGTGGTGACCTCTCGGCCTTTGACTCGGACGCTTCCTATCGCCTTCCCGCCGATCATGTGTCGCTGGACCCCATCCAGCCTCCAACAGCTCCCCCTTACAAGCGTGCGCTGGAAATGCGCAAGGCAGCTGGTGGCGCTTATGGCAAGACCAATATCGGCAAGACAACAACGAAAGCAGACAGGGTCATGCCTTGATCACAAAGACGATTACCGCACACTCTTGGAGATGACCGTTGCTACATTCCCCATGGCCAGGCCTCCGATACTATCCATCCTCCACCAGAGGTAAATCACAGTTGGCCCTTATGTCTCGACGGAAATCTAGTGATCTGGGTGCTTTCCACCCGGCCCTTCCAGCACGCCCACGCCCAAGTCGTCCGTGCCGAGTTCCCGCCAGTCCTTGACCCCGAGAGTCTTGCGATACAGGTCCATCGAGTCTGAAGCAAGAAGCATGAAGCGACGCAGATACTTCCACTCAGAAATGGTGTCATGGATAGCCTCCATCATGAAGCGCGCCAATCCGCGCCCCTGGTATTCCTCGCGAACATATACGTCCGTCAGCCACGCAAACGTCACGCCGTCCGTGATCAGCCTCGCAAAGCCAATCTGGACAAGTGCTTGATCCGGGCCTATTGTTTTTTCAAGTCAGCTTCGGTCATTGGACTCACGATTGCGGAGAGGGAAGAGACCCGCAGCCTCTAGCCATTGCGAATGGCTTTTCGAGAAATACCGCACGCCCTCAACTTACCCACGTCCAGCTCGCGATCGGGCCTGAGATCGCCAACATGACCAGCATCACCTGTGTTTCCAACAACCTCGTACAACCCGAAGCAGAGCGAATTGCCCAGTGCCTTCCCCATAGTCTCCCGCGGCAGGCCCTGCGCCCACCACATCAGGTCGGACGCAAACGCCTGGTTGACCTTGTCCGTCTGGATGAGCGCGAGATCCGTGGAAACGAGATACTCGCGGTTGCGCCAGCTGCTCGCTGGGATGTCGAGAACCATTTTCGCTGGTCTTTGCGAAGGAGGAGCAGATGTATGATGAAAGGTGTCTAGGCACTTCTAGCAGGAACCACTCATTGAGCTGCGGGTCTCGTACAAACTGTGTGACTGTATTGACCCAAAGAAACACTGCCGAAGTTGAATGTTTCTAGAAATCGCTGAGGTTTATTGACGATCAATCGAGTAGTGAATCGAATCTTGTTCCTCGCAGAACCGCTGCTCAACAGAGCTCGCCTCGCGTTATTGCGTGAATCGGGCTAGAAAGCCAACGATTATTCTTCAGGCCTGCCTGTGACCTGATTGCAGCACAGGAATCGGGAGATGTCGCTGCAAATTGTGTGTCCTGCAATGTGTTTTGTGACAAAGTGTCTCGTGTCGAAGCTCAATAACGCAGTCGGAATGAAAGAAAAGCCGTCTATATAGCACGTACTCGATGTAAAACGAGTCAAGTGCTTCCTCCTGGGCCGCCGGCAAGCATGCAGCCAGCCAGCCAGGGAGCTAGCCGGTAATCGGACCCCCGTCCGCCCTGATTGTGGGGACGACGCGCCCTTCTCCTCACACCTCTCAAGAGAGCAGTGACTCAAAAGCTTTAGACTGACGACTGCCTGTCTGATTGGGGAATGTCCTGCCGAGCACCCAGCGATGAACCCTGCCCGGGCCATGAATACAATCAGGCAGAGTTTCAAGCACGGAGCTGCAGCAGCGATGGTGATGATGCTGATAGCAGAATGAGAGCTGCGCTTAATCGAGCAATTCATTCAGCAAACCATGCTGCCACTTTGGTGCTGCTAACCATTCTTCTTCACATTCACAGCAGTCGTGTGAGCGAACCCCAAAGGACACTATCAAACAACCGTCCCGTCATTCTTATTTTTCATACATAGAGAAGTACAGTAATAAAAGAAAAGTCTTTGTGCGAGCCCACTAGCTCGAAGATGCGCCAGATTCAGCTCGGGCAATTTCACGCCCGTTTCCCAACAACATCGTCATAAACCGACATCACAACCCCAGATCTCAAGAGCCAGCCACCGTAGTTTGCTTATGCTTGTCCTGATCTCTCACAGTCTTTCCCGTGTATGGATTCCTGTCCGCCCATTCATTGGCCCGCAGCACCACCACCGCGCGCTCGCTTTGCTCCATTACCGGCAGCCTCCGCCTCTCCTCTTGGGCGCTTGTTGCCAGGTTGAAACTCAGCAGCACCAGCATTCATGCTATTTCTGCCGCCTTGCTGGCCGCCACGTCCACCACGCTGTGTGCCGCCCCCACGCGCTGCACCACGAGGAGCTTGGTATGCACCACCACGGCCACGAGTGGCAGGTACAGGAAGCGACGGAATGCCAGATGCCTTGGGTGCGGGGATTTGTGATCCAGCCTGTCCTGTCACTTGCGGCTGGCCGGCTGCCGGAACACCTGGCGCTGATGCAGCTTCTGATACAGGTGCAGCAGGTTTTCCGAAGGGGTTGGCCACGGCAGGAGCAGCAGGTTGTTGGTTCTGGCTACTGGCGAACGGATTGGGAATCCCACTAGCTCCAGTCGCAATTGCGGGCTTCGGTATGCCGGTTGCTAGAGTAGGCTTGACTTCTGCAGTCGCCTGCCCTGTCGCTTGTCCAACTGCAGCAGGAGTGACGGCACCATTAGCAGATGCTGGAGGCTGCTGCGCGGCAGGCGCAGCGGCTGGAGGCGGCGGTGGCTTGACATCCTTAGCCTCGTTCCAGACTTCCGCGACGGCGCGATCAGGCGTTTCCTTGGCGGCATTCTCGATGTACCCAAGCTTGGCATTTGCTATCCGCGAGCGATTCTCCGCCATGTTGATGCGAAGCTTCGACTTCGATTCAGCCATAGCCTCTGCTTGCTCTCGGGCTTGGGCAACCTTAGGCTCGTACTCAGCCTTCAGCGTCACGGATAATTCCTCCCGAAGTTTCTTGGACTCAGCGGTGATCTTAGCCCGGATATTGCTGGTCATGATGCTCTTGATCGTTGCGTTATGAGAAATCAAATCTCGGATCTCTTTATCACCAAGACTGTTGACGTCCACAACGGGTGTGCTTGGCGTAGCAGCTGGCAACCCTTCAGTGGGCTGCTGCTTGATGGGTGTCTCTGGTGGACCGCCTTCCTTAGGAACTGATGCTCCTGTTGCGTTCTCAACCTCCCAGATCTTTCTTTCCTGCTCCATGCGAAGCTTGAAGTCGGCCTCCAGCTTCTCCTTCTCCTGCGCACTCTGCGCCTTTTGTTCCTCCATCTGAGACTTGTAGTCGTTGAGCTTCTTGTTGAGGGCATCCTTCATCTTGTCACTGCGTGCCTTGACGGTTGCGTTGATGCTCTCCTCGGCCTCACGAGCCTTGACCTCAAACTCGGCAGCCTTGGCCTCTGCCGCGGCAATCTGCTGCTCAAGAGCAACCCGCTCATCATCGCTCAGTGGTCCTGTATTCGCATGCGTGCCGTTCTCCATGGGGACATCGCCATTAGTCACGTTGCCCGAAGCCACATTCGCCAGAGCCTGGTTGCGTTCTGCGATCGCACTGTTGAGCTGCGATCGCAGGCTCTCGAGTTCGCTTTCGACCGCGTTCTTCTCGGCGGTGATCCGCTCCAGCTCGGCGCGAGCTTCCGCGAGTTGCGCTTGGAGCTCGGTTGTTGCTTGAGCCTCGCCATCGGTGGCCGGCGCGGCGGCAGGAGTGGCAGGAGTGGCTGGCGCCGCTGGCGGTGGTGCCTCGCCGACGGCGGTAGCAGCGTTCTTCCGAGCATCTTCCTGCAGAGCTTCGACCTGTTGTCGGAACCGGTTGATCTGCTCCTCAAAGCCGGCACGCTCTTGGCGCGCAGCCTCCAATTCTTGCTGTGTTGAGGACAGGTCATTGTTGACTCGCTGAACTTCCTGCTGAAGCTGGTCCTTCTCGACAACCACCTCCCTCTTCTCAGCAATAAGCTGCCTTGCCTTTTCTTTGGCAGAACTGATAAGCCGCTCACGGGTGACCTGCCATGATGCTTTGTCCTCCTCCATGGTCTTCTCCAGAGTCTGAATGCGCTCCTTGAGTTCGACCTCCGCCGCGCGAAGCGAAGCATTCTCTTCCTCCAGCACAGTAATTCTCTCTTTGAGAGTCTCAAGCTCTGCAGGGTCAGTCCTTCCGTGTTTGGACAAGATGTCTTCAGTTCGCTTTTGCCATCGGTCACGGTCCTCTTGCAACTGGCGCATCTCCGCGTCCTTGAAAGCCTGCTGACTTTGAAGTTCTTCGATCTGACCCTCCAGAGGCTGAATAGTGGCCTCGAGTTCAGCAACCCTGGCCATCTTCTCCTCGAGCTTGGCACGAGTGTCACGAGCCTCTTGCCGAAGAGCAGCACTGCTCTCGCGGAACACATTCAGCTCCTCCAACTTCTTCATAAGTTCCTTGTGAGACATGCTGTTGCGCTCGTTGTCGGACTGTGACTGCCTCTCTTGCTCCAGCTTGAGTCGCGCTTCGTCGAGCTGAGACTGACTGTACTCGTATTGCTGCTGCAGTCGCTTTACTTCTTGGACCTTGAGCTCGTACTGCACCTCGAGGATCTCCTTCTCACGACGGAGATAAGTGCTCAATTCACGCAGACTGTTGTCGCCAGCACTGCTGGGTTGAGCAGTGATTGCTTCCAGGTTCTCGTTGGAAGCTTCTCTGTTATGTTGGAGAGCCGCAATCTGGGTATTGACATTATCCAGCTGCTGGTGCAAGAGCTTGTTCTGGGCATTCGCATCGTCTCTGCGAGCGCGCAGCTCGGAAAGCTCCTGCTCGAACTTTTGTCGTCGGTCTTCCCAAGAGCTCTCACTCTGGAGCAGTGACGCCTTGGCGGACTCGGCTTCAGCCTTCCACGACGCCGTCGTCGTCTTCAGCTGATTGTGCTCTGTGCGCAAGGCGGACAGTGCTTGCGCGGTCTGCCCATGCTTCATGACTTCGCTCTCGTAAGCTTCCTGGGCGTTGCGCGCAATTTCTGCCTGCGCGCGGAGGTCTTGTTGGTGGAATTGTGCGGATGCAGTATATCGCTCGTCCTCATCCTTGAGGCGCTTTATCTCTTCGTTGAGAATAGCCTTTTCCTCTTCGAAGTGCCGGGCAACCTCGGCTTGTGAGTCGCGGATAGTGGATAGTTCTCCATTAGATCTGGTCAGTTCTGCCGAGATGTCCTCCACCCGCTGCTCGAGCTCCTTGATCGCCGCATCCTTGGTGGCAAAGGACGCCTCGATCTCCTGATTGTATTGCTCCTGGGCAGAGTTCATCCTCTCGAGCTCCTCTTCTGATGCTTGGCTAAGCTCCTTGTACCGCTCAACCTGCTCCTTGGCATTCTCCAATTGGGCCTGTGTAAGTTCCAGATCGCGCTTCAGATCTGTTACTTCGTGAATCAGGCCCTGAATACGCTCATCAGCATCGCTCTGGCCAGCCCCTAACTGCGCAACAGGAGCCATCGATCCAGGTCTTGGTGTAGGCCGAGGCTGGAGACGCTCAGCACGCTCCTCTGCGCTTCGAAGCTCGATAGAAAGACCATCAACACGGCTTTGCAGGTGATCCCGAGTGGTTTTGGTTGCAACAAGCTCTTCACGGATCTGGCTGAGGTTGGTGGTCAGCTCATCGATGCGCTTCTGAGCTTGTTGCGAGTCGAATTCCTTCCTCAACTGGGCCTTCTTGGCTTCGTCAACCTCCTCGCTGAGCTTTCGCTTCGTTGCGCTGAGCTCATTCTCGAGATTCTCGATTTGGGTCTGCATACGACGCTTTGTCTCAGCTTCACTAAGCTCGCGCTCGTTCTGGAGTGTCTGCTGTGTGGCAAGGAGACCATTGAGTCTTGATTTCTCCTGCATGAGGTTTTCGTTGTCGTTCGCCATGCGTTCCTGGATGTCCTTCCACAGCTTCTTCTCCGCTTTGAGATTGGCATTCTCACTGCGGAAGCTGTCGAGTTGTCCACGAGCCTCGATCAAGTCTTCCGCTACCTGCTGAGTTCGGATGTCCTGCTTGGCGGCGGACTCATTGATGGCCTGGTTTCGAGCCTGCAGCTCCTTATTCTCGGTCTGCAAGGCCACAAAGTTCGATTGCAACATCTCGAAACGCTCAGAAGCGAGGGTCAACTGGCTCGTCACCTTGGAAAGCTCGGATTGCAGGCTGTTCTTCTCGGAAGACAACCTCTCGACCTGGTCTTTCATGGTCTTGCGGTCAACTGATTGCTCATTTCTGTAGGTGTCGAAGTTTTGCTGCAGCTCGCGAAGCAATGTGGTGTAGTCGGAACCTTCGTCGGGATTCGAGCTCTGTTCGATGCTGGCAAGCACACCTTCCTGCCTTGAACGTCCGAGCGCAGAGGCTAGTTCCTCCGCAGTTGCGCGCGACTCAACGATTCTGCGGAACATATCCCTCTCCTTCATGATGCTGTCAGCACGAACCTTGAGGCCACCAAGCTCGTCCTCGAAGATCTTGAGCTTCTGGTGCAGAGCCTCAACTTCCTTGTGGTCGGCGATAGCTTGGTTCTTGGCCGCAACAGCCTCTTCGCTCTCCATCTTGTCGCCGAGCTCATGTGTAACCTGGAGAAGCTGCTGGTTCTTCTCCTGAAGTTCCTGGATATCCTTGAACACCACAAGGCGTTGCAGGATCATGCTGTTCACATCCGATGGCTCACCGTTGTTGTCGTCAATCTGGCCTCTTTCAAGGCGCTGGAAGTGCAGCGTCTCCTCGATACTGAGCTCGTCGAAGCCCTTCTCGCGGCAGTGGATGTTAAATAACAGCATCTGCACCTGAGCCCCGAGATCCCTGAGCTGATTGCGCAAGATCTTGAGCTCGGCTTGCGCGGTCGCAGCCACTGCCTCGGCTCTGCGGGCGGCCTTCTTTGCATTGTCACGGGCAGTGAAGGCTTCGTCGGAGAGATGAGAGATGGTCTTGAGTTCTTGTTGCAATCTCTCATTGTCGGCATGCAGCTCTTCCAGCTCCGGGCCCTTGGCCTCGAGCTGCTCGATAACATCGTCCAGCTCCTTGGCAAGGTTGTTGCTGCGTTGCTTTTCAGCACCCAACAGACCCTTGATCTTGTAGTACTCTTCGAGGTGCTGGGTACCCACAGATTTCCGCATGGATCCCGGCGTGAAAGGGAGAGGTGATGCTGGGCGGAATGGTGAGCCGTTTGCACGAGGCGTCTGGGGTGTTGAGCCAGGCTGGTTGCGGGCGCCATCAGCCAGCATGGCCTCAAGCCGTCCGACTTCAGCCTGCAGGGCATCGGCTTTCTCGGAGAAGTCGTCGCGGTCGGAGTTGGCCCGCTCGAGGCTCTCGTTGACCCGACGCACCTGGTCCTCGCACTCTCGCTTGATCTGTTCCTCTCGTGCCTCAAGTTCCTGGACTCGGTTGCGATGAGTTTCCGACTGCTTCTGCTGAAGGTCGACAAGACGTTGGAGACTATCAGTCTGTTGTCTGGAGTCCTCCTCTCGGCGGGCAGCCTCCTCTTGCAGTTGCTGGACCTTGATGAGCGCATCCTCGGCTTTCTTCTGTGCTTCCTCGATCCGCTGGCGGAGGTGCGTCTCCGTCCGCTTCATCGATTCGATCGTACTCACGGCGTCGTCGTTCTGGCGCTGCAGCTCGGCGATGTGCGCCCCCTTCTCTTTGCGGAACTTGAGACCCTCTGTTGTCTTGGTCTTGAGTTCATTCTCGAAGAAGTCGCTGCTCCGCTGAGCCATGTCGAGCTGCTGCTGAAGAGACTGTTCCTTGAACTTTGCGCCTTGGAGAGCGTTCTGGATATTCTGAACATTCTGCTGCATGCTCGTGATCTCCTGGCTCAGCTTGAGGTTCTTCTGATGCTGTGCCTGCAGTTCTTGAGACAGAGATTCGTTTGCAGAATTCTTGGTATCGATGATGGAAAGTGCTTCGCGATTCGATGTCTCGAGCGAGGCGATGCGCGCCTTGAGCTTCTCGACCTCGGATTGTGAAGTTGAGCTTGAGGATCGGATGGAGGCCAGTTCATTTTCGAGAGATTGTCGTGTCGTTTCTGCCACAGAGACGCCATTGTCAGCAACACTTTCTCACGCGGCAGATGCAAATGCAGCGTTTGCGACAAGCACACTTGACGTACCTTCCTCCTTGAGCTTGTTACGAATCTCTTCAAGTTCACGGAGCGCTTGTGCGGCCCTTTCGTTGCTAGCGTCACGCTGCGCCTCGGCTCCGCGGACAGATGTCTCGAGTTGGACCTCGAGCTGGACCTTCTGAGTGTAGAGTTCATCACATTCGTACGCCTTGGCGGCGACAGCGGAAAGGAGCGCCGTGACGAGCTCGGGGGTGGGAACCGTGACGATGGTGGACAGGTTCTCCTGCGGCATGCCCAGGTGGGCAGCCAGGTAACCAATGTCCACGTCGGCCATGGTGTATCTCTATCGTGGACGCGATGTCTACTTCATGGAGGGTGGACTTTGGGAGGCTGTGTCGAAGGAGTGATTGTCGATTGAAATGCGCCGTCTGAGAGAAAGGTGATGGGTTGCAGCCTAGACAGCCGTGCGCCCGATGCCGATGATTAGGATAAGCACAAAGAAAAGATGAAGGAAAGGCCCGCTAGCCTGGGTTGTCGGCTGGCGAAGTCAGGTTGTTTGCATTGAGACTGGTCGATGGCCAAAGTGCAAGGCGCAAGTGCAAGGCGAAGGGTCGGTTGGTTGTTGACAACAAAGATGCCCTCCCAGCACAGAGAAGTGGGAGAAAACAACTTGCGACAACTTCCGCTGCGCTCTGACGTGCGCTTGCGCAGGGCGATGTCGACGTCCGGAGAGGCTTGGGTAAGGCAGTTGTGTTGTGGACGGGAGAATGCCCTTGTTTGCCTGGTGTCTGGCAAAAGCTGCAGCAGAAGGGAAGGGACCGAGAAACGCGACGCTGCAGGAGGTGAGCAATCGGTGACCAGGGCCTGAGAGCTGGCCTGGGGGAGGCAAGCGCGATCCGCCAGACCCACCCAAGCAGCAGCTGCTGCTTGTTGCTACGAGCCAGGGCCGGCGCCAAGCTGGAGCTCCAGCAAACGACCCTCATTGGTCAGTGCGCTTCTCACGCTGTGACAACATCTCAGAGGTAGTCAACAGACAAGCCGTTTCATCGCCTCAAACTAGAGCTTGGAGACTTTTTGTTCTGAAGACCTTGGAAACCATCGCTTCAGGTGAGCAGCAGGCTCTCTTCGTCGCCACACTGCCTCTAAGCTACATCTGCGTCACTTCTCGTCATTGCCTTGGCCGGGTTCAGCTTATGTGAAGCAAAAAATAGAAAGGGAGCATAGCCACCTACAGCCGTTTCCAGATTCTAGTGCTGGCAGGGCTGTCTTGCAGATGGCTTCTGTTGTCTAATGGGGTTTTCGATTCAATGCTTATCTCAATCTACTACTTAATCACCCCGCCTATCCCTTCCACAGAACTATCTATATTCACTTTCAGCCACGTCCTACCTCGCATACGAAGGAGCCCCACCACCAGGCATTTCATAGTACTGAGGGGGCCCCTGTGTCGCCCATTGTTGCCCTTGAAGCTCTGCAGTCTGAGGCGGCTGGCCATGGTAGGACCCAGGAGCCTCGTGCACCTGTTGGCCCCAGCCGTTCGAGCCTGCTGGGGACTGGGGCGACACCATTGAGGATGCGGAGAACACGGTCTGGGCACCATTGGGAGGTTGCTGCGGATAGTAGGTGGACTGGCCTTGCAGCTCTGGCCGGAATGCCTGTTGGCCATATAGTTCCGGTCGGTACTCCTGCCCATGTAGCTCCGGCTTGGATGGCTGCTGCGGCTGCTGCGCATAAGCATACTGGGCGGGCATCTCCGGCATGGGCGGCGGGGGTGCGTAGGGCCCATGAGGTCGGAGTTCTGGAGTGTGGCTGGCAGAAACGGGCGAGATGCTTGTCGGGATGCCCGGCGTGCCAGAGTGCGCGCTGCCGGCAGTGCCAGGTCGCAGGGCCACTGCACTTGCGTCTAGCTCGCTCTTCCCGCCAGACGGACTAGCAGCAACCACGGGGGGCGGGTTGTTCAACAGGTTGTTCTGGGCCATGGCTTGGTCGACCTGGGCGTTTGCCGCGTTCTTGCGTCGCATGCAGAAGAAAATCGCGACGCCAGCCAGGACAACCACTGCAATGCCGCCGACAACACCTCCCACGATCGCCCCGATATTCGGCTTCCTTTCCGGGTCAGTGTTGCCACCGGTCGGGTTACCCGTGCTCCCTCCCAGTGATCCTCCTCCGCCGTTGCCGCCGTTGCCGCCGTTGCCACCACTATTTGAAGTTCCTGTCTGCGAAGGCATGGATCCTCCTCCTCCTCCAAGCACCCCGGTATGGGGAGCCGTCGACACTGCGGGGTTATTAGTACTAGCCGATCGAGACATTTCGGGAGTTTCAAAAGGAGCGTACCAGATTCTGTCACCGATGCCGACACTTCAGCCTTAACTGCTGAACAAAAGTAGTCCCAAACCGAGAGCGCGGAGCTGATATCATCTGTTGCAGTGCTATCGCAGGAGTACTTCACGCTTGACGTGATGATCTTGCTGACAATGTTGGGCATGCCAGTCTTCAGGCATACACACGAGGCAAGTCCAGCCGGATCCTTAGGGCACAAATCGTACGTGTTCTGTTCGTCGCCGTTAGTTAATCTCAGGATATGAAGCGCGGTCGTGTAATCTGGCATACCGTCATCACTCCATACGAAACACCATATTGTGCACACGGAGCAAGTGCGCTATATTGCGGGAGCGCGGTAATGTAGTACGTCACTGGGCACGCCATTAGCACCACATCAACAAACAGTTCCTTGGTTTGGTTCAAACTCACTCTGTCCTGGGGGAGGCGAGGCGACTGGGAACGATGTTACACCAGCACCCAGGCCACAATATCCCGCAAAGACACCTTGGGCAACACTGATATCGGCCGTGATCGGAGAGCATGAATACTTCACGCTTGAATTGATTATTTGGCTGACGCGCAACGAGTTTTGGTTCTTGCTGCAGACGCAAGACTGGAGGAGGCTTGGGTCTTCCGGACACAGGTCATATGTCTGGAATTGAAGGTTAGATTAGGCGTTTGATGGCACGTTCGAGTCACATGAGCTCACCATAGACCTAATGACATGTTAGCAAAGGCTACACCGCCACTCACGCCTGCTGGCAAACTCACATGACAGCATATGAAAGCGCGCTGGCAGCACATGGAGGAAGATCTTGCATGGCTGGCAGGTCTGTGATTTGGACCGAGACTGGGCGCGTGGGCTTCGGGAAAGAACCTATGCTGGCTTGGTTGCAATAGCCGTTGTACAGAACCATGGCGCTGGAGAGGTCGTCGGAGGCAGTTGAGCCACAGCTGTAGCTAATCGAAGACGAAATTCCCTTTGAGACCGCCGCCGAATTCGCACCGCCATTTTTGGTACAGATGCAGGACTGTAGATCGGTCACTGCTTCGCCGCATGCTGAGTTGGTCATGGACATCACATTGTAGCTGACTGCCGATTGGGCACATCTTGCCTATTGAAGCTCGATTTGTTAACCGCGGGTGCTCTGTCGGTCGTGCAGGGCTGGCCTTGCGATGCCGAAGACATGATCTGTGGCTTGATTGCTGTGCTGTGGGCAGCTTACCATGGATGTGTAGATCTCGATGTCCGTAACGTAGACGATGCTTTGTCCAAGGGAACGCGTGGTGCCCAGGCACACAGCGAGCAGTAACGAACGCCACGAAGCCATGATTTATAGCTGGCAGGAAGTCCCGGGCAAGGTGATCTTTTCGCAATACCGTCCGACGTCGAACGAGCCAGAAAGTGAGGCACGATAAACAGGGAGGACGTCACGGCAAGTTTGTGAAAATGTGAATGGGGTGTCTCAAAAGATTCAGGAAAGCCGCGGTGGGCACTTTAGGGTAATCCAGCTGAACGCCTCATGAGACACTCTGGCGTCCTCCATGACAAGGTTGCCGGTGTCCCGTCTGGCCTCAGCCTCAGCGGTTCCATGAGGGACGATCACACAGCATGCCTAGATGAGTACAGGGAGGCGTCGGCTCAAGCCCCCTAACCTGGTGCTCTTCTCTCACCCATGCAATCTCCCTGATTCACGACGGTGCACCTTGTCCTGCCTATGGGCGCGAAGAGAGGCCTGTCTTGACCCGTCGCCATACCTCAATGTGGTTTCAATCCCTGTCAGCTGAAAACTGCCGCACGCCGGCTATACCACAACAGGATAGGCGTGCTGCCACACGCCAGGCAGCGCATGGTTGAATTTGGCTTGGAACTGTAATGCCCTGCGTCGTTAAAGAGGCCCGGTCTGAGCTTTTAGCAGAAGCTGTGTGCTGGGGTATATGTTGGTGGTGGCTGGCTACTCGCGAAGACCAAGTGGTGGCGTCGGATCGGGCGAAGCCTCTGAGTTACTCCTGATGCAGGTTTACGGGGTCTTCATTTTAGACTTCTGGAATAATAATTCCCCATCTTGTCGAAGGGATCAGAGCGCATTCGTGGTGTTTGGAAAATCTCAGCCCTGCGTCTAAAGCAATCGTTTTGTTGTTCGCCAGCATGGCCATCCAATCCTCGAAACACTGTCTTAACAACCCCTGCGAGCGGCTGAAAAGATGACCCGTCTGCCAAGACGACAGCGGCTAAGCGGGTCAGCCTTGAGAATGATTTGATGGGCAGTCAGACGTTATCGGACATCGCTTTCTGGGAATTTGACGCCCAGGACCTCAACCGGATCATGATTTGCCAGAGTTCACTTCTTATCCTGCTGTAATGCGAGGGATCAGGAAGCTTGCAAGCTATTCCTAGTGCCTGAGACGAGTATGCAGCCATGGCATGGACTGAGAGACCGAGCCTTGGCAGGGTGGCACTTGGAGGTAGTTTGGCCCAAGGACAGGTCATCGTGACACTAGGCTGCGGATGCCCATTTTCGCTGTCCTTGTAACCTTCAACAACCGCGAGAGTCGGCCCTGTTGTTGCGCACTCTAAGTGGATGGGTTGAAGACTTCCTCCAGTGTTGCTGGAAGACGTCCCTTAATCCTGCTCTCAAGTATCCTTCTACTCCTGCATTTGCCGCACATTGAGGTTGATCCGCTTGTTCTTCATCCAGCCTCTCCACTCCTGGAATCTGTCTCCCTCAGCTGGCCAATCTGCGAGGAAGTCAGGACATGTGTCCTTGAGCACCTTTGGCACACCGTGCCAGGCATATCGTGACTCCTTTGTCATGTAAATCGCGTCTCCGGATCGCAGTCGTAGAAGCAGGTATGGCTTATTCCCTGGGCCAGCACCTTGCCCGTCGGGGAGATCTGAGTAGTCGTTGGGGGCGATCATAAAGACCGCATCACAGCCTATGCTCAGACTGACGAGGCCCTTATCGGTTTTCTCGCTGACATCACGATGCATCATCATGGTGTCGCTGGGAGTGTAGAAGTTCACGATGGCTGCCTGGGCATCGGTCTCGGGAAAGAGGGTATGGAGGAAGTCGGCTATGTCTGTTGGGAAATCCGGACGCACTTCGTGCTCAGGATACAAACGATTTGTCCAATCATACTGCCCACCCAGAGTCACCCAAGTGAGCTTGCGTAGTAACACTTGCTTGATGGAGAGAGGTCGATGAACACTTGGATCCTTAGGAACGAATTCCGTGCTGTCGTCTGGGGGGTACGAGAAGAAGGACCTGGCCGTGGCGTCACCGCCGTGCCTGTACGGTAGCTCATAGTGCAGATGGAGGTTGGTTTGATGGACGGGATTGCTTAAGTCTCTGTGTATCATGCGCTCAAGCAAATCCTTCTGGATGCTAGGCGGGATTAGAGATGGAAGAACCAGGAGACCTTGAACGCCGTCAGCATACATGCTCTTGTCGTCTTCCACACCTCATGAGGAGGACCCCTACCTGGCAGTATCGGATGGTAGTATACAGGCGCATCTCGGACCTCCTGGCTTTCATCGAAGCTCTCGCCCTGCAGTGCTTTGAAGGAAGCCTTCAGCACTTCGGCTGGAATGTGCGTTTTGAGAAGGAACTCGTCTGAAGTCCGAACATCGTCAATATCTGGGTGATGTCGCAATGCGGCGTGCTCTGTCCTGGAGTACGATTTCCACGTCTTCTTGAGCTCGTCTGATGGTTGCTCGTGGGCATCAAGTGTCGTCAAATCTAGTGTCATGCTACAGGATGGAAAGGCCTCCAAGAACCTCGAGAGTTCTTGGGGAGGCGGAGATCAAATGAGAACGGGCACTCTTGCGGCTCTCTGGGACCAGACTGCGGTATTAGCTTATATGCTTGTCTTGCGCTTCTTGGAAGCAGAATGGGACATGAATCGATTGTTGCATGGCCTCATCTGGCAAGTTGATCGAGTCGTCCTCGAGAGCCCACCTTGGTCAAGAAGTCTCCAGTGGGTGGTGCCCCTCCGAGCCCGCAAGAACAAGGGTCGCGATAAGATAAGGAAAGAGTGGAGGGGCCCTCCATCATGGAAGGCATGCTCACCACTGCCATCGCCGGCGCTTATTGGTCCCTGACGGTGCCTGACTGGTGTCGCGCCAGCGCGCGTCAGCTCGAGCTAAGGTGTGTTTACAGACAACAAAAGACCACCTTGCAGCCTCACCGCTGGTCGCTGCAGCCTCGCCAGGAACGCATTGTTGACAATTCGCCGGTTCCCTTTGTCCAATATTAGTGCTTGCTGCAGGAGAGCATATTACCTCGTTCACCACACTGAGCGTACAGTCTGGAGTCACAGGGCATTTTATTGTCACTTGGTGGTGCCCCTCTTGTTGACGGACCCCTCCGCACCCCAGACCAAATATTGACATTCGCCTGCCCCAGCCGCCACGACAACGGCCACTCCGACCACAGTCTCGCCCCCAACCAGTGCACACACAACAACCGAAACCAGCAACAACAAACGACAGCGCCGCCGTCGACACACAGCAGCACCACGGCAGAGACATTGCTTGCGTCCAATCAATTAATCCCCGGTGAACGACCGACAATTTGACCTTTGCAAACACCCGATCAGACCGGAGCCCTGCAGCAAGCCCCGAGGCTACCTCACGATGGAGAACTACCAGAAACTGGAGAAAATCGGTGAAGGTGAGTATTCACTTCCACGGTCGCCACCACGCGGAGTGAATGGACTGTGTCTGACTTGAGGCCACTACCCCGCGAACCAGGAACCTATGGTGTCGTCTACAAGGCCCGCGACCTTGCCAACAACGGCCGCATCGTCGCCCTGAAGAAGATCCGCCTCGAGGCCGAAGACGAAGGCGTGCCCAGTACCGCCATCCGCGAAATCTCCCTGCTCAAGGAGATGCGCGATCCCAACATTGTCCGCCTGTTCAACATTGTCCATGCCGACGGTCACAAGCTTTACCTCGTCTTCGAATTCCTCGACCTCGACCTAAAGAAGTATATGGAGGCTCTCCCCGTCAGCGACGGTGGCCGCGGCAAGGCGCTGCCCGAGGGTTCCACCATCGACCTCGGGCGACTTGGTCTTGGTGATGCCATGGTCAAGAAATTCATGAGCCAGCTCTGCGATGGCATCAAATACTGCCACAGCCGCCGCATTCTCCACCGCGATCTCAAACCTCAGAATCTGCTCATCGACCGAGAGGGAAACCTGAAGCTTGCCGATTTCGGTCTTGCCCGCGCGTTCGGTGTGCCCCTGCGCACGTATACGCACGAAGTTGTCACGCTGTGGTACCGCGCCCCCGAGATTTTGCTCGGTGGTCGTCAGTACTCGACGGGCGTCGACATGTGGTCCGTGGGCTGCATTTTCGCCGAGATGTGCACAAGGAAGCCTCTGTTCCCGGGAGATTCCGAGATTGACCAGATTTTCAAGACCTTCAGGTACGTGAGTCGTTGAGAAGGTCAAGGACGAGCGAAACTGACTCTGATGCAGATTGCTCGGTACCCCTGGTGAGGAGACATGGCCAGGCGTCACCTCCTATCCCGACTACAAGTCCACCTTCCCCAAGTGGCAGCGCGACTACAGCCATCCTTTGTGCACAAACCTCGATGAACACGGACTTGATCTTCTCGAATTGATGCTTGCCTATGACCCAGCAACCCGGATATCGGCCAAGCAGGCCTGCAACCACCCCTACTTCGAGGACTATACTAGGCAACAACAGACACACTACGGCGCCAACGGATATGCTTAAATCACGGATTTGACGGTAATCGAGTGATTAGCAGATTGCAGCCGCGCGTCACACGTTTTCTGCCAAGACGGAACTGTTTTTTTCGACATTTCGTGCGACAATCTTGGTTTTTCTGGATACTGAGGCACTGCGCTGGGAACACGTGCTCAACGACAACGCCGAGAAGTCGTGGCCATTCATGAACGCGCTTGCGCAGCTGCTCCCGAGGACGATGCGCATCAAGTTGGCATGGCGATCCCGGCTATCGCCCACGCAACCCACGCATTCTATTGGGGGGGGGGGGGGGGGGGCCCACGCGGCTAGAGATAACCGTGAAGGCTTGAGCGCGGATTGGAGTCTGGAGTACATCTTGCCATGCATTTGCTTGCGAGAGGCATAAGTCCTCCCCGTGTGGTCGTGCTCTAGCTCGTATGTACATAAGAGAGCGGTTTGGAACCGATGGGGAAGAAAAGGAGTTGGCACAACTACAGTGCAGACGTGGTTACGCGAGCGACGCTACAGGTCATGATTTATTTGACAATATATGATAATACCCACTGATCTCTCTGCTTGTTGTGCTCCTAAAGAGTTGGGCCCAAACCCCTCATCAGATGACCAAGCGCCGCTGTTGTGAGCTATGCGGGCATTGAGGCGCGCACCTTGCATTTCAGGGTCATGCCGTGCTTAAGTACTTGGTGTTATCCTTCTCGTGCGCGGCAAACCCACGGGGAACCAGAAACATGTCAGGGTTGGAGGACAAGCGGGAAGTCACGGTGCCTCGACGTCACATGATAAAATACTCGTGTTATCATGACTTCGTCTGGAGCAGTTGCTGCCGCCCTCTTCTGCGCAGCACTGAGCTCGGCATTTGAACCTGACTGTGTTGTGTCTGAGGAAAGACGCAGCATGCAACCATGTACAGGGTTCCAATTTCACTCGAGCGCTACCCGATGTGTGAGGCTCATTGCAAGCAAGAACCATATTTCATAAAGCCTGTCCATTGTATTCAGGGCTAGTGGAAGGCGTTTCCGGCCATCCGCGGATGTTTTGTCTGGTTCGAACATGACCAGGTTTGAAGCGAGTCCAGGTCCGTTTTCGCACTGAAGAGGCACGCAATGGTAAATTCGTGACTAGGGTCCTGATCCTCCCTTCAGTTCTTGCATCCCCAGGATATGGCAAGTGCCTTTCAGGGATGCCAGCTCCTCAGTCTATCTGGCTGTAGTATCTTGACCTCCATAAGCTTTCCCGGTTGCCTTCTGCAAGCTGGCTTTGCTTGCCCTTCGTGGCTTTCACATCGCCACCTGGACAAGCGGGCTGGCCGTGCCACAGTAGTCCTGGACACCATCAAAACGATGTACACCTGGAGATGTCTTGACAATCGAATCTTCGCACTAGAGGCGACATGCCACGAAAAGCTCTAATTAAATTCAACTTATTCACGACAGGCTACTCACGGTCAAGGCTTGTTACAGGAACGTGGTGCTCTCAGCTTCGCGCTTTTTATACCGCTCGTTCAACTCGAATGCTACGTAGTAGAGGCGTGTTCAGCGCTGCAACATTTTTTTGTGACTTAACAGTACGTTCAATGAATAAGCATTCAATTTTACGGCACTGTCTCCCACACCAGGCATCCTTGATAAGCTTCAAGCAGCGATGCCGAAAGCATGCCAGCAAGGCACAGGAGAAGACATGCAGGCTTCGATCTTTGAGAGGCGACCGCTGGGGCTCATAGATAGTACAACGCTCACCCCAGGGGACAATCTTGGTTCCTCATCGATCAGCCGAAGTGCCGAGTGCGAGCATCAGGCGGATTCCGAATCACTCACTGACCATGGGATCCTCTTTACGACAACGTTATAGGGCTCAGAATTTTCAAGTTACTGCTGATGACTTCTGCATTTCGGCTGAGGGTGGGAACAAGAACTACCCAGATGTCCACCACTGCAACTGTTCAACTTTGCTTATCACGAAGGCCGTATGCTCTCTCCAGTAATGAGATATTCTGTGCCTGGCTTCAACCCTTCACCTCCCCATACCCATGCGAACAATTAAGGGATGACAATACCCTGGACGTTTGATGCTGAAGAACCTCGCGGGATTTGCGCTTAGCTACAGATCCGTCTCTGTTGCCTCGGACACTATTTTCAGCACACTCTACAACCTCTTGCCGAGGCCGGATCCAGGCTGGACATGGGATTTTCCGTTGCATTTCTAGTTTCTAATTTTGAGATGTGAGGCGTGAGGTGTGAAGATAGCACAAATTCACCCGCTTCACCCGGCAGGTAAACTTCTTTACTCGTTAGGGAATCACGTCCTTCTTGTGGGGGGGAGGGGGGGGGATTCTGGGTTCATGAAAATGGCTCGCATGGCCAACAAAGAGTAGATCCAAATTGGAAACGATAATGCAAAGACGAACAAGTGCCATTGGATTCGAAAGAGTTGCAGTCCACCGGCTTGGAACGTCGATCTGCTTGGCCTGGCCTAGCCTAGCCCAGCCTAGCTAAGACTGTCAGCTTTGCGTGGAAAGGCATGATCGCTGTTTCCCACGAGAAGGAGCCGAGGCGAGGTGTGGACGTAGATGCTCCCATGCAAGCCAGCCAACACACACACACACACACACACACACACGCACACATTCTCAGCCCCCGTGGAGAGCCTCGCCAAAGCACGAAAAGATTTCCCAATCCGACGGCACTCTTGCATTGTCAGCCGCATGATTCCTCTTTCAGCAATCCGAGTTGCCCCTTTCTGTCATGGGTCGAAAAGCTCCAGTGACCGACAAGGGTGACTCGGCTGGGCCAGCCTCTCAGCCCTAGCCCTGCCACAGCCGCCATCATGCATCAAGGTGACAGGGACAAGTGCAAGTGGCCATGATGCTCATGGGAGAGCAAGCTGTTGCATCTCCTAAGCGCCCGGGATGACACCTCGAAACACTTCCGCCTCGACCGGCAAAAGCAAGCGCGCGTCTGTCGGGCCAGCCTCAGCTGAAGGCGGTCTTGTATATGTAGGGATACAGCAGGCCGGCGCCTAACGAGACCAGGGCGCGTTCTCTGTCCCACTAACCGCGTGTTTTTTTACACAACATTACGAGGACCTTGTCCAAGTCCAGGCAGGGTGTTTGTTGCAGGGGCCGGAACGAAGAGCCAAGACGCGCTGGTTGCCGCGCGCTTGGTGGCTATTTTTGGCCCACATTGGGAACAAACAACTCCAGGGCCCCTGTCACGTCATGCCCTCCCATGGTCACATCCCCGCGCTTTCTTTCGTCCCGGATTCCGATGGATCAAGGGGCCAGTCTCCTCAAGAGGCAGTCAGACCCAGCCAAGACTTGGGGGCCTGTTGAGCGCTGCCCAAGCCCCGCCCCAGGTCCAGGACGCACAGCCTGTACTGCAAGGCCTCCAGGGGGCTGTCGACTTATCGACATACAGCAGATATGGTCTTGCTCGTCTCGGGTACCAAGGGGTTTGGATGGCGCCACCTCCCCTTTGTGACCTGGTCACGCGCTTTGTGTAACCGAGGAGCACCATTGATGCATCGTACGCTGTGCTGTCCCCGTCGGATGTTGCCAGGTCAGCCTGGTTATTCCAAGGTTTGTCGCTCCGTAGCTCGCCTCGCCTCGCAATCATCATCATCATCACCTACTTCACCGCCAGGGTCAAGACGAAGCACGCACTCTCCTTTCCGACACAGCGTGCCTATCAATAGCCCAAGCACCTCTCTGTTCATTGTTTCGCCGATAAGCACCGGCCGCATCCTTCTTCCTTCTTCCATCGCCCCCCCCCCGCCCCCTGGCTTCTCTTCTCTCCCCCCAACCCTGCGACTCGGCAATGAGGATTGAATGTCGAGAATTATCCCGAAGGGGATATACAAATATACAAGGCCGGCCTCTGATCACACCAAATCCAACGCATATGTGCGGTTCTTACACCTGGCCATCCGCCGCAATCCCACTTGCCCTCGATTCCGACGGGGACCAGCGTAGTAAACATCTCACTTTTTGACCAGGGGTAGTGTGCAATGTATGCAAGGCAGAGCAGAGCAGAGCAGGGCGAGTTGCGACGCTGCAGGCTTGCATGCATGCAATGCATACATGCAGAAGTCTCTGTCCCGAGATGAACATGGGGCCAGTTTCGCTCGCCTCGCTCAGCCTGACCTGCAGGGGGCGAAGATCCCCGGGAGCGATGCTGCAGTACTTGAGCACATCTTTTTCTTCCGTTGTGGCGCGGGGGCCAAGGATGAGGTTACCTCTACCCAGACGACCTTTTCATCCATCCCCAAGACGAGTTGCAAAGAGTGACCCAGGATCCGATCCGGGATCCGATTCTCACCTCACACCTCCCCCTACCGCCTGGCCGGAGGATAAGCCCCGGCCAAAAAGGCAGACATGCATGCAGGCTATGCCATGCCCTGTTAACTTGCGACGCCTAGGTACAAGCTGACAGGTTTCCAGACCACGAATCGTATGACATGTTCATAGTCACTTCCCCGCGAGAAGCTCTAGAATCTAGAAACCCAATGGTCAACACCCAAAAGGGCCCATCACAAAAGTGCAAATATTACTATCCAATCCTGTTCCCTTTCCCCTCCCCGCGCCTCCCCTTGAGCGGCGATGGCAAATGAAGGACGCAGTGATCCGGGGCATTGTCACTGAGCCAACATCATAAGCGTCACATGGGTATGGAAAATGTACAGAAGGACACTGGCGCCTAGGGTCCTTTTTTAGTAAAACTACAAGGTAGCAAACAAAAGACAGCACTTGGACTGTTCAAATCTATGGGAATGGAACCAGCACTGGCGTGACCAACCACACCATCCTCGCGTCAGTAGCCCGGCTCTGGAGGATGGTTGTATGACGTTCCACTGAGACATTCGCGTGATATACAGGAGTTTTGCTGGGAGCACAGCCAGGAACACCACCGGAGTCATAGCAAATAGGCCACAACCTCGACTGCATCGACAAAGGCTCGGCCTGGGCGGGCTCACAACCGACGTCATGACTGGGCTGCTGGTCTACAAAGGGGACAACCGCGACTCTCGCACCCCCCGGTGAGCGCAAAAACCCGGCAAAGCGTCTCGGATCCATACAGCAAGGTTGTGCCGATATCAGCGGCGTCCGCCCCCAACGTTGTCGATCCCACGGAGGCTGCCGTCCTGGGAGCACAACCTCGAAGCTTTCAGCTCGCGTTCGGGTTTGGGCAGGGACCATCCCAGATGCAGGAGGTCGGAACGTCCTGATGTATTAACCGTTCTGCTATCTTTCCAAGAGTGATGGAACGTGCGACTGAGTTTAGTTTAATGGGTTCTGATACCGGGCTGTGGGACGATTGTTCAGACGTTCTCCCAACCTTGTGCTCCATCGTCCTCTACGTCTTATGCAGGCACGCCACCGGCCCAAGTATCTGGAGCACGACCCGCGGATGAATCATGCCATCTTCAAGCCACGATGGGCCAATCCGATCCCTGACTCCGCCGTCAGCTGCGCTTATTCTGCTTCCTCTCCCTCGGAAAATATCTCTACTGGTCCTATTGTCATGGAGAGGAGCCAGACAGACACCAAAGTTTGAGACATTATAACCGCGCGTCGCGGCCAGAACCCCTCCAAACCGGCGACTCGGGACCTGGCGCCAGCCGAGGCGGTGACAAGCGCGCTTCTGGAAGACGGTAGCGCGGGAGTTTGACGACTCAAGCAGGAAGAAGGTCCGTGCTAGGACAGAACCGGCGGCTGGATAGGCCTCGGCGCGTCGATCCCGCGGTCTAGGCGTAAGCCGTGAGTTTGGAAGGAGGCGCTTGCAAGATTGCGGCGGCAAGGACTGAAACAGCGTTTATCGCCTGAGGGGTAAACCCTAACCGCCTATGTGGAAGACTTAAGCGCGCACCGGGCCCAGAGCGACAGGGGTGTGCCCATTGACGACGAAGCTGCGCCAGCCAGTCTCGTCCTTCCCGTTCGTTGGCAAACTCGAACAGGCCAAGGAGTTCCAGAAGGCTGGATCCCTCCAACGTGTAACAGCCGAAATTGCGAAATGCGGCTAGGCTGGGGGTGTTTGAGCAAGTCAGAGATACGCGCGACGTCCAAAGTTCCAGCACCGCAATCTCTAACCAGGTCCGGGGCCAGCGCTTAGGCGGCCGCTTCCACGGGCTATTTTCGAGGGCTATTTTCGAAGTTGGCGACTGCCTGCCGCTGGACTGGGTCATGAATTGCATGCCGCCGAGAGGCATCCTGCAGGGTTCTGGCCAGAGTTGGCGCTTGCACTAGTCCGGGAAGATCTATGCGCGGGGAGGTCTTGACGGTGAGAATACACCAACCCACCAAAGCATATTGAAAGACTGGCACCAGATGGTGCTGCAAGGGCAGAAGTATGCCACAACCACGAGAGGGCCAAGACAGTCTGGAGCGATGGATCGCCAACGGGATGCAGGTGGGTGCCGGGGCACGTTCTGGGCATGCTCGGCGGCTTACTACTCGACGACCACTTCCTTCGACCCCAAAACGTCCCTTGGTGTCAGTGTTGCCAATTGCTGCCTGCTCTTGGGACAAGGACGTGAGCATCGTCAATTGAGCGACGGATGATGTGCTGGAGTCGATGATGGGCCAGGGCGGCGCGGGTGTCGTGATGGCCGCCACCGCCCAGCCCGATGCCGCAACGATCTACCGCGAGAAAGATGTCCATCGGGGCGGCACCACAATTGGTTGGCGGCTGCCAGGCCGTTGCAAGAGGACGGATACTGACGGACCAAAACAGCTAGTAGGATTGTTCCTCGCCGTCTGGTCGTTCCGAGGACAGCTGCACTTCTGCCTCGGCACGACAGGGTCTGCAGGGTGGCTGAAGGGCAGATGCTGATTTGGTCATGGGAACAACGCCTCCAGTGTAGCATGCACGCGTACACAAGTGTGGCTGTTGCACGATGCGGAGATGCTGGCCAGGGGTTGCGTGAGCGGCCTCTTTGTTGAAGTTGTCGGGGCGATAGGCAGGCTTGGGCCAAGACGCGAGGGCGAGAAGCGCAGCCTCGATTGCGCCAACCTTAAGCAGACCAGACCCTTGACCAGCTGGAGGGCGAGGGTAGACGGGAGGGCAAGTGGCTCCTTCCCCAGATCTGCGGGCTCGTGCCTTTGCAGCATTCGCCCAATCAGAGCACAGAGCCGCCCTCTGCAACGAGGCCAGCCGGTGCTGAGCCACATTGAGTGCCCTGGGGAAAGGGCCGCCGGCCGCCGGACCTCGGCGCGGGCTTGCACCCTGAATCAGGGCCACCCAGCCACAACTGACCGCCGCCCGTATCCGAGTCACCGTCCGACCGAGGCAGCTGGTCTGGCCAACTAATGCAGGCTGTCCAGCAGTGTCGATCTCTCTCCTGCCCAGCTGTCGAGGTGTGGCTGAGCTGGGCCCTGTCCAGACTGTCCAGGCTGTCCCCAAAGAGGACAGAACCCGCCGCCGGCAGTTGGGGACGCCGGCCGAGTTGACACGCACGCTTGCCCGCCTGCGCACTTACACTTGCCACCCCCCCCCCTGCCAGGCATCTGCAGACCACTGGGCAGGCGCATGACCAGGCCCCACTTGACCGCCCGCGGACGCACGCGGCCGAGCGAATCACGGGCGTATACGAGCACTTGCTCAAGTGGCCCGCCTGGCGATCGACGCTTGCTCCTCACGGGCCCTGTTCCAGAACCCACTCCACCCAGCATCACGAGCTCGCCCACAGCTGCCCGGCATCCACCACCAGGCACCGTCATGTAGTCTTCTGGAGATGCAGGCGAAAGACACCGGCGACGCAGACAGAACCTGCTAACAGTGTATCTCATCTGCTGGCAGCAACAGGTTGCTGATCTGCCAATGCAACGCCCGTCAATTAATACTTACAGCCATGCAGCCATGCATGCATGCACCACCAACCCATGGCCATGAAGCCAATCATCTTGCCGAAACAAACAGCGCCCCCCTCCTCCAATACCATCGCCCACCGCTTCCAAACGCAGCAACTCGATCGATCCTCTGAAACAAGGCCCTAATGACTCGCTCCTCATGCATCAAGACTGCAACCTCTCGACATCACGCGCACCCGCAACGAATTATCTGGCAGAAACCTCAAAAGCCCTACACCGCAAAGACCCCGAGGAGAATGCCATGCGCATGAGCCTCGATATTGCAGTCTGCTCCCCTCCTTCCCGACTCAAGTTTGGGATACAGGTGCTTTGGTCATGCAAAGATGTGTCAATCCATAGAGCCACCACCACCCCCCACCCCACCGCTTTTCTATGTACAGGCGATGCCCGCCCCGATCTGCACATCCCAAGCGATGGCTTGCAGATGGGCGGATTGAAAGAGAGAGCACGTGGCTTTCTCCTCCAGCATCCCTTGGCCGGCGGACCGCCTCCATTAGCTTCAAACTTGTGATCGTGGGCAGCAAACAACCTGAGGGTTAGCTTGTCATCTGTGCGCTTCACGCGCTTGTCTGCTTTGCTCGTGTGCGTGGTGGTGCCGTGCGACCTTGTTCAAAACGCCCCTGTATAACCTTGTTTCCCAAATGACTGCCCAAAGGTGCCCACCCAACCAAGGTCGTCCCGTCCATGCGTGCGCGTGCCGTGTCACACGCAGCAGCAGCAGCAGCAGCAGCAGCAGCATCACGGCTCACTTACAACCAGCCTCCCGATTATTATCTGCAGGGTGTTTCCCAGCACTGTCTTGTCGTCACGCCCTTCTTTGGGACCTTACCCGGCAACCAGGCCTCGCAAAGATACCAAAAGCTCACTTTAAAGTTCTATCACGACGGCGGCCCAGCCGAGACATGACCCCTGACCCCAATATGCGGCCCCCACTCAGATATTGAACACACGCATGCATGCACACTGCTGCAGCACGGCAAAACTTTTTGACGCACGCTTAAACTCAGTGCCTCTCTCAAACTCTTCAGGAACAGCTGGAAGGATCAGAAGAAAAAACAAAAAACCATGCAAATTGAGTTGGATTAAAAAACCCTGCAACATCGGTTGCCGTGCCAAACTGCTCCCCCATCCTGCAGTGATTCTTTGGGATGGCAATCAAAAATCCAAAGTTTGAACCTAGGCAATCTCCCAGCGCACAGTTTAGATCGGAAAGAAGCAAAATAGTTGCAGTTACCAATTTTAAATCAGACAGGCTTAAACGAGCAACAGCTGAACAACAAAATTAGACCCTCGGCCAGCTGAAGCCCAAGGGTCGTTGGTGCTATTTTCCCAGTCGCGCTCGTAAAGGGGAAGCTCAGCTGAATGCAACATTATCATCAACACCCAAGAATCCGGGAACAGAAGCAATACACGCATCAACAAAAACAACCAAGAAAGAGGAAGAAAGAAGCAACAGCAATTGTAGTAGCAATAACAAAGAAACAACAATAACCCTGCGGAGATCACTGCATATTGCATGCTGAGATCGCACAGGGGAAGCCCTCTCATGTCAGAGCATTGGCGAACTCACCTGAAGGACAAGCTGAAAATAGATAATAATAAAAATAAAAACACTACGCCCTGACCCTGTCAGCTGAGTTGATAGTAGCACAAAGTTTGGATTTCCGGCAGAGAGCAGGGATTCACGGAACGAAAGAGACGGAGATTTAACAAACAAAACAAAACAAAAGGCAGGCCTTGTGTGAAGTATTGTTACCAGAAGCGTTCACGGGCATCAACAATAATAACAACAACCCACCCACCTCGATCCCTGAGAGGTGTTGGCCTTTGTGCTACTGCCCATGGCCGCGCAGAATACTATGATGGTACTCTCCTTTTGTTCACACAAAGCAGAAAACAAAAAGCACCTTTTGTCTCGGTGCCAATAGTGTGAAAGCCTACCCACCCCCACCCCCCCAGTTATGCACATGCTCAAATTGGGCTAATGCATTTGCCCTCCCTGGCGGCCCTGTCTGCCTGCACCTGCACGCACTTTAAACGACCTCTCTCTCAGGGCAACGAATCGGCAACGCTTCTGCTCCCTTGCTTCGGACGGCGCAGGGCTTTTTCGGTGGGTAGGTGGCCTGACAAAAGTTTGATTTGGAGGCTGCCTCCATGATCATCCCGTAATGGGCCACTGTCTCCTCCGCGTAAAGAAGCCATCCCTAGGTACTTTAGTATGCAGCGAAGAAGAGCAGATCTCACCACCTTCTAATTCACTAGCGCTGTCCTTTCCCAGTGCTGTTTCTCTGTGTGCAGGAAGTTTGATGCTCGGGGTCCGATCTATGAGAGCGCGCCCCCGCTGTCCTCCGCTTTCTCGTGGAGCGCTATTACCTTGGGTGTGGAGTGAGGCAGGCGAGGCAGTCGGCAAGGGGGTTTGGTTGGAGAGGGGGCCTCACACCTATGCGCAGTGGCAGCCGCCTGTCAAGTTTGTCAAAGTGGCCTCACTCGATTCGGTTACCGTGGTCGTTGTTGCCGAAGCCCCGTCGTCCCCTCTCCCTCCACACCTCGTCCATGTGGTCGGCGCCTTTTTTTTTAGTGGTGGATTGAGAGTCCAGGCTCCTGACAGATAGCACCTCGTGAATCGGCGTTGGGTGCCTAGACCTGGGGGGGGGACAAACGTCGGCGGTGTCAGCTGCTTGAAGAAGCCTGCCCCCTGATGAGCTGCGAGGCAAAACGGGCAAGCCGGGGATTCTGCAAGTACGTAAGCCCACTTGAGTATGCATTCGACGCCTCCTTCCAATGTCGAGATCACCTGGTGCAAGCAAAAAGGTTCCCTGACTTGGTTGGAGACCGACAAAGACAGGCAGGCATTAATTAAGCCGTGCAAGCCCCCATCGTCAACCAACCACCAACCCCGCAGGGCGCAGAGACATGCTCGACAAAGATACCGACCCTCCGGGTCGCAGGGACAACGCCTCTCTCTGTGCTTCAAAAGATCTCTGCCGCACCTCGAGTCTCCCCAGATGGGACGATTGAACCAACCGTGACGGAAGAAAGCGAGACAAGCTTCAAGAGAAGGGAAAAAGCAACCGTTAGCCTAAGCACCCATCCACCATGCCAGGGCGGACGGCGCACCTGCGAGAGCGCCGGAAATGGCTAGCTGCTACGAAG
This sequence comes from Microdochium trichocladiopsis, assembly GCF_020744255.1. NCBI lineage: Eukaryota > Fungi > Ascomycota > Sordariomycetes > Xylariales > Microdochiaceae > Microdochium > Microdochium trichocladiopsis. The sequence goes on from NW_025763550.1 coordinate 2,755,459, forward strand.
CTGGCGTAAAGAATGAATATGCGGCTTGCAGCCTCAGCCGACAATGTCGTCCCATTTGTTGGACAGAAGGCCTGGAGCTAACGAGCCCGTCAAGGCGTCCCACATGGCTAGTCGCATGGTTTGGTTGGCGCAACGATGATCCCGAGGCCATGGATTGCAATGAGTGAAGTGGCGCGCGATGTGAAAGTCTGCATCATAACCGGGCAGAACTCCCTCTTGCAAAGTGGGAAACAGCTGCGTTGCACAACCCGAACCTTCATACAACTCCAAACCAGAAGAGAAGCTCGCTATCGTATTTGAGACTGCAAAACTTACAGTATCACAATGTCAGCGGGCTTGCGGGAGGTACAAGGTCCCACATGCCATTAGTGCCATGAGCTCTGTCCCCCATCACACACCTCGTGACAATCAGATGTGGTCCACCGATCAAGCTCGCAGAAGTGCGGTGAGGGCTCGCCATCCACAATTTCCTCTGTGTGAGTCTCGAGCTTCTGCGCATGGCCTCGTGGTATTATGCTAGAGCCGGACTGAACCGTCCCGCCGATCCGCACTCAGCGGCCGAAGTGGAAGCAGGACTGGTCGCTGTCGTCAGCAAGTGGCTAATTAGGGGCGCACTGCCGTAAGTGCCGGCGAACGACTGAAGACGAATCAGGTGCAGCTTCAGCCGGCGTTCGGAATTCCCTTCAGCTGGGCCGGGCTTGGGATTGCGCCTTTGATCCACGAATCTTCTCGTCCTTTGCGAAGATGGCCAAGAAGGAGCCCGGGCTGCGTGCATGATGGTGGCTAGGGGATGGTCTGTGCCCGGCAGACAAGCCGCCCAGTCCCTGCATCGCTGGACACGGCTGGCAGAGTTTCTTGTGGCGCAGTTGTAGAATTCGTACCTCTCATGCACGGGGATAGGGGAAAAGTGGCATGCGCAGACGGAATTCGTTTTGAGAGCCGGCCGATCACTGCCGATCGATAGACCCCGACCAGCGTCGTCGATTGGCAATTGGGCCGTTCCTGGACCCCGTTTGCCGGCGGGACTGGCGCGGTTGTTGAGGGATCCAGCTGAGAGACTTCACTTCGAGTGCACGCCGCCACCTAGTACGTATCTTCGTACAGAGGAAGGCGAGGAAGGCTCTCTCCCAAGCTGCATTTGAACTGCCCAGAAGCTGTTTGAGCAAGTACCTTCACATCACCCACAGAAAGTCCTCCACGAAGAGTGAGGGGCGGGGCTGGCTCTGGGAAAGTTTCAAAATCTGAAACAGATCCGAAAAGTCGGAGTGGACAATGGTGGATTCTCCACGGGAACGACTCAACTCACGACTTGCACAGCCAGCACTGAAGTGTTCCTCGACGTGCTTGGTCCGCTGCTTCTTCAGCTTGGATGCCCGCTAAAGCATGCAGTTGATATTTTCTCAAGAATGGCTGGATAACACGTGAGTGGGCGCCTTCCGAGCAGAAACCGTTAGGACGCCAGTACACATGGGCCAACACGGCAAGAGTCGAGCATCCGTCTTGCACAGCCATGGAAACCTAGCAATTGACTGGAGCAAATGGAGCAACTGGCGTAACAAGCCACGCGGCCGTTGGTCTTGACGGTTTCGTTTTCTTGCCATCCGCAGTCATATCCATGGATTCGGGCCTGCGATTGGCTAGATTCCCGGTGTCCTGCTCGTTGCAGGTGTTCCGCTCAGGGACATGGGTCTCCCAGAGTGGTTCGCCAGAAACGCGGCAAAATACCGGGGCACGAGCCGATCCCAGGGGCTTGCAAAGTGTTTCTAGCAGTTGATGATAAGGAGGGTGATGTTTCGTTTCCCCCGCAGCTGTGTCAGGGACTCGCGGCTTGGGCTTGTGGAAATTCAGACGATACACCTGGCTTGGCGGAAATGTTTCGCGGATATCGTGTTTGCCCAATGCGTATCATGCAAAGTGTTTGGCGGCATTTCGAGGGCCGTTTGACCAACAGCGTGCTGCGAGATAATGCGTGGAGTATGTCGAGCCTAGTCATTTCGACGTGGTCGCTCGCCTTTGGCCATGGAGGGCCAACGTGCGCACTGCCAGGGAGCCTCGCTGCCAATACAGTACAAGCAGTGTCATGCAGGAGGCGGCGAACAAGAGGGAGTCGAAAGGTGGCTTATCCCAAGTGTCTCATATTTTCAGGTGTATCGATCACACAAAGGGGGGGGGCTGTACTACACCCTGCCGACCATGACTGAGTGCTTGCGCTGAAAAGTCCTGAGCATCCACCCCGCCGACGGTAGGCCGCAGAGGACCACCGTGCGTGTCGGGCAGCGGCAACGCGGGCGGCCAGTCGTCGCGGCCGCTACTGCCGCGAGCGAGGCCAAAATAACAAAAGCTGGCGGTGTTTGAGAAACCGCGGGCGCGCAGAGAGCAGCGGGAGCGTGAAGACGTGCAGCCGGCCGCAGCCAGTGAGGAGCGGCGGGAGGGCCAAGCGAGGAGAGGCAAGCAGAGGGCTTTGGCGGGTGTTTCAAGATGTGGCGGGCCGGGGCCAGTCGCGCCAATGGAGGGCGGGGAGGGCAGAGGCCCCTTGCGCATGCCCAAACAGCGCTGCACCACCCTCGCGCAGGCATCTCGAGGAGCGCTCCTGGCCACTCGTTGGCCTCTGGCAGGGTCGCCCGCCACGCCGCCGCGCGCCATCGACTGGCCCTCGACGGCCCAGCGCAGCCTCCCCCAGGCATCGCCGCCAGTTTCACAACAATCGCCAGCAACAGCAGCAGTGCTGGCCCCATGAGGAACAACAAAGATGGTGATATATCAGCAGCAGGCATCCCTACATCAGCAGCCCCCTTCCTCCTGCCTGCCATCATCGCCCTGCCTGCCTAGCACGCTCCGCTAGTCTCATCCGCAACCTCCCATCACCACCATCTCGACCTCCAGGGCCGCCAAAGGGATAGACGCTCTTTGCTCTTGGACAGCCTAGTCGCACACGCCCAGCCAGTCAGCGCCGGTCGGCCCCTTTGCTCGCCCTCTTTTTTGTTTCTCGACAGCCTCTGCGAGCGCCCTCCCTGTACACACTATTTCTTCCTGTGCGGGACAAAGGCAGCCGGACTCCTTTGTGCATTGACTTGTCTGTCTGCCTGCCTGCATTCCAGCAACCATTAAAGACCCAGGCTGTGCCCGTGGACGACGGTTCCTGCTCATCTGGAAGTTGCCAGTCAGACTCACTCACCCACTCACTCACTCACAAAACATCGCTGCCTGCACCCAAGCAAGCAAGCAAGCGCACGCCCGGATTCGCAATCGCAAGTTGGTGGTAGTACACAGCCTGCATCAGCGCAGCCCTCACTGCACCGCCCAGGCACACTTGCACTTGCGCTGCCAGCAGCCTCGAGAATTCGAAATTGCATTTTGCCAATCTAGGCATTTCGTGCACAACGCACCGTCAGCATCGTGACTGCCCTACCTTTCTGAGAAGTCGGGACTAGCGCATCCGCCGCCCCAGCCGTTCCGTCACCTCCGCATTCCAGCAGTCGTGCAACCGTCGCACACCTTACTGGTAAGCTCAAAGCCTCCATGAATGATGACACAGGGCCGGCGTGCTGCTACGCGGCCCGCGGGGATGACAGGAAAGCAGAGGATGAGCGCAGGCGGCATTTGCTAACAAATCCGACGGGCGCAGTCGTTTTCGCTCTCGCTGGAACTGAGCTGCGTACGCATACTTTGAGCCGAGCCGCACGCAACGCGAAGCCCGCTGCCCTTTTTGGAATCCGCTGGACCGGAACCAACGCAAATCCTCGTGTGGGGAACCCGCTTGCGCACACCACCCCTCGCTCTGCTTGCAACACCTGCTGCCAACAGCAAAGAAAGAAAACGTACCTACGTTAGGCAAGCAACGACACTGACACTGTTGCTATTCTCTGCCACTGCTGAGAGCAGCCGCATTCCTCCATCCTGCAACCCGAGGCAAAGAAGGCCAACCCGAAGCAAAGCAAGCAAGGCCTGCTGCTGTCCTCCTCTTGACGCCCGCTCCAGTCTTGCCGCGGAAAAAGCGAACCAGACTCAGATCTCTGAGCTATTCACCGCTGGACTTCGCCGAAGACACCGTTGCTGCTGTTCGCCCGGCCCAGCCCAGCCCAGACTTGCGGACCCGCGAGTCGAGCCTGAGTTGCCAAGGCCCAAGCCTCGCCCACACCCACGTCACACCCTGACGAGCCACCCGCCGACTTGCACACCACACGCCCCCGGGCAGCCCACGCCCCCTCCACCCCGCCACACGCCCCTGACCCCCCTGTCAAGGCTCCTGCGCTACGCCTCTGTGCTTCTTCCTCGTGATAGATCCACGCACCCTGCACACCCAGCCTGCTGTCTTACTACAAGACCACCTGCCATCCCGTCCTCCCCGACGGCGGCACATACATCTACTCGCCTTGTCATTCAAGACTGCCTCGTTCCTCCCCGGATCTCTGCCCCGCGGCCTTTGATCGTCCATCCGGTAGTCTCCTGCCCTACAGGATATATTCCACTAGGTTGGCTGCCATACCACTAGTCTGGTCCCGTCTGGAAACCCATCGACGACTCCGACGACTTACACGGCCCCCATATCCATCATCACCACCACCACCACACACAAACATACACAACATGGCTTCGATATCAGGCCTCTCCATGGCGGACCTCAACGCCGCCGCTCTCGAGCACTTTGTCTACACCCCGGTCAGCAAGGACATGATTTCGTACCTCGCGGCCGCCGCTTCCAATGTCATCCAGTGCGATGCCACCATGATGCCTCCGCCGCCCCAAAGCCGGACACAGAACCCGACGCCGCCCAGGACACCGTCGCCCCGCGCCGTCCGCAGCGACGATTCCGGGCTGCCCACATTGGAAGACTTCATCACCAAGCTTGTCGTCTCCTCCAATGTCCAGGTCCCCACCCTGATGTCGACTCTGGTCTACCTCACACGGTTAAGGTCCCGGCTCCAGCCCATGGCCAAGGGTCTTCGGTGCACCACCCACCGCATCTTCCTGGCGGCTCTGATCCTCACTGCCAAGTACCTCAACGACAGCTCTCCCAAGAACAAGCACTGGGCCGCTTACTCTAACCTCACCACCGACGCCTACAACTTTGGCTTCAGCCGCACCGAGGTTAATCTGATGGAGAAGCAGCTTCTGTTCCTGCTCGACTGGGAGCTCAGAATCACCGAGGACGATCTCTACCACGAGCTCGACGTCTTCCTTGCGCCTATCCGCGATGAGATCGAGGCCAAGCACGTCCGCCGCATTCAGCGCAAGGAGGCTCTCCGCCGGCAGCAGCAGCTCGAGGCCGAGGCTTGGGCAGTGTCCCAGTACTCGTCGCCTCCTGTTTCTCGCGAGCACTCGCAGTCGAGAGCTGCCAGGCTGGCTACTCCTCCACGGGAAACCATCCGCATGGTCCACGATGCTTCGACTCCTCCTGGCTTGGCCTACAGCTCGTCCGGTAGCTCTTACGCATCGTCGGTCTCGTCCCAGCAGCACTCGCGGTCCTCAACGCCACTCACGGACCCCGAAGAGGTCCCACACCACGTTTACGACTGCTCTCTGTATGAGTCACCAGTCGAGATTGTTCCGGACATGCTGCACTCAGCCACCATGGGCAAGACGTGCCAAAGCAGTGGCAAGCAGTTGCTGCCGTACGAGATCAGCCCCGAGCAGCTCAGAGAGCTTCAAGACGGCACCGTCAAGGCAAAGCGCGGGCGGACTGCCCGCGGCGTCTTTGGGCGCATGTTTGGCACTGCGGCAACACGATGAGCTGGGCCCAGTGTCGCATCTCTCTTTACTATTATAAGCACCAGCATTATACGGCGTTTTTTGGGCACTTTCCACACTTCATGGACATAAGCATCAGCGGACCCTTTGTCTTTCTTGGCGTTCGGGCTCAACGGCATATACACACCTACACTACACACGCGACAACATCTTTTCCTTACAGTACTGGCTATAATGGGAGTGGGACGCACTTTTTCAAAGGAGCACTAGGAGTTTGCGGGATGACGACACCGGGAATGATGGTTTAGTCTTGTGTCTTTTGGCGGTTCATCCGGAACAGCGGGTCATGAGTCGGGATGCACGGAAGATACCTTGGCTTAGCACCTCACACTTAGTACCTCAACACTCGTCTCAGAGCAAAATGCTCTAACGGGGACAGTAATTGAAAAGCACTTCTCTAAAGCAACGGTTTTTTTTGTCCCACTCCGCATATGTCACCAGTCTCTCGTGCATTACGCGTTTGTCCTCGTGTCCCTCCGCCATCACTCGTCCAATTTTCGTGATCCTCGTCGTCACGCGGGTGGGGCTCAGGGTCCTCCTGTCTAATCCCTGCGAAGGTGGAGTCAGCACCCTCCCTTGCCCAGATGACGTCTTGACATGTGTGGCCCCCCGCCACCACCAACCACCACCACTACGGGATGGCGCAAGTTGACACATTTTCGGTGTTTCGGGCACTTTGGGACGGCCGGGGATATGTCGGTCCACCCGGCCGGGGGAGTTGGATCCTAGTATGTATGGAGACAAAGTCATTCATTTTCCTTTCTCTTTGCGCGTTTTTGTGTGTGCATGGACTGGTACTGCTTATTGCGAGCCGGAATGTGGCCCTGTAGTGACATGATGATGGAGTCCTCAGAGGACGAGGGAGGAGGAGACTGCAGACGCTATGTCGATAGTAGCACAAGCTTTTTTCTTTTCTCACGGCACAGTCAGGTTCGGCACGGCTAATGCCGCGCTTTTTTCGAGTCATGAGAAAAGTGAGCGCGCTACAAATGTATGTTGTCTCACGGGTCGCTGCGCATGTTCGGAAAAGGATAGCGAGAATGGAGCGGGATGTACTGCAACATATTGGAGGGGGAGGGGAAGGGTTTGATCCCGGCGGGTTTTTCTTGTGTTGATTTGACGTGCGCCTCTGGCCCGTTCTGCATGCATGGTACATTGATACACTAGTAATGAATTTGACCCAAAAACTAGTTTGTTCCTCCTCCAAAATGTTCCGTGGTATTTTTCATCATGGAGAAAAACGGGCTACCGGCACTTCAGGGGGAAGACAAGTTCATTGTAATTCCCGCCACAGCGGAAACTGAAACCCAGGGAGGAGGGAGATCGCAGCAGAGGCGAAGAAAGACAAAGGCGGGATCGACAGAAGGATTCATTCTTGCTTTCTGTGGTTTGACAGCTTCGTTCGGAACTGGGCTACTGGGAAGGGGATGGAGGAGGTGGGGAAGTAAGCGGGCGCAGTTTCTCGGCGGATTTGCTGATCTTTTTACAGCCCTTTTTGTTCTCCTTTCCCCCCGTTCCCCACCGCGAGGTTTTGTGGGGTTAGCGAAGCTGGCTGCGGTACCGGGCATTTAACTCTGTTCAACTGGGCGGCAGTGACCATCTGGCGGCAAGGCACATACTTGATGAGACCAGAATCGCTCGGCGGCTCGGAAGACAGCAAATGATGCACGCACGATCGACATCTCGTAAGGGCCGGCCGGCCCGGGGGTTGTGCGGAATCCGGAAAGGAGTCCCACGCGGAGAGTATTTCCCTTTCCTCGGTGCCCCTCGGTGCCCGTTCCGGGGCGTCTAACTTTTCTTCCTTTTCCATGGGGGGTAAGTGGCGGGCAAGGTGCTAGACTACTACTGCTGCAGTAGCACTTAGTGAGAGCGAACAAGTGTGGCTTGGCTGCCCTCCCTTCCTCCCTAATATCAACGTTGGGGCGTGATTTAGCACCCCCGCCTTTCTTAAGTCCTTGTTTAGATCTACAACGGTCCAACTCTGTACCACCAAGTGCCGGGAGTCGGCAGATGCGGGGGAAGACCCGGACGGGGCTCGCTGATTTTCCTTTCCCCCCTTCCGCACCCACACACCCAATGTTTCCGCGGGTTCTCCGGGCTGGAGAAGCATGCCCTTCTTTTTCCTTACACGAGTCACGTTGCGGCGTCCATTTTCCGCCGCGGAGTGGCTATCTCGGGCGAAGGAGGCATTGCTGGCGCTTTTTACTTGGCCTTGCGGAGGGCATCGGGTATGACACTGCGGATTGGACACTGCATATATTTTTTGACTCGGGGCTCTGCATGTGTGTGTGTGTGTGTGTGCGTGAGATGGTGGCTATTTGCGGCTGCGAGACAGCTGCTGCTGCTGTTTCTGTTGCGCGATAGTAGGCGGGCTGGGGAAATTTCGTCTTGGACTTGTGTATGGAGTACCAAAACATTACCCGTCTTGCTCGTCGTCCCGAGGACCCCCGCGTGTGCCTTCAAAATGACGACGGTGTTTGCTCTTCGCAACGCAGGCTAGGCTTGAGGAGGCGTCCAGGCGTACGTACGTGCCTGCATGCCGGGCTGGCTGGCTGTATGCAAAAGGGACCGCTCGTACCTGCATGCAGGAAAGAAGAGACCCTACACGAGCAGGGGGTCTGATACCCAGGGCATTCAACCTCGGCTGCTGCGTATCTGGCCCGCGTTAGATAGAACACGAGGTTTCATGTTTGGCAGACCCTTTTCCTTCCCCAAGATCGATCAGATAGTAGGAGGATCAGGGCTGCGGTTTCTGCGATCTATTGGTTGATATGGCGTTCATCGAGGAAAAGTGGAACCGTGGCCAGGGGGGCTTCGGAACTGGATTGGCGGGAGGGCTGTCCGTAGGGCTGCGCGCAGGGGTTGCGATTTCGGGGCTGGGAACGTTACACCTTTGTTCTCTGGGATAACCCGTTCCATACCACAACATCTATGTATGTTTGTGAAGATTCTCGTGAGAAAATAGAGACAGCTGTGTAATGACGTGCTTGTATCTAGATTCGTGCACTATTTTGCGATGGGCGCTGCATGGCCAGCAGCATGGGCGGCCACCGCGATCAGGTTCTTGCGAAGCCTGGAAATGCGCCCATGAAAGACCTCACGCTGGTTCTCTGATGCGGCCCATCAAGCGACGCGCAAAGCTTTTAGGGCTTGTGCGGGCGGTCTGCCAGACTACTCGACCTACTGCGCTTCAGGCCCCAGGCCGAGAGCCTCGGACGCAAGCACTACAGACGGAGACCAGGCTCACCGTGTCTCCGGACTACTGTGAAATGCGCAATCCACATGCTCGCCATCGTATGGAACTCGTCAAACTGTGATGTCCCAGCGTCGTGCTTCGCAGTTGGAGACTGGGACGGATCTCGGGAGTAAGCTGATCCAAAGTCACGAGCCGAGTCCATACGAGCTGCGCACAGCCAGAGCAAATCTACTTTCCTTGTCTATTCTTGACGCTCTTTACCTTCATTGGGCTACCGAAGATACGGAGTCCCCGGTTCCTTTGTGGGGATGTTTTTTTCTTTTTGGGTCAGAACCGTTGAGAACCGCAGAAGTTGCTCCTTAGTCCAAGGGTTGTGCTCCATCAGTACGATGAAGGCAGGGATCGGTTGCATGTCTGCGCATGCGCCTTCTTCCTCGTGTTGTGTCGTGGTGTGCAGATAGACTCAACCTCAGGGGGTGGTTTTCTGCGTGCTCTTCTCCCCCCTCCTAAGGCCATCGGCGATGCCATCGCTTGGGCAAAAGATAGGGTACTTCTGAAACGAACAAAAGCGTGCGCAGATGCTGTCCATTTCCGACGGCAGTTGATTACGAGCCCCCGGGACGTTTTGCGTGCCTATTAATTATTTTTAGTGTCCGAGCGAGACTTGAGAGTTTCCTATGTGGTCCTAGGACGCGCGGGGATGACCGTCATTTCCTGGACGCGGTAGTTGGGCCGCCTTCCTCATTTCGGCTTCCCGTACGGCTGGGGTCAAGGCGTCTCTCTCTCTCTCTCTCTGTGCCGCAAGCGCGCCTTGTAGGATTCAAGGAGTGCGGGACGCGCACTCTGGGCAGCTCCCCATTGATCGACCGCACATACCGCATTGATGGATGGTGGGCGGTGGGTCGAAGCGCTAAAAGGGAAGGAATCCGAGCGTCGCCGCTAGGTTCAACGGGCGAGCTGTCAGTCTGAAACAGGCATGCTTCTAGAAGGATTACCTGTGGGATTTCGAAAACTGGGGGTTCGTGCTTATTCGTGGCAGGGAACCGTGTGTCTGGGTGTGTGGGCTTCTGTCATTCCTGGAGGAGGGGGGGGGGCTTTGACACGATGACGTAGTTTGCTGATAAAGATGAGGGGAGCTTACGAAAGCACGTTTGAACAATGCTGCACACTTCTAAGTTTCACAAATTGTAGGATTCACTTGGTTCCTTGATCATTGGTTACAGGCCTCACTAGAGTTGTCTATTTCCGCCAAGGGCTGATGCCCGGCCACATCTCCACTTATGCTCTGATCCTCCAAGGGAAGATGTGCGCCGCCTTGTCCCGTCCTCACTGCCGCTGGCCGCGATGCAACTAGGGAAGACGCGCAATTGCACGGGCAGTGCCGAGAAACTCAAAATTGGAGAACAACGTCAAGTTGAGGCCCTAACTGGCTGGAGCGCATACCGAGTCACTCTAGCCACACTCCAGAGTGCCATTTTGTGGGTGCTTGCAACGGGTCGCCGCCTCGTCTTACTACGACAACGACGTAATGTCCAACCCGCACGCCCCGATTATCTCATTCATCCCATGGCGTTGCATCACCACAGCTCGAAGCATGCGTGCAAATCCACGAGGCGATGCAAAAGCAAGATGAAAAAGCAGGAAATGAGCCTTCTCCAATGTGGTGGTGGCGTGTTTATTCCACTCCCATCCCTCCCACAGGCAGGTAGGTGGTAGTAGCCACGCTGCGGCGATGAAGCCATCTCCCCCTTCGGCTATCGTCATGTGCCGAGGCGATCGTTGACCAACCACTGGTGGGATTAAGTGGCACCGAGATAATGCTCCCGCCTGCGCCTTGCAAGACAAACCAAGCCATTGAGAGATCTGCCATGCACTGCACTGCACCCTCCCACACCTGTCAGTCTCGGAAAACGTACGATTGTGTAGATCCGATCACTCGTCGGAAACCACGTACACAAGTGCCCGTGGGGCATACACACACCTGCTCGGATACTGCCGCACAGCCAGCCGCCTATGTCGGCAGTTGAGAACGCTAATGTGACCAGTCAGAGTCACATGCGTCCATTCTCCACGCTCCGTATCTCGTTGATCGTCCTGCCCCTCCCCGCACAATATGCCTTACTATACTCAGATACTTGTTGTCCACACACACACACACACACGCGCACGCTCGCACAACGGCCCGTTTTTCCAGTGTGACTTTCTAGACAAGGAAAGCAAAGTGAGCTCCGCGCGGGGCGGTGAGCACAATCCCCCGCGGCGATCATGCTTGACTGCCGGTATACATGGCTGATGTAAGAGGGGGTAAAGGGATAAGCGGAATGCACATGCCGTTGATCACCTCGCGTCCGTAGCTTTATGGGAGGGTGTGGGGAAGGAAAGGAGGGGGGGGGAAGCAAGCGCGGGCATTGCAACTGCCGGCATTTGTGTTGATCGCACGCTTGATGGGGCGAAGGGCGGCTAACGGGATTATCAGTTCATCAGCAGCAGATTGTGTGTGGTGAGGAGCGTGGGGGTTGCGATGTGAAGTAGATAACAAGGCTTACTGGCGATACTACGCGACGGGAGGAGAGGACTTTTGATAGGGAGCAGGTTGGTGCGCATATCACGTTCTCGAGTACTTTTGGGTTGTCCGTGCCGCCGGTCCGTGACAGGGCGGGGAGTTGTCTCATATTGTTCGGGTCTGACGAGGCTGCCGTGCATTAGGTCCTCACGAGCGTGGTCAAGTGAGGCGAGGCATGATATCTCCACTCCCTGCCTGCTGGTCTTGACATGACTTGACAGTTGGTGATGCGGTCCTTTGGTCAAGCAAGGTAGGTGGCCAAAAGGAAGCAGGCATTACAAAGGGTACACCTGACCAAACCGGAGCATGTTCCGCAGGGCAGAACTATGCGAGGCCGCGGTGCTGTCTCGGGCACGCTCAAGGCATGCACGCTCTGGTCTGACATATAATATTCCCAGTCTGACATCAAACCGAGCTCAGGGCGAGAGGGGCGATGCTGGGAACAGACCACAATGTAGCTTCTACTGACTTGTGATATGTCCTGATGGTTAAAAATGTCCTTGCGAGGCTCTTGAAGACTACTCGGCTGTGCTATACAGGATGTCGGAAGCTTGTTGATTGGCTTGATCTGTCGGGCCATGTTTCTCGGTTCTCTCCGTGGGCCACAAACAACCGCAACGTGCCTCCATTCAAGGGCTTGAATCACCACTCATTTCCTGGGGAACGGCCATTTTGGTGATTTCCTGAATCAGCTTGAAATGAAAGCTTGAGCGGAATACAACTGTCTGTGAGATCCTTGGCTTGACGAGGCATGAAGTAACGAAATGACTCGGTAGCGACAACCGGAGCAAGACAACACAAGATTGGAACTGGGCCTCTGCGTTCGCACATGACTTTGCCGTCGCTTAATGCAGCATCGTGACTCACTGCAACCGGAGCCTCACCGTTCCGCTCAGAATGCCGGGCTGTTGCTCTCGTTCACGATGTTGCAGCAGCGGCTGCGGGCGGTGGCTGTGCAGCGCGCATGCGGGCAAAGCAGGGGTTGAACCCTGCAGAAAACGATTTACAGCAAGGGTGTTCGTACTCCGTTGATTGCGGCACTGCCGGAAGACCCTTTATTTCTAGATGCGTACGACCTGAAGGCCAGTCTGACACGTGAAAAAACGAGACTCTTTGAACAATGTGATTGTGAGGAATTGTTTAAAAAAGGTTGGCCAGTTGCTGGTTGCTTGTGTCGATCGTTGTGGCTGACCAAGTGCATTATCGGTACCGAGCCCCCTGGCGCTAATATGGAGCATCCGGGGCCGATTGTGGGGACGGACGACACAGGGCTGAGATTGAAGACGGCGCCGGTTTGACTTGAGCAGGAGCATCTAGGCGTCCCTCTGACGACGGCTTCGAGTAGATACAAACTTGTAGAGACTACAGCACCCGTGGCTTTGCAGAAGTGCAAATCCTCAAGTTGCTGGTGCGCAGCCTAATCGACACGAGACCTATGGCATGAAGCCTGCTGACGACGAAGTCTCGTGTTAGTAGCTTGCCCCAGACAAGTGCAACTAAATGTGGAGATGGCCGGACGAGAACTGCCCAAGCAGTCACGCCGAGGAGGAAAAGGGTGGTCCCTTGTAATTACCTTAAATACTTCTCCGCGAGTTGTTCATATATAACAACAACAACCTCCATCCTCCACTCTGCAAGCTGTCAGTTGGCGACGATCCTTTCCTGACACTAACAAACAACCTCCCCCTTGTCGCCTCGCCGACCTCACGCTCGCTTGCACACCAAACCACCACACTCGTTTGACGCCCTCACATTGACCTCCTGACCATGAAGGCCACCACCGCACTCCTGGCCCCTGCCGCCCTGCTCGCCGCCGTCTCGTCAGTGCTCGCCTCGCCCACGGGCGTCAGCGACAACGATGCGCCCTCGACCACCACCACCAGCGCCTCGAGCTGCACGGCGCCGCTGATCGCAGAGCTGTGTGACTACCCGCCGCCTGAGAATGCCGGCTACTTTGCCATCGCGGCCAGCGGGCCATCGACGTGCTGGGAGCACTGCGCAAAGAACGCGCCCTGCAACTTCTCCGTCTTCCTCCTCAACAACCCCTACACGGGCACGGGCACCTGCTGGATGTACCCGGGCCAGTCGTACAACCCGGCGGCCGGGCAGGCCGACGGCTGCACGCGCAAGTCGTTGAGCGTCTACGGCCAGCCGACGTGCTCGGACCCGGAGCAGCCCATCGGCGGCACCAACACGGCGCCGCCCGCCTGCGCCGCCACCGCGAGCCCCTCGCCCGTCGCCAAGATCTGCGACTACCCGCCCCCGCCGGACGGCTGCTTCAACTCGTGCGCCGCCTCGGCCAGCAGCGCCGCCTGCCTCAGCCAGTGCGCCCAGTCCGACTCGTGCGCCTTTGCCATCTTCAACCCCGGCAACGAGCCCCTCGACCCAAACTACTCGGGCAACTGCTGGATGTACCCCGAGGGCGCTGTCTTCGACCCAAAGCTCGCCGGCACATGCAAGGGCGACAAGCCCGAGCAGTACGTCTACCAGAACACGTGCCCCAAGATCGTCAAGCCTTCGCCGTCGTCGTCCTCGGAGGGTGGTGGTGGTGGTGCGGCGGGCGGCGCCTCGCCGACCCCGGGACCGAGCGGCACGGGTGGTGATGTTAGTGGCGGCGCCGCAGCTGCTGCCGGTGCGTCTTCGGCACCTGCCCCCGAGAAGGCCGCCGCCAACGGCCTTGCGCAGGCTTCCGCTGGATCAGTGGTTCTTGGCGCGGCTCTGCTGCTATGGCAAGCACTTGCATAAGACGAGCACATAATCAAAAGGCTTGATTTGTATATTCACGATCTATAGAGGTACATAAAACCCATAATGCTTAATCACGTAATTTAACATAAGTTCCCCCAAAGCTGCCGATCCGTGGGACAAATACTCTCCTGCTTTCAAACGTGAACTTGACCTTATGACTGTGAAGCATGGGGCACGGGACAAAGAATCCCAGTCCAGGACATTTGCCCTGCCACTGAGATTGAGGCAGAATAGTCGCAACAAGGTCGGATAATCCCACTCCTCTCTCTCTCTCTCGTCTGCACGCATTTGGGGGAACGTGCCCTGCAGGACTTGTGCACTTTCTTTTTCTCTTTGGCGAACAAAGTGTGCCTTGGTCTCAGCCTGTCGGCCCACATGGAGCGGGCTGATTTCTGCATTTTCTCGGCGGCTCTAGAATACCTCATATTCACCTTACTGGCTTGAGAAATGCCGCCAGTTTGTAAGGTCAGCCCCAACGACATGGGGCCAAAGGGTTTTGGCTGATTTCCGATATAACCATTCAGTCAGCCTTGCGCTAGGCAAGGACATGGGATGAGGCCATCTTATTTTCCTCATTGCCAGGGACCTAGTTAAGACGTCACCACTCTTGAGGCTATCCTTGGAATACCAAGTCCTTCGGAGGCGCCATATGCCATGGGTAACCTCGCAAGGCCGATTTCGAGGCCTTGCCGCATGCCTGGCCGTATGCCGAAGTTCTTCCCTGCCAGAGACTCAGCTTGACTGGCGGCCTGCGAGACCGAGCTTGACATCCCTAATCAAGCCTTGCGGCAGTAATGAAGGCGACGTGAGTCTGGTCGAAAGCCACAACGACAGATATGCTATAAAGCCCAGTGCAGTCGCATGCGTTGGCTCTCTGACGGCAGCTCGAGGGACGTACATTTCTTAATCTTGACTTGACATTACCGTGCAAGTTACCCTTGCCTGTGCGAGAGACGGGCCAGGATACGAGGGGAAACGCTTTGATGGACATAATGTAGAGCCCATGTGGGCAGTTGTGGGTTCAAGAAGGAAAAGAGCAAAGTGATGCCTCCGGCAATCCAGTCCCGCCAAGGACATGGTTCGCGCGGAACACAAAACAGACGAGACGATCTCCGTTAGGTAAGATTGCAAGTCTGGAACTTCAGGCGTGTCTTCCCTGGTTAGGGACCTTCCGAAAAATCCAACTTGGTCTGTCCACAGTCATGCCGCTTGCGCATCACATTCCTTCGGGCAGGCATAGACAAACACCTTAACCTCACATTCAAACACGTCAATGTTGAGCATGTAAGGGAGAAGTTAATCTGTTCGAGCATGCGAGAGGTGCGTAGGGCCTTCCTGACGACAGACTGCTTGAATTCTTTTCAAAGCATGCCCGTTTCTAGAACCACCCAGCGATACGACCAATGTTCTCCTGTATATCATAGATAAGAAGATTGTAGCCCATGAACACCAAAACAGCACGCAGCTGGAAGATACAAGTAATGTTGCTCAAGCTGTTCCCATGATCCTCATTCAGCACAAGCATACGCCATTCGACAATTCATCCTCCTCTTCCACTTTCCCTATCTTTTTTCTTTTTCTTTTGGGGCTCGCCGGAGCCCCCGACAACAGCAACCCGGAGTACCAATCAAGGCTGACTCCGACCAGGCGCATTCCCTTCGGCCAAGTTCCCCGTGCTGGTCCCCTTCTTCATCTCCTCGCGCCAAGTCGCTCTCTCAACCTCGCCCACACCGGGGCCCTTGTACACGCTACCATAAACCCCGGACGCCCACGAGCTGCCCTCCCTCGCGGCCTCCGTGGTCGGCCGGTCCTTCTTGCCGCCCTTGGTGTAGTGGCGCCTATACCACTTGCCGTACGCGAGCAGGTAGTACAGCCGGAAGCACAGGAACGCGAACCTGTCGTGCTCCAGGTCCTCCGGGTACGTGGCGCCGAGGTCCACGGCGGCGGCGATGCCGCTCATGATGGCGACCTCGTGGGCGTTGACGAGGGTCCAGGAGGCGGCGAAGCGGGTGTTGTTCTTGGCCTGGAGGAACATCATCCAGGGCACCACGAGCAGGTAGTGCGTGTACGAGTGGCACAGCTGGTGCCACCAGTCCCTGCGGATGACCTTGTCCTCGCGGATCTCGGCGTCGGTCCAGAGGTGGCCGTCGCGCTGCTTGTTGAGGTAGATGGTCTGGAAGACGTGCTGCTCAAAGGGCACGTTCTCGGGGAACTGGGACTGGTAGTTTGTCGTGTCGAAGCACATCTCGAGCTTGCTCTGGTCCTGGTCGTACATCTTGATGTAGTACATGGGGCGGAACGAGCCGACGGCGTAGTTGAGCCGGTGGGAGTGGTCGTGCCCGTTGATGCGCTGCGTGTTGGCCAGGTCCTCGCGGTAGAAGTTCTCGTAGTGCTTCTTCATGTAGTCGGCGTCGTTGTGCGTGATGGTGATGTCGTCGCTGAACTTGGCGGAGCCGAGGACGCGCTTCTCCTTCCAGGTGGCAGTGCGGCCGAGCACCTTCTTGGCCGTGTCGGCCAGGCAGCACAGGACCAGCTCGTCGTAGTGCTCCTCGGTGGCCGGGATGTCCTGGTCCGCGCCGACGGGGTTGTGGCCGTCGGACGCGGGCCGGCGGGACCTGAGGCGGACGGTGACGCCGCCGTTTTTGCTGCGATGGACAATCTCTGTGAGCTCGGTGGAGAGGCGGACGGTGACGCCGCGGGAGACGAGGTCCTTGCGCCAGGTCTCGTAGAACTCGGAGAAGTTTGGGAAGACGACCATGGGCGGCTGGTTTTCGACGACGGTGTCCTTGGAGGCCGGGTACCACATGCCGTAGGTGGGAGACGTGCAGAGGCGCTCGAGCATGATGGTGGGGACCTCTGGGGTGGCGTTGCCGGTGCCGAGGAAGAGGGCGGTCATGGGCAGGGCGATGGTGTTTGTGAACTCCTCCGAGAAGAGGAACATCTTGAAGACGAGGCGGAGGGGCAGGAGGGCGAAGAAGACCTCGAACCAGCGGATGATCTTGAGCATGCGGACGAGTCGGACGACCTCCTTCTGGTGGCGGGCGAGCAGCGTGGTGGGGAAGACGTTTGTCCAGAAGGTCTCGTCCTTGCCAAACGAGACGTGCAGCTTGACGGGGTCGGCGTGGAAGCCCTGGCGCTGGAACATGGTCAGCGTGTGGTGGAAAATGTACGAGCCGCCCTGCACGCCCTGGTTGCACCACGACGCCCCGTGCCGCTCCTTGTCCAGCGGCATCGAAAACGCCTGCCCGCCGCAGTAGTCGACCGCGTCAATCACGGTCACGTCAAACTTGTCGCGGTGCTGCGACAGGTGGTATGCCGTCGACATGCTGTACATCTCGTCAGCCTTTCCTCTGGACCTGCACTCTTCACTCACGACAAATGAAAGAGATATAAAGAGAGAGTATCGCCTACCCAGCCGCGCCGGCGCCCACCACGAGCACCCTCTTGCGCCCATCGCGGGACTTGCTGTTGCTGCCGTTGTGCTCCATCGGGTTCAGAGCGTCACGCTCGAGGTCACGGTCGAATCTAGTATCTGGCATGGGAGTGTAAGCCTTGGGCTGCCCTTTATACCTAAGTACTTGACCAAAAGCCCGGACGCCTGTCACACGAATGGACCAGCAAAAGTCGATGGGATCTGGAGAATAAACACGGAACCGACTTACAGAGAGTGTAGTCGCACACATATAATATCTTTCTCGCCTCAAATCGGCCGCAGTTATGTAGCATGCACGAAGATGGATTATCCATCAACTGCTCATCACCTACGCATTAGACTTCTGTGCTGCTGCGCCGGCACGGTCCAAGCAGGCATGATGGCTACACTTTGCAGCAGTGGAGACGACGTCATCGACTTTGGCACTGACCTTTCACAAGCACCAAAACCAAATGGTCTAGGCTCGACAGCAGCTAGATGCACCAATCACAACCCCACACTTCCGATCTATGGTGCCGGATCGGGGGGTTCAACTGCCATCGATCTGGCTGTCTCTTTTTGGTGGTGTACATTCCAGGCATAGAAAGCTTGTGATAGTGGCCTGCCACGTCCAGACTCACGACATGATTACAACCATCGATGCCCACCTCAATACCAAAGCGTACCCGCGATGCTCTGCTGGCACTAAAAAGGTCATACGAGCAGCAATGGATCCTTGAGAGCTACGCTCCCACCAACTCCTAAACACCCCTCTTCCGACCCAAGCATCCTCCAGACAATGTAACCCCCCGCGGTCGCATCTGCTCCACTAAAGAAGCGCTCGATGCACCCACCCACTTCCACATTCCCAGATCTCATGCACCTGCCATCTCACACTAAGTATTCAGTGGGGGGCCCAAGGAGACATTTCCGAGATTCCAAGCTCGGCACACCATTATTCTTCCTTGTCAACACGCGCCCATATATTGTCGTCTAGGTGGATTGCCCCAGCGGTGCCTGTCTTATGGCTGCGGGTTTGGCAAGACATGGCCCATCCAATTCTTGAAAATACATACAGTACCTCAAAGCAAATACTGTTTCTCCCAACTCACCAAAGTATGACCCCGACGCACGCAAAGCTCGTACAAATGCCCCCCAAAATTGCCATCGTGGCTCATTATATCCCCCCAAAGAAAAAGTCTAATCTTCCTAAAAGCACCAAGTATGCCAACCGAGTAGGAGACACACATCTCAAAGTGCGCTCTACTACTAATGCAAAACACGCCCGCTCGCTAACTTTATGCAGCAACAACGCCCGCTTTTCAGTGAAAACAATATCCTCCAAACACGCCGCCAGGTTGGCCCGTCCAACCAGGGGACCTCAAGCAAAGCAATAGTACATAGGGGAGCAGGAGGCCAGATACCCGACAGCACGAGAGGTCTCCCTCAGAACAAGCCCGCGGCTTGCTCCTGCGAGGCAGGCTGCACCTCCGCAGCCGGGGCCCGCTGCTCGGCAGCGTCAAAGTCGCGCCGCGTCTCGGTAACCACCGACACGGGGCTGCGGGCCTCCTCCGAGCTCCTCTTCATAATCTCGTCCTTGCGCGCAACGGACGGCCACTTGATGTTGTTGTTCTTGGCCGCATGCTCGGCCTCGGCCAGCCACTCGCGCCACTGCGGCGTGATGGGCGCCGCCCCGTTCTTCTCGACCCACGCCGTCCGCTTCGTCTCGCGGATCGCCCACCACAGAGTCCGCGTGAAGCTCTTGACGCCCTCGCGCTGGTCGCTCGGGTCCGTCTCGCCGTGCGCGCCCTGTGCGTAGTCGGGCGTGATGTCACGGACCTCGTACCGGCTCAGGTCCCAGAACAGCTTCTTGGGCAGCATCCCGAGCAGCCAGTACAGCCCGTTGAGAAGGATGTAGCTCGCCGCGATGAAGACCTGGCTCCACCACTTGCAGTTGCCGAGCAGGATGACCGTCACCATGAGCAGGAACGTGCCGATGCCCATAAGGGCGCGGTACGTCAGCGGGCCGACGTGGTAGTCGCACTCGTCCGTGCCGTAGTACAGCTCGCGCGCGACCTCCTCGGTGCACTTGATGACCAGGAACGCGCCTTCGCGAGTCCGGATGACCACGTCGCCGTCCGGGACCTTGTTGGTGTGGCTGCGCTTCATAAGCACGGGCCGCCACCAGGACGCGAGGCCAACGACAGAACTCTGTATGGCAATGAGCGACACGGCAACAATGGCGGTTGCGTCTTTAACCACAGCCGCGACGGCAATGATGCCCAGCGTGAGGCAGAGGGAGAACACGGCGAGGATGTGGACGGGCGAGAGCAACGTGGCGGGGATGGCCGGGCGCTCTTGCGTGTTGGCCAAGGTAGGGTTGGCCACAAAGTCTTGTACTCTCTCCTTGACAGTGTGCCGTCTCTTGATGCCCGGTTGGGGGTCCTCGCCGTCTCGGCGACTCGCCCTGCTGATGGCACTCGTCCGTGGCTGTGCCTCGGCAGGGGCAAGCTCTGCATCCGGAGGAGGACCTGGTATCCGCACGGATTTCGCAGAACGTGGCTGGGAAAGGGCCGTCGCAGTTTGGCCCGTGCGGAGTCTACTCAGCAACGGCCGCCCGTTCGTCGTGACTCGCTGACCGAGCTCGACATCTCCTGCCGTGTTCATGTCCGTGTGTGTAATCTCGAGGACCTTGAAAGCAAATGCCGGGAGCTCATCGAGAGGATGTATGATGTTGGCGAAGAAGCCAACGCTGTCGAGAACGACACCGCTGTAGACGCCAGTCATCTTGGCCTTGACCTCGGGCAGGCGTACCGGCCTCGAGGGCTTGAGGAGAGCTTGCGGTGCTGGAATGATGCGTGGCAACAGACACAGGGCGCTGGCTGTGATGGTCTGGGAATGGTCGGCGATCGAAGACTCGCCAATGACGGCGAGCAGGGTGACGACGTCGAGGCGCCAAGCCATGGGCCCTCCGTCGGATGTGAACCACAGGTCCGCGCCTGTCAGGCCCTTGAGGTTGGTGTTGTCGGCCATCTTGAGGCAGCTCGGGGGTATTGAATCTGTCGTAGGGGCAAATCGAGATTCGGTGAAGCTACTGCGGGGGTTGCTGAGGCGATAGTCTGGTCATGAGGAAGCGAATTGTCGTGGTGGGATCTAGCTGAAGTGTCTGACTGAGCCTGCGAGCTTGTCGAAATGGGGATTGTGCACGGGGCGGCTGTGTGGCGGCCAAGGATGAGGCAGTGGTGGGATATACGCTGAGGGCGGAATAAATACAGTGATGGCTCGCGATGGTCGCTTGGAGGGAATAGAAAGAGCAGGAATGTCGAGGGCGCGGCGTGAAGCGCAGCTGAAGCTCGAGCTGGCCAGCCGAAGATGAAGAGCAAGGCTGTTTGTTGGTTGACAGCAGGGGCAGCAACCTTGAAAGAGGCCCGGTCCTCTAGAGCCTGGTCCTTCATTGTCTTCCAGGGGGGCGGGCCAAGCCAAGCTCGACTGGGGTTAGCCTTCCCGAAGCTGACATTGAGCAGTTCCCACTGCGAACACTTGCGACTTGGCAGCGCTCCAAGGCTGCTTCGAAACATGTTGGCTGCGGGCGGAGCACTTGCACGCATCATGGTGGCCGTACGTGGCGGACGTGGGCGCTTGCATTGTGCTGCATTGCTGCCCGTTGCCGATTGTCCCATTCCACCTCAAGCAGGCGCGTTGTAGCGGCTCGGGAGTGAATGTCTTGCACTGCAGCACCGCAAGCGCGCGGCTGCGGCACCCCACAATGCCAATGTTACACCAACACACGACCGCCACGGCTCAAGCCGTTGCACGGTACCCAAAGATGCCCGACTTGTTCGGGTTTTTGAACTCGGTCATAGACTGCAGTTAGAATTCTCTCGCTCATATCATCAAATGTATTTGTTGAATCAACAGGAGCTTGTGCTCCACCCTAGTCTACCGCTAAAAGCACAAAATACCTCCAGACAAATACTGGCCAGGTATATAAAACAAAACGTGTCAAGCAGGGGACCTGGAAGCCAGGTCAGCATGGCGGTCGCTCTTCGCTCGTGGCTTGTCACAGTGAACTCAAAATATCGACCGCTATTACAAAATCAAAACTTCGCCCGAGCCCGATCCGCTCTAATAACGTTGTCGGCTTGCTCGAGGCGCTCGAGCTCAGCTCGCTTGTGCCTTTCCTCCCGAGTCTCAGCCCCCGTGGCAAAGGCATCACTCTCATTAATCCACTTGATAAAGTCCTCCCAACGGCGTGCCCACTCCGCTTGGATCTCGCGCCGTTCCGCATTGTCCAAGCACGCGTGCTGTAGACTCCACTCGATCAGTCGCTTGCAGACATGCAGTGTCATGGCCTGCTCCCCACGTCCCCTGCCGACAAGAAACTGGTAAAAATCGTGTGAAAGCGTGGACCGGAACAACGTGGGGTTGTCACTGCTCAGAGCACAGTGATAGCCAGACAACAGAAGCCCATAAACGGCGTGCTTTGATGGGTGAGAGCTGAGGCCGAGAATCTCGTTCGATATCGGGCAGCTCTCGATACAGATTCTCTTCCGAATCACATCGTCTCTGAGCTGTGGTTTGGAGAGAAGTGCAAACCCGTGTCCTATCCGCTCGGTATTCTCCAGCGCCAGCGCCGTCTCAAGGTTGTTGTCCGAGTCGTCGTCAGTCTCGCCACAATGGAGAAGGAACGGAATGTGCACGCCGCTCTCCCTGCACCTAGCTTGAAAGGCGTCCAGTTCCGCCTTGAAATACGACAACGGCTGGCCCTGCGACTCCTCGCCCACCAGGTCGAAGCCAGCGATGTACTTTGGCCATTTCTGCTTGAAAGCAAAACACTCGTCGAGAGCCTCCTCGATCTGCAGTCTCGAAAAAGAGCGAGGTGTGCAGTAAATGACCTTGAGACCGCCAAAGTACTTATGCGTGAGTCCCTTGTGCCTCTTTGCGTCGAGCTCTTGCTTGAAGGCCTTGTACTCATCCACGATAATGCGCATGGTATCCTCATTGGACAGAGTTGTCAGGGACTTTCCGTCTGCTGAGATCCGGAAAATCTGGTTGTTGCGCATAAAGTTTGGTCGGATCTCGGCGTATTGTATGTTTTCATCGGCAAATTGCTGCAGGCATCTTTTGGTGTATGCTCTGTACGCCGATTCGTAGTTGAAGAGCCCTTTCATCATCCTGGTTCGTCCATTGAACTTGGCCCACGCACTGTTGCCAGTTGTATGATGTTAGTGTTGAGAGTGACACAACCTGAAAGGCGAGACTCACCCAGCCTGATTCTGATGGCAATCATATGTCTCCCCAGCATGAAATACAAGCTTCGACGCTAGCCAATTCCGAGATTTCATGCTCACGAAAGGCTTTAAACCCAGCCATTCTGATTCGGACCGGAAGTACCCGCTCTCTTTCTCAATTGCCACCAGCGCCGCTGACTTTGTGAACCTGCCGGACTTCGGATCAAAGCATTCGTGTACAGCATCCCACTCCTGCCGGAACCTGCGGTATGACATTTTCCGCAGGTTTCTGATTCTGCCATGCTCGTGCTTTTTCGAGTGATCCGCCAGGATCTTCTTCTCATCTGCTGAGAAGGGATACCGTATCGGGTCAAAGACGCTGTAGGGCTGCTCATGACGCGGCGGGAGTATGAGAAACTGGATCTCGCAGGTGTCAAAGCTCGGCTTGTCCACGAGAGCCATGTCGCTGCTGATGGTCATGAGGGCTTCTTTCTCGGCATGCGACAAGAGGAAATGCGGGTCCAAATTTGCATTGAAATGGACGTGCAGGTGGCCGCCTTTGGGCATCCTTTCGACGATCTGAAGCACCTGCGACCGCCTTGACGAGACATGGCTCGCGTCTGGCCGGTACGTGCCCTGTGGTCCGTTGATGAGGTTCACGTTGACGAGGTAGTGGTCGTCTGGCCTCCGGGGATGTAGCTGGCCCTGGAACCCCACCAGGGGTTTCGCAGGTTCAAAGATGTTGACAATGTCGTTTTTCCTGGCATTCTGGAGCCTGCGATTCGCCTCGTGCTCCTGCGGTGTGGGTTTCGAGTCACCAAGGATGGCACGCCAGGGATCGGTGGGATCGTGCCGAGCGCTGGTGCTCTGCTCTTGCCTCCGCGTGGCCATCTTGGTGATGTGCTGGACTTTGTGGGCTAATGATGAGGTCGGTCGTGCCGAGTCGACCTTGCCGTCGTTGCCACTGGGGTCATCCTCCGGATTTGTACTGCAGAACGCCCCCATCGGGAGGGAGGAAGGTGTGGATGACGCTTCTGGTGCGGGCAGGCTTGAACAACGCCGATACCAAATGCGACCCAGTGACAACGTGCGCATGGCCCACCAGGAGGACCGGCTTGGGGCGATGAGACTGGTAGCGCGGCTCTCTCTTTGACAAGCGCGCTTGCCAAGCGATTCCAGTCGGGGCGGAGAAGTTCCACTTGCAACAAAGCGCAAAGAGGCCGCCTTTGGTTGACTCCCGTGATGGAGTGCGGTGCTGATGTGGTCAAGGTGAGAATGCGGTCGGATTGCGCGCGAGCGAGTGAAACAGGATTGTACAAATAGCAAGCCTGGTCATGCGGGCGAGGCGGGACAAGCCAACCCTGGCAATCCCTCGGGTGAGATCAAGCGCTGAAGCAAACCCAAAAGCAGGGCACGCCAATTAGGCTATTGCTTGGATTTGCTAGAGACTGGTACAAGAGATGGCAAGCCAGAAAGCTTTACGCTTGTGGAGAAGGAGAATGATTGCGTGACTACGCCCTGCGGTGTGTTGGCGGCTGCGCAAACCGGGCTTCTGGGGGGCGGGGGTTTTCCTGTCGTTCTGGGGAGGAACAACCATGTCAAGGCAGCCAGGCCTTGGCACGTGCTATCCTTTTGACATGGGAGCAATCTGGCGCCAGTTCTTCAGAATACCCCAACGCATGACGGAAACGGCCTCCAACACTCGACTCCTTGAACCTAGGGTAAGGAGGCACCTCACGAGAATGACCACCCGCCACTACACCGCCATGCTGCTTGCCCTGCTGCTTGCCCTGCTGCGCAGCGCCTTGTTCGCCGAAAACAGCATGTTCCCTGCGCCCAAGGATGACATCAGCCACCCAAAGTCCTACGTCGAGGTACAACAGACCTCCCATGTCGTCCCGGGCTGATCGGAGATCCGCCATTTCGGCCAATGGCGGCAGGACAGGCAGACTGGCAGGCTCACTCCAGTAATCTGGGAGGACCCTTGCCATAGCGCCGGTGCCCACCATCCATCCACACCCTGGCGCTTAGATGAGCCGAGTGGGCATGGCGCCAGCACGTGGTGAACCCTGGATGGAATGCCTTGTTGGCAACGGCATGTAGAATTACACACAGACACACACACAAACACACGTGCGCACGCGCTCCAGCCCTGGGTGTGGCAGCTGGATAACTCCCTCTTTGATCCAGTGTCGTGTGCTTGCTGGTAGCCAGCCCTGAGACTGTTTGTACCCACGATGGCTCGAAGCCCCCCGGCCGGACTCCCAGGGCTTCAGGGCTGGCTTGAAATGTCCATTGGGCAATTCAGCAGGCAGCACGCCTCCCACAGCCCCCACGCCAGCGCTAATGATTGTGGAGTGCAAGCGCTTGTGTTCTGACAGTTGCCCCATTCAACAAGGCACCGATCAGGCACACCGCAGGGCGGAGTATCAATTGTCATCAACACGCAGTTTCAGTTTGCTTCCGCAAGAAACTGCGCTACATGCACCTGCTCGCCGCTTCAAGGCGATTGGCATGTGCGTGACACCATGACAGCCGACAACAAAGCCACCGATGAAACTACCCAGGTTTTCTCTTTGTTCTAGTCTTGGTCTAGCAAGCGACAAAGCAGACTCGGCAAATAAGGCGCAAACACAAGATCAAAACTCCGTCCTCGCCACAGAAAATGCTCAACGACCTCGGCTAAACACTCCTCCTACTTTGCACGGCAGATCCTTCCAAGACCACACAACCAACAATGTACCTAAGATAGGCATAAACTTTTGGGGGCTTTCTACTAAGCGCGCGGCAATCTCAGTCGCGACCCAACAAGTGCGTTTAGCAAACTCTATCTCTAATCCTCGAACTTGATGCTGTTGGACTTGTTGATGTCAAGTGCGCCACCCCGGTATGCGCCGCGCTTCTTCTTGTTCTTCTCCTTGGTGAAGCCCTTGCCCTTGGTGACAATCAGGTCCGCGTGTGCACGGTCGCCGTACTCGTGCGACACGTAGGCGTTGGAGCTAAGCCGCGGATCGACGTAGACATCCTTCTTGATGCGCGAGAAGGGCTCGTTCTGCTTCTTGGCACCCTTCTCGCCCTTGCGGTTGTTGAGGACTGGGTTGGGAGGCAGCGGCGGGTTGGCAGGGGCGGCCTCGAATGCTGGAGAGGTCTTGTCGAGCGTGGCCGAGGTGTCAGAACCCTCGCTCGCGACAGCCTTTTTGGCGCTCTTCTTGTCAGACGACTTCTTCTTGTCGTCTTCAGAGTCCGAGTCGCTGGACGACGACGACGAGTCAGAGTCAGACTCTGGCAGCGGCACCTTGGCAGCTGTCTCGGCGACCTTGGCGGACTCGGACTCAGAGTCGGAGTCGGAATCAGAGTCAGAGCTGCTGTCAGACGAGGATGAGGAAGACGATGACGAGGAAGAGTCAGAGTCGGATTCAGAGCTGTCTTCTTTGGCGGCAGCCTTGGTCTTGGCCTTCTTGTTCTTGGGCTTTTCAGCCTCCGACTCGGAGTCGGAAGAGTCTGACGAGTCTGAAGAGCTGGCGCTGCTGCTGGCCTTGCGCTTTCGGGGGTTTGCGGCCGCCGAAGTGCTGGCGCTTGCGCCACTAGTTGTAGACTTCTTCTTGGGCGCCTCGTCATCGCTGTCGCTGTCACTGTCGCTGGAGCTCGAGGAAGACGAGCTGCTGCTGGAGGAAGAGTCCGAGTCGCTGTCGTCGTCCTCGCCAGCATCGGCCATGGAGACGTCGTCGCTATCGTCGCTGTCATCATCGGAGCTGCTGGAGTCGCTGCTGTCACTGCTTTCGCTACTGCTGCTTTCGTCGTCCTGCTTGGCCACGACGGGAGTAGTATCCTTGCTCGAAACGGTCTCCCAGGTCTGGTACACACTGACGAGGGAGTGGCCGCCATTGTCCGCGGCATCAGCACCACTCCAACCCTTCTTCGCCCGGTGCTTCTGAAACTCGCGGTGCGCCTTGTCGAAGCCCTGGTCCGAAAGGAAGCCCTCGACAAGATTCATGAGCTGGCTGGGGGGCTCCTGGGCAGCGCTCGTCGTAGCGGTGGCGACGGCCTCAACCGGCTCAGCCTTAACGTCCTTCTTCGACTTGGCCATCGTGTCGGGTTGGGATTGCGTCGTTTGCTGTGCTGTAGCTTTCGTGTCTGAGGATGAATTGTTCGAGAAGAGCCAAGCAGGGGGAGCTTGCGAAGTGGAGGCGGTCTTTGTCGTCTTCTTGGGCATTGGCTCGCGACGTGACGGTCGTCTCTAGTAACACCAAAAAATGGTATAATCAAAAGATCGCGGGACAAGTTTGCGCACGCGGATCGGCAAGAATGCTAGGAGTTGCGCTCTCGGGCGCGCAGCCGGGGCCAATCGAGAAAAAAATGTGGGTTGCGATAAGGGACTTTTTTCTGCCCGCTCTGGTTGACGCTAGGCCAGGCTGGGTGCGCCAGATGGGGTGACCGCTTTTGCCAGGGGGTTTGCACGGTTGGGTCCCACTAAACCACTCTGGGTCATTCATTGTCAAGCTCGAGACAGCGTAGGGTGCAAGACATGAATTATGATGGCCACCGTGCTGCTCAAAGCTCAACTCCCATAACCATCTCTTGTCATCGCTGAAGTCTATATCTATATGAAGCCAATAGACCCAGCATCGTACCTAACACCACGCCTCTTTCTACTATATAAACCACTCATGTCTATGTCTATGTCTAAATACAAGACTTTGGTGAAGCTGCACCAGGCAGTTTTTAAAGCTGCTCGCCACACTTCTCCCAGACAGCCAGGCCAGTTAGGATGGTGCTTACCACCATAGCCGACCCGACTGTGCCATCATCCAGGTCAAGCCAGCCCACGACCGCTCCTGGAATCGTGATATCAAACGCACAAGCCAACGCCCCGCGTCCAAGCTTGTACATCTTGGTTCGTGTCTGCTGCCGACGAGCCTCTCTGTCGGCTGCGACCTCGCGCAGCCGAGCCTGCTCCTCCTTGAGCGCAGTCGCCTCGTCTTTGCTACTACCTTGGGTCTTCTCCTTCTCTGCCACGCCGCCATCTGCAGCGGCGCCTCCTCCTACGGCGACTACCTGCGGCACAGGCGCGTACGCCATGATGCAGAACATCTTCCACAGGCCAGAGAGCATGCCGCAGACCAGCGCGAACAGCCAGAAGCGCTGGGCCTCGATGTTGATGCTCGTCCTCGTCGCGCGGTCCCAGACGGCGAGCCCGTCGATGTCGAGCACGTCGAGCATGGTCGACGTCTCGAGGAGCAGGTACATGCCGTTGAAGGTCTTGGCGAATATGTCGAGCCACACGTCGGCGCCGACCACTCTCGTGGAAGGCGAGGCCGGGGAGCCCTGCTTCTCCTGGACGGAGGAGTACAGCTTTTGCGCGTCCCGAAAGGACTCGACGAAGCGGAAGATGCGGAAGAAGCGGCGTGCCAGGTTGAAACGCTGCTTGAGCGAGACCAAGATGGCCAGGGTAAGCTCCGGTGATGCCTCACGGCCTGTCCATGTCGCGATAAGAGTGAGCAGCAGCTCAAATGGTAGGGCGCAGGATGCAAAGACCTGCGCCAGTGCCTGGAACAGACGCAGGATGCGCTCAATGCCGACTGTGACGGGCGGAACTATGTCAGTGAAAGGGACTTGCTCGCCAGCCGTGCGCGTAGTTGGGGCTTGATATGTGCTGGGGCAGTGAGACAATGGGGCAGAGCAGAGGCGCTTACCTGAGTCGGTGGTAAAAATAACAAATTGGTCCAACGTCCGCGCCATGTTGCCAGAACGGTCCTGATTGGGATGGGGAACAGTTCCTTGGGCGCTTAAATGAAGTCTCACATTGATCCTGGTGTGATTGGAAGCAACAATGTCAGATGTCCGGAAATCGCAGCGGTGAACTGGCTGGCCCGAGACCCAGTTTTCCAGTACGACGTGCCGGCTTCGGCCAGCAATCGTGTTCCCGCAATAGGCCGGACACGACATGCCTGCGTTCTGGCTCAATGCCCTGACAAGAGTCATCGGCCTGTCTCTACTCTAGCCACAACTACAACTACTTTCGTTTAAGAGCAACTCGGCCAGTTTCATCACTACTTCAGAGGTTGTTCTCATCAAACGCATTCTCGGCTGTCTAACGTTGCACCATACGAGTCACCCAAGGTGCGGAACATGGAGAAACCGATTGATGGACTATGTACAAAGTATCAGTAGTTTTGACAATAGTGTGCAAGCTCTTCCAAAGCCAGACTTATGCTCCAGCTATGCAGGATATGTGGATTATACCGGGTCCCGCTGGAAAATGATTATCCTTCTCCGCAAACCACCTTACATGCCGGGAGACACAAGCTTGCCCTGCGCCCGGGACTCCGGGTGCCAACCACCAGCGAGCGCCTCCTTGCCACCGTTCTCAGCTGCAAACTTCTGCATTCTCGCCTCGAGCTCGGGACGGAAATGGCGGATAAGACCCTGAATGGGCCATGCGAAAGCCTCGCCGAGAGCTTTGATGGGACTCGTCAGTATCACAGATCTTCTGAATTGTGAGATCAGATGGAACTTACCGCAGATAGTGTGACCCTCGACCTGCTTGGTCAGCTCCTGGAGCATGTCAATTTCACGCTCACGGCCTTGGCCCTTCTCAAATCGCTGCATGATCTGCTCAGTCCACTTGCTACCCTCGCGGCAAGGCGTGCACTGGCCACACGACTCGTGGCGGTAGAAGTGGCTTAACCGTGAAATAGCACGAACGACATCGGCACTCTTGTCCATGACAATGACAGCGGCAGTACCAAGACCAGACTGGCTATCCTTGAGTGCGTCAAAGTCCATCAGCTGGTCGTCGCAGACAGACTTTGGCAGAATGGGCGTAGATGAACCTCCGGGGATGATGGCAAGCAGGTTGTCCCATCCACCCTTGACACCGCCGCAGTGTTTGTCGATGAGCTCGCGCAGGGGAATGCTCATCTCCTCTTCAACGGTGGCGGGGTTGTTGACGTTGCCAGAAATGCAGAAAAGCTTCGTGCCCTGGTTTCGCTCGCGGCCGAAGCCCGCGAACCAGCTTCCACCTCTTCTGCAAATTGTAGGCGCGACAGCGATAGTCTCGACGTTGGCGACAGTAGAAGGGCAGCCGAAGACGCCGACAGCAGCCGGGAACGGGGGCTTAAGACGGGGTTTGCCGGGCTTGCCCTCAATCGATTCGATCAGCGATGTCTCCTCACCACAGACGTAGGCACCGGCACCACGGTGGATATAAACATCGAAATCGTAGCCGGAGCCACAGGCGTTCTTGCCGATGAGGCCGTCGGCATAAGCCTCGTTGATGGCGTTCTGGAGAACAGCGGCTTCGTGAACGAACTCGCCACGGATGTAGATGTACGCGGCGGTAGCGTTCATGGCACGGCCGGCCACCAGGCATCCCTCAACGAGCTTGTGAGGGTCCTTACGCATAATCTCGCGATCCTTGCAGGTTCCAGGCTCACCCTCGTCGGCGTTGACGACAAGGTAACGCGGCTTGTTGTCCTTGTCCCAGTCCTTGAAGTTCATGAAGGACCACTTCAGACCCGAGGGGAAACCAGCTCCACCTCGTCCACGCAGACCAGAGGCCTTGATCTCGCTGATGATCCAGTCGTGGCCCTTCAGAATAATCTCCTTGGTCTTGTGCCAGTCGCCCATCTTCTTGGCGTGCTTGAGGTCGGGAGGGTATCGGCCGTAAAGGTTCTGGAAGATGCGGTCCTGGTCGCGAAGACCACCATACTGGCGCTTTGGGGCACCATCCTGCACTGTCGCAAATCCCCGTGTGGTCGTGGAAGCGGCGGCCCGGGAGAGGGCCTTCGCCGAGGCGGCGGACGGCGCAGATGTTCTCGACAACATCGCTGCGATTTGGTGTTGCCCAATTGGACTGTGAGGGGAGAAGGTCGGATGGCGTCGAGGCCAGGATGGTGCAGAGGTGCCGTTGTCTAGTGGCAGCAGCAAAATGATGAGGCACTTGGCTCCACGAGACAGCTTGGATGCGGAATCCCTCGGCGCTGATTGGCTAGCGTATGCACTGTAGCGTGCGCTCCGGTCAGCCGTGGGTGCACTATCCCTTGCCACAATGAAGTCATGGATTCCTGCACAAATACCCTTGAAACGGGGTGCGTCTCCGCATAACTCGATACAGAGCTTCCATGTGCCCCACGATTTATGTCTTTGGCATGCCGCGATAGCTGCATCACGCATTCCTCGGTTCAGAAGCATGGCCCCACCACAGCCTTGCTCAGGAGATCGCGCTTGCGAAGCTTCCCAACTGTCGGCACGCAGCGAGGACTGCTTCCCACGCAAATCGTTCCTACCAGTGTCCATTCCTGCCCTGCTGTCAGGCATCATGATAGTTGTAACTTGAGAGCCACGAATCGACAACAAGGCACGAGTTCCTAGGCTGTGCGACACCATTCATCTCGACAGAGCCGCCATGGCGACTTCCAGCAGCAAGCGACAATCGGTTCTCCCCCGAGCACCAGCTGGCCCGAAAGCACCCGTCAACTTCTCCTCGTCGCTCATCATAGCCGACTCTGCTGTTCTCCTCGGGCACCATACGATCAACATCAGCTCAGAGTCCGTTGTCCATCCTCGTGCCAAGCTCGACTCGTCGAACGGCAGGATAACAATTGGGCGGCGTTGCATTATACACGAGCGAAGTCTGCTAGGCGCTCCGTCCAATGACAAAACACCGATCGATTCTCGAGACGGAGTAGTCCTTAGTGATTACATCACCGTGGACGTTGGCGCAGTGATTGAGTCGGGTGGCACAAATATCGGAGAGTCCTCGACGATTGGCGTTGGGTGCCGAGTGGGAAGAGGCGCGAAGCTTGGTAAGGTATGTCAAGTTGCACCGCATAGTGTCAATGGCTCTGGACGGATCTGGCCATGCCCTTATGAACAAGTGTCTCGTGCATGCTGAGTGCTGATCTCATGCTCGATAGCATTGTACACTCACGCCTAGGAGCATCGTACTGCCTGGTGAACGTATTCCGGACTTTACAGTCGTCTATTCAAATGGCACTAGGCGCACCGACAACCGTCGGGTGGCCGACCTGAAGCACAAGACGCAGGCGCGCCAGATTGATGTGTTGAGAAGGCTGATTCCTAGTAATCCCGCGAAGTTTCAATGATACCCAAATGCTCTGTCGCCAACAATGTGCTTCTCTTCTTGGATGGCGTGCTGTACTGGCCGCGAAACAGCGTTGCTGAGCAAAATGCGGGCAACAATAAAAAAATGTAACTCACCAAAATGCTGCAAGTACAAGCTTTCTTTGCAAAGCAATGGCGCAAACAGTGGGGCGGGCATTGTGCTTGTTCACGAAGCGAGATAGGATCACCCGCATCGTGCGATTGTGCAACCAAAATTACCGTCTGACCTGGACGTTCACCACAGGCCGAGGCAAGCGTTTGACCTTTGGCCACTCGTCATGTTGTAACTTGAATTCATTCTTGACTATTTGTGCATACCTCAGTCATGCTCAAGATGATCATTTTGTGGCACATTGCCTAACGACTCGAGAGATGAGGTATCGCCAAGTATTGGCATGCTTGCACTGCCATCAGTAGCCATTCTTTGTGTTGTTTTTGGTGAGCTCGATGAACAATTGTTGTACAAGCCTCTTGATCAAGTACGCCTTGGGCTGATCAGGACTATACAACCACCCTTGTCAGAGTCGAGGACATGCAGCTGCGGCTGGGTCAGCCTTCGGGTAAGCGACCCGCGTGACAACGAATCGTCGACGCCCAATTGTGGCGCAGACACTGCAGGGCTTCGGTCAACCTTGCAGGAGGGCTATATCTCGCAGCAGGCTGTGCTGGGTATTTCTTCCACTTTTCGATTCACATGGGCTCGCAATTCTCGCGATAGTGGCCAGCCCACAGATTTTCCGAAACAGACATCTTCCAACACCTTCTTGCCAGCATTCGCGTCGCCGCCAAGTTCATCGGGCAGAGCGCAACAGATCAGTCACGTCTCGTCGGACACCCGTGGTCTGGTCATCAGCATCAGCTCCTTGCACACAGGACAACACCAGTGGCCGTCCCCTCTCTGAGG
This sequence comes from Microdochium trichocladiopsis, assembly GCF_020744255.1. NCBI lineage: Eukaryota > Fungi > Ascomycota > Sordariomycetes > Xylariales > Microdochiaceae > Microdochium > Microdochium trichocladiopsis. The sequence continues at coordinate 2,788,387 of NW_025763550.1, forward strand.
CGATTGAGACACCACAGGGTCTCTCTAGCCTGCGATGAACGGGGCGCACCAGCCACAGCAGCAGCAGCAGCAGCAGCCACAGAATGATGCTGTTATTTTGCAATATGGTACTACTATTTCCTCCCCAGGTTCATGCTAAAGGCCGTCACTAAGCTTCTGCAGACCAACCTAGTAAAGAGTGGCTGCCAAGCCGAGGTTTCGTCTTTTCAGTGGACGAGGTGAGCATGTGGATGTGCTTCATCGACTGCGCGGGAGCTTGTGCTCACATGAACATAGATTTCAAAGCTGCCAAGGATTTGTTTCGTGTAAGTCGCCTCTTCACTATCGAAGAACATTATGAGTTGGCACAGGCTGCTGACTATTTCACGCATCTCGGTCGCTACAGGTTCATAACACAAGACAAATTCACCCAGATGAACCAGCGTGACTCAGCGCTCCTGAAAGCCTTTGGAGCGCCTCGGTTCCTGGCGAAGCCCGCTCTCACAGAGCTGAATGGCTTCTTCGGGAGTCGTACAGGACTTGGCAGGGATCATGACGACAGAGTAGACAGCAAGACAATCCGTGATTGCAGTAAGTCCACTTCGCTGCTGTCCCGCCCTCGGATTGTGTTCATTTCGTTATCCGAATTCTTACTTGGCCGTCACTATAGGCACGTGGTTCCAGGTCTTCGTCAAGATGGTTAGCAAAGTCCCCGGTGGCGGGAAAAGAGGAATTGAGCCAGAATACGTCAAACCCCCCAAGAAAGACTACATCTGGCATGAGATGGGATTCTACACGTTTTGGGGGAAACAGCCTGGCCAGAATGGACAGGAAGAAACGGTGCTGCGCATCCTCTGTGTCGACACGCCGGACGACATGCCCGAGAGCATAAAGGCGTTGCTGGATGAGCACTCTGGCTCACAAGGGGGACTGGAATTGAATGACCCCTTCGCGTTGCATAGCGCACTTCTGGACAAGATCATTGTGCTTCAAGACGTCGCCGTGTGGCGCGTGAGGGATCAAGTCCGCGTTATCGAGAAGGTTAGTTCCCGCCCGCCCTTTGCGCCTTGACCTGTGGCAGAGACTAACATAGGACTCGCATGACAAAGTCTCGTGATCACACCAGCGTTGGAAAGCGCTTCGAGACCATGCACGAGATAGGCCGGCATGGCATACACATGTCCGAGGTGCTTGAAGTATCCGCCAACACCATCAACTCACTGCTGGAGTACCAGAAAACGGTCTATAAGAAGACGACGCTGAGTCAGGAGTATACCATGCAAGCAGAAGAGTACATGAAGTTCCAGCTTACAGCAATCAAGTCGTTGAAATTGCGATCAGCGTCCAATGATAAAAGACTTGAGAACGAGATCGCTCTGGTAAGTCTGGAAATCACCACTGAAGGGAGGCCGAGTCGCTAACTACCAGGGCAGGCATTCAACCGCATTGCACAATCTGACAATACGGTGGTCAAGTCCATCGCAGTGTTGACCATGTTCTTCCTCCCATCGACTTTCGTGTCGGTAAGCTCCAACCAGCTCCTCAGTCGACCCCCCTTGTAGTCGGTACTAACCGCGATGGGATATAGGCCATATTCAGCACCAGCTTCTTCGGGTTTCAGGACTCGGGCTGGGCCATGTCTGACAAGTTTTGGATATTCTGGGCGGTTGCGATCCCGGCCACGGCCCTCATGCCCATCTACATGCTCTTCGCGTTTAAGAAGCCGAGGAAAGCCTGGGAGGCCCTAGCTGTATGGAAGAAAAAGAGGGTCGACGCCGTGGCAGCAGGTCAGGCGAACAGGGCAGACGGAGTCGGCGTTTGATCATGTTATGGCGGTGGTGAGATTCCCAAGTTTGAATTCTTTTGCTTAAGTAGCTTTGATGGTTTTGCGATTCTGTAGACCACAGACTGTGAAACTTTCAGGACATATGTTCTGAGCACTCTATCTTGGTGACAAGTGATACCAATTTGTGAGCTGATATAGCACCAAGGAAGGCTTAAGTCAACACAGAAGATATTACTGGACTCCTTCCTGAAGAAAATGCAAGTATGAGTCAAAATCATATTTGCCAAGACAACCATGTATTGCCTCTTGTACAAGCACTTACGCGTTTCTATACCGCCCAGCAACCAGTCACCGAGCTCTTGGAAGCACTGGGCTTTTGAAAAAGTGCCAGACACCGTATATGTTGAGCATGCTACTCCAAGAATACCAGCAAGCGCCGTAGAAAGAATACGCCATGTTTCCTGGTTTGTTCAAGGATGCCGTGTGGTGTGCGGCACCGGCATTGCACGACTCCGCCTAGTCGAGCACCCGTCCTCTGCTTCCTCGTCTTCAGACTCTGCGGTCGAGCGTTATATCAGCCACAGTACATTGAACACGAGTGGTTTTGCCGGAGTCCTCTCGGCTCTATCTCGATGAGCATGAACGCTACATGACAAGGCGACAGCCTTACAGGAGCGGAAACCGCTCTTCGATGAGGCTCTCGAGCACGTCCATGCCATCACAAAAATGCCCGTTACGAGTCCTCCTGTTCCGAGTATGATTGTCAAGATCGCCACGATCCATGACCACGACGGCTGGCGAGACTCGTGGCTTATGGAAGAGAGATCAGCGCATCTCGTCATGTGCTGTATTTCAGCTACCGGCTGTCCGAATGATGATGCCAAGGCCATCATCACCGTTGCCGACTTCGCCCGCGAGTCTAGCGTCTACCTCGGGACGTAGCCCTTACGGTCAGCTCACGAGCAGGTGTCCCCCGTCGGCTTGGCCATGAAGTCATCAGATCATTCGTCCGGGGCTGCACGGGGTCCCGGCTCAAATTCGTATCTGAATAGGATGGCGTGTTGATGGCTGACCGCCATCTCGGCGTGCAGAATGAACACCAGGCACAGCGCGACGGCCCTTGGGTAAGATTACACATATGCCGTCTGCAGTCTGTCGCCCGTGAAAATGCTTCAGTCCAGATAGACTGTCCGCTCATCGCGGTGGTGGTAATCGATCTCCTCCAGAACTCTTTCGCTGTTATTTCCCCTTATGGCGTTGACGAAGAGCCGTAGGAAGTGTACTATCTCCGAGATGGACTGTTTGTCGACGGTGTCGCAGCGAGGAAAATGAGACTCGTACGTCTTGATCTGCTCCTGGAGGCCAATGATGTATTGTGGCTTCTGGAAGCTCAGATCCACCGTCTCTGGCGTATAGCCCGGCCAAACGCAGTGCCCCATCAGCGTCAAGGACCGTTCTGTCGCACCGAGCATGGTGGTCTCGCGTAATATGAATGGCGTCGGACTCTTCGACATGCCGCAGATTAGATCCCCGGGCTGCATCGATGGCAATTACTACACGGGCATGAAGAATTGCTACCCGGGCATGACTCTTACACGGGCATGACCTTTTGCAGCCTCTGATTGGTCCATCCCTTTTTGTTAGTGCATCTAGATTCTGCCAACGCTTCCCTTGTACCTCGGGATTAGCTCTCCACCACGACGATCGACGAGACATATGGAAGCTATTCACTAGCTAGCTACTACACCAATTACCTCTTGTCGCATGTCAAGCCTACTGATAATGATTGTTCGTGAAAGATACCATATTTGTCAAGGTCCCAGGGCTCCAGGCGTGGTGTGTTAGGCCCCCTGCTGAGACCAACACTCAAACACACGCTGTATCAGGAATATCCAATAGCCTCATCTTCCAAGGCATCTGCATCACAAAGCAGGTCATTCCTTTGTGCTGAAATTGGTCCCCTCTTTCCTTCTTTCATAGTCAAATCAACTGCCCCTTTAACCATGCGCTCATCCGTGCGTGCGACACTCTTCCTGTCGCGATCAAGGCCGTCATTATGTCCCAGCCCGGCTCTCGATCTAGCTCAGCAAGCAACCAACGACTTCGAAGCTATCAATTACGTCCTCGAAAACGACAGCGGCAGAACCAATCTGAGAGTTCAAGACCACCTTCGTCTAATAGCACAGGGACGAGCATTGGCCCACACTATGGCGTGGGAGACGACGAGGCACTCTGTAATGCTTTCGCCTCGTACCCAGAGACCTTCACGACCGCTCCACGCCCCCATGGATCGCGTGGGCTGAACGAGCCACCATGGGAGCTGCGATTCGATCATGAGATTCACCTATCGAATGATTTCCCAACCCGAGGAAGACGGTCGCAACGAGTAAGAATGCCTATACCAGGCCCGGAAATCGACCAGCCACCTGCCTGCTCTCCACAACAATCAGCACAAGAACAATTCTCTCCAACAAGACCCCAGTTTCAGTCCGCCCTTAGGCTAGTGCGCGAGGTGATTGGGACAGATCGAAGACTTACCATCGAGCTCGTCCGGTCATACGAACGAGTCCGCCAATGGCGCGAGATATGGGGCTACTCGCCGCTCAGTTCAACTCCATTCGAATCATCTCCGCCATACTCGCCTCCCCGAGAAAGGCACTCTCCGCCTATCGCCTCGCCGCCCTCGCCCGACCACCCCTTGTCGCCTGTCCCTGACCCGATCCCGAACCCACCTATCCCAGACGACCCAGCGCCGTCAGCCGAAGTCCTGTTCGAGTGGGTGAATACTTTCGCGAAGGCTAATGGCTTCGGTATTGTTCGACGAAATGCCTACTCATATAAGGGTCGGAAGATCCGGTACTCTTTCCAATGCGATCGATTCGGAGAACCACGCCCCTCAGAGAGTACCGGTATTCGGCAACGGAAGTCTCGAAAGTGTGGTTGTAAATGGATGGTCATTGCCGAAGCACTGGAGGAGGGTAGATGGCTTCTACGACACCACGATAATTCCGAGCATAGCCAGCATAACCACCGGGCCAGTATCAAACCATCCGCCCATCCCTCCCACAGACGACTCACTACACCTATCAGGGCAACAGTCGAATCGACAAGCCGTCGGGTCGGAATTCGGGCCCGTGACGTACGCGCGATCGTCCTGGAGCAGCATCCCGAGTCATCTTTTACACGAAAGGATATCTATAACGCCAGGTCTCGTATCAGTCGAGACAAGTTGAGCGGCCACACTCCTACTGCAGCACTGATCAAGCTGTTCGACGAGATGGAGATTCCCTATCTTGTTAAGTGGGCGGATGATGAGCCAAACCGCCTCGTCGGTCTTGTCTGGACCTTTCCGTACTGCCTCCAGATGTGGAAGCGGTTTCCTGAGGTCATCAGCTTCGACAACACATACAACACCAACCGCTTCAAGCTTCCATTATTCCAAGCAACAGGACAGACCTGCCTTGGTTCTGTCTACAATGCGGCGTTCGGTCTGATCGACAACGAGAGACGGGAGGGGTTCCAGTTCCTCTCTGAGAGCATTCGACAGATCTCAGAGCAGCACTCTATTCGCCAACCGGACGTTATCATTACTGACTTCGACGGTCAGATGAAGGCCGCCCTGAATGATCAGTTCCCTGATGCACAGCAGCAGCTGTGCATCCACCACATCAATTCTAACGTCTTGCTCAAGTCAAAGCAGAAGTGGGTCAAGGGCCAATGTAGCAGTAGTAGTCCCGACAGCAGCAACGGGGAGGACTACGCTCCACAGGCACAGGCTGAGCTCGGCCCGAAAGACGGACAGTTGGTCAACGCGCAGACAGCTGAAGTCGTCCCTCATAGCCATCGAGGGGTTCTCATGATGTGGAAGGTCGTCTTGTTTGCGGAGACAGAGGAGGCTCACGAGAAGGCGTGGGGAAGCCTCTGTAGGGAATTTGACGATCAGCGGGCCATCCTGCGGTATCTCCATGGAACCTACATGCCTGTCAGGGCGCAGTGGGCACGATGTTTCATTCGCAACTATCGCAACTTCGGCATACGCGTCACATCTGGGACAGAAGCAAGCAACAACAACATCAAGAGCTATCTCCTGAATGGTATGAGCAATCTCTATCGGCTTATCGAGGCTATGCAGGACATGATGAAGGACCAGGAGCGAGATTTCAACGACGCCTGCGCAGCGGACGAGGTACTTACCGCGCGAGAGTACATAGGGTCCAGCTCGGAGTATCTAGGCGAACCCCGGACAGCACTCTCTTCGAAGGGTCTCGGGCTTATCAACAAACAATATCGGCTAGCAAGGAAAGCAATGCCGACGGGGAAGAATCTGTTCCCTGACCCCATTGGCGATTGCAGTGAGGACTGCTCGGTTTCGACCGAGCTTGGAATCCCCTGCTGCCACACAATCTACTCAAAGCTGGTGAGTGGCACGCCTCTCACCAAATGGGAGGTCCATCCTCGGTGGCGCCTACGAGAGCCATCCTCTCGAGATCCATACCGACGAATCCTCGACCCTAAGATCGCCACTGCTCTCCGTGGCAGACCTAAGAACACCACACAGGCTGTTCCAGCGCGGCTAGCCATTGAGGCAAGCAGCCAGCCGAGTGGCCAACGAGCCAGCAATCCAACAAGCCAAGCGACAGGGCGCAGACGAGGTCGACCACCAGGAAGTCACAACAAGTCAACGCTAGCTAGGCTTGCTCTGGAAGCGAGCCAACAGGCCAGCAGCCAGGCTAGTAGCCAGGCCAGTGCCTCATCCCAGCGCCAGACGCGCAGCCGGTCAGCTGTTCTTGGAGCTGGAAGAACTACAGGAGTACGTGCCAACGGACGGAAGACGCAATCTAGCATTCGCAGGCGAAGGAGTCAGTGGGAGCTGCTTTACAGCGACGAGGAGGTTCTTCCATCTATAGTAGTTAGAGGATAGAGATATAGATAGCTGCCCTCTAGGGCGTGCTGGAATTGGCCGTGTTCTGTATTGAAAACCAGACCTTGTTTTGATATACGCCTAAGACCTGTTCTAGAGGCCTGGTTGACCTGGTTGGTTCTGACTATACCGAAAGCACGGCCTTGTTAAGAGAGCTTGCTTCACCGCCTTTGCACTGATGTACCTGTGGGTCGAAGGAAAAAAATGAGCGAATCAGAGGCGATAGAAGTCATGCCCGTGTAAGAGTCATGCCCGGGTAGCAATTCTTCATGCCCGTGTAGTAATTGCCGCATCGATATCGGACCCCACCCATAGGTGCCGGTCTGCGACTGAAACAGGCAGCGCCGTGAACTACCTATTAGGAATGTTTCGTCTAGCATCGAGTAGAGCTCTTGACCGGGTGCCGATGTCTCAGGTCTTGATCCGCCAGCGATTCTGGTATGGAACCATCCGTGGACCGTCTCGAGTTGATCTGCAGATTCCAGCTTGACATGGTCGAGGGACCCAGAGTCGTCTCCTGGAAACATGTCAAAGACGAGGGCCCTCATGAGGCTTTTCATGTCTTCTTCAACACTCCAATCACTCCAATCCATCACCCAGTCAAAGATAGCCCGTAGTGTGCGAGCTACCTCTTCCGTCTTGTCGTCCGTGGGGCACAAATAGATACCGGGCATGACCCGGAACACGTTTTCTACGTGAGCAGCCGCAACGAAGTTCTCCTCGCCATTCTCAGAACCAGATAGATTCAAATTAGAACGTCTGGTCTCGTCTTGGAAGTAACTGTTGCATCCCGAGCGCAAGTAAATGATCATTCTTCGGGGGAATGGGCTTGAATCGGATTGGAAGTGGAGCCACGGCAATCCCCTGGCGAGTCGTTCCGGGTCCGGGTTTTTTCTGGCATCGAACCACGTTCTACACTCTTTGAGGCAGAGATGGAAGTCCTGGTGAGGGGATAATTGTGGCGCTTCGGGTTGCGCCGTTGCAGCTTCTGCTCTTCTTCGGCTGGCGAACCACCTGGCGAAGCAGAAGCTTCGCGGTCTATAGTTAAGTGACCCTCGCTGCCTTATATATTGGTAGGGATTGACGATGCGCTCATATATACGAGTGTGAGCTTCTCGTCGGCGGGTGTCGATGTCTTCGTAGGCCGTACTGAAGTCGGGCACCCAGGACGGAAGAGACTGGGCCCCTTTCCATGACATGTCCCCTCGCAGTATCTCCAAAGAGCCGCCGTCGCTAGACATAATGTGTAGGGTTGCATTCGTGTAGACCTCGGGGACGCTTCGTGTATAGTCCGCTTCGATAGAAGTGCTGGCCCTTCCGACGAGGCTAAGCAGCGCATAGATATGGTCGCGCTTGTCTGTGGCGCGACGTCCACCGACGTCTAAGAGGACCTCGAGCAAACCCCCCGGTGCCGGCCCAGAATGTTGTCGCCATGAGCTCCTTCTTGCTTCAATCCCGCGCGTAAGCTGAATCAAGCGTTCAAGCGGCTTTGTGTACTCTGTCGACAAGGGCAGCCTCCCTCTGTTGACATTCGTTTCTACGGCGCTGACAGTCTTGCGTAGTGCTTCCCATGTGAACAAAACGTTGCCGTAGAGCAAGATTGCCGTGCGGGGAACGATAATCTCTTGTAAGACCCACACGCGAGTCCACCAGGAACTTGTGGTAAGCAAGCGAATGCCTTCGAATAGCTCCGTGTTTAGTTCTTCGGGGTTGCTTGACACAAGAGTGAGTAGGTCGCGGTCCGACCCAGCCCCGAGCTGAGCAATAAAGTCGAGGATGACGTTTGCCGGAAGGGGATAGCTTTGTGGTCGACTGGATACCGTCGTTGCTGTGCTTTGGGCTATGAATGGTCCTGGTTCCTGCTCTAGTCCTTGCCAGTTGACGATGCCACCAGACAAATGCTTCAAAACGAGCTCTCGGCGCTTTTCGTGATGCGTCCAGGGATGACCCAGATAAGCCACTACACTTGAGGCCTGCTCGAATATCTCGCGCATCCTGCTGACTTGAGCACTGCGCTCTACCATGTCCTATTGATTGATACACTAGAGCAACAAGTGGTTAATGGCTGGCCAGGCTGGGGTTTTGTGCAGTCCGCATGATCCTCGAGTCTCAGCACGTACCAGGGCATCGATCCATAGAACGACATCCTTGTTTTTCTTGCGGAGCATCTTCAGGGCAAGCTCGAGGTTCACAGTGATGCGAACTGCATGTTTGTCGACAGAAATGGGTGACTTCGAGATGGACGTGCCCCAGACATAAGACAGGGCCTGGTATGCTTGTTTGCTGTTGAAGGCGACCGTTCGTAGCCAACATTGGATCGGGTCGGTCCAGCTGCCCTGCTCGACCACGACAAGACGGAACGCTTCTGTGGAAAGCCTTGTGTATAGAGCATTAGGGCCTCTTTGACCACTTGTAGGGGCCAGAGGGCTTTCGTGGACGTTGTCCATATTCTTTTGGCAGTGCGGAATGGAGGGGGGTGGGCTAGTGAGCGAAACTGGCACGTTTGACTCTGACCTATCAATTTCGTGCACGAGAAAGCAAAGCGATGTCCAGGAGGAACACCGCAATCAATTGACCTCTATTCCAGTTACCTCGACTTCATGGTCAGATCAGCGCAGGACGGGACTGGAACGTGCCTTGCCCAACACCCCCCTCTCCCCCCCGCCTCTGCCCACTCGTGGCTGCCCAATTCGCTCCAAGGCGGACACGGAACTGAGCATAAGCATAAAGATGTGGCTGTGCATATGTCATGCAGCCCCGTCCTGATTCGCGCATTGCCCACTACAATCACTCGCCTGGGCGGCAACCCATGAGGCAACCGTGTTCCTGACAGCTCGAGCAAAGTGTTGACAGCTGTCGTTGGCGCTGCAGTCTATTGTTTGCTACATGCCCAGAAGATCAATCCTGCACTGATCTCTTCATACAGAGCTGCCCGTTCCTGCTCTCATTGGGTCGTCCTGCCTGCCCAAGGCCACCTATCCAGGACGGTTACATACCGCCTACTAGCCCTTTAACTGTTCACACGAACGTTCCTCAGGCATTATACTGAAGTTTGTGGACAGCAGGCTTGGATTACATCAACCGAACAACCTGTATCTCTCTGACTTGTGTTGTAGCTAAATTGGACTGTGCTCAGGGTAGAGACAGAGACTCAATGGCCTCGGTCAGCAGGTCATACCTTGACACACCGGCCACGACCTCATGCCAGTTCGCCTTGTCTATGGAGGGAAATCTAGACGCAAGGACGGTTCCGACGGTCACAGCGCCGTAGTCCTCGTTGCCCATGTCAAAACCGTACTGCCGGGCAGCCTCCACGAACACTGGATCGATCGTGACACCTCTTGACGCACAGCCCGTGTATGAGTTTTGGAGCACGTTGCACAATGCAACAACGCCAAAGTCCGCGGGCCGATCGATGTCCTTGGTCTGGATGAAGCTCTCAATCGCGGCGACATAGATGGCTTGTGCGTTTCTCTCGTGATAGAGCTCCATGAGTTCCGGGCTTTGTGCTACATGCATGACTGCGTTGCGAATCCGGTTCAGCGCGCCACCACTGCCGGCGCCGTTGTATGGCTGCTCGCTGACATCGGACTGCACGGGGACAATGTCGAAGTACACCAAAGTAGATGCAGGGATGTGTTTGCTGAAGTATGACTTGATCGTGGCGACCTTTTGCTTATTCGCGGTCGGGATGATCACTGTGACGACAGGCGGTCTCGCATCCACGATACCTGTGGACTGAGGGAGGATGTCGGAGAAGACGGGCTGAAATTCGCCGAGGCTCCAGTTCGAGATGGTGACCAGCATTTCCGTGTTCTTGAGGGCAAGAGCGTTAGGATGTGTCCGCCTCAACGCGGCGATTCTATTTATCGCTGCAACCAGAGTCTCTACAGCGTGCCTGGGGCCGAAGACGAAACCTGAACAGTTTTGGCCCGCTATGGAAAGGCCGGTTAGTAGTGCCTCTCGAGTTGTGTGACGACTCGTAGTGCCTGGCTATTGGACTTACATGAACTCTGGTTGGGCGTAAGCCTCGCGCTGTGCTTGACCTTGGCAGACCGCACAACAAGCTGCCCACCCAGCCAGCGAGTATCACCATCACATTCCCTGAAGATCATATCGACCGCAGCTTTTATGTCAGCCTGTAGCGGCGGCGCTTCTGTAAAATCCTGCGTTGATGACTGTTCCGGGGCCTGCGCAGTGACATTTGCATTTGCATATTCTGAATCCCAGGCTATCATCACGTCGTCTTCGCTCAAGATGTCGCTGCTCTGCTTGGACAGGGTGTTGCAGTCGAGGACTGTGTATAGCTCTGCCATATGATCAGCGCCGCTGGATGTCCCGGTCTTTTGTTGACGATAGTAGATTGTGATGGTGCTGCCATTGTACTGGACGTCGACCACGTTGGCTGACGCATCGCTGAAGTCGCCGTTGGGTGCGATCCAGAAGAATGACATGTTATCAGGGCGCATGGCTTGATTTTGTTTGCTTGAATGGTGGCAATCCTGTTGAGGCAGATGTCGTTCTGTGGTGCTGCATGGAAATACCCACCCCTGGCTGGAGCCAGTGGCCGGCATAATAGTTGTTTTATAGAATGCCGCCGGGGAATGCTTGGTATAGCGCAGCGTTGATTTGAGGTTTGCTGTTTTGCATGCCCGGGCTGGCCGCGGAATTTGCTCGTCATGTGCTCTTGTTTGTCGAGATGTGCTGTGTTGTGGCTGGTAAGACGTGGCAGGGCCGTTTGCGAGCCCTCTCACTTTCACATCAGCCGGCAAGCGAAAGAGCCTTGCGCGAGGAGTGTCTATGCCTGGCCATTACTCATCGTGCTGATGGGTATAGCAAACCATCGGCAGTGCAGTTTGCTGGGGATTGATTGCAGTGTGCAGAAATTGTGCCGGCTGGTGCCTGCCGCACAGCTCCGTGCTTGGTGCGGGTTTGGAGGGGCAGTGCTGTTTGCCCATAGAGGCGCATTCCTCAGCAGTGCCCACCTTTGAGCTCCTTGTGTGTCTGGTGTCCAACACCACCACACACCACGCTTCGCCCCAATCCACCCCAGGTTGGAAAGAGATGCGTGCCATTTCCGGGCGACAGACACACTCGGCCGACCTTTCGACTTCGGCCGTTTGTTCAACAAGTACACCCGACAAGTTCTGCGCCGTCGCCCTGGACACCCGCACCTGCACCGCACCGCACTTGCGCCACCGTAGCATGGACTCAAGACGAAGCAAAATCAAAAATCAACCTTGGAGGGGCATGATGACGACCTCCAAGGGCCCCAGACCTCCAGATCTGTATATTCCCAACGTATCGCCTCAATCAAATACCTAGGTACGTCTAGACGGTTGGACCATACCTGTGTAGCTTTCATCTTCCGACAGGACTTGCCTGAGAGCTAGGCATCCTTGGGAGATCATCTCCTCTGCACACAAGATTGTGGACTAGCCACTTCTTGCATTTTTTCCGCATGGCTTCGATAGAAATATCGCACCGCTTCGACGTGTTTTCGCGAACCGTGCCTTTTGGTGTTGTGTTTCCACACCTCTTTTGGAATCTCCGTCCTGCGGCTCTACTATGGTCGGCTATATGTATGAGGTAGGAATTACGTCACCGGTCTTTGTGCCAGTGTATCACCGCTTGTACTATTATATTCCGAAAAGACGTCAAAAGTCCTAGACAATGACTATTTCGTCCGGGATTCGCCCAGCATCATGGCAGTGTTGGTCAGCTACCATGACCGCCAGATACAGACAGCCTCCCTGAGTCATACCCAACTCCACTTGCACGAATATCTCGGACGACATCTGGACTGGCGCATACAGGCCCAACAAGGCGCCGTCAGACGACAAGCGGGCCCAGTGGGCTGATTTCCAGGAATAAGCATCTGGTTGGAGGCAGGTACGAAGCATGCGGGTACGCCAACCGATAGGGCGAGGGAACTCGGTGACTGCCCCCGGTGAGCTGTTCCGCGTCGGCCCGAACTGGGTCGTTGCCACACGTACAGCCCCCCGAGGCCGTCACTTCCTTCCATCCATTTGGTAGATTTGGGTGGCAGCCTCCATGAAGCCCCCACGACACCGATCTGCTTCGGCCCACCATAGCCCAGACATGGCCAGACTTTCTCGAGACCTGGGCGTTCTTCCGCGACGCCTCTTACTACAAAGCCTACACTATAGCCGACCAGTCAACCGAGCAAGAATATAACCTCAGAAATCTCTCGTGTTGCTGCGAAGCTTCTCAATTCGACCCAAACCGTCTGCCATGTCAGAAAGCACCAATACACAGTTGTCAACCAACTCAGTCTTGACTAAGATGGCGACCAATGAAGCATACGCGAATCGAACATCGGAGACTCTTCGTGACGTAGTGGCCGACATCATCTTTCTGCTCAAACAAGCCGGTCAGACAGTGGCAGTGGCCGAGTCGCTCACGGCAGGCAGTGTCATGGCTGCCATCACCTCGGTCGGCGGCGCGAGCTCAGTCTTCCGCGGCGGCGTCGTATCCTATGCAACGGACCTCAAGCGACGACTCCTCAATGTCGATGGCAGCCTAATTGACCGGGAAGGAGTGATTCATGGTGAAGTCGCGAGACAAATGGCCATTGGTGCACGCAAAATTGCGACCACGGACACCGCGCAGCCCACATCTTGGGGTGTCAGCACCACAGGTGTCGCTGGTCCCGATTTGCAGGATGGCAAGGCGGTTGGGACTGTGTTTATTGGCATCGCCTCGCAACACCAGACTTGGGCTCTTGGTCCATTCAACTTTCCAGGTGATCGGGAACAGATCCGTCAAGCCACGGTTCTCGAAGCGCTTAGTCAACTCAGAGAGCTTCTTCGCACGCAGCGCGCCGATGTGCAGCTTTAGGGGGAAAATAGGAAGGTCAATTCTGTAAACAAAGCTTCTTCAGAGGTCTGTCACTCTGGATGAACTCTTCGCAGTTGGCGAATGAGTAGTGTTACGGGAGGTGATCGCTCCGAGCGCACTTGTGCTACAAGCTGAAGCTGTGTCCAGATGACAACACAGAGCACCAACCGTCATAACTCATGCTTCACCGATGTCACTCGAATCTGCTCAAACTGGGAGGCGGGGCCCTGGATGATCTGTTCCTTGAAAAGAACCCTACTATCGGTGCTGGCATAGCAAAGGTGGTCATGAAATCTCGAATCTCAGCTCGGATGCGAGGGCGAGGGCGAGGAATCCGAACGAGTGCTCCACCCCTAGTAGGCAGGTCTTCATAGCCCACATGCCGAGGCTAGCCTTCGACTGGTGACTCCTTCGGCCACTGTGTCACAGCCTTAGTATACTTTAGTATTACTCAACTGGGAATAGGCTCGCTGGCAACAAGCTTCCTCCAGCCTTGACGGCTACCGGGGTGAGGCCAGAGCATACCGGTCTATTTCTATTCAATGCATTACGAACACCAGGAGCCCTGCTGCGTTGTGTCAACCCGCCTTATTTCCGCAAGCATCGTACTCACTCATCAGCGCATCCCAGGTAGCGCACCATTACCTCTCGCACGAGATGCCCCATACCCTTCAGCTGAAGTGCTCTCGTCCCATGTCTCCTCTCCCCAAAGATAGCCTCGGAAGCGGGTTGCCTTTCACTACCTCACGGCCACTCTGGGGCCGGAAACATGCCGAACCCCAGGATGGACTGCCCAAATTGTCCCATTTGCTGGTTGGGCATCCCGCAGCCACTCGTGAACCCATCCATGCCGTCCATAACCATGGTTCCCGGCGTAGACTCCGTCGCCGAGAAGAGGTTGTCATACTGGTGCTGCTGGTACGCAGCCGCTTCTGGCAGGGCCATGGTTTCCGTCGTCATCAAGTCACTCGATGCTGAGATCGAGTCCGTCATACCTTGCCCCAGGAAGTCAACATCCCCAATCGCGTACAGGTCCTGCATCAACCGCTCAATGTAGGGCGGATCAGCGACAGGACCTGGACCCCCCTCAACAACAACAACCTCGCGACACCTCCACGCCTCAAGGACGGACTTCGCCAGCGCGCGATGCGCATTGCTCGACAAGTCATACAGGCCCTCCTGGATCCCGTACATGTCCTCGATCTGCCGCCACGCCTCGCCGACCAGCGGGGTCGGCCTCGTCCGCTTCCGGAGCTGCCGGGCGACGTACAGCGTCGACTCAAAGTTGACGCGGAAGTCGAGCCGCGAGAACCACGCAAAGCCCGTGTCCGCCGAGACGGCCGTGATCTTGTTCTGCATCTCGATCTCGCCGACGGCAGTGCGGAAGATGCCGTCAGGCGAGCAGTCGCCGGCGCCGGCGTTGAATGGGCCCGAGCGGCCGGGCAGGAAGTAGCGGGAGCCGCCACCACCGCCGCCGCCGCCGCCGCTGGGTGAGGCGTCGTCACTCGTGTCGCTGTGGCCGGCTGGGGTGTGTGGGAGGGGAGGCGGCCGAAAGGTGTCGATGAGGTGCTTCAGGAGACAGTCGATGAGCACGGCGGCCATGCGGTGGGTGGGACTGCTGCTTGGGTTCAACTGCTTCTCCCGGATGTGCGCCATGTCTCGTTCGAGCTCGTCGAGGAGGGCGCTGTAGTAGCTCATGTGTTGCTGGTCGGCCGAGGGCTTGTGGTCTTTGTCGCCGGCGCTGTTGGTCTGGGCACAGCTGTTCATGTCCCCGCTGTGGCTCATCGTGGCGGACTCGAGCCCTTTTGTTGTTGTTGTTGCTGCAGGGCCGACGGTCATGCCCATCTCTAGACCTGGTGTGCGGGTCATGAAGCGTGCCGTCTTGTACATGATGCTGCAGAGGACCATCTCCGTGGGGCCGTCTCGGTCCGGGAATGGCTCTGTGGCGGCGGGATATATGTCTGCGTCGTTGAGGTTCCGCGGCCCGAGCGTGTTGGAGTCGCGAGGGAGCATCGAGTGCCCTAGGCCGGCGCCCAGCGCGAAATGGGCATCTTGCAGCACGAGCTGCCACCAGAGCCGCCGCCGCATCTCTGTCTCGAACGGGCTCAGGCCTAAACGCTCGCCGTCTTGGTGTAGCCCCATCCGCTGCCCGATGCGCAGAGCTACACCGCTGAGGATCCAGGCTGCTGGACGCTGACTTCGTGGTCGGTCGTAGAGAGACATCTGGGTGAGGAGGTCAGAAGAGGGTTTGTCAGGATACGCATGGCAAGGGGTGTCGGGATGATCTACCGTGTATACGGCCAGAGTCTGAACAATGACCAAGTCGTTCCTGCAAAAGAAGTCCTGATTTCTCAATGCCCGTCTAGTGCCGGACGAAAAGCGAGCGAACGCCTGGTCCCGAGGCATGCCCAAGTACTCCTGCGTCTCCTCCTCTCTCATGGCGATGATGGCCATTAGAAAGATGGCAAACAGCAGGCCTTGGATGTTCTGCGGTATGTTCTCCATGCCAACGCATGCCTCGACGAGATATGGCTGGAGAGAGGGAACGTGAATCACCTTGCTGAGGGGATTCACGCGCTCGATGTAAATCTGCCACAACCTAAAGACGTGAGCACTGGTGGGCCAGAGGTGGGCCGTCGGATAGGGTCCCGACATCTCGTCATTGCCAAGTAGGCCCATGTCGGTGTCAAGCTCCTCAGCTGTAGAGGGCGGGGTGTTGGTGGAAACGGGGCTGTAGGTATGACTTGCGCCTACGGACGCAACTCCGAGAATCGTGCTGTCATTGTCGAGGATCTCGCGCATTGCGCGTACCTAGTGTGGGTAAGTGTCAGAGCTTGGCTGTTGTTTCCTTTTCCGTCGCCAGATGTTTGGTCTGGCTGGAGGGCCGTCGGCGATGACAACACGAGGCAGCTTTGCTCACCTCTTCATGTACTGACTGTAGATAGCCGTCTTCCATAAAGGAAACAGTGCCATCGGCATGCTCTACCAACTTGCCGTCGGGCCGCCGGAAAGGCGTCCATCGCGACAACACGTCCTCCACGTCCTTGACACTGGAACCGTGTTGTGCCAGTGGCGTAATAGGCTCGGGGACGGGAGATACTGAGCTGGACGAGGAGGACGGGCGTTCTTCGACACCACGTCTCGAGCCGGCAACCTCTTGAAGGAGCTGCTCGCAGCGGTCCAGGTGTCTCTTCAGCTCATGTTGATGTGATTGACGCGGCCGGGTTGGTGCCCGTGCCGCTTGGACACACTGGGCTCCGGCCTGATCGAAGACCATCGCAGGGTTAGAATGATATGGTAATACAGGTGTATGGGCATCCCACCACCGAAGACAGGGGTGATGAGGTAGGCAATGGACTGACCTGTATGCAAGGCGCACAAGGGAAAGTTCGGGGACAGCGGATCTTGCGGTACTGGCATCTCGTCTGCAGGATCCGAAGTCAGTATTGCCTTGCTTCTGGACGGGCAGAGCCAGATTGGGCGAGCGAGGATCAAGGAGACAAAAGTGACAAGATTCCGGATTGACATACGCAGGACAAAATCCGTCGTGAAGGTGCGGATGATGATGATGATGATGCTGACGGGGTAGAGGCAGACCGGACTGTAGTGGCGGCGTTACTTGACGGCGTGGGGCCGGGCGCGGGCCCTGGCACGGGCGGTAGCGGCTCCATGGGGATTTTGGGAGATTCAACGTTGAACAGACGTCCGGGGGACGAGAAATCTGTGTGTGTGTGTGTGTGTGTGTGTGTGTTTCGCGTGGTACCCGAGGTCTGGGCCTGTCAGATGGCGTCCGTAGGTACAAGCGGAAGCTCGGTTCCGGCAGCGCAGTTGCCGGGATGAGGAGGATGGTCTGCCTGAACTGGGCAGTGTCTCGAGCGTTTGGGCATTGGGTGCCTACCTACAATTACCTAGGTACCTATCAACGTCGTGAGTGGGTGGTGATGACGGAACGGAGGAGGACAACGGCCCCGGGAGTGTAGTGAGTTGTTGGTCGGCGGGACATGCCAGGGTGACTAATCACGACCCTTGGGGACTCTGAAGTCGTGGACGGACGGGCCCGTCGATGCAGGGGTCCCGTTCAAGTGGGGCCAGGACGGAGTCCGCATCTTTCCCATAGTCCGCGCGGCTCCGTCCTCCACCCACACACACAAAACCCCATGCAACACCTGCATCTCACATCAGCAGAGCCGCAGGTTGCCTATTGTGCGCATCACCCTAGAACAAGTCTCTAGCCCACGGTAGGGTGGGTTTAACAGTGCTTTGTGCAGGGTTCACGTCTCCCGTCCGGACCCCGCCAGGCCATCACAACATCTGGAAAGCCTCCGGCGATCCATCCAGGTAGGCACCCTCACGAAACTTCTGGTGCTTGTTCACGTGCAGTTGGGGGCTGCCAAATAACCCGAAAGATGCGACTGCCTCGGCGGGGCAGGACGGGGCCGCTTCACGGTAATTATGCTCGCATCCAAGCACCCGCCACAGCGGAATCCGTCACCGCTTGCCTTGCGACTCAGATAATCGATCAACATATGGCCTTCACTTCCTGCATTCTCCAGATTCCTTCCAAGTGGCCGATATATAAGCTCCTTCTCGATATCTGCCAACATAATAGCTTTGGGCTGCTCAGTCGCTGCAGCACGTCAACCAACTCTCATTTGCTCTTCTGTTCTCCCATTTCGTGTCCACACAGAAAATCATCGCCGTCTCCGGCTTTGGCCTCCAGTCTCACAACATGGACCAAGCCGTGAGCCAAGAGAAGTCCAGTGAGCTGGATGGATCGCGCAACCAGAACAATGTCGAGCTGAGCTCCGCCGGCGAAACGAAGCCAGAAGCCAGCTCGAGCGACAAGGCCGAATCCACTACGAAAGAAGAGCCGGAGGACGAGTCCAAGTATCCCAGTGGCATGCGCCTGGGCCTTGTCATGCTCGCGCTCTGTCTCGCGGTCTTTCTCATGTCTCTGGACAACAGTATCATCTCCACTGCCATACCTAAGATCACAGATGAGTTCAACAGTCTTGGTGATATAGGATGGTACGGAAGCGGTCCGTATTCCGTATTCCTCTCTCTCGTCTATTGCAAATGCAGCCCTTAGTACACTCCAGCCCAGACTGACCTGAGTCATCTTCTCCAGCCTACCTCCTGACCACGGCCTCTCTTCAACTGGTCTACGGAAAGTTCTATTCTTTCCTGCCCATCAAACTTGTGTACCTAGCCGCCATCTTCATCTTCGAGGTCGGCAGCGTCCTCTGTGGCGCGGCGACATCCTCGCAGATGCTCATTGTGGGCCGTGCCATCGCTGGCGTGGGCGCCGCAGGCGTCTTCTCGGGCTCGTTGATTATCCTAGCCCACTCCGCACCGCTTCGCCGGCGCCCTCTTTACACTGGTCTGATAGGAGGCGTCTACGGGATCTCCAGTGTCGCCGGTCCGCTGCTTGGAGGGGCCTTTACTGACGGTTGGTACTCCCATATCCGCCGAGCTGGCTATAATGGCAAACTAACAAATATGTTTACCACGTGGTAAGGGGTCACCTGGCGTTGGTGCTTCTACATCAATCTGCCCATTGGCGGTCTTGCTCTGGGTGTCATTGCCATCTTTTTCCCGGAGCCCGCCCGAAAAATTGATGCCGCCAAGGGGTGGAAGGATAGGATCATGTCGTTCGACCCGATAGGGACTGCGGTTTTGATACCTGATGTCATTTGTCTCCTGCTGGCCTTGCAGTGGGGTGGTACAACCTATGTAAGTCATCAAGCTCTGACGGCAACCTTACTCTTGGGCTCCCACTAACCGGCTCACAGGCATGGTCCGACGGCCGCATCATTGCCCTCCTCGTCCTCTTCTCGGTCCTCCTCATCACCTGGATCCTTCTCCAGTACTTCCAAGGCGAGCGCGCGACTGTTCCCGGACGCATCATTCGCCCACGATCAGTCTGGAGCGCTTGCCTGTTCAGCATGTGCTGCGGTGCCGTGTTGTTCGTCGCAATTTATTACCTCCCGATCTGGTTCCAGGTCGTCAAGGGCGCCTCAGCCGTCCAATCCGGCATCGATAACCTGGCCCTCATCCTCGGCGTGACGGTCGGTTCAATCTTCGGCGGTGCTCTGACCACTGTATGGGGCCAGTACGCGCCCCTCATGGTCGCCGGGGCGGCGTTGTCGAGCGTCGGGTTCGGGCTGATTACCACCTTCAGCCCTGATACCGAGAGCGGCCGCTGGATCGGATACCAGGCCCTGGCGGGTTTCGGTCTCGGTCTGGGCACGCAACAGCCCATCGTGGCTGTCCAGAATGTGCTCGCGCTCATCGATGTCCCCACGGGCACGACGCTGCTGGTGTTTGTGCAGACGATCTCGGGAGCGATATTCAACAGCGTCGCCCAGAGCGTCTTTACCAACAAGCTCCAGCAGAACATCATCGAGTATACGCCCGGGCTGAATCCAGCCATCGTCCTGGGCACGGGTGCTACCGCCGTACAGTCGTCGATTCCGGCGGAGTATTTGGATGGCGTGAGGCTCGCATACAACAATGCTCTCAATCGCGTCATGCTCATCCCAGCCGTTATAGCAGCGGTCAGCGTCATCTTCGGATTCACTATCGAATGGCGGAGCGTCAAGGGCAAGGACAAGAAGAACGCTGACGTGTCGGCTACTTTGGAGGCTGCTTCTGAGCCGCAAGCCGAGGCCGGCAAGGGTAAACACAAGAAGTCTTGTTGTGCCTGAACATCTACATAGCATAGAGCATTATGCGCAGCTCTCGCGACCGACTATTTGACCCCACTTAATAATAGAGATGCTCTCCCCTCCCCCCTGCTTTGCTTGTCATTGCCATCATGACGCATGGCAGGAATAGATGCCAACGCCGCCCACATCCCTCATTCGATCATCTTGTGCCGGTGCCCACATGTAGTTCGTCTGTGATATCCTCGTTCGGAGGACTTACGTGAAGGCGACCATTTAGCAGGCGACTCTACATCATATGCTGCGGTTCTGTGCACCATGTTGGTCAGTCGACATACGTTCTTCTCCTTTGTGGAATCGACTTTGTACACACCGAGACGACCTGCCCTTTGCTACTCCTGGGGTCAGTATCTACCACTACTGACAACCGCCCACCCCACTCCAGACCACTCACCTGGTCGTGGGGTAATTAATGCATAATCTGCTTCCACCTCACCACACTCCTTGAGTTATCCACTTTTGGCTTAATGAGTACTCTACATGATTCCCCGTGTTGGTACATTCAAATCTCTTTGTTTGAACATGATTCAACTTGGCCTTTTCCCAATACTGTTCGCATTCAGCCTCCGTCGGCCTTTCCAGGCAGCATTTGATTTGCTCATATTTACAAGATCCATGCACACAATTCATTATAATGCCTCGTCTTTACAATCCCTTTATCTGCTGGTGAACGTAAGACAATATGGCTTATGCATGGCAGCGTCAACATCATTACAAGACAATTGAATTCGAAATAGCATAATCTTCCAGCTCTGCCGAGTCTCCTCTTGTTCGGACTCCCTGTGAGCAGTCATTATAGCATATGCTCAATGAGTCACCCTCAATCTGGCTTCCACTCCACAATCTGGGTCTGCGATCTATCACTGCATCTCGATTCACTCACAACACCGCCAACTCCTTTGGTATTAACAACTGCCGCGTCTTCCTAACCCGAGCACCGTCCTCCTTGCTCTTGAAGTACCGGCCCGTCTCGTAGCTCCAGAGCAAGCTGCCGAGGGCATGGTTCCTCTCGACGTCGAGGAAGCCGAGGACCGCGCGGTCCGCCTCCTCGCCGAAGCAGGGGAGCTCCGACAGCGCGCGGTAGTAGCGCCGGTAGCAGTCGTTGATCATGACGCCGACCTCGTTGATGGCCTGCTGGGTCGAGAGCCCCTTGGCCTTGAGCAGGCGGACCATGTTGTGGTCCACACCGAGGCGGAGGTCCTTCTCGTACGAGAGGATGTCGTTGACCAGCAGGATCTGGTCGCTGATGATGACCATGATCTCGAACACGGACGGGTGGTCCGCCACCTCGGTGGGCAGGTCGATCCCGGCGCACCACTCGTTGAGGACGAGCGCCGGGTATGCGCCGAGCGAGCCCCGGCGCATCTCCAGGTACTCCTCGGCTCCGCGCGTGTAGGACCGCCCTTCGACGTTGGTCCGGACCTGCGCGACCAGGCCCTCGAAGTAGAGCTCGTGTGCCCACCTCCAGCGCTTCTGGAAGCGCTCTGACGAGGGCTTGCCCCTGAAGAAGCCGTCGGGGCTCTGCTTGACGCGGTCGCACAATGTCTGGAACGCATAGCGGATAGGGTGTTCTGTGTCGGCGCTGTACCGCGGCGCGGTGCCCTCCATGATCTCGCGTGTCCTGGCAATCTCGGCCACGGCCGCTTCCAGGTCGTTCGCCAGGTGGCCCTCGTCGAACTGGTCGTCGAAGAGAAAGGCCCACGAGTTCCAGTCGCTCGACGTGCGCAGGGCAAAGGCGCTGCAGTCGGGCGCCCAGATGCTCGCGAGGAAGGTGAAGTCGACGCGCTTGTTCCTGCTGGCCCACTTTGCATCGGCTTTGATCACGCTGGACGATCACCCCATCATTAGTCAGGTTTTGGCCCTTTGAAAGGGTTTAGGGAGGTTTGACGTTTGAGGCTTGAGGCTTGGGGCCTATGCAATCTTTCTTGGCGCGCCGGCCCCCCCTGAGGGATTACTTACGAGGCGATCCATTCGTCAGCGTCGGCTTTGACGCTGGCATAGTTGGCATTTTGGCGCGCCGGGACCGACATGAGTGAGCAAAAGAGGTCGGGAAGGGTGAGGACCTCCACCTTTGCTTGATCCTCAACTTGCTCATGTTTTGCGTCGTCATAGATCCCCTTCCCGTTCATCATCTCGGACTTGAAACCACCGTCGAGTTGGACCATGATGCCTTGTTCAGGATTTGATTGTTTCTATATCGAATGAGTAATCAAGCTCATGGATGCCTCTTAAAGTAGAGGACTGGCAAACATCGTACGATGAAGGCCTTTGTTATATCTCAAAGCCGTGACATGTGCCAAAATGGCCTGCAGCCCTGGAGTCTGGATAAGGAAGGACGCCGCCCACGGACAAGAATCCGTGACGTCAGCAGGAACTTCACACGCGGCCATGCGTGACGCGCCGCCGCCGACGCGCCGTCCTGGGCCTCGCCTTTCCCATTTGAGCTTGGGTCCGGTCCGGTCCATCCCGGACAAGAAGGCCGTAGCAGTACGTGGCGATAGTCAGCGACCCCCCTTCCGGATTGCTGACGTGATTCCCTCAGCCCGAGTCGCCTCCGGTGAAGTGACTGTGGGGTGGGAGAGGAGAGAGGGGTGGCGTGTTGGCTATTACTCAGGGGTGACCACGGGAACTGCACAAAGCATGGAAGTTCTAGCTACAGTAGTGGGGGTTCCTTGAGCTAGCTCGTAGGGGGTCCGTCCCACATTTCCTTGGCGGGCTTAAGGGGGGCTCCTGGAGATATGCTCCGGATCCGCGAGGCATATGTTTAGAATATTGCATCTTCTTAGCCATTCCCCACCTGTGCCTAGTGCTTCCCGGCGATATCTCCGCTCTGGCTTCAACTTGGTTGGGGTTCGGGTAAGGTGGTCTCAGCCAGGGTCATCTTTTTCTCTTCGAAAGTAATGGAGGCTGGAATCGTGGCCTATTTTTAGCACATGCTCAGAGTCAAGGAATCATGGGACGAACTCCCGCGACCATCTGGGACTTTCCGCCAGAGGTTGTCTCCGAAACATTGCTGTCCATCTGTTTAGTCCATTCGCCATCAATTCACTGGCAGATTATCGCAGACAAACAGGGCCACCGTGAAATCTATTCTCGTCGCTCATAGTACATAACACCATCTAGCCATCTTGTTGCGTCTTGACCATCTCCCTGCCGTACCGGTGTGTCTTACTGACCACTAGCTGACCACCACGAACGCATGAGGTCCTAGCGCCGGGATCGTTACCCATGGAGAGACTCCGCAGGCTGATGTGGGATGAAGCGTAGGGCTCAAGGCAGACCGCGGAGGCGGGCCTCGAACGACCAACAAGCTTGCTTCGTCACCAGCGCAGACCACGATACAGCAGGGCCTGCCGGGCGTTTTCTTATCTAAAAAGAACACTTGGCCCACGCCCGCCTACAGAACTTGGCGAACCTGCGGTGCAGTCGCAGTGGATAACGGCCCTGCCGAGAATGCTGCAAGCCGTCATCGCCCAATCAAGGGAATAGCCACGAGTTTGGAGGCCCGTCATGTCGCATGCCAATTCGCTTGGCTGTAAGATGGGTCGGATAACGTCGGGCCAGCCAGTTGGACGAATGGTGGATGCAGGCTTGACATGCGATCGTGTCATCCCAGGGCCAGACTCGGTGAAGACTGAGTCAGGTCGGCACGTCGTGGGGTCGTGTCTTCGGATCGTCACCCCCACCCCCCGCGAGGCGCCGCGTATAGCCTGCCGGGCGGCTGGGGCCGTCCCTTACGAGGGATCCCCCTGCTCAAGTGTCCACACCCGCTGCCCCAGACCCTGCCTGCCCTAGCCACATTCGGCACACGTTCGTGTATGCATACGGCTTATAGGCTCAGAATTCTGATGGGCACAGTCTCTCAAGAACTTTAATTCATTATCGCCGTGCTGAAGGTCTTTGCGTTGGTTAAAGCCAAGCAGGCCCGGTGCGGTTCGCAGAGTGAGCTCCGCTGTACTTGCCTATACTAAGTACCATAATGTAAGACAGGTATTGTAGACAGACCACCGCGTTCTTGCCCCGGGGCAGACAACCCCCCCAACATTTCACCAGGTTCGAACACGGGGCATTTCGATCGATCTGTGTGGAATTGGGGGTTCGGTTAGTCTGACATGCAGGGAACCTTCAGAAGGTCAGGGTGACATGTGGCCGGGATGCGGGATGTGGGTACCGCAGCAGACAGGAACGTGGTCAGGGTAGCAATAGTCGGTGGTGTTACTACCTGAATGGGCACTTTCTGTGGTCAGCTGAGTGGCGCAAGCATGGATGACATGAGGAGTCATCAGCAAGGCGTGAGACTATCAGTCATCAGGTCCTGACGACAACTGATCGGGCAACCTGGCTTGTCTTGGAGTCCAAAGTTGGGAATGGTGTATTGGAGAGACCGCCATGGGGGGAGGGGTGGGGGTGGAAAAAACAGTTTGTCACCATCCTTGGGTATGAACTTATGGAGCTGTCCTAACTGCCTCTAATTAACTCGCTACTATATGCACTGCAGGTCTGGTTGTTCGCTAGGCACTAGATATCCCGGAAACCTTGGAACCATGTTTAGTACTCTACGGCAAACGTTTGGTGATGGAGACCGACTCCTCAACGTGGAGATTGTCCCGCCCTTTGACAAGGACAGGACGTCAATGCGGACGGCCTGCGAGAGATGTCGCACACAGAAGGTGGGTAAAGCGCAGCCATTCGTCATTGTCTAGTTGGAGTCTTGCTAAACGCTCCCGTCAAAGCCCTTTCACTTGGCAGCCATGGGACTGACTGACGTTGCGTTGCCTTTAGTCCAAGTGCGTGAGCGGCAAGAACGGCTGTATGCTGTGCGTCGCCAAGAACCGAAAATGCGAGTACTCGGTCGTCTCGAGGCCGCGACGGCACGCGTCCAGCGTTGCTAGCGGTGATTCAAAGTCCCGGAGCGACGACAACACAGTCGCCAACCAGCACAAGCAGTCGAACCAGGCTGGGACACTCAAACGGCGGTCTCGAGTACAGGCGACGAGACAATCATCGCCGTTGTCGACGTCGTCATCCTCCTCTGAAGACCAAGTGAGGGGCTCACCAGTATCGCAGTCCTCACTTCGGGACAAGAGCGTCGCAACACCTGCGCCAGACACGGGCGTGGAAGACGCACAACAATTGTATTTCATGGGCATACTCTTTCCTGACTCCCCTGGGCAGGTCCCGGCCGTCTTTCCGGACCTCGACCCCGCCGCCTGGGACTTTTACGGCAGTGTGACCGACCCCACGCCCACGGCTGCCGCGAAACTGGAGGCAGGCCTCGGTGGTGGTGCTGCCGGCGAAACGTCAACATCTCAAGGAGACAGAGGCGAGCACGATGTCAACAAATCCAGCCAAACTTCGCCGTCAGCAAACAGCCTGTCCGAGTTTTCTGTTGACCAGATGGAATTCCTGATGGAGGACTCGCGCATCATGACTACGATGATTCCCAATGCGCACGACAACAAAGTCACATCCGAGGCCCAGCCTGGGACTCATTTCTCGCCATTGCCAGACTTGGATGCCACCTCCACCTCTACCTCTACATATTCATCGTGTTCCTGCATGATGACAGCCGTGAGAATCTACGAGGCCTTGCAGGTCCAGCTCGTCTGGGGCGATCCCGTCGCCGGCATGTCGCCGGCACCAAGTCCGAACTCCGCGTCGGCAGACTCTCCATGCTCGTCGCTTTCGTCCTCGTCAGGGTCAGGGTCAGGGTCACGGCCAGGCACATTGTCTGGCTCGGCAACATGCAATACAACGCCTCTTATGACCCAGCAAACGATCCTGCAGCGCCAGAAGACGATGCTCGCCCGCTTCGAGTCCCTGCTCGGGTGTGGCACCTGCTGGTCCCGGCCAGATTTTGTCATGCTGATGATCACCATGTGCGATCGCATCCTGACCAGCCTGGAGGCGGTCGAGCGCTTCGTTTGCAGCAGGACCGATGACGCAAACAGGGTCAGTTCCAACACCACCGCTGCAGCTGCGGCTGCGGTTGCCGCAGACGTCAACGCCACGGCAGCATCACGCGCAGAGCTAGGGCTGCCACCCCTGTCCCGCTCACCTCAGGTCCAGCAGCCTCGGGTAGGCGCTTGGCAGATCGACGACGACGACGAGCTGGAATTGGTCATCAGCCTGATCAAGTCCCGCGTGACAAGGCTCGGCAATCTGATCGCCATGGCTGAGGGCACGGTGAGCGCAAACGCGTGGCTTTCGCACGAGAGGCTGGCTCAGGCGTTGCGGAGGAGGTCTAACAAACTGCTCCTTTCCTTGTCGTTTCGCGGCTTTCCTTGAGACACAGCTGTTTTCGTCAACTTAGGTGTACGGGGTTTCTTTAGACTGGCTAGAATGGCAACTCCAGGATTATACAAGGAGCATGGCGCTTTCTCTTTGGCGATTCAGACAAGTCGAATGTAGAAAATCCTGTTCCAGAGGGGGGAATCTCGCCACACCGCGAGTCATGACATTTTATATAGTTATTTACAAGATAAACCATAGTGACATCCTTCAAGCTCCGTCTCTGTTATCGTCGGACTTGTTGCCCGCACTACACGGCTTTCAACGTTCGTCTTGGGTCGAATAATACGACCCTCGTGATTTCCGTGATCTAGACTGTACCTACCCGTGCCTTGCCGCATAGATGGTCAAGATGCGCATCCCAGTGTTGCAGTCCGTTCAGACTCGTAGCTGCAGTGGAACCTTGCCGCTCTAGGCACACTTCCGCCTCGCCGCTCCGGGCACACCTCCGCCCTGCCCAGTAGCCGGGAGGGCTGACGCCCACGTTACCGGCATAAGCATAATCCGGCCCGGTCCGATTGAGCCGGCGGACACCACCGTGACGCGTTGCACCTCGGGAGCGATTGATCGATCTGGCCCAAGCCGGTGGACAGGCTCAGATTGGAACTCTATGATCTCAGTTTTCAGGTCTCCTTCCTGATAACAGGAGTCGAGCGCACTTCAAAGTTGAAAGTTGCAGTCCTGGGCATCGATTTCAAAAGGCCAAGCTCCTTTGCCAAGACATAGGAATCGACTCTGGTTGAATACTGCCCGCAGTTCACCTCCGCCATCACTGAGAGAAGAACCCCTCAATCTTCGTTATGGCGTCCGCGTCGTCTGTAGCCGGAGCTCCGGCTTCTCCTCTACTGCTCATCGGCGTCATCAGCATCCCCGTCGCCCTCTTGCTCCGCTGGTTCGCATCGTACACGCGCACCGTCCTCAAGGTCCGCAGCAGCGGCCTCCCTGCGATCCACAGCGGACTCGAGATTTTTGAGTCCGCTGTGCGGTCATGGTTCCCTCGCGTCCCCGTCCTGGTGCCCATGGACAAGTTCACCCTGAAGAAGCCCTTCAAGAAGTTCGCGGATGCACGGTCCGACATGATTGTCTTGACCGAGGCTGTGAGTGACGTTTTCCCGCTCCGCATCGAGCCTTCTTTTTTTTCCCCCGTAGAAAGAATATGTACTGACGTGGGTTGAATCTCACTCACCAGTCGGCACCGAACCGCGTCGCCTACCTCTTCGGATCTCCCAAGAGCTTCCGCGAAATCGGCCGCAACGGCGACATCTTCCTCAAGCCGGTTGAGAAGGTGCGCTACCGCCTGCTCAACACGTTTGGGCTGCAGCTCGTCTCGACCCAGAACGGCGCCGAGCACGAGAGGCACAAGCGCGTCGTCAAGGCCGTGTTCAACGCCGAGTTCATGGAGAACGGGTGGAAGAACATGCGCAACATGTGGCGGACCATGCTCCGCGAGGAGGGCGTCTACCCGGCGGCCGCGAACTCGGACACCGCTCCAATCGTGCGAGACATGAGGTCGACCATGCTGAAAGTGACGCTCGGTGCCATCGGCGCCTCGTGGTTTGACATTGACATACCCTGGGATCCGGTCGACTCCTCCACGTCGTCGGATGCCGGCGGATCCAGTTGTTGCGGCCACATGCAGCAGAAGAAGAAGAGCGAGCTGATGCCATTCGCTGAGACGCTGCAGGTGGTGATGGACTCGCCCTTTGCGCAGATCACGCTGCCGCTGTGGTTCATGGAGTGGAGCCCCTCGTCGTATCTGCGCCGCGCTGGCTGGGCGCAGCGATCCCTCATAACCCACATCAAGGCCGCCCAGAGTGAGGCCAGGCGCAGAAACGAGGCCTTCAAGGAGGAGATCGGGGGTCAGGACCGGGCGAGAAAGTACAGGAACCTCATCGGGGCGCTGGTCGATGCCCAGAACGACGTCGAGATGGCCGAGCAGGCTGAGAAGGGATACGTCGCGCCCGAGGTCGGGCTGACGGACAAGGAAGTCCAGGGCAACATTTTCACTTTCTTGATGTATGTCCACACATATCCGGCGTTCCGTAATTGCATTATGCTAACAACAGGGGTTCTTCAGAGGCGGTCACGAAACATCCTCGTACACTATGACTTTCGCCATGTCGCTCCTCGCCAGGAACCCCGAGTGGCAGGAAAAGCTGCATGCCGAGGTCAGCAAGGCAAACATCCTTCCCCTGGACGGGGCTCCAAGCGTGGACAACCCGAAGCCTCTGAAGTTTCTCGCCTACGAGGAAATGTCAAACTTCCCTCTCGTGCTTGCGGCCGCCGTCGAGACGCTCCGCATGCGCGACATGGCGATGCAGCTGACGCGCGTGGCCTCGTGCGACACCACGCTCAACTACACGACATGGGAGGGTGACGCCACCGCCAACGCGGCCGGGGCCAAGGTCCAGAAACACACCGTCGCCATCCCCGCGGGCACGCGCGTGCACCTCGACATGGCCGCGTTCGGGGTCAATCCGTTCAAGTGGGAGGACCCGGAGACATACAACCCAGCGCGCCATCTCCGCGAGACGGAAGACGTGAATGGCAAGAGGATGACCGTAAGTTTCCCACCGTGAAGACAGAAATTTTGAAATACGCTCTAACGCCGCCACGCAGGTCACGTTCCAGGACTTTCTCGGCTTCTCGGCCGGCTCGCGTCAATGCATTGGCAAGCGGTTTGCCGAGGTAACCATGGTGTGCTTCCTGGCCCACATGGTCCTCAACTTCCGCTGGGAGGTCGTGCCCAACCCGGGCGAGACCCAGGAGGAAGCCAACGTGAGGGCGTCCACGGGCTCGGAACAGTTTGTATTGACACCACCGAACTACGATCTGCGCATGACCAGGCGCTGAGGGTGAAGGGCCAGCCAGGACACTGGGCAGGGAGGCTTCAATTACTGTATAGCAGCCTCAGGCTTGAACTGCACCTTTTTGAGTTTTCTTAAAACCTGACGCCACCAGAATTGCCCTTGATTCTGACAAAGTCGGCTGCAGAAGTGTTCACTTGGCAGGTGGCGAGCCGTTGTGCTCTGAGTACTGGACTAGGACGGGGGTTCTTGGGGGAGTATTACTCACGTGGCCGTCCCCGAGCCGAGTTAAGTACAAACTCGGCGTCGACTGTCACGGCGAGTTTGGTGGAACTATAGGCACATAGCCAGCCTATCATCATTTGCCCTCTATTGACGACTAGCATCTACTTGAGATGGAAAGAGAGAGAGAAGAAATAACGAAGATAGATGATGATGGCCTTTAGATGACAACGATCAGTTCTTACATAGTGAATGGCGGTTAGTCAAGCATTTAGTTAACCGTTTTTGACTACCATAATGATTAGAGATCTGTTTTGTAAGGTTATGTCGTTCCATCGTCCGAATTCGCGATGGACCATACCCCCACGTCAATTCCCATCATAGACGGGCGGCGCTCAGCTGAACCCTAACCCTGGCACGTGCCGGCGAATGAGCCCCTACTAGCTTACTTGTCAAAGGTACAGAGTTTTTCACGACCACAGATAGAAGGGGGCAGCCCGCAGTCAGGTTCAGAATTTCAGGTGCTGACTTTCTATTGACCCATTCGATTGGCGGAGGCAGCGATTCCTATTGCGATGAGGATGTGGCTGGCAGCCCCGGCTCTCTAGTGCATATCCCACCCGGTCTTACTGTCAGCTGAAGTCGGGGCTAGAAAAGGAAGTCATCCTGGTTTTCCGGGGAATTGAAGCTGTCAGCGGGGTCAGCCAGATTAGGCAATCGTCCTGGTCGGTAAGCGCGAAGCTGGCAAATCGACTCTTTCGGGGCTCAGCTCAGGGCCCGCCAGCCTGGCATTTCGAGAGAGACAGGGTTGCTAGAGAATATACCTATCGGCGTGCCACCCGGGGCGCTTCTGCACCATTGTATGGGTGTTGAGTCCTTTTATTGTATGTATCTTCAATACATATAGGTCATATCTGAGCTTCGAGGCTTCAGCGCTACGCTTTGGTATAGACGCTCTTTCGTTGTTGTGATTCTACCTTGCCATCATTCGTCGCAAAGGTTCATCCGAGGTTCAACTCTCCTAATCCGCGTCCTGGTCGTACTCGCAGCCATGGCTGACGGCACGGCAAAGTCGGCACGCTACGGGAATAGACTGATCCCCCAGATTCTGGACGACCTCGCCGATGCCGAGCCCGGTCGCATTCTTTACTCGGTAGCCAAGTCCTCGGACATCTCCCAGGGCTTCCGGGATGTATCTGCCCGCGCTTTCACGAGAGCGGTCGACAAGACAGCCTGGCTGCTTCGCCGGGAGCTGGGCGAGAGCCCGGAGCTACGCGCCGTGGGTTACATCGGGCCTCGTAAGTTTCACTCTACCAGGGCCAAGGGATCGTGGTACTTGGACTTTTGTATCGCCCTCCGACATCTGAGCTCTCGGACTCGAGTCTTTGGACTGACGACGCCCATCTGCATCTAGACGATCTCCGACAGATCCTATTGACATATGCCTGTGTCAAAGCCAATTGCACTGTTCGTTCCCCTTCACAGTAAATGTGTCTCAAAAATGACTGTTTTGTCTAACCCATCTCCCCAACAGGCCTTGTTCCTTTCCCCAAAGAACAGCATAGAGGGCGCTCTGGCCGTTCTCGACGCCGCAAAATGCAATATCTGGGTCAACCCTGCGGGCGGAAAGCCAGCACCGCTTGTTAATGACATCCTAGAGCAACGCCCCATGCAAGTCATCAACCTGCCCGAGCTGAGCGAGCTTCTTCCAGAAGCCGAGAGCGAGGCGGAAACAGTGGAGCGCTTCCCATACACAAAGTCCTGGGAAGATGCGATAAACGACCCTTTCTGCCTGCTGCACACCTCGGGCTCAACGGGCCTGCCGAAGCCCCTCGCGTGGTCCCACGGGCTGATTGGTACCATGGACGCCGTCCGGCTGCTGCCCACTCATGAGGGCATGGAGCCCTGGACGAAAGGGTGGGACGAGGGCGACACGATATACTCGTCGTTCCCGATGAGCCATGTAAGTTTCCTTCCCAGTCAACATCACGTCTGACAGAGTCGTTATGGTGCTGACATGTGTTAAAGGGAGCGGGGATCTTGATGGATATGGTTATCCCGGCGCTGTTCGGGCTGCACTGCGTCATGGGGCCCCGGGACGTGATACCCAATTTGGAGCTCATATCGTCCCTTGCGGAACACGCGAAGATTGACATCTGGAGCATGATTCCTTCGCTCACGGACGAGCTTGGCGAAGCGCCCGACATCTTGCCAAAGCTGAGCCGGTCGAAATTCATCTGTGCATCGGGAGGTAAGGAACCACTCCCTCCCTATCTCCTTTGCTAGATATGCCTGTGTTACGACAACAAGATGCCTTGGCAACGTTTTCCAGTACAGGATGCTAACAGGTATGACTACTTCCCAGGACCTGTAAGCCCAACCATGGCCTCCAAAGTGAACGAGTTCGTTCGCGTCTTGAACCTCACAGGCACATCGGAAGGTTTGTTCATCGGCAACTTGTGGGTGGACAGAGAAGATTGGCACTGGTTCGCCTTCCACCCCTGGTCCGGTTTCG
The DNA here is from genome assembly GCF_020744255.1 of Microdochium trichocladiopsis. Lineage (NCBI taxonomy): Eukaryota > Fungi > Ascomycota > Sordariomycetes > Xylariales > Microdochiaceae > Microdochium > Microdochium trichocladiopsis. The sequence continues at coordinate 2,820,494 of NW_025763550.1, forward strand.
AGTTTAAGGAGGTTGAGCCCGGTCTTTACGAACAGTGGATTCATCGCAACGAGCACGCGGACCTGTTCCAGGGCCTCTTTCAAACCTTTCGAGACCAGAGCAGTTTCAACTTCAAAGATCTGTACGTTCAGCACCCGACTAAGCCGGGGCTATGGGCCTACCACGGCCGCAGCGATGATATTGTGGTCCTGTCGAATGGATACAAAATCTCGCCCCTGGATACGGAGGCGCTCGTCACAACCCACCCGGCCATTGATGGCTGTCTAATGGTAAGCTTGTCTACCCTTCAAAACCGACAACTTTCAAGCATCTGGCCGGTCAACGATGCTGACGTATTTTCTCACAGATCGGATCAGGCAAGCCCCAAGCCGGCCTGCTCATCGAGCTAAAAGACCCGGATATTAAAAAGGACGACAACGATGCGCTCTTTGACAGCATCTGGGCCGTGGTCGAGAGGGCCAACTCCCTGTCTCTGCACAAGAACCAGCTGCACCGGGACTATATCGCCTTTTCCGAACCGGGCAAGCCGTTCATCCGTACCGACAAGCGCACCATCAAGCGACGGGCCACCATGACGCTGTACGCCGACTATATCGAGCGCTTCTACGAGTCACGTGCAGAGGATGAGACTGACACCGAGGTTGCGGCGCTTGGGCTCCTGACGATTGACACGGCCTCGTTGGAGTCGACCACGCGCGCGGTCCGTCATGTACTCGTCTCAATCATGCCTGCGGTCAAGGACGCGCCGGCGGATGCTGATTTGTTCGCTCTTGGGTTCGACTCGCTGCTCGTGTTCCGCGCCGTCAAGGCGGTTGCGGCGGCTACAGACTTGAAGGGAAGGCTTATACCGAGACACTTTTACGCTGGCCCAACGGTTGAGAGGATTGCCGCGACGGTCGTGCGGTTGGCTGCTGAGCGCAGAGCGGCGACAACGAATGGCACTTCCGCCTCGTCGACCGACCAGCACCAGCAAGATCCGCAGGTCGCCAAGATCAGGCAGCTGATGAACCGGCACAAGGCCCGTCTATCCTCCAAGCTGGGGCCGATGGACCTGTTAGGAGGGAACATCTATGACGGTTTCAATTTCTTCCTACCTCTGCGCCCGGGCGTCTCGTTCGAGCAGGCGTACAAAGTGCTCCAGCGGGGACTGGTTCGCGCCATGGAGATTGTGCCGGATCTCGGGGGAATACTCATACCCTGTTCGGAGCACGAGATAGGATACAAGAAGGGGGACCTTCGCATCACGGTGCCCCCCCTCCCCTCGACGGCATTGGGATCCTCCATCACCGACGCGCCGAGACAGCTGCGCTTCCGCGACCTCTCGTCCGTGCTGCCATCCTACGCCGAGCAGCGCGCCTCTGGATTCCTGACCTCGGCCTACCGGGACAAGCTCCTGACCACGTGTCCGGGATGGCCCAGCCTGCCCACTGACGTGCTCTACGCGCAGGCCAACTTTGTCGAGGGCGGCTGCGTGCTGGCTTTCAATGTTCATCACCATTCGTTTGACGGGATCGGCGTCTTGATCGCGCTGAGGGTATGGGCAGAGTGCTGCCGGTTTGTCCAGGGCGACGAGTCTGCGGATTGCGAGTGGCTGCACCCGGAGAGCCTCAATCGCGACTTGCTGTCCATCTTGTACGAGCTGGAGGGCTTCGCGAAGCCAGCGGAAGATGTCGATCCGAGGGTTTGGGGGTTCCTGCCTTTTGCCGATCCGGCGCTGAGGCAGAAGGAGAAGGAAAAGACACAAACAGTCGCGGTCAACGGCGATGTCCCTATCGCCAAGACGGACAAGACCCCTTCGTCTCGTGATCTGCCCGAGCCACCTCGCCTCCCCGTCACGGAGCACTGGCCGCCCAAGGCGCGGGCGGATGGTCGCGCGATGACATCGTCGACCTTCCTCATCTCGGCCGAGAAACTGGAGAGACTACACAAGAGCGTCGAGCTCGCAGAGGATCCAGGAAGTCTCAGCAACGGGTCGCTGTCGCTCAGCGACGTGCTGCAAGCCTTCTTCTGGCGCGCCACCATCCGGGCGCGTCGCCGTCCAGAGCACTATTCCCCTGATGACACGGCCATCATCGAGATGCCCACCGACGCGCGGCCCTACTTCAGCTCGCACCTCCCGCCGTCATACATGGGCAACTGCGTCATCATGAACCGGTTGTACATGCCCGTCTCGGAGCTCTGCTCTTCCCAGACAGCCCTTCACAAGATCGCCCAGGTCTTCCGCGAGGCGCGCAATCGGGTCAACCAAGAGCTTGTCCACGACGCCTTCAGCCTGTTACACACGATTCCAGACAACAGTCCGGGCAACCACTCGGCAGCGTTCATAGGCCAGGGCGTCCAGGACGGCTGGCACTCGGTCATCAACAACTTGTTGCTCTTTCAAACGAGCGATATGGGCCCCTTCGGCGGTGACGTATTCGAGGCGCCCGAGGCGGTGAGGCTCCAGATGGACGGGCTGAACAACGCGTTCAGGGTCCTGTTCATTCATCCGATGAGGGAGGATGGCGGCGTCGAATTGATGCTGGGAACTTTCCCCGAGGAGCTGGATGCGATGATGAATGATGGCGAGTTTACGCAGTTTGCTGAGTTTATGGGATAGAAGAGGAAAGATGGGGATGGGCGAGGTGATTCCATGGCCTAGCACTCTGTACATTGCGATGATAGTCTATAGACACTATTCTAGTGGCACGAAACTCCTGTTTTCTGGCCTGAGTTCACTCCTTCTACCTACTGGACAATCCATGCGAAGGATGCTCCTTCAGTTATCTATGTCCGCTCGCAGCCGTTTTGCAAGGCTTTTCAAGATTCCCCACTGCGAACAAAAAAAGTCAAGGACCACACCAGTCGCAGGAAACAACTGCAGGACGTAAAGACGTATGCAACCTGGACGTGGTATGGCCTCAACCCTGGGCACTGTAGTCTGGGACTTGGCTGTTGTCGTTTCTGTGGCATTGGGACTCGCGCATGTCCATGCATGTAGCAGTTGAGGACCGGTCAGTGTCACGCTCGACGCCTCAGAGGGGGCCGGCTAGCGTCCCGTACGAAGATACGAACCTCCGGGTACAACTTGGCAATCCGAGGTGTTGATTCCGGTAACCTGGCCACGGCGAAGTCGTCCGATCTGGTTCGCCTCCGAAGGGCAATCCTCCTAGCGCAGACGTCAGCCTAACACCTAGTTGGGCAACTCTCCTGTGGGAGTCGCCGGACCCGGGTTCTCGCTCAGCTGAGGTGACGACGGCTGATGAGGTGGAGTCAGCCCCCCGGGACCCAGCCCCCAGTCCTATCAGCCCCAGACGATTGGGGCAGTTTGCCCCTTTGCCTGGATCACATCCGAAGGAAATCTGGGTTCTGGACTCTGGAGGCAATCCATTTTTAGCAGGTTCCAGGACGACGGCCTGTCTCCAGTGGTTTGGGCATGACTGGAGTGCGGTGCCACTCGAGCCAGGAGGTACTTTATATCTATCGCTCGGCTCACAGAGATCAATATCTATTGCTCCGCAACACACTCCCAGTGCTACATCGTCTGCAGGTCTTTGCCTTGCCAATTTCTGATTTTCTCTTGTATCAAACGTGCTTTCCGTTCCTGTCACGAAGATGTCGCATTCAGTCATATCGGCCACCATGTCGACCGATGTTGATCATCAGAAACCCTCCGAAGTCTTATATGAGCACGTCTACACCAATTGTACAGACTCTGCAGCTGGAAATCCTAGCGAGCAGACTCCACCAATCCCTCAGACTGCCGACAAAGTGGAAACTGCGCAGGACGACGGGGAAGCACCCACAGTTATTCAGACGGTGACGGACGATACCAAGGCAATGGTACAGACGGTGGTTCTGCTCAAGCCTGAGCCCGCGGCCAACACGACAGACGTGTCTCCGGACGCTGTCAGTGTCTCCGAATCCCACGTCTTGATGTTGCAGACACCGGCTGTCGCCATAGCTGCATCAGACGTCTCACTCGACGACTCCATGTCGACGAGATCCTCCAGCTCCAGTGTCCCAACCGAGATGACTGAGCCCCCCACCACAGATGACAAGATGGAAGGCCCCAGCGAGACCGAAGTCTCGGAGACTTCCAACAGAATCCTGGACGTCATCCTAGAATACTCTCTCAACAAGTTCGACAGCACCGCAGAACTGCACAACGCCGGCAGGCCCAAGTTCCTAGCCGTCATCTCCCGCTTCATCAGGGCACGGCAAAAGGTGGTCATGTGTCTGCCAGCATTTCCGTTCAAGTCGGCGAACAAGGTCGAAAAGGTTCTGGGTACCCTCCCGGATAAAGCCGAAGAATTGGCACTCGGTAGACTAGACTCCATGTGCGCCACCATTGGCCAATTCTATGAGCCGGGGGCAGAGCTCACTATCATTTCGGACGGTCTGGTTTACAATGGTTCGTTACAACCCCTGCTTACTCGCTTGAAACAAGTGAAACTCGCACGCCACGTGACTGACACTTCTCCCCTCGTGACCCAGACCTGCTCGGCATTTCCGACCAAGAGACCTGGCGCTACGGATCGGCGCTGCGGGCCATGGCCGAGCGCAAGGCCTTCTCTCATCTCGCATTTTCCCGTCTTCAGGATCTGGTCCCGGTGAAGAACCTGCCCGATGACCTTGTCGAGCTCTCGTACGTTGCCAATGCAACCAACTTCCGCCGGACCCTGCTCAACATGCACGGCCGGGACGGCGACATCGACATCGACCACGAGATTGCCACGAACCCGGACACGCTCATGACGTACAGGGGGTACTGCCGCTTTCTCGAGTCGGACCTGCAGTACATCTATGGCTGCGTGCCGAAGGGTCGCACCCGAGCTTACAAGAGAGATGTCAAGTATCTCGTCAAGCAGATGCTGATTCGGGGATACGTAAGTCTAGATCCACTTGAGCTACTTGATGCTCAACCGACCTCAGAGACTGACAGAATCCCTTATTTTCAGGCATTTGCCGGAGCCGTCAAAGCACGCTTTCCGAACCATCTGCGTCTCAGCATCCACCAGTCAACAGGAGAGCACAAAATATCTCTCAGCTTGCTCAACACCAAGACCGGCTTCACGACGCCGTGGCACTGCAGCGTCGCGTTGATGTCAGATGGGGAGTGGCTCAGCGCCCTCATGAGCGACTTCAAGGCCGATCCCTTGCTGGAGCTCGTCGAGGAGGATGGCCGACCGAGCTACTTCAAGGAAGTGCCCCGTCAGCGGCCGTACCTGAACGGCAGGTCGAGGTCGCCTGTAGCTGATAAAGAGGAGCGGCTGGTGGGCCGTAGGGCAATGGCATGTGCGTCGTAGAGCCCCTCTCCCAAGCTGCTATATAGAACGAAGTCGTGGTTAAGCTTATAGCTGTCACGACTGTCGCGGCCTCAAGATGCCTCTCCATGAAGGGGGCCTGCACATAATGTTTCTTAATAAGCTCTCCTATTTTGTCTCGGTAGCTTCTTAGATCTCTTGCTACAAGAATGAAGAAATAACGTCCTCCTTACCTTAAAATGATATAAGGCACGCCAAACTCACCCGCCACCCACTGGGTTTATAAACGACGGCAACCTACGGCCAAAAAGGGTGGCGTACAGCGGCTTGTGAGGAATCCCGCCATAACATATGCACGACCTACGGGTCAAAAAGAGATTAGTAAAATGATTAGTAAAAACCTTTCTAAAGAAGATCTGGATTATAAGTTTTCAGGCATGAAGAATTGATCATGTCAAATTCTATAGGAACCTGCTATCAACGAAAAGTGACTGCCCATCAGCAGCAGGGGGAAGTAAACCGAATGCTGCTGCGTATATTCATGGGTTTCTGGGTGTGCATGCGAAGGTTTACTATATTGGTAGTGCTCTGGAAATTGCCCCAATGGCAATCGCGAGGTTTACAAACACAGCACAGAACTGCTCCACTTTTGTTCAGAGGATGCTCGGGCCCCGCTGTCGTGACAAACTAGAGGGGCATTGGCTGCAAGGCGTGCAACTCATTGGTACCGAGTCCTTCAGAGGCGATGTTGCAATAAATGCCTTTTCTCGCCAAGTGCGTGTGTGCACGCGGAGAAATGCTGCCCCAGGGTGACGCTAAGGACTAATAACTGGGCTAGTGCGTGGACCAGAGCCTGCCAGAATCGGGACCCACCTTTCTGTAACGTCCTTCCTCCCACCGCCGTAACGCTTCTCGGTAGCGTGCTTTTGCTTCTTCCCACCGTTGGTTTGCTCCTTTGTTTGCTGACCTGACTTGATATAGGCCTCGTCTGACCACGTGTCTCGTGGCCCATATCACATGCTTGCCCCTTCCCTTCCCTTCCGCCGCCAATTCCGCCGACTCCCGCGAATGTCTTCGGGCCATTGTCCTGTGCGATCCCACTATGCTGTCTGATCAGGCCATCGACGATGCTACCGCAGCTCTTGAAGCATTCCGCCGGTCAGATGCCCTGGCGAAGCTGCTGGACGACTACTCGTCGCTCCTCGATGACTACAAGCGACTGAAGAGCGACTACGAGGAGGAGAGGGAAGGTAGAGAGCGCTACAAGCAGCTCGCTCGGAGTCAGGAACGCAACCCCTTCGCCCTTGTCCTTGTTGACGGCGATGGCTATATCTTTGACGAAGACTTGGTCCGCGCCGGCGAAGAGGGCGGAAGCAGGGCCGCAGTCCGCCTCAACGACGCTGTCAAGAACAGCCTGCGCCGCCGCGGCATCGACAACTGCGAAATCATCATCCGCGTATACGCCGACTTGGTAGGCCTTTCCAAGTTTCTCTCGCGCAACGGTGGCCAATGTGGCGCAGAGAAACGGTCACTTTCGAGCTTTGTTGCGGGCTTCAACCGGTCCCATGGCCTGACCGACTTTGTTGATGCCGGCGAGCTTAAGGAGAACGCCGACTTCAAGCTCAAGGCCATGCTCCGCCTCTATGCCGACAACACACAGTGCAAGCACATTTTCTTTGCTGCCTGTCACGATATTGGCTACATTGCGGATGTCACGCCGTTTCGGGGTCATGTGGATCGGTTTACTCTAGTACGCACGCCCAGCCTCCGGTTCTGCGACGAGTTTAAGAAGCTCGGGATGGGCATCGAGGAGCTGCCAGGCGTGTTCCGTACAACCCCAATACACATCAACCACCCAGGAACCGCACTTACAAACAGGTCCGGGGTCACGCCGCCATCCGCAAAGAGCTCGGCGAGCATGCCGGTGAGACCTTCATCGCCTACCAAGTCGCTGCAGTCGAGCTCGGCTGGCGAGGAGAACCAGAAGGTATGCCAATTCAACAAGATTGGCAAGTGCAAATTCGGCAACGGCTGTAAGCTGAAGCACGTCAAGCCTTCTGCATCCTCTACGGCGCCCGGTCCCGGCCGTCTCCAGAAAAACGACTTCAGTAGCGCGAGCACCGAGCTCCACTATCTGCCGCGCAAGAACGACATTCCCCCAGGATACGTTGCCATCAATCGCGATGGCTGTCGGCTGGATCCACTATTGGAAACGCCTCCGCCAGGCGCTATGGCTAAGTTGCGGGCCAGGCCTGAGGACCAAAAGCTGTGCAACATGAAGCAGCTTACCGGCTACTGCGGGAACAACAACTGCCCTTATGACCATGATCCGATCTCGGACGACCTCTTGATGGCCTTGGAGACACTCTCGAGATCTCTGCCCTGTCCGAGACGTGGCACGTGCCGAGTTGCAAACTGCGTCAATGGGCACGTCTGCCAGAATCCAGACTGCAAGCACCGCGGCGGAAAATCCTTTTGCCGGTTGCCTTATCTGGTTCACGACGAAGACCTCCATTTCGACTCGCTGATGCCTGGGATTACCAAGGACACGGATTATGGCGGCGGTAGTCATGACAGATTGGATTCTATAGATGACAAAAGCAGCTGGCGTCGAACGGATAGCACCGACAACACATTTGACTTGCTTGGTTAAACCCGTCGGTTTACCAAGAACACACGGCCAGCACAAAGTTTTAGCTGGAAAAACCCCCTCAGGTGATGCCGAGGCGACATCACCAACAATCCTACGTTAGGTCTCGGGGTGAGCACAGAAAGTACAGCTTGGTACGAAAGAAAAAGCTGAGAAGCACAGCAAGGTCTACAATATGTAGCCAGAATCTAAAAAAACTCGACTATATTCGATATCAACAAAGATGGATTGAGACTCGCAACATGGACAAAGCGACGAAGGATCTTTCCCCTCCGAACACGGTTCGGCAAGTCGGAAAGATTCAGAACTTCATGCTCAATCCATATCTGATATCGATCAGCGGTTACCAGACATCGCCGGACTGGATCGTAAAGAAGGGATTACGGGGTTGTTGGATTTGAAGGCCTACTTGATATGAATCAGTCTGGGCGGTGTATGGGTGCTGGTGACGACTACTAGAGGGGAATACCTGGAATTCCCCTTTTACGCGTCTGTGGTTGATATGGCAGTCGAGTGGGATGCAAGATCATGACAGAGTCTATTTCTAGCCTAGTCCATCGCACGAGGGTAACACTCTCGTGTCCAGGGACGCAAGGAGGCACGGTGTGAGCCGGTCACTGCCCGCGCAATAAGCCGAAAAAACACGTCATGGGACCGCTTCTATGGTTGTGCACAAGCACTGTCATTATAGATCGTTGTACATATATGATACAAGGTAGGATCGCGGTCATTGCAGTGCCTGATTAGCTTCACACCGGTGTGGTGGGAAGCGCGTCTCCTTGCAACAAACCACGCCCAGAAACTCCAGTGATTGACTCTGACGTGCCGTAATCACGCAATTGACCGCCGCACGGCAAAGAAGTAGTTGCCGACTTTCTCACTGCCTGCGACCTCGCGCCAGCCCACGCCAGGAACATATATCACACCCATACACCTCGGCGCCTCCCACGTAGCTCGTGCGCCATCTCCCGTCACAACACCAGCCGCATTAGCCTCTGTGCCTGCGGCGGCGTCGGCGGCCCCGGCGGCGGGCTCGGCAAAATGCTGCCGCAGCTCGTACTCGTTGATGTACTTGTTCCAGTCATGCGTGCCCTTGGGCACGATCCTTAGAACGTCCTCGGCCATGAAGTTGGTCGTGAACCACGACATCCACGTCCTCGCGATGGTGCTCATGACGAGCCAGCCCCCCGGCTTGACAAAGGGCGTGCACCGGTCCAGGAACTCGGCGGGCTGGTTGACGTGCTCGAGGACCTCGAACACCGACACGATGTCGTAGGCCTGGTCGGGCGCCTCCGGGACGGGCAGGTGCTCGATCGAAGTGTTGATGTAGTTGAGCCTGCCCGGGCTCGTGGCCGGGCTGAGAACCGGGTCGCGCCTCGCGTGGGCCTGCGCGATGGCGAGCACTTGCGGCGTCGGGTCGATCGCCGTGACGGAGTGGGTGGTGGGCAGGCGGGCGGCGGACTCGGCGAAGATGCCGCCGCCGCAGCCGATGTCGAGGTACTTGAGTCCTTGTTTTGGGTGCTGGCGCGAGTTTGTGGGAGTTGTTGACGACGACGATGACGGGTCGGCGGCCGCGGCGGGGTAGTTGTCGCCGACGGAGGCGCGGATGGAGCGGATAAAGTCGTGGCGGAGCGGGTTCATGAGGTGCAGGATGCGCGAGGGGCCGTGGGGGTCCCACCACGAGGAGGCGAGGGCGTTGAAATGTGAGACCTCGTCTGGTGAGACGGTCGTGAAAGTGCTGCTGCTGTCGCCATCGCTCGAGGTGTGCAGTGACCGTGGTGTTGAGGCTGGTGATGGCGATTGGTTTGCGTGAGGTCTAGAGGTGTGGATGGATCGAAAGACTCTGGCGCTTGGGAGGAGTGGCTGTCTGGGACAAGTTGAAGCTACCAAGAACCCTCGAGGGCTTCGGCAGACGGCTGCAGACGCTATCCTTGGCGGCATAGTCGCGAACTACGGACGCCGGTGGCAGGGTTGTGCGTCACGAAGATGCGAATGTCCACCGAAAGTGCATGGTCAACAACCTGACAACCTGAGCTTCAGTGGCATGTCGTTAGCCGATAAGCGTGGACAGCTCTGATAAGCAACATTTCAGTGGGGCCTCGGTGCTCTCATGGTCCTGCAAGGATCCCGGCCTGCGCGAGCGCCGACCTCGGAAGATGCGGAAGCTGCTGTAGCCAAGAACGTGGATGGAATCCAGCCATGTGGTGTTCAAGAGAAGATCAGCGAGTACTGACTTCGATTATGGTCATATCGTACAAGGCAGGGTCATGGTTGACCGCCAGACGTGGTGCCGAGGACATAGGCGTTCAACGGATGCTGAGCCGGTTCCTGCAGGAGACCCTGGATTGTGCCGGCTGTCTCGAGCGACAAACCGCCTATGCCGGCGACCGGCCCAATGATTGCTGCACGCACCTGCACTCCCAACTTCCACACGTCTCTCTGCAAGTGATAGATGCACTGAGATCAGAGAGGAGACAGAGACGATCCGGGGGGTCACGCAAGGACCCTTTCAGAGGCCACGTGAGCTGGCGTCACTGTTGATGGTCTAGATCCGAGTTGGCAGCCGAGGGTTCGGCCCAGGGCCCGGGGCAGCCGGAGCCTGGCAGCGCTTGCTCGCTGTGCTGTGTCAGCACCCGGCCCGCGCTGCTCACATGCTTAGCAACAACCGGTGACCCCACCACTCGGCGCCCGCGCCTTCCCACGATTTCCTCGACTTTCTTTCCTTCCAGCCCGCCCGCCGCCACCTGTTCACGATCCTCTCCCTCATCCACACCACAACCCCCTCGACCTCTCTTAGTCTGGCCGTCATCCCAGCGACCTCTGCTCGACCTCGCTTCTACTTCTCTTCTCCCAGCACCATCCTCCAACCTCTTTGCCTCCCTGCCCCAAGCACCTTCCCGGCTCCAACATCCGATAGTGTCACCGCACTTCGTCGACAGCCTCACGCGAGCGGTCTGCATAACGCAGCCTCGCATGCACTGAAAACCTTTCGACCGACGCTCCTGCCGCCGCCCAACGCCCAATTGGTACCCAATTGAGAGGCACGAGCATCATTGCTACCACTTACTCGCCCAAGATGCCGTCATCCACCATCGACCACAGTCAATTCGACTCCATTCCGGACACCGTCGCCGCCTTCAGTATGTGCTGCCTCGGCGCCTCAACGAAATATGATGCACTTGTGTATACTTGGTAGCATGGCTAACCTACTTTCTTGCGCTCCACAGAGAATGGCGAGTTCATTGTCGTCCTTGACGACGCAGACCGCGAGAACGAAGGCGATCTCATCATCGCCGCCGACTCCGTCACCACCGAACAAATGGCCTTCATGATCCGTCACTCCTCAGGCCTGATCTGCGCGCCCATCACCCCGCAGCTCACCGAGCACTTAGCCCTCCCGCAGATGGTCAGCAAGAACCAGGACTCCCGCACCACTGCATACACCATCTCCGTCGACGCCGCCGATTCTTCCGTCACCACCGGAATCAGCGCCCACGATCGCGCCCTCACAGTGCGCCTGCTCGCCGATCCCAAGAGCACTGTCGAGACCTTTGTCCGTCCAGGTCATGTCTTTCCGCTGCGCGCACGGCCGGGTGGTGTCAGGGTCCGCCGGGGTCACACGGAGGCGGCGGTTGATTTTTGCCGCCTCGCTGGGAAGCCCGAGGCCGCTGCCATCTCCGAGCTCGTCGAGGACGGAGAGGTGGTCGAGGGCCAGGCGCTGCACAAGGAGCCGGGCATGATGCGTGCCCCTGCATGCATCGCGTTCGCTCGCAGGTGGGGACTCAAGGTGTGCACCATCGAAGATCTGGTCAAGCACATCGAGAAGGTCGAGGGCCCGTATCAGGCCCAGGCCAATGGCGGAAGCTCGTAGATGGAATAATCTCGCTCTTTTCAGGTCGAGGCGATCGGTTACAGAAAAACGGGGACTCCCCTGTCTCCTCATATAGCTATTCGCGGACTTCTCTGCTGCCGGTCATCAAGATCGGACGGTGTGAAGGACACCGCACTGTCACTACCTCCTCATTTCCCAACACGCAAGATCTGGCAATCAACCAGAGCTACAGTGATCTGCTTCCTGAGTATCAGGTGCACCCGCCCTTGGCTGCATGCCTGCGGCTATCGGTGGAGCTCAGGGATTCCATCACACTCGCTACGTTCAACTCGAATACATTCATTTCCATTGCGTGGCGAGCTTTCGTCTCTTTACATGTGACTCGTATCTGATCTCTGAACCAGTATTTGCTACGTTCCGTAATGATGCTGTGGCGCTGCTGAGCGGAATCGCCCACCTAGATATTCAACTTCCCCAGTGGTGCGATTGGTCAATGGACAAATTTGCTCTTGCTGTCCTTGATGTTGAGAAATGTGTACTGTCGAGTCCACATGTCAGCTGTTTGATATCTTTTCGTAGGTGATCGGTAGCTTGGCATCAGGCGTCAATACTCACCTCTGCATATCTCGGGAAGGAGTCGTACAGCGGCATTGTCGACACCAGCAGGTTGGGCTCGGTCCAGGTCGCCCGGAACCCGGCGCCTTCGAGTTCCTCCCACCAGCTCATGAACGCGGGCGTATCGGCAAAACGGCCAGGGTCAAGATGGATTTCGACAATGAGCTGTGCGATGGGGACCTCGCCGAGCCCGTCGTCCTCGAGGACGCTCAGGGGGGGATCTCCCGCCTCAGGACCCCCTCCTCCTCCCTGCGCGATGCTGGTCCCGGGGGGCCTGCGGAAAGCGTCGATGATGCTGCGCATCGCATCGAACTCGTAACCCTCAATGTCCATCTTGAGAATGTCGACGTGGTCGTGGCTGTTGCGCCTAAGGAGGTCCTGGATCGAGTAGAAGGGCGGGCTCCTCTGGTCGTCCGTGACGCCCGCGATGCCCGCCTTGATGAAGTGGGCGCGGTGCACGTATTCCGCGGACCGGTTGAGCTGCGGCCCAAAGTCGTCGACGCTGAAGTCGTAGCCCCAGATCTCGCACCCCTGTGCGCGCGCCAGCAGGCCGTCCTCGAGCGACGACTCGTTGAAGATGCCGAACGAGTAGATGACGCAGGGGCTGGGCTCGTCGCGGCTCTTCCGGGCCGGGAGGGCCTCGAGGACCTCGAGGCCACAGATCCATTTGCCGCCGTCGCCCAGGCGGCCGACACGCTGAACCGAGTGCGGGCAGTTGAAGGCCGCGGTGGTCCAGTCCCAGATGGTGAAAGGGGTATTTCGATAGCCCAAGCCCCCGACGCAAGGAAACCTGTTTATGGTGAGCATCACAAAAGTTCACGAGAATCTGGGAACCAAAGCATGACCTTGGCAATGTCTGCGGCAGAGACTTTGGAAAGGACCCCAATGATAAAGGGGGACGAAAGGGGGGGGAAGGGGTTACTCACAAGTCCTTGTTCGATCCGCTCCTCTCAAAGTCGTCATCTAGCTCTTGCCGCTGGGCCACCATGGTCTGGTAGATCCTCTCGCTGCGCTCAACATGGTCGCGGACCCAGGCTCGCCCGAGGGTGCCGCTGCTACTTGACCACGGCCAGAGCTTGCTGATGTGCTCTTGGCCCTTGACGACCTTGTGCACGAGCAAGAGCTGCTCCGAGGCGGTGTTGCTGGTGCCCGAGTGGACTGTGGCGAACAGCAGAATCGTCGTCGCGGCGGCGGCCGCAAAGAGGATCTGCAGTGACCACTTGGAGTTGAACATTGCTCAGCGACCTCCCTTGGGCGTTGAACATGGCTTTCTGCTCTGTCTGGATCTGAGCCCGAAACCAACTTCTTTCTCTCAAAGTATCCCGACCCGTTACTCCCGGGGAATGAGAGAGAGATGTGCACACCGGTTGCGCATACTCTCCAAGACTTTCCGTCGCGAAATGCAGGATACGGATGTCTCAGGCAGGGCGCGCTACCAAGGAGGGGGGGGGGGATGGTGTCTCACACACTCGTGCGGACTGGCATGTCCTTGGTTCAGCCACGATAATTCAGCTGGGCAGGAAACGCACGCTCTCAGACCAGCCCAAGGCATCGGTCGGCGAAAGGAGACTTATAAATCAAACCACACTGAGACTCCCTCAGTCTCGCGTTAAGGGACACGCTGCGCCACGCGGGAGATGTGGCTTCTGAACAAAGGGCAAGCTAGTTTGCCGCCAGGGACCGTCTCGGATGCCACAAGAGTTTACAAGCTGTCTCAAATCATAGACCCTGGCGCACAATACTTTGTGACCTGTTTGTACAACGCGACGAATATGGCATTCTTGCCTTTTTGGACGCCCATCCCTATTCGAATCCGATATCAATGACTGTGATGATCGTGCCCGTGCCCATCGCCATGATCATGCCCGTGCTCCCTCGGGTCCAGCCAATCCTCGAACCCGTCCTCAAAGAGCTCGACGAGTCGCGCCTCCCTCTTGTCCTCGTCTCTGATCCGCATCGCCTTCTCCCATTTACGAAACTCGGAGTCTTTCAGCAGGCAGTTGTCCAGCGCGCGGCGGATCCGCGCCTCGCCACCGTCGCGCATCTGCTGCCCGATGAAGACGAGCTCCTGTCGGCGGTCGCCCCAGGGGTCCTGGAAGTCCTTGAGGATAGCCTCGCGCGTGGCTGGGTGGGTTGGGAGCTCCGACTCGGGCAGCTCGCACCGCCAGAGGTCGCCGGCCGTGATGGTCAGCATGACTCCTGCTTGAGACCACTCGCCAAACTTGTGCGATGCGTCTACACGTTAGCAAATGATTACCAAAGTTTCCTCCTAATCAGCAGTACGAATGAAGCAAAGATGGGCATAAAGTTCTCACCATTTTCGGCCTTGTCGCCAACCACAAGAAGCCCTTCGATCTCAGCAACGGCCCGAAGGTGCGATCCTGCATCTTGGCAGCGAGGCGTTTCCGAGGATCAAGCTGAGGTTGCTCATCATCCACGTCCATTTCTTCATCTTCATCTTCCTCCTCCCACTCATCATCATCATTGTCAACCTTGTTCTTGTCATCGTCACCATCCTCATCCATCTCGTCAGGCTGATACTCCTCCTGGATAATCACAAACACATTCTTGATTGTCTCCCACAACCGCTCGGGGTGGAATGGCCTGCGGGCACGGTACACAAACGTGCCGATGCCGTACTCTTCGGTTTCAGGCACCAGGTCCTCGCCCTCGGTGAGACTCTTGAGCCAACCAGCGCTCAGCACGGCCTTCTCGTAGCTGAAAAGCCGCGTGTCGAGGATCTCCTTGGGATCGAGCCGGGACTTTACCGTCGCGAGGATCTTGGCCGTCGGGTTGAGTCGCTTGACCAGGCCACGGACGCTGTCGACTTCGCTTGTAGATACGAGGTCGCACTTGTTGATGACGATGACGTCGGCAAACTCGATCTGATCAGCTTGCAGCTCGCTGATGTTGCGGTCGTCTTCCTCGGGGACAACGCCGGAGTCCTGTGTTGGGCTGCCATCAGCGAGAGGGCCATCCGAGGCGGTGGCCTGCTTGTGCCGGTCTGCGAGGAAGTCGGCCGTGTTGAAATCGGTCATGCAGTTGACGGCGTCAATGACCGTCACGCAGGTGTCTAGACGAGCAATCCGGGAGAGACCGCCAGACTTGAGAATCTCGGCCAGATGCTGGTTTGCAGATGTGCCGACCTCTCCGCTGTGCTGCTGCGCCTCTGCCTCCAGGTCGTGGCCCGCAGCTATGTGCATCTCTGCAAACCTAGAAGCATTAGAAGTGAGGTCAGTCCTCCGTGGTAAGGTTGAGTTTACATTGGAGGCTCCTTGAGTCTTGAAAGCACGCGCCGGAGCTAAGTCATGGAGAAGGCGTTCCTAGTCATCTTGCTCAAAGTCCGGACGACCAGGACGATGACCAGCGGACGTTAGAGACACATGGAATAACTTACTCTTCCGAAAAGGTCTCGGCAACTTGCTGCGGTTCGCTCACTCCGGAGCTCTCAATAAGCAGATAATCGACAGCTCCTTGCTCTGCTAGCCGAGCCACCTCCTCGAGCAGATCTCCTCTAAGTGTGCAGCAGATGCATCCGTTCTGCATCGCAACCACTTCCTCTTGCTTGCGCGTGACGTCGTGGTTGCGAAGCAGCGCAGCGTCAATGTTGAGTGCACCGACGTCGTTGACGATGACTCCAACTCGCAGCCCGTGCGAGGAGGAAGTCAGAATGTGCTCGAGAAGCGTGGTCTTCCCTGCACCGAGAAACCCCGAGAGAAGGGTCACTGGCAGGCGCTTGTCTTCGGACCGGCTGGTGTTTCCCGTAGCTAGACCATTGCTCATGTCATGGTCAATGCTCGTGGCATCCGAGGAAGACTTGGTGGTTGTGGATGGCTCGGAGAACGACGATGTGGGAGAGCTGCTAACTAAACCAGGCGCCATTCTGAATGCTGGGTACGCGGAATGCCTGAAGAATCGATTGATTCAAAAATTGAAGAGGGATAATCCGGGTGCGGGCTAGTAGGGGTACTCGATTCCTTGCCAGCATTTATATAGGATCATTGCTTCACACGACACGACGGTACTGTCTGGATGTCGGCTCACGCGCGCACAATCGGCGAGCGAATCATAATTGCAGGATTGGAAACATTTTGGCATGATCGCTGTGTAAAACACCTTGAGGGCCACGGTGATGCAGCACGTTTGGGGATGGTGGCATTTCGCAGTCGTGAGAACCCGTTTGGCCATGGACCCTGCCTTCATTACACCCTAAGCTAGCCGGTCGACTTTGGCTAACGATGGTGTGGACAGCGACATCCGACTACCCACAATCTACTCAATTCTTGCCGTTTGTCCTCGTTTGCGTGTGGCCTTACGATCAAGTGATCAGCGTGCTGAACTCCGGTGCACGCAGGCTGTGGGGATCTTCTCAACCACTGGGTCGGTCACTGGACCGCATCCACGGGGCATTCTTTGACGAAGGCATACCGCCACGATCTACCTGTCCGGCATTTGATGGTGGTGGAGGCCGGGCGGCGGGATGCGAAGGGCCCCAGGCAACCCTTGCTCCGGGCGGCGGCGGCGGAGGCATGCTCGTGCTGCCACCGTCTGCCCATGGTGCTGCCATACCAGCGCCGCCCACCATAGGCGAGGGCGGCATCATGGAGCCTTGAGTGGAAGGCTGGTTCGCCATATGCATAGATTGCTGAGGAGGCGGCGCGCTGGGGTCTATGTCCCATGAGAATAGCGATCCAAAAGGGAAATGCTGAACCACAGGGAACTTGGACAGAACCTCAGCGTTGAACATTTTGACCATCCCCTGCGTCAAAGTGATTAGCTCTCAGAACCGTGCTGGCTGTTTGTCTTTTCGTACCTTGTTGATCTTGCCCCATCCATCTTTGATGCCGGACACGTCGAACAGGATTGGGCTGTGCTCCCAAAAGGGCCCCTTCTTGACGTCGTTGATGAAGCCGACTGCTGAGAAGTACATGTTTCGTTTTCTCTCCTCTTCCACATACTCGGGCTTGACAATGAAGCTTGGCTTGGTGGCTCGGACGAGTGATCCCTCGAGCGGCATGGGCTCATCTTCGGCGATGGCTCGAGTCAACTGTGCTGAGCCGAATATGTATGGGATGAATGAGTGGTCGTCGAGGCCCCAGACGCCGTGGGAGCCTGCCGGCTCGAGAGTGTAGGTAAGGACTAGTCGCCGCACTACTCTGAGATATGGCTCTATCACACCAAGGACGATATTGCGCTCGATGTCGCCGTTCTGCCTGCCGTCCTCGAAATAGCCAAGCTTCCAAAGACCACCCAGGAACGCAAAGAAGCTCAGCTCATGGCCAGTCCCGTAGTCAAGACGCTGCGCGCTGCCGAAGCCACCGAGAAGGTATGCCGACAACTCAGCAACTGCGGGAGGTTGAGAACCAGAGTCGGATGTACCGTACGCTTGCAGCTGTTCGGGGAGTATTCCGCGCAATAGTTCTGCATGATGCTCTTCGAGAAGGCCATACCATTTGCGGAAGCTGACATTGCCGAAGCGGCGAGGTCCCTGATCTGGAGGAGCTTGGTCGATGAACGAGTTTATCTTTTCCAGCATGGCCTGAAGGCGGCGCACCGACTGTGCTGGGTCTTTTTCATAGTCTGATCCAATCTGGAAAGTCGTGAATTTGTCTTTGCCGTCAGGTCCTGTTGATTTGCGTGGACACATGGCGCGATTGAGTTGCATCAGAAACAGGCCGATGTCGCGATAGGCCTTTGACACCAGAAAGCGAGCCACGTCTGAGCCCTCATTGATGCATTTCCTTGGCGTCACGAAGGTGTGTGGCTGTGACAGCTCCCATACTTCAAGCTTGGGAGGCGGGGCACCCGCGCTCGCGGGGTTTGCCTGAGCCGCCATGATCCTAAATGCACAAGCCAGACGCCGGACGGATATGCTCTGGTATGGGCGAGAACGAGGAGATTGTTAAACTCGTGGGCCTGGGGGATCGAGTTTGCTGAGCAGCACGTGCCTGTCAGATTCGTGGATGCGAAGGGCCACCTGGGCGCCCGTGTCGAGTTTCATGCAAGCGTGGCAGGTGTCAGTATCCTAGGGTACGTCACTGCTGAAGTCTCAGGGTCCGTGGTGGGGGCTCTCCAGAGTCCCACCCATTTGGCTAGTGCCGGGTAGACTTTGACCCTGGCATGCGCCCAGGTGGGTGCCCAGGCGCGCAGGGGTGGCCCGTTTGTATCACCCCTCCGACCTCGCGCGCTGTTTACTTAGGACCAAACATTCTCGCGCCTACACGACCTTTGCCCAACACTTTGCCGCGTCCATATCGAAACTGGTCGCTGACCCACCTGTTCGCCACCTCCAGCGCATTCATCTCCACGACCTACAAGTTCACCGCAATGTCAACGCACTGTATCGCTTGACGGGCGAACTTGGCACTCTGCACCTACCATGGCCAGCCTACGCAGCGGGCTGAGATCGACAGGCACCCACAGACAAAGCCCTTCAGAAACACTTGAAACACTACCCACAACAGCGGCCGACAGCGGCAGCGAAGACAATGATGAAGACGACGACGACGATGATGATGGGATTCCGAACGCGCCTTTTCGACCTTCCTCGTCACGGGGCAGCGATCCTGATCAAACGACCGTTTCACTTGGTCGCCCTCCGGCGAAGTCCCTCGCAACAAAAAGCCTGCGGCTCCCGCGACCGGCCACTAGAAGATCAGTGTCGCGCATTGATGAGCAAACCAATGTCGTCCAGGAAAAGCCTCAGAAAAGGCGGAAAACCATACACGATCCTTACAGCTTTCCGAGTTCGCCACCGCCACATCAGGAAGATGGAGTAGGGCCCGGAAGATATGGCCCTGTCAATCTATCCACGACACGACAACTTATGAAAGACAACGACGATGATGACGACGACGACGACGACGCAGACCCCCCACCAGGATTACTTGGCAAAATGACGGCTGCTTTTATCCACGCCAAAGATGCTGGAGCAACCGAGTTTGACACCGCTGGAGAAGCAAACAGATCAGCGGACGTCGCTGCAGACGAGCCTGTACTGAGCCCTGATCGGGACATTGAAGGCCCTGCCCTGAATGATGCTCTCGAGGCTGAACACGCGCCATCTAGCGAGGAAGAACTCTCAGAGAGTCTGTTTGTGCAGCAGGAGAGTGGCTACGACGTGGAAGAGTTCGACGGACCTGCTGATGGTGAAATAGCCTACCGTGAAGTCGACGTGGAGGTGAAGCGCGTTACGGCTGCCAGTGTGGGAGTCCTGGAAGGCGAGCATTCGGATTATCAAAGCTCCGATTTAGGCGCGCAAAATGCAGACGACGCAGACTTTGGCATTCAAGATGGCTCTGAAAAGAGCCCCTCAATCAGTGAAGCGGCACATGGGACTAAAGACGTCGACGACCTCGAGTCACTTGCCTTGGACGGCATCGACGAGGACGAGGACCACGGCGCCACATCCGATTCCCAGCTCGACATAGACGCTCTTTTTCAGCGGGACGTTGCAAGCTTTGCGAAGCATTACGACAGCGACCGGAATTACCTCGTCACCTTCCACGCACTCCCAGAAGACTGGTGCAACACCGTGAGGATACGCTACGAAGATTTCCGCACGTGCATATTGCTTATGAAGGGGGATTCCTGGACCGGACATGGGCGGATTTATTGGGTATCCCGGCCCTTGTCAAGCTTGGAGCCCACGACGACCCCTGGCAGAGCCCTCTACTCTGTGATTGGGAAGCTTGAGCGATTATGCAGTGTCGTCCCAAAGGCGCCTCAAGTGACAAGCCAAACCAAATTTCTCCAGGAGCACCAAACCATGCTCAGTCATTATCTATCCCAAATCCAGCTCATTTGCCAGCATATCACGCAGCAGAGACTGCGTAGAGCTCAGCATGAGGGATCAAAAGAAACGCGGCATGTTGGCCGCAAGAGAAACGAGATGCTCGTCGACACCATGAGACATATTATTCCTATGCTGCTTCATTGCGCAAACTCGATCTGGAGTCTAGCAGGGAAGGACGATCACAACACGTTTACCAAGTGCACAATCGACCTCTTCGAGCATGTGCTGTTTTGTGTTAAACAGCTATGCGAAGCAGTTGTGAGAGTCCTTGTGAAACTGGCTGGACACGGCGAGCCTCCTTCGAGCAAGGGTGCAAGCCAACCCGATGAGCGGACTGAGCAGGCTAAGACCCTTGCTTTCAAGCTTGTACTGGCTATCAACGAAATCAGAAGAGCTCGCGATGCTTTAGCTGAGGAGGGCGTGAAACAACAACTGCGGCAGGAGAAGCAAGCAGTGCTCATGCAGCAAATGAAGAAGAACCAAGAGGCCACAAGGCTGCAACTTGAACAGTTGAGGGCTCGACGCATCGCCCGCAGCAGCCAGCAGGCTTCTCAAGCTTCGATGACGACCAGTCGGAGTGGGCCCAGCACAGGTCGGAATACAACTCGTCAAACGAACGACCCGAACCAGCGGACAGTGCTCAGTTCACAGTCCAGGCCTCGAGAAGTGCCATCGGGCCGAGGGGCCGACAGTCGAGTCCAAACTGCCGAGTCACGATCAATCAGCCACCGGTTTCGCAAATGGAACCGAGAAGAGCAAGCTTTCCTCCTCAGCAAAATACAGGACGCTTATGTTGCAGTCGAGGGAGTGCCACAGCTTCCAGACATTGATGGGGTCATCCGCAGAGAGCTTAACAGGCCGGTGAAGGATATCCTGCATCAGACAGAAGTGCTCCTAACACTCATGCTGCGGAAGACTGGCCAAATTGAGGACGACGCAGAGCGACAGTCATGGGTAAAGCGGCTCATGAGCACGTATGACGGGGTGGGACTCGACTAGAGCGTGGAACATTACAGTCCTGGCTTTGGATTTGAAGCACAGTGTTTTGAGAATGCACACTCGTGGTCACAAGGGGGCGTGATGGCATTACATAATGATAGATTTAGGAGTTTGTTCTGATGTCCAGCACATCGGCTGGATGGTTGGTAGTACTAAGATACCCCGCTTGTTCTCGATTCCTTCAGCTTGCGACCAGAGTGGCGGCACTGCCTTTATGCCAAGTCAGCCAACGATCATGCAGTACCGATAATGACGCCAATGACTACGACATGGTTATCCCAAGACGGACGAACCACGTCAATTTTCCAGGCCAAGCCCTGGGCTCACCCTTTTCTGTGGGAAACGGGGCTCCCCCAGCAGAGTCGAGACGGGGTGCGAGCCGGACGACGGGCGGGAAAGGGAAAAGCATCCTCTCCTGCAGATCGGCCTTCCGCGAGAGCAACCAGCGCCTGGTTTCCGGTCTTGAGAGTAATTACACCGTCCTCATCGCCGGCGTCCTCTGATGCGTGGGAGAATGACAGTGGTGAAGAAAAGTCCATGCCAAATGTGCGAACAGTTGGTGTTGCTGGCATCGGCCTTGCTTGCTTACTTGAGCCTATTCTCCAGCTTCTTTCGTCCCTGCTGTACTAGCTCCTTTGGCCGTTACGTGTCCTGAGGTGTCAACGACAGCCTGGCTGGCTGCTGAGGCCGACGCTGGTCGAAGTCTGGGTGGTCTGCAAAGCTACGTGTCGTCCGCTTCGAGAGGGAGAGGGTGGCCAACAAGAGGTGTCCGTGGCTGTCACAATGGGCCTTGGCTCTATTATCAGGGATGCGATGCGACGGAAGGCAAGGGGTTCGCGGGACCCGTGGGTGATCTGGCTGGGGTTCTAGGACTGCCACAACACTCCTACTCCTTTCTTGCCCGTCTTGAGAAAAGGATAGTTTTGGTCTTATCCGGCCGGGTACCCGCCGTCAGAGCGCCAGTCCGCTCTTAATAATGCTCACTCTGACGCGCCCCCGGATCCCTACGGGGTTTGTGGTTGTGGGTTTGTGTGGAGTCGAGGGGCGCCACCAAAGGTGGCGGCGGGCCCTTTGTGTCGCTAAAGGCGCCTTGGGGCGGCGGGAATATGGTTTTAGAGTCGCCGCGGCACCATCCGCGGGCGAGTCCGTGACAGGTGGCGACGGCTTTCCATGCATCTCAAAGAATGACAAGTCCCGAGCGGGTGAGGACGTCTTCTCCTGTCCCTGGGGAGCCATCAGGTGTACCAACCAAAGCGGCCGGCCAGACTGGCATTCAATATGCAGCGCTGCGAGGATTGTCTCTGGCACATTTATATCAGACGCATGCCGGGCCTACCTACACGCAAGGGCGCACGGAGGATCGGCGAGATATCAAACTCAGCCGTAAGACGAAATCGGCAACGCCTTGTCTCAGTGGCCCCTCGCCCCAGGGCGAAAGACAAATTCTATTCCCAGTTGGAACCGAGCATGTACGGGCCGCAACTGAGACAGGACGGCCCCCCTGTGTCCGCACAAAGGGAGATGTGGTGGAAATGAGCCATGGCGGGCGCGCCGGGCTCGCACAGCACGGCCGGAATCCAAGGGATGAGCAGGAAAGGAGCATGGCGTCGACCATTGTACAAGAGCCCCCCGGGCCCCCCGCGGAAAAGGCCGAGCAATGGTCAGGAAGGACTACGCAGAAGTCCATTTTCCTCGGTTGTCCGCAGCGTCTCAGTGCCAGAGCAAGCCGGCCAAAAAAAACGAAAGGCAGGAAATTCATCAACCCTTTTTTCACAAAGCAGCAAACAACCCCCCTTTGAGAAACCGCAATCATGTACAGCGGCCCCTCGTCGGCACGGGTGCCTCTCCTCATCTTCCTCGCAGCAGCACTGCTGTTGATCTTTGGGGCCCTCCACCAGACTGGCGCCGTTCCCGAATCTGTCAAGACAGCATGGGTCACCAAGTTCGCGCGCCAGCCGTCCTTCCTCGAGATTGCGACCAAGCACGGCACCGACAAAGTGACGGATCACCAGTACCAGTACATGTACGAGAAGCATCTGTCTCCGATACGGAACCAGAAGAAGCTCAAGATGCTTGAGATTGGGCTCGGGTGCAACATGGTAAGTCTGCGCCCCCCCCCCTCCCCACTACGTACCCGCCCTTGCATGTCACTCGGCGTTGACAGCACAAACCAGAACTATGGCCCAGGAGCGTCGTACTATACGTGGCTAGAATACTTTCCGCACGTCGATCTGTACTACCTCGAGTACGACGCGGCCTGCGCCCAGAAGTGGGGAGCAAAGACGAGCGGCGCAACCATCTACACTGGCGACCAGGCGGACCCGGACGTGCTGAGCGAGGTGATCAGCAAGAGCGGCGGCGAGTTCGACATCATTGTCGACGACGGCGGGCACACGATGAAGCAGCAGCAGACTTCGCTCGAGCACCTCTGGAAAGCCGTCAAGCCCGGGGGCATCTACTTCGTCGAGGACCTGCAGACGAGCTTCTGGACCCAGTACGGCGGCGACCCGACCGGCGGCAAGGACCCAAAGATCCCGACCATGCTCAAGTTCATCTACGAGATGATTGACGACCGGATGGCTCCCGACGGCGACAAGCACCTCGAGCTTACGGCCGACCTGCGCGGCGTCGAATGCCAGCGCGAGGTCTGCGCGTTCTTCAAGAAGGGCGGAGAGGACGAGCCTGGCTCAGTTTGATAGGGACTCGCGAGATCCATAGAGCTAGCAGGCCGGCCTATTGGTCAGTGTTTGGCCTCCTTCGCGAGCCAGGCGGGGTAAGATATAGACGTAGCGTGGTAGTCTACCGCTCCAATATATGGATTATTGTGCAAGAAGAATACTGTCCCTGGGATCGCCTGAGTCTGTAAACGGACTATCCGCGAGAAAAGAATACTGTACAAAAAAGGTGCTGAGGAGGTCGGTAGCGTTTGTCATCGGCCAAGATTTTGTCTCAATGGCAGAGTTCGTTTTTCTTTTTGGTCGTTTGCCCATCTCAAGGAGCCCTGGAGAGACGACTGTCCTAGAGTTGGCTGGCAGGAAAGCATATGCTTTGCCTGAGCCGTACTCGTCTGTCAGTGGCAGGACGCACTCATCCCAGACGGCATTTGACGGGAGATGACCGATCCCCCACTTGCACGCAGTTGCCGAAATTCTGGTCTGTAGGTAGGGTTCGTCGTCCGAAAGTCGCGGGCCGATGTGGTTGACTGTAGTCTAGCGTACGCACGCAAGTGCGGCGCAGTGAGCATGAGCCCGAGCATGCTCAATTGACGTCGGTGCCGCCAAAGCCAGGCAGCAGCTTTCAGGGTCCGCGCGGCTCAAACCGAGGCGAATGCGAGACTGGGACTGACTGACTGACTGACTGGCGTGCTGCAGACGGAGAGCTTATGGAGAGCGAGTGAACCCTGCTTCCCTCCGACCCCTGCTTGGCTGAATGCTTGGCTATTGCTTGTTTGTGCTTGGCTCTGGAGGGGTCTGGGGTCCTCTGTCTCCTCCAGGCTGCTGTTTTGCGCAGTGGCTGTGTTCAAGGCCCCCCCGGGGGCATGCATGCGTAGCGTATCTTAAGGTGCTTTGGTCCCGGCAGTCGAGCCGCCCCTCGGCTGATCGGCAACAGCCCAGGCCAGGCAAAGTGCCAGGATATGCGTCTTCGTTAGTGCTTACCGACATCTCGTGCAGGAAATGCAGACTAGCATACGCTAGGGTACCAAGGTACGTGATGGCAGCTGCCCAGCACAGCCTTCTTCTTCTTCTTTTCTGCTAGTGTCAGAGTACCGACATGACTGGTGAAATCAGAGCGCGAGCTCAAGCGCGAGCTCGACCAAAGTGCAAAAGTGCCCACAAGATGCCATCACAGGTTGCCTCCTGTGTGTGGGGTTGTCGGCTCTTCACAAAGATATTGACCTAAGAGCGTACTCATATATAGTGCTGTTGCCATCCGGCCTGTTGTACATCGGGCATTTCCCAATACTCATCCATCAGCCAGCAGCAGCTCAATATCATCCCAGTGTCACAAAGGCTCCGACCTCATCCGAGTAGTATACCACACACAGTCTTCTCGTCTTGCACCTCCCCGGCCTCGACAGCACAGCACACAATGTTCTTCCCCGAATACGACCTGGCCATAGCCGAGCTCGTCATCTACATCATCCTCCTCTTCGTCATCGGCTACGTCCTCCTCCGCCATGGTCGCCCAGGCTGGGACGCATGGGGCTTCCTGGCCGTCTTCTGCATTCTGCGCATCGTGGCTGCGGGCTACCAGCTGAGCGACCAGCAGGGCATCTCGACCACGGGCGCCATCATCAATGCAATTGGCGTCTCTGGCTTACTGCTCGGCTGCTCAGGTGTTGTTCTGGAATGGTGAGTCTGACTCCCCAGCACACGATCCCTCTCAAAAAAAGAGATTGATCTCCTATAAGCATGTCGTCGTGTTTACGGAGGCAATTCACCTCAACTACCGAACTAATCACTAATCTCAATATCTAGTGCCAACTGCAACCCGTCCAATAACCCAAAGATCACCCGCATGGTCGGTCTGATCTTCCACATCGCCGTGGTCGCCGGCATCGTCCTCGCCGCCATCGGCGCCTCCGACTCGGCCACGGCGCTCAGCAAGGGCCAGCCGCCGCCCTCGGACGCCAGGGCCAAGCAAGTCGGCGGCTACGTCCTGCTGCTCCTCGCCACCGCCTTCCTCACCCTGTACACCTTCTTCCAGCTCATCCGCCTGCGCACCGCCGACGCCGCCTACACTGATCACTCTGGCCACGGTGGTAGTGGCTCAGCAGTCGTGTTCGCCAAGCGGCTCCTATACTTTGTCGTCCTGGCCCTCCCCTTCATCATCGTCCGCGTGCTGTACGGCCTGGTCGCGGCCGCCAGCCAGGACCGCTCGCTCAGCCTGTTCTACGGTGACTTCGTCGTGCACCTGGTCCTCATCACCATCGTGCAGCTCATCGCCGTGCTGTTCCTCGTCGCCGGCGGGCTCTCGTCCATCGGCATGTACCAGGTCGCCCCGTCGCGGCCGTCGCGGAGACAGCAACAGCAGCAGCAGGAGCAGGAGCAGGAGCCAATGAGATATGGGCACGAGGATAACGGCCTGGAGATGGGCAGTTATGGATCATCGCCCATGCTGCGGCAACACAAGGGCGAGAGGCGGCCGAGGGACCAAGTTCGTGCGGACCGGCGCGAGCAGCGTGGTGCTCGTCGCGAGGAGAAACGAGCACGCCGTCACTGAGGGGGTCTCTCTCTGAGCGCATACGGTGGGAATACCGGGCTATGTGCACAGCCGCGGGATGTGGGGGTTTTCTGAATGTGTACGGTATCTCTCTGGAGGAGGTTGGGGGATATTTCATCGACTTGGGTCGTTATTATATGCCTATCGGTATCAAATGTGCAGTATAGATCTTGTTTTGGTAAATTTGTCTAGAATAGTCAGGGTTAACACAACCACACCCCGCTGTATCTCTCAGAGCTTTTCTGCTGATGAAGTTGAGGGTTTTAGAAGAAACATAGCTTATTGTGTAACTAGAATATGACAGGTGCGTTCTTGTCCCTGGTTAAAACACGATAAATACTCTTTGAGGGGCTGTAGTCCTAGACTGCTGTCAAGTCTTTTAGATTAGCTTCGTCAGCCGAGCAGCCCAGTGGCATAGCTATACACTTTGCCTCCTGCTCAACAAAATTCGTCATCTATACTGACGATGACCCAGAGCTTGTGAGACTGTGTCCTACCGGATCCTGAACGATGACATGCAGTGGTACTCGACTATCAATCATGTCATGCGAGTATTCTCCCTGTTTTATATTGTGATGCTCGTTTATAGGAGGAAGCGAGGTATGCTTGTCGCACGTCATGAAAAAGTCTTGGATGTACACTTAATCTCAATCGACCGAGCTCGACAGCTATACCCCCCACGTTTTGACACCCTCCAATAATCCCACAGCACCAGTAAGCGCCAGGTACGTACCCAACCCCCATGCCATCTCATCGCATCAAGGACCATGTCATCTTCTAGCATCTACCCGACCAAAAAAAGACGCGCTCGTTAGCAAAAGATACACATCACTGAGGAGCAAAAGAATCACTCAAGCAAGCAATGGCCTAGAAATGCACCATTTCTATTTCCACCTCTTCACCTCCCCGTCCAGAGAAGAAATCATGTACAGAACGTTCTGAATCACGTTCCACCCCAAGGTTCAAATAAAGTGACATGAAGAAGAGAAGAAGGACAAAAGAAGCAAGAATGACAGATATACAAGACACAAAAAAAGGCCATGTATACATATATATGTCTGAACTTACTCGTCCCAGATGACGCTGCTCAGGCCATCCTCGCCGCCGTAGGTGCCGCGCGGGGCAATGTTGATGTTGGCCACCAGGGGCCCGAGCTTGCCCGTCTTGGCGTCGCGCTTGACAATGGCGACGTTGGCGGTGGTCTGGCCGCCGATGGCGGCGTACGTGCCGGCGCTGTTGATGGAGAAGGAGCGCGGGTAGTAGCCGTAGGCGTTGGTGAGCTCCTGGAAGGTGAGCTTGCCGTCGGTGCTGCCGATCTTGAAGATGGCGATCGAGTCCTGCTCCTTGCCGAACGTCTGGTCGTTGCGGTTCGTCGCGTACAGGTAGTCGCCCGAGATGCGGATCTCGGCCGATTTCTCCGTCTCGAGGCCGGTCTTGCCGGGCCCGTAGTTGGACAGGGTCTGGACCAGCTTGAGCGACAGGCAGCCCGACGAGGAGCTCGGGTAGGTGACGTCATAGACGCCGACGGAGCTGCTGATCTCGTTGAGCGAGTAGTACTTGAGGGCGCCCGAGGCCGTCTTGCGGAAGAGGCCGTGGCGCGGGCCGTCGGCGGGCAGCGACGAGATGGCCGGGCAGGCGGTAAGCTTGCCCGAGCTGCGGTCGATCTTGAAGATGCGGGTCAGGTCGGCGCCGAGGTCCGGGACGACGAGGTACGCGCCGCTCGGGTCGGTGAAGGCGGCGTGCGGGTGCGGCTTGTCCTGGCGGTCCGGGCGGGGGCCGGGGGCGGCCATGGTGAAGGACAGGGTCTGGATGGGCTTGGACTGCGCGGTGATGGGCAGCTTGTAGGTCGTAATGGTCGAGGGAGAGCTGTGGCCGTCGTGTCAGTTCCAAGGTGTCAATCAATTGGGCAGCAGGACTGCTGCCGGCACTGCGTTGCTCCCGCGACTTACTACTCGGACGTCACGACAAAGCTCTTGCCGTCAGCGCCGCCGTACAGAGAGCCGTGGACGCTGTTGCCGGGGGTCGGCGCAGACGCGACCAGGGACAGGGAGCTGTCCGACTTGAGGGCGTACTGCGAGAGCACACCAGAGCCGTACCAGCTCTCGTCGAAGCAGTAGACGGTGCGCGCCGCCTTGTCGAGGTACAGCCACGTGGGGATCTGCCCGCAGCCGTTGGTCTGCGAGCTGATCTTGAGCGAGCTGGTGCTTGGGTTGAAGTCGAGCGTGTACAGCGGGCCCGAGAAGTGGGTGACGAGCAGCTTGGCACCGAGCACCTGCGAGAGCAGGCACAGGCCCATGAGGGCCGTCGTCTTGAACAGGGCAACCATGGCGGCGGGAGGCAGGCTTGGGATGGTGAGGAGGAGGATGGCGATGCTGCTACTCAAGAGCACCTCGACAGAAACACCTTGGCCGGATGGAGCAGCGAGCTGGTTATATACGCTCTATCTGCTGCGGCCTGTGCCTAGGATATATTGTTCTGGCCCCTCTGCGGACATTGACCGTCCGGCGG
Organism: Microdochium trichocladiopsis; assembly: GCF_020744255.1. Classification (NCBI taxonomy): domain Eukaryota; kingdom Fungi; phylum Ascomycota; class Sordariomycetes; order Xylariales; family Microdochiaceae; genus Microdochium; species Microdochium trichocladiopsis. Next base: position 2,849,362 of record NW_025763550.1, read on the forward strand.
ATCCGAATCCTGCCTCGTGGACCTGCATCCCGAACCCCTGCACCGTCCAATTTCTGCACCGGCCCAAGCGAGCAATCTATCTGGGGTAAATGGCGGGGACCACCAGCCTCGTCCCATGGGCCGTCAGCATTCAGTCCTTGGCGATGCGGGGGAAACAGGCACATAATCAAGGAACCGGGTTCCGGGGGTCCGTCCCGGCCCGGCGGGCCATCCTCCGTCACCGCTGCGAATATCCGGCACGCGGAGGGATAAAGTCGTGCCCTCCCCATCACGCACGCACGCAACGCCACCACCCGGCCACCCAGCCGCAGCGAATCGTGTCGCAATTGGGGCCCCAAGGCTATATAATAACCCCCGCTGAAGAACCCCCCCCCCCTTGGATGATTTGGACAGGGTCCCAGGAACAATCTAGATCTGCGATGGTGTCTTTACGAGGCGAGTGCATGCAGCCCGAGGTCCAGGCTGACTGGATAAACTCGAAGAAACCTGCAGGGGCACGATAATCCCGCCTGTCAGCACGCGGCAGAATGCTAAGCATCGTGCCATTATCCACCTCCTCGGCTTGTCCCGCGTGGGACGAGCTGAATTGCTGCTTTGGGCAACTCTGAATTGTGTCCTATAAATGGTGATGTCAGGTGACCCTCGAAAATGGTTCAAACCCTCGATCCTTGACAGTCGGGTTCCTCTGTGGAACTTGTTTGGTCGAGGCTCTCTTGTCCACGCCAGATGCGATCACGAGGGTCTCGAGTCTTGCCATGATGCGCGACATTGTCGTACAAAGGTATTACTAGGTCCCAGGCGGATCTGGGGCCCCCGATCATACGAATTGGCATCTCATGCAAGAATGGCGGTGTGAGGCCTACGAGGTGGCATGCCCCCCCAGTAAGGTCGAGAGACCCTTGTCGAGTTGACGATGAGATGTTGGCAAGTCACGTTAAGGGAAATCGAGGGTGAATTTCAATAGTATACATAGTCAGAGCGTTGCTCCAATTATCCGGGGATACCTGTCCGAGCACAACCTCCCAATTATAGCAGACCTCAGTCCGAACCAACCCCCAACCAGAAATCAAATCATCAACGACTGGCCGCTCTGCATATCCCAAAGATGCGAGCCTGAGAAGCTGGCTCGCCATGATGGACCAACTTGAATCCACAAGATATTCAAACAGCCGTCGTGTGCACGAGAGCATGACTTCGAGCACCCATTGATGACTGTATGACGACTATACTCTGGCGAGGTCATGCAATTGAAAATACGAGATAACAGAAATAGAAATAAAAACCTTGGCATCCATCATTGTTTATGCCCAGAATATCAGCAAGATCACAAGCGCTTTCGAGGAAAGTCTCTGAAGAAAGCATAGAACAGACTAATATCTGCAAGATTTTAGGATAGACCGCTGCTCGTTCCACGTAGGCAGCCCTTTTGCATACCAGACAGCCTAAGCATGCCGCCTCACTCCTCCGCTACCATTTGTATGACATGCATGAAATCTGGTCCTCGTATAAACCAAGCTATGCTGTCGGGCTTTGAAATTCATGCACCGAGAAAGGTTTATAGCTTATATGCTGGCAGGCAAGTCAGCGGACGTCTTGGAAACTTACCGTAGGACTTATCAGCCTGCTCGGGCCGGATTTGCAAGAGCACGACGCCAAGACGGTCACGGACAATGCCCGAAACAACACCGAGAATGTCATGATACATAAATGTCACGATCCTGCCAGGAGAGATAAGAGGTCGACGTACTGCCAGGAGGAAACCAAGACATCATTTGCAACCATACAATCGAACCCCGACCTTGCCATCGCCATGCCCGTTCCCCCATGGTGCTTGCCCGCACGCCTCTCACGATACTGCTGCCCGCCCCCAAGAGAGGAACCCAATCCCTCAAGTCGCTAGCAAAAGTCTGATTTTCAAAAGGGAAACCAAAAACATCATCCATTTGCCTTCCTGATCGAAAAATAAATAGCATGAACGCATGATTCTCCGCCTAATGCTGTCATCTAAAAGACCCCATGTCATTCAGTGCACCTGCAGGCCGTGCGTGCGGCCAGCCCGTTCCGTTTTTCTTTTTTTCCGTTTTTTTTTTTTTTTTTTTTTGGCCAGAGTTGGACTACACACTCCTGTTGGTGATTCATCATGATTACTCAACAGGAGAGGCCGCCCATCCAGGAGCAAACATTCATGGAAACCCCGGGTGGTGGTCGCCGTTCAGTGGCGACGCGGGCGCAAGTGCGAGCAAGATGAGACGCATCTTGCTCACAAGTGACACATCCCTTCGATCCGTCAAGAGGGCAATCTAGCCCCCCGCCCCCCCTGTCGAGAGTGGCTCCCAACTGCGTCGTGTCCTACCACTCAATGCACGACGACCCCTGAGAATGTCATCACCAGCGGGGCACAACTTTTGTCGCAACGTTTACTAAATCTTTCGGCTCCGAAGCCTGAGACCGGGCGACCAGGCTTCTGGTACCTGCATATGCAAAGGAATTCATTCCGGGAAAAGGGGGGCGGCAGGGGAGGGCTCCGAGGGCACGCATCCTTGCGGACGCGCGTGCGGGAACACAGAGACGCTGCGCGAGACAAAAAAGAAAGAAAAGACCGCTCCTCGCCACCGTGAAGCGGTTTGGAACCGCACGGAACCAACTTCTCATCAGGGCAGCTACGTCCAGTAGTTGTCGTCCGATCCGGGTGACCAGGAGTGTTTTGTGGAGGACACGCGTCCCCAGGGCATGCTGCCTTCTTTCACGGCGATGCAGGCAGCCCTCGAAGAATACGGGTGCTGAGACATGCACGGTAGGCACATGGCCAACAGTCTGCTACAAGACACTAATAGGCCCGGCCAGCCGGATTTATGTCTGGGATGTGGCACGCGTGCTCCCCAAGGGAAGGGGGTGTGATGCTAGTTGCTGGCGTTCATCTCAGAACGACTGCTGGCACTTGCTTTTCTTTCGGCGATTCCGCACGTGCGATTTCTACTTTCAGCTTCGAGATCTGAGACATTCCAAGCTCACCCGTCTGGCTCGTCCAGACCCTCTTCCCCCACGAGCACGGGTACGGACCTGCGATCTACCAATCGCCATGTAGCCGACGATCGCCTCGATTTGTTACGACATAACCAGCCGCCAGTAACGAGTGCTTTGCCGGAAGCTAGCCAGATATGGAACCATCGGCTCTGACAAGAAACCAGATGTCAAATAAGGCTTTGGAGTGCAGGTTTGGCGATTGGCCTCGGCGGAATCACGTCAACCAGGAGGTGTCCTTGGCAGTGAATCAAAGTCATCCTGCGGCGCCAGCATGGGAGTCATGTATGGGCATACTTTGCCCATTATTGCCCAGCGCCTGCTGTGTGATGTCGCGCAACTCGGTGATTCGAGCTCACTTCGGCGTGAGCTGAACAAAGTCGCAACTTCGTGACAATTTTGCTCGGCGAGGCGGCGTGGGCCATGTTGTCAGGTTCGTGCAAATGCCTGCACCAGCCATGGCAGACTTGGGCTCCAACGAGCCAGCTTGGTTGACACGGAAATCAACTTTCAATGTTACGAGACTGGAGCGCTTGGACGCGCCAAATGAATCCTTAGTGGCAAAAAATGGTGATTGGCATGTCGATCTCCTAGCCTGTGGAAGCCACTCGTCCCAAGTCCACTGCCTTCTGCCGCCAAAGCATATTCCATGGCCGTTGCAGGCCTTCCGTTGGCTTCCAATCGAGTGGGTGACCATGAAACGGCTATGCCGTCATGGATCACTCGCCTGTGACAAGCCCCGGTTGTGCGTCAACTCAAAGTAGGTGGTAGTGTCTGCAGCTCGAGGTTGGTCCTTATTGAAGGCATCGTTCAGGGATTGGGGCCACGCGGTCGTCGGCCTTCCCGTAGGTCGTCAAATAGCGCAAGGAGAGCATCAACCTTAGGCCAACCCTGGTGAACAAAGCGGCCCTGGAAAATCAGTGTCGGAACTGACGCAGGCTTTTCCGCATTTGGTCGTGCTTGCTGGAGACGTGTTCGTGCCTCAATGGAAAGAACCTCGACCAAGCGTGCCCACTCTTCGCTGCCGAGACATGCTCGGATCTCAGCCTCGGAGAACCCGAGGACACGAACTGCAATGTCCACAAGTGTGGACTGGTTGGAGATGTCCAGATTGTGCTCGAAATAGCCGCGACAGAAAGCTAGGGCAAGCGACAGCTGGAGGTTGGGCCCTCGAGATTGGGGCAGCATCGCTGGGGCCGGCATGACGAACGGAGACGATGAGACAAGCGTCTGAAATTCATTGTCCTTGTCAGACGGCGTCTGATTTCCGTGAAGCGCAGCCCTTGGAATCGTGGGTGATGGGGCTGGAGATGCTTCTGCTGCAAGCTTGGCGGCACTCGACCCCTTGGCTCGGGCTAGAACTTCTTTGTCGAGTCTGAGCGTGTGTTCGTTTGGACGTGACTGGTGTTTCGTGAGTCCAATGCTGGGAACATAGGACGGGGATGCTTCAAGTGCCAGGCGGAGTAGCATGTGTGACCCACGGCTGGATCCAGCACCATGAGGCCACCAGAATGGATGCCCAACTACATTGCCAAGTTAGCCTTGTTCCGTCTCCAAGATGCTTGCTTCCGTGCATTGGCTCATCTCTACTGCGCTCAAAAATACATGCCTTTGTCGTACACTACGCAGTGACAGTCGTTAGCAGTGAACTGGTTTGCAAGGGCAGGAATGAACTCACCAGGCTTGTAAAGCGACGGTTCCAGTATCAATGGGGTGAAAACAACCTCGAAGTCAACATCGGGATACCGGCTCCCGTATATGGTGATCGCATTCTCGAGATGGCGCAGCCCGACGTAGCAATGCGGGCAGATCGTGTCGAAGATGTACTCGATTGTCAAATACGTTATTGGAGTTGAAGATGCGCTCGCGCTTGGTAGGGGAGTTGCGGCAGAGCCTGGACTGGAGAATGGCGACTCGTCAATAGGATGCAGCAAGTCGCGAAGGCTGGACATCGTGCCTGAAACTTCGAGGGTCTGGGCCGGCTGACTAGGCAGCACGGCCAGGCGATCCAGCAGGCTCCGGCGCACGCCTTGGAACGGCTTGCTGAGAGGTGATAGACAGCCAGTCGAGGTGCCACAAAGGACCAAACAACTGTCCTGACGAGACTAGAACTCGAATGATTCGCTTCCAGGGGTTGTCTGCACGACGTATCAATGCTGATCGAAGCCGCGGGACTCTCCGCCTGTGCTGCTGTGCCCACCTGCAAGGGCGGATCTGGAACCTTCTATGCCACCAGTCCTTGGACACAACCACGGGACGGCGAAGCGTGATTGCGTACGGCGGATGTACGATGTACGTCTGCAAGTTCGGAAAGAGTTGAACCGATGTTGTTGGCGAGGAAAGGCAACGAGTGGCTGACTTGAATCGACTGTCTGTGATAGTCAGAGGAGAATGAACATTCCAGTCGACAGGCTAATGTCAAAGTTGGCGTCCCATCCCCGGGAGGAATATCATGAGCTCATAGACGTGTCCGCAGGGAGCCTTCGACTTGCTGCCGCTCAGATCCAACCAGCTGACTTCATTTCACAGGCATGAATAGCCTAGGACCGTGGGGTGGGCAGAATCCGTGCACAGGTCTCGCGCGTCAGTCGTAGATCAATGGCGTAAGACGAATGCAAAAGCAAGTACTTCGCTAATAAATCGAGCGGATTAGGTGGGATCGTATGTGAACGGCTGACGATGCTAAGCACCCCTGATCAAGACAAGGTATCGGATCAGGGGAGGGCTGCAGCATCATAGAGGCCCAAAGAAGGAAGAGGGGTTCAGGCTCATTGTTGGCTTGTTCCGGGCCATTGTGATTTTCGAGGAGGGAAACCCCTAGGAGGGAGACCCCTGGGTGGAGAGCTTGACTTGACACCGCTCATGCCGGCCCAACGAGTTGGTTCAGCCTACCAGCAGGCGCGGGAGTAGATCTGTTGCCCGCCATCATGCAAGGATTCCTTGACGAACTGCTCGGAAAGCGCCATGGCGGGTGGACTTGCCGTGGGAAGGGCCGGACAAGGGGCCTCTCGAGGGTTCCTGATCGCCCCATCTCTGCAGCTCATCCGCAAGGTTTGCCATGCGCCTAACGTACATGTCCAATAGAGACGCCCCGGAATTCCAGCCGAGCCATTGGTCCGCTGTGGACACTAGTCAGACATGTCAGCTCCAGACTGCTTGTACAGCGGCCCAGGAGTCCAAGACACACAGGCACATTGTGGCGGCGGAGCTGCCGAGCGTCCAGCCCAGAAAGCAGGTCGACTTGTTTAAGCTCATCGTGACCACCTAGCCTCTGGTGGCAGGTCTTGCATAACTTATTGCTGCGCACGTCCACGGCCCGCCATGCGTGACAGACGGCCATGGAGCGGAGCCCGAATTGGTTGTGCTCTCATGCCTTGGTGATACCTTGTTCTGCCGTGGCGGCAGCGACTCGTCATGGTGGCCGATTACGAACAAAATATGAAAGAAAATAAAAGATCCCCGCTGTGCCCATATGGCAAAGTGAGCTCTAGCCCCTGGAGGCACATGGCACAAGCTTTGCGGCACCGAAGCCTCTGCTAGGGTCGCTTGTCTCATGCAGGAGAAGCGACCTTACAAGCTGGCTTTTGACGCTCTACTGAGGCGAGCGCTTCAGCCGCAGAGTGGTAGGCCAATGCACTGGCGATATTCTGATTAGATGATGTTGCCCGGGGCAGATCTCGGCCGATGCAGCCACATGATCGGACTCATGGTCGACCATTGGGACGGGAGCCCTCAGGATGCCGATGGGGGAAGATGGCCAGACTCTGACTGACGATGGAAGGCTAGTCTGACCGAGGGAATAAGCGGCGAGGCGGTTGCCAATGAGGGCCATGTTTTTGCCAGGGGATCGAGTCCCGGCAGAGCCCGCGGGCCTGGGCCGGCCGGTGGTGCCTGGCGCGCTGTGTGTTCCATGGCCTGTCAGGTCAAAGTGCCAACCAGGTGCATCATCTTGCGTGGTTGGGGTGCTTCTCTGGCTACCTCGATCGACCCACTCGCCGGGCCTGGCCACGCGGCGGGCGGGCTCGTGGAGAGTAATCATGGAAGCGTGCAAGGGGCTTGCTGTGCGTCGCAACCTGATCTAGACCCCGTGGCGTTCGTGGCTGGGACAGGGCACCAGGGCGAGCCACGAGCACGATTGATGCCGGGCGGTGCGGGCGGAGGCTGGGGAGGACCGTAAACTGTCCCGTCGCCCTGTATGCTTTCCTTCTCGCCAGGAGAATCGATGTTTGAGAAGAGATCAAGTCGACGAGGATCAACAAACGGTGCGCTGCCTGGCTGGCCTCTGAAAACGGCGGGTCACGATGTGCGAAAGCGGCAGGTGCAGGCTGCAGGTTCGCCAGAGTTTTGCAACATGCAAGGTTGGAGACCCTCGAGGGTTGCTCAGGTGGCTTGGGAGGGTTCCGCCAGCGCGCGCCCTCCTCCATCCTGGCCTCCTCCACCACTCATCCCTCGATTCCGCCAGTCCGCTCTGCCCTCCGCCATCGACACCATTTGCGCTCACTTTCCGTCCGCTGCCGATGCACACGCACTGGACCTCGAGAGCCGCAAGGGCAGGCACGTCAAGTCTTGCCAGCTTGCGTGCCTTGCGGGTTGACTGACAGTTGAATCTGTCCGAAGAGACCCCTCCGAACCCTTGGACTCCAGGGTTCCAATAACAGGCCTCGTCCCTCACCGACCCGTGCCGACCCCGGTGGCCCAGAGACTTCCAATGCCCGCCAGCTCCGCAGCGGGCGTCTCCGCCAGCCCGCTCCCTCCCATCTTTCTCCAGGTGGGCCTGGAGCCCTAGAAATGCTTCGCAACTCGAGGCTGCCGGCCACCAAGACATTTGCGACTATTGAATCCCGACGGCACATTGCAGCGCTCGGCTCCGGTGGTCTGGATACGACCCCGGCTCGCTGTCGCAAAAGTTCGCGCCCTCCGCCTCGGCTTGCCTGTCCTCCCACGATCCTTTTTCGTGCTTCCGTAGCTGGCCACGAACCAGCGGCCGCCCGTGCGCTAGGCTTCCCGCGTCTCCAGCGCTGTTGACGAAACCGGGCAGCGCAGATCAGGGCACATAAGACATGTCAGGTTTCGTGTACAGCGCTGGCACCAGACTGGAAGGCAATCATGTTCACCGTAAGTCACACAACAGCGTGCTTGAGCAAGCTCGAGCACGTGCCGTGGGGCAACCGTCACATCCTGCGCCTGCCCGCCCACGTTGCGCTGCTACCCGTTGGATGGCATGGGTGTGGCCTGAACTCAAAAGTCGTCATGACACGGCTCATGTTCCCAGATCATTTCCCGGCAGACCCTACGCCTTTCCAGTGTCCTGCCTGGTCGGTGTGAGAGCAGCACGGTCCGGAGTTGCGCCCCCGAGTCGCATGCTGGCGCAGGCTAGCGATGGCCAGAGCCTGACTCACGGCATTACCGCGTGCAAAACATACGATTTCCCTTGTGAGCACCCTTCCCAGCCGGATCAAAGGGCCCGTAGCGCCGGCCACGCCCGACCAGGCATGTAAAGTCCTGGCTGCTGGCTCCACATTCTTCCAGAAGGCTGGCTAGAATCCCCTCCCGCAGCGCACTAGCATCAGCTAGCCTCCGTGCCTGGTCTCACGGCTGAGAGCTGGCGCCATGCCATGCCATGCCGTCGCCAATCAATGTCCGACGACCATTGTCCAGTCTCTGTGGCTGCTTTGTGAGTAATCGTCGATGCCACTTCGGCATTGCAAGCATTCTGATGACACCGGCGTGGCCTCATGCCGAGCTGACTCTGCTGTGCTCTCATCTCTCGACATCAGCCATCAACTGTCAATAATGGCGCGCTTATGCAGAGCCAAGCAGATTCCCTACTCGGCACGACTTTACGGCTCATCTGTTGCACGGCCAGCGCATCTGTGGGCTCCACAACCACAGATAATGCCTCAACGAGCACAGGATGTTGGCTACCTAGCTATGATTTCACTGACGCTTGTGATTCTGGTCGACTTCTGTATTTGATTTGATCTTATCCACACGCATTCTGCAAGCGCTTGGAAGTGGTTAATCATCCGGCCACACAGGCACGAGGTCATGAGCCAAGGAGCAAGTAATGATGGTCCAGACAAACTCAGTGATGATGCGACGCGGAAGCGTGACCAAGACAGATGTTGAAATTGTCACATGTACAATGCTTGGCCCTCGACCGTAACCTTTCTCGCCGCACCCATTTTCATCTTCCCCTCTGCCTGGTCAGCTGGCTTGCAGAGCGAATGCTGTCGGTTCCTTTGACCCTTGCTCCTACTCCCAATACATGCATACATACAATCGCGCAAACTCACTGAACTTGAATCGAATGCACCACTGTCACCATCCAAATTCTCCCTGTCTTCGAGCCTTTCAAGCCTTCCTGACAGCGTCACAAGCCACAATCCCACCGTGTGGCGTCCACGATCGAGAACTCAAGATGCCCATGGCCAAACGATTGCCCAACAGACTTCTGCACTTCCTATGTACCGGTCGAGTCGGGATCAATTGGGCCACTCCCTGCTACCTCCATTCGGTTGTAATTGGTCTATCTCTCTGCTTGCTTCGTTGCGAACTTGCTTGTTTGACGTGCCGACCCACCGATGCTTAGAGCCTCGACGTCTGCAGACTTACCAGTACGAACAATAGGTAACGTATACAATATGCCGTACCGCAACACGCACAGAGGGACGGTAGATTTCGTCCATGAGCTTCAATTGCCCACCGCGCCGCTGGCCGGCAACTCCGCTCTGGTCCTGGATCGCACGGACTAATCCACCCCATAGACTTCACACCGCACACTGATGCGGTCTCTCTATATGGGGATGCTTACGAGCTCGGCACTCCCACGTACGACCACAGGATCGAGAAAGCTGAGGGTCCCGTCCGCTCCCCTTTCCATAAGCTCGATACCGCCGGATCAGTAGTTAGGTCGGTGACGACTAGCGAATCCCCGGTGTTGTACGTTTTTTGGGATGTTGTGTTTTCTTTTTGGCGGTTGCAAAGGGTGGAAGTAACTGTCTTTGTCCGCGCTAACCACCAATGTACATGTTGCTCGTGGCATGTTTCGGCTCATTCACGACCGTCGAATCGTTTGCCACCATCTCAGTACAGCCCCCCCCCCCCGGTTTGTTGTCTATACACGTATTCTGTATGCCTCTGATCGGTGCTTTCTGTTCCCCGAGGAGAAAGCTCCCAAGTCCCAGGGCCAGACCTTGTGTGTATGTGCAAAGCCGAGCATGGCGTGCAAGGTAGTGGGAGCGACCGTTCGGGATATGGCTAATCATTTCAAAAGAGATGAGCAGCGCTTGTGCAGAACATCAGCGCCTGCGGCGACCGACCTGCGGTCTTTGTATCCTGGCGTCTTATGCCACAAGTTGCTCCAGTTCGTCCTTGCCGCTGCCCGGCTCATCATGCGATGCAGTGGGGGAAGGCTCGTGCATCATCTCGATGCCACCCTCAGGTGTTATTGCCAAAGCTGGTTGGAATACCTTCGATAACCTTCTCGGTACCTGACATATCCTCCTTGACTCATCAGATGTGCGAAGACAGGACCGCTCAGTGGGATAGATGGGCGTATGAAATATCCATCAAGCCTCCTCGGCCAGTCAAAATCGTGACTTCAAGGAAACCCTCGCTCTCCGTTGTGGCCAACGTTCATGACCTGCGGTTGGACGTTTATATCCCAGTCCGGGTTCAATATCTTGCCTCTCTTCGACCAGCATCATCCAGCGGGCAGCGCAGAGAACAGAGGTTGCAGAGATTCATCCACTTTACTCAGACTGGTCAGCCACATTTCGTACAACCATGAGCCTACCGCTCATTGGCAAAAAGACAACGTCCTGCGAACCGCCTTCGCTCTCCTCCTCCTCCTTCTGGCAAGGTCTGCTACTTGCTCTCTATCTCTCTCTCTCTCTCTATATATATATATATGTGTGTGTGTGTGTGTGTGAGAATGTGTGTGTATTTGTACGTGTCTTCTACTTCCCTCTCGCTGTCTTCTTTTTCTCCCTCTCCCTCTCCCTCCAAGCCGGGTTCTCCAACCCGGCCGCCCCTTCAACTACAGCCTACACAGGTGCGCGTCTTGATCTTGATGTCAGTTGACTCCTCTCGTCATATCGTCATGCACAAGCACAAGAATATCCGAACAAGAGGAGAGAGGCCCCAGTTCCTGGGTAAGGTGAGAGCGAGAGAGACAGGCACCCTTTGACAAGATCGCTCATGGCGAAACACATCACATCACATATATGTCCTTGTGTGTCTTCTTCGTGGGTGGGGGGTGCAACGGCAAGCCTCTTTCGCAAACACCGGTGGGGGTGCGTCATCGTCATTTCCCTCCATGGTTGGAGGACTGCTTCGCCCGTCACAGAAGAGAACACAGCATCGATCATTATTCACGTTAGGCTTTCAAGGCATGTTGTCTTACAAGAATCATAACTGCAGTTTGGGTATTTTCTACAAAAAGAAAGGGAAAGTCCGATGGCCGCCCCAGATGCATCGTCCAAAGACTCTGAAGTGCAAATGCGGGTGGAGTGTCTGTCTCCAAGTCCTACATGCCGCAGATCCCGGATGTCAGCAAGTTTGACCCTCTCTGGTGCATCAACAAAGGACGTAAGCCTGTTCTACACCGTGTCTGCGGTCGCCATTGCCTCGCCCTCGTGGGCCACCTGATGTCTATAATGTCGAGAGTCTCCCGTGTTCCGCCGCGCGCCGGCGGGTTTTAATTGTATGGTGCATGCCAGCGATCCGGACCCAGTCTATGCCATGAAATATGTGAAATTGAAAACATCGCCAGAAAACAAGACGCAAGGAAATGATCAGATGAGCCGCAAGTGCGTCGACGAAGCACACGTTGTGGCTTGTGACAGTCTCCAGTGCAGGACCCACAAGGATGATGGCAGATATTAAAATCATATGCGTTGTAGCGGCGCACCCCGACCGAGCTTTGCCATGAACCAATCCTGGGGTGCCAGACGGCCGGCAGGAGTTGCCACGGGAGAACGTTGGATGCCAGATCCCGCCCACATATGTCATGTACAAGGGGCACGCTCTGCTTCGTCGGGGTATTTTGGCGAAATGAATAATTGAGGTGGAATGAGTGGAAGTGAGTTGAGGGTTATGTGACGTCAGCCGCCGCCGTTGCTCTCGCTGGTAGTGCTGTAGTACCGGCGGAACTCGAACGCACCCACTGGCCAGGCCGCCAAACTCGATCACTGTGCCCGGGCCCAGAGCTCATTAGGCCTGGGCTTTACGTCAAAGCCGTTATGGCCGGGCTCGGTGCTTCCTGGTCGTCGCATCTGGTTCGGGTTGAAATACATCTGGCCCATGTTATTCGCGGCAGCAAACTGCTGATCGGGCTCCGGATACAGATAGCCGGCAGCACCACTGCTGTGCGTCGGCGAAGGCATGTGAGCCGGAGACTGCCAGCCGACACTGCCCATATGAGGGCTTCCGTTCACGCTGCCATTCTGGGAGTGGTGTGACTGGGACTCGACACTCGGCTCCAAGGGTGGAGGAGGGGCATAACTCGTAGGATGCGACGTCGGCCGCATAGGGACGTACGACGGCGCAGAGGTAGGGCTTTGGCCGGGGTGCAGATCAGTCCGGATATGCACGGGAAGGGACCCGGTGTTCATGTATGAATAGTCTGCTTGTCGCATCAAGTTGGCCGAGTTCATGTCGGCATTCGACGGCGACATGGACATGGTCCGGTGACCAGGAGAGGGGGTGTTCATTGGTGATCCGTGACTTGAGCCAGAATCACCGTCACTTCGAGGAATTCGAGAAGCATTCTTGGTAGCTTGCGCAGCCAAGGCTGCAGCCGTCGCAGCGGCAGCCTCCTCAACCGTCCCAGTGTGGTGGTTTTGATGTCTGGTCAGCGTTGTCCGCCGAGTGAAAGTCTTCTGGCAATCCGCATAAGGGCAACGGTACGGCCGCTTGCCGGTATGAATACGTCTGTGTCTCGCTAGGGAGCTCGAATCACTGAATGGCTATAGGTGAACGAGTCAGTGGTGCATCTCGGTTGGGATCCAAATACTGGGATACGCTACGTACCTTGCCACAACGCTCGCACATGTGCGGCTTCTCTCCAGTGTGGACACGTTGGTGTACTGTGAGAGCAGAGCGTTGGATGAATTTTTTGCCACAAGTGTCACACTCGTGTGGGCGGTGCCCGCTGTGAATGCGCTCTGTCCAGCACGTTAGCGAGGGTCACAGAACATGTGGCAGGACTGGTAGACATACCGTGCCGCGCAAGGTCACTTCGGCGCGCGAAACTCTTTGGGCATGTGCTGCAGGGATACGTCTTTGGTGGCGCTGTTGAACTTTCAGGGCTCTTGTAAGGCATCTGCATCGTATGACCCCCCATTGATTGCAAATGAGGTACCATCATGGCACTGGTACCCATTCCACCATCACCAAGGGTCATAGACTGGTGCATGGAAGTAGGCGATCCGTACGATCTCGGATTGCCCATCCCACTCAGCGCATCCAAACCACTGGGCATGCGGTGTCCCACGGAATGGTACGAGTGCTCAGAACCGTGTGGAGAGTCTGCACGATCCAAACCGTTACCAGTAAGCTGATGGTGCGCCAAGAGGAGATGGTCGGGCGTTCCATGGTGCGAGTGATGTCCATGTGAAGCAACTGCTGCTGCTGCGGCGGCGGCTGCAGCAGCGGCAGCAGCGGCGGCGTTCTCGTTGTCCACCATTCTGGTAATGTTCATTATCTCAGGCGAAAGTGCTATTGGCATTGAGAGTTGGTGATGCCTTGAGCTCAGAGGTGTCGGCCGTTTGGCTATTTCTAACCAAAGGCATGCAGATTATGATGAGAGCGTTGGACCGAGCAGAGCAGGTTCTGTGGTTATTGTCGTGTGGGGTGTGTTGAGGATTCCGTACCGTACGGTGAAAGACTTTGGAGCGCGAAGTCGCGGTGTATGGTGCGCCAAAGCGGTGTCGGCGTTGTAAGGATCAGTAGAAGGCGCGAAGCAGACAGTTCTAAACAAAATCAAAAGCACGTTAGTCTCGTCCGTGGACAAACACGCTGTGCTTCTTGTGTGCATCAGGTTAAGCTCCATCTCTGCCACGCGTTTGATGCATCTTGTCGTTGCCTCGCCACAGGCTTGTCTCGGGTGGGCTGTCGAGGTTTGTCGTGTGGACCGCAGATTTCAAGCCATCAAGTTCTTTCAAATGTGCTTTGCGGGATGCCCCATGATGCACTCCTCATCTCGGCTGTTTCTTCAAGAACGCAAAGGTGCTGTGGTTCGGCCCGTCCGGCAGAGGACTGCGCATGGCCTAGCCGTCGGCACAACTGGACTCGAGAGGTCGATAGCGTGAACAGGTCGCCGACGTCGAAGAAAAGGGTGTTGGGCGCAAGCTGGATCCTGCGCTCGGATGCGACGCGCGAGCAGCACGGCTGCGCGGGAGGCAAGCATGGGTCGCCCACTGAGAGGCTTTGGGTGTGGATGGCAGAGTCGAGGCGCCGGTGTAGCCGAGCATGGAAGTAGTTGCTGTCGAACAGAGACGGAGGGGCACAGAGATGATGATGCGTACTCAACTGCCGCAGCGAACTTACCTATGGGTTGGTGACGAGGACTGGTGGATGAGGCGGGATGAGGTCGCTGACGATGTCGAGACGCGGTGACGCTAGGTGGGGAGAAAGAGAAGACGCTGATGGCAGAAGGAGATCTGGGAGGGAGCGCAAGTAGCAAGAAGGAGGGACGGGCAGGGAGATTAATAGTATGAAGTGAAAGGGGTAGATGGGAGGAGGGCGACGATGGACGACGAAGAGCCCCCTGGTGGTGTGCGTGGACGTGTGAGCAGCTGGCTGTTTGGGAGAAAAAATAGTAATAATAGCGGCCCAGCAGCAGGTCTGGTCCTGGTCGGGCGAGTATGGGGGACGGACGGGGTGTGGTGGTGTGGGTGCAGCGAGGCGCGGGTGGCATGAGTGAGGGAATGATGAGGGTGCAGGCGAGGAAGCGATGCTTGCTGGCGTGCATGGTGGCAGCCAAGGGGGGCAGGCATAATGAAGCCAACGAAGTACCCAGCAGGTAGCCCGGGTGCGCTGGCAGGCGCCCTCTGGGCCTGTCCATGTGCCGGGATGCGGATCTGCTGAGCCGGCGCAAGGGTGCGTCGTGCCTGACGTAAATCCACTGGTACCCACGCCGGTACCTGCGACCTTGCGAGGGTCTCACAGTGCCAGGTTTCCAGAGCTAATTTGGGTGCCGGCCTGCTCGACGTACTTCTTTGGCCCGGCACATCGCAACTTGGGGGCAGCCCACTTGGGCAGCTCAACCCGACAGAGACAAGGGAGGCAGACCACCCCGAGGGTGCAAGACGCTCTTGTCCAGTTCGCATTTGCTCAAATGATTAATGTGCCTCTAGCGGTCCAGAAATAAGCAGTAAGGCACGTCGAGTCCTGAAACCGGAACGCAGCCTCTTCGCAATCGGCGAGGCGCAATGCTCAAGGTCAGCAGCACCTGCGGACGGCTGCGCGATAGACATGGACGGAATGGATGCCGTGGCCGCCCATCCAGGTCAGGCATGCATCGGGGTGACTACAGTGGCTGCAGTTGCGAGAATCGGCACGACGCTCTGCCGTCCGTCTCGAGTGACGAGTATGCGAAGCAAACAGGGCCCACGATGTCGAAGGTGACATATTCTGATCTCCGTGGATTCTGCGTCGACACAAATAACGGGAGCAAGCATGGCTCACCCGCTTGTCTCTCGCCCTGAACAGTGCCCCCAGGGCGGCCTCGCGGCCAAATATGCAAAAGCAGTCACTGTTTGCCCAACGCTGCTGCACCCGCAGGCACAGCGGCTCGTTTGTCTGCCGCGGGCTCGTGTTTACGTCACGCGAGAAGGGAAATGATTTTATGGGACAGCGCAAATAAGGGCAGCTTTGCAGGCGGCACCGGCACCCCGTCACTCACCAGTCGTTCAGTCCTGCCCCGGTCTCGAGTTGATTCGCCTCCATATTCGAAGCAGCAAATGGCAATGACGAGATGGGAACTCCAGCGCATTGTTTGATTCAATACGTCCCCACATGTTTCCAATGCTTGACCAGGTGCGGATCCGATCATGGGTCTTCTTGTGCCAAGATTGCATTCCTTTTGGCTTCTGGCATTTCGGCATATAGCGCATAAAGACCTAGCACCTCGCGCAGGCCAGTTAGGGAAAAGAAGCGAAGGCTGTTGCTGTCAAACAATGTCATCTGTGACTGGTCTCCATGATGGTCTCGCCAGGGGGCCCAGCATCAGAACATTGGACAGGGTCCCAGTTGAGGGCCTCAGCGCTGTCATGGTGGGCACAGGTCACACCCAAATTCCAGGAACAGGACTGAGCTAGACGGTAAGGCCGTGGATGGGTGGGGTCATGCCCCTGCCAGCATGACCGGGGACCACGAATCTGACGATCACGGCCTAGCCAGCGCAAGCAAGGCAGTCGTTGTGCAGACGATGGCAGTTGATACTGTTGAAGTGGCGGTCGCCGCCGCTGTCGACCTTAGTCATCGCTGTCACAGAGAGCTGGCCCTATACAGGCAGGTTCTGTGCGTGCAGGTCAAGTGAAACTGGGCAGCATCATCGACGTCAAGGACAGGACCCTTGACATCTGCAGGTCATCAGCCACGCGACCTACCGTTGCCACGACCCGAATACTCTGGGCACGTTTCTGATGGCGGCCCAAGGTTGATCGTTCACATAAGAAAGGTGTTTGCAGAACCATGCAACGTCCGTGGAGGGGTGTTTGAGGGCGTGTGATGGCTTTCGGCTCTGCTAATGGTTGCAAGAAATAGCATTTCAACCGGCGGGTCGAGCCCATTGTACTCGGAGGCGTACGCCTTCTTCATATAATAAGACTTATCACAATGGTGACTGATTGGGTTGATGCTGTCCCCCACGCAGGAACACAATGATGTGGTATCAAGTCCTGTAACACTCTTTTTTTTTCCTGTAGTGGGATTGCAAGATTATGCGGCCGTTTGCCCGTGATCGTGGCCGCCTAGGCGCGCGTCCATCCTCCGATGAATGCGACTGGTGGCCGCCGTTGGGCATGAAACAGGTGAGATGATGAGGAACGGACGCCCACTGCAAACACAGGAAGGATGTCAGCATTGGGGTATTTGCCGCACGAAGAAGTTTACCAGAATTTCTGCAGGGTGAGGTTTGCTTTGTCTGGAGCAATGCGATGGTGGGTGGTGCGGTGCCCAGATTTGGTCGACTATGCACTAGCGAACGTCGCCACAAAGCCTTGATGGCAGCGTCGGCGGATTGCTTATTCCTGCCGGCTTTCCGCAAGGCTTGGTTGGACTCAAGCCCGTCGCTGTCAACCCCACGGGCGATGTCCACACGATGCACCAGGCTTATGTGACGGCTGCGGAGAGTTTCATGCGGACGCGCGTGAATGAGCTTGGTGCGGTTCCTTGGAGGGACCGGGGGCCGATGAAGGATCTTGATAGCATGGTACCAACACCAGTTAGAGACGGGAGGCGTGCCACCTAGGCTCGACTTGGAAAACGGATGGGAAGGAGAGGGAGCTTCCGTCGCGGCGTCTTGCCCCTTGTGGTGAAACGGCAACGGAGCAGGGGTTGGCGGCATGAGGCCGAATGAGGAATGCTTCGAGAACGCGTCTGGAAGAGCGGGAGAAGGCTGAGCACGGCCGCTCCAGGACTCCTGGAGGCAGGGGGGAAAGGGGCTCTCACCCCTACCTAGCCTGGCGGAGGTGTCAGTTGACAAAGCCATTCATATTATCCTCGGCCCTTTGTGGATGGAATAGGACTCAGCTCCAGTCCCAGCCCAGCTCGTGCGGAAGCACCAGGACCCCTCAGGAGGTGCAGCCAGCCATGGATGGCGGGCAGGGCAGGCGGCGTCTCCGGCTGCGCCTGCCCCAAAAGCAAGCAAACAACTTTTGATGAACCCCATCTGATTGATGATGAGGTCAGGGTTCAAAAGTTGTTCAATCGCCGCCCATCAGCTCCTCGGGTTAGCGCAGGCTCATGGCCCCAAAGGTTTGATTCGAATCAGGTGCCTCAGGGCCTGCGCCTCCCCAGGCTGGTTTTGTTGCAAGTGTTGCCCCCTCTCCGGGACATGCATCACCACCTCGTCCCCCTCCCTCCCGGAGTCTTCCATGCATGCTTCCATGCAGCCACTGCCTGGGCCCCCGGTCAGTCCAACCCCCTGGAGACAATGTATTAACATGAGCAGCAGACACAGCAACGCTCCCAGCAAGCTCTGCAAGAGATGCCTACTACAGCTTTCCTCTGCCGCTCTTGTCGAGCAAGAGACAAAGGATAGTCTGCCGCGATATAGGTGACGCCACAGCGCGTCCGTCTGGCACACAATGCATACTTCGGATGCACCACGAGTCCGACCGCAAAGGCAGCCAGAATCAGACTGGGGGCGTGCCAACCCGAGTCACGACGCGGGGAACCGCCTGAGCATGCCGCGAGTGCCCTGTCCTGGCGTTGCGAGTCGTTTGGCGACAGCCATCGGCCCATGCACGACGATCCGGCCCCATCGCTTCGGCAGAAGGACATGCACGCACGCTCGCAACCGAGCGGCAGGCGCCCCTCCGCGGCGCAGCGAGGCATCTCTGAGCCCATGTCGACACGCGAGATCTTCCACCGCACGCGAGATGTTGGAAGCTCGTATACCAGCAGTGCTCCGGATCCAGTGCTCGACAACCGCCTGAGCACCATGTCCTTCATTTCCCAGCAGCTCTCCATACACCGGGGACCGTGACGTATCTGCACCACACGTCAATTACACGACCCCTGCTTAGTGCATCACCCACGGCAGCCCCCTGATTAATGCATCTCCACCCAATCCCGGCCCTGCAACCTTCCCGAAGGCTTCCATTCGTCTTGGCGTGTTTCTGTTTCGTCGCTCAAGACGCGACCCGGATTACGCACTGTGCTCCACTCGATCTTGTTTACGGAGTACCGATTCTATTAAAAGGGCTGGGCTTGGGTGACAGGCCACCGTCGCGCGCGGAAGCCATGAACCCACGCGCACTGTATGCCGTGGTGTTTGGGCGACGCATGCTGAACAACCTGACGGCCAGCATGCTCCAAAATACGCCTGTGGGAATGCCCTGCCTCAGTACGTTGTACCTCAAGATCATCAAGCAAACCTTCGACGATACATCCTCACCTACGGATGTGTTGCCGCTCATGATACAGCAGTATGCGGAGCGAAAACCCTGCCAGGCTTGCCAGGCTCGGAGGTTTCATTGACATGTCTCACATCAGAATAATATTATGGCACAGTGCGTAAGCATAGCCTGTGACAACATAGGAGGTAGGCACTGAGGTCGTTATCGTGAGACCAGGTCAAAGCATTCTTCAGCCAGAAGAGTCGCCAAACTTCAGACATAGAAGTATTGCCGCATAGCACGCTCGCTTGCAGTTACAAGAGTGTAAACAACGCCTCCAGATCCCCCAATGACGAGCAGTGAAAGCTAAACTCGCCTGGGAGGTCTAGACGGTGGCCATGCCAGAATCTGTTCTGCACCAACAGCTCATTCCAAAGACCGAACAGCATTAAAACCGCGCGCGAAATCAGTCAATTGCGAATCATCATAGAGTCACTGAGTGAGGCAAGACATTGTCCAGCAAATCGCTGGAGTATGCAATGACAACAGCTTCGACGGCAATCCACAGCAATGAACTGTGCCGTCCCTATTCTGTCAGTTCACGCTCACAGAACCTTGGTCTTTTGCGACATTCTAGCAAGCCTCCTCGATACGGACCATAGGCACAGTACATGAGGCTGGAACAAGCGAGCGATCTAGGCACACGGCTTCGTCTCCACTGCAAGCTTTGTCGTGCATCCCAGAAAGTCGGGACCTAAGGGTTCGAGAACCTCAATTTGCCCCCAAGCCTTGTGAGACATCGCGGATAGGCTGTCGTATCCCGTCGACAGTGGCAAATGCGCGGCATCGATGAAGTAATGACTTCTCAGATTGGCGAGACTGCTGTCAAATGAGACACGGATCATTCTGCTGTCATGACTCGGCAGACGGCAGTGTCTACAAGCGGACTTTTGAGGCGCGAATGCCCGCCCGTGGCCCACACGCAACGGGCCGTTGGGGAACGGGACTAGGTCCCAAAGCTCAAATGTCGACGCGCATGGACTTCGCTTCACGTGCTTGTGTCTTTTCCGAGATGCCCGAGGACTTGTGGGTGGAGGCAATGAATATCTCCACGTTGCCGACAATCTCGCCCCGAATTCGTCCTGCTGCCGTCTGTCAACGGCATGCGAGGAAAGTTTCCCACCCTCCACGCACAACAGCCATGCAACACATGAAGTTACAAAAGAGTTGTACAGTACGAACAGTGCCACATTTTGCACCTTGTTGTGACTTGCGTTTTGGAGGGCAACGCTAGGCAAAGTGAAGCAGTGCCATGACTAGCGCGTCTAGTGGTTGTCATTGGACGACGGCTTTGAGACAGCCACCTCCTGCTTTCTTTTTTCACACCCTTTTGGATGGGAGATTCGCCACCGTAGTTCTTGCTATTGGGTGAGAGGTCACAAACGATGTTTCGGCTGCGCGCGGTTCCTCTGATGGGCATATGGACTTCAGCACAGCGCGACGGTGCCTACACGGATCACGAGACTGGGCGAACAAATAGCGTGCGTGCCTACATTAAGCATGAGATTGCGCGGCTCCGGGTGACTTTGTCACCTGTTGCAGGTCTCATCAAGGATCCACAGCAGCCCGAGAACAATTGCGGCATTGTTTTGTGAAGATTTATGAGCTAATGACTAGCTCAACCAACCGGGAGCACGAGCCCATGGGCCCGTCGCTCAACTATCCGCGGGCGACACGGGTTGTGGGGAATACTTCCCGCCCATTGACGCCGTCCCCACCAGCGAAACGGTGAATCGAACCGCTCATGCGCGAGGCGAAAGAGCAAGTCCTCCTCCCCTTTTCACTTTTCCAGAGGCGGTCGGCTCATAAGGCTTGTTGTGTTGTCCCTCGGGCAGCTCGTCAGGGAAAACCCATGCGCGATGAAGCATAGCGCCACTGGGGCACTGCGTACACTGCTCACACCGGTCTCATGATATTTTACGCCGCCGAGGCGGACTGGCTTGGCTCGCTGACATGGCAGGGACCACGGTCCGGTGCACGCACCTGTGCCAGCCCTTCGGGTTCTTCCCTTCCATGGGGCTGGTGTCTATCTCGTCTCCGGTGCCCACTGTGGCTTCCGCTTGCCACTTCACTCGCCCTGCTATTCACTTAATTGGGTAGTGCGCCTGTACTTGGTCGGAGATGAACGCAGAGTAACGCGATTGGAACACTCATGACACGGCTGCCGAGACGAATCTGATCATGTCTCGGCGCCGACGGTGTCGACTGGCTTCTATTGCCAGATTG
This sequence comes from Microdochium trichocladiopsis, assembly GCF_020744255.1. Lineage (NCBI taxonomy): Eukaryota > Fungi > Ascomycota > Sordariomycetes > Xylariales > Microdochiaceae > Microdochium > Microdochium trichocladiopsis. The sequence goes on from NW_025763550.1 coordinate 2,870,739, forward strand.
GCCGCAGACCGATGCGGCACACGCTCATGCCATAAAAGACCGTTTGGCTCGGCTTGGGGCGAGAGTCATGACCACCTCCTATCTGACGGGAACCCGTGTGACGGTGTAGGGCAACCCGCTAGCTCACCGCATATGGGGGTCGCCATAGATATTGACACGCAGAGATAAAGAGAGGAATGTTACAAGACTCCCTCCCCCACGAGCAGAGGTGCCCGGAAGTGCAGATCCCTGATCCCCCGGAAGTAAATCCTGCTCTGCCTAGAGCTAGTCGTTGCAGAATGCGGTCTGCGGAGTGTGTGGGTGGGTGGATGCACTACGACCCAGGGGGATTCAGGGGTCTTTTGTGTTTGCATTTCTCCCGACCTCCAATATTGTACGAGCCCTGGGTTTGTTGTTGTCCAAACGGGTTTGGGCGTGCCGCAGCATCTCGTGTGCCCAACGGCCAGCAGCCAACAGAGGCTAGACGAGGGATAGGGTAACAGGCAGCGGTTATTACCTTGCTTTTTTGATCAGGGCAGGACTTTGCCCCAAAGTGAAAAAACGTGCGCGCGGCCTGTTTGCTTGCAAGGATGACTGCCGGGACTTGTCATTCTTGCACGCTCCAGCAGTAACGCTGCAGAAATTCCCCCTTTTGAAGAAGGCAAACATACTCTTATGCAGACGTCGGGAGACCTTTTCCTTTCCCCCCTGTGCACTTGGGAACCCGTCTGGCCAGGATCGAAAAACTTTCCCAGCCAGACAGGTCGATCGGGTTTGGGGTCTTTTTGATCGATGTAGGCTGATTTGACTTTTTTACCGCGCGAAATCAAGTGAGACTTACGGATGTGGGAAGAGCCCAAACACCAACACCGACCACTGCTGGGCTTGAGAGGTTTTGGAACCCCTCCCTCCCCCCTGGCACATTCGCTGGACCCTGCCCCGTGGACTGAAGAGATAGGGCTCGCTGCCAGGGCGGGCGGCGGCAAAGAGGTGTGCTGTGGTCTTCTTATTGGGTTGTGACTGACGGACTGACAGGACCCCCTGACCGGTGAACAGGGAAGGGCGGCAAACTTTATTTGTACGTCTCTGTACGTCGCTGTTTGGGGGGGGACTGTGTGGTTTTGCCTTGCTGGATCGTCCCACGTCTCAACCATGGTCCCGGGAGAAAAGACAAGATCTGAGATTAGGTGTAATCAACGGGAAAAAAGGGTAATGAGAGTCTTGCGTGCATGTATGCACGTGCGTGCGTGCGTGCGTGCGTTGTGTGGGAGGGATCGGAGCATTCAACGGCCTCATCTGGGCATATTCTCCTTCGCGGCCCTCCCCCTCCCCTCCCAATGGGATCAAGGAGTTGATGTTCCCTGAACTGACCATTGGAGGAATGGGGACACACGGTGCGACGTCCGCCCCCGTGTGTGTGTGAAGCAGCTCTTGCGATGGTTGAACTGCAATACGGTTTTTTTTTTTTGGTTTTATTTGCGTGGGTATTGGTGACTTCCAGGATACATGGTTCAGTAATTCTTGGGCACGAAATTGGGCATGATTTGTTTTGACTTCCTCTCCTCGTAGATATTCTCGGACGGGCAAAAGTGTATCAGTATTTGCCGCGTGTCTTGGGGGTTGCGAGTCAAGAGTCATGGGGTCCCCCGGGGACCCTGAAGCAAGAACAAGCGCGTACCCGCGATATCCGGGTCGATGAGCTATTGTTGTCACGCCGGCGCACCCGATGATTTGGAGGGAGTAAGAGTGAGAGTGAGAGAAAAGACAAGTAGTGAAGACCCTGGCCTGGTCACGAGATGGTACAACGGATGTCCCCGTTTATGCTTTTCGCGGTCGTCCCGGCAAAATCATGACTTTGTGATTGCCGCGTGTCACCTCGGCAGGTTCCGTGCCGTGCTCCCTGTCGTCGGAGTCTTGGTAAGAGCGAAGCGAAATCGCCAAAGGGGAGGAATTAGCGAATTGCGATAATTTACAAACATGGTGTGGCGTAAATGAAAGACTTCTGTGTTCATGACCCCGAGTTGTGCTGTTGTTGGATATTGGTGCGATGGTTTATTTCTCCTGCCATCGCCATCGCCGTCCACCTGAACAGATGATCAAAGTCTTGCCGATGATATTTATTTCGCTTCAGTCATGATGAATGGGCCATCTCAACTCATATATCAGACGGATGAGATGGATCTCTGTTGGGCAGCCAAAGAAGAATTTCTTAGCTTATAGAATTAATCTGCCAAGTACGACAAGTCAATCTGTAGAGTCCGGAACCGGACATGGGCGAGCGAACTTGCAGCGCAGGCAGGATGCTGACTGAACGAGGGTCGAACCGCGGCTTTTCAATGATTGGTCTCCAGATCTATGAGTAACATGTTCTTAATTTACATGGAAAAGAAAAGTAAACAAAAAGAATCAGAAGAGAAAAAGAAATTGGTGCCTGTCCTGAAGTGACGAGGGCAGCATCTTACATCACTTAGATTCGTGGCAGGTGGCAGACATTAACCAATATCCGGTGCCCAGTGTCCATCTGCAATTCGATGATCCGCTGTCTCTGCGAGAAACCGATCAAGTCATCAGTTACGTCATTTGCTTTTCCCCCGGGACCGTGCAATTCTACGCTTCTCATTTGCCCATACGCGGAGCTCTTATCTATTCATGTATTCGGAGCCTCACTGAACACCGTCACGGGTGAACCAGCAGACTTATACTTCACGCGATGGCTGCTACTGTCCTGTGTATTCCAAGGAGAACATCTCCTCAAGACGTTCCCACACAACCTCTGACAAACCGACCACCTGAACTGAAACGACGATTCCATCAAATAATCGAATCAATGGCGCGCTTCAGCACAGAATGTAAGTCGAGAGCATCTGATAGATTTAAAGCATCCGAGCAATATTGGAGGTCCTGTCGATCCGCGAATATCAGAACCATGTCGGTTGTCACTGAGAAGCATATTGGCAAAAACACATGGAAGTATATTCCTGCTAGTTGTAAACTATTTCAATGGTATCTGCTGAGAGACGATGGGGATAGCCTGAGATTGCTCAGAAGAATAAAGTAAAATTGGTGAAAATCGTATTCGTTGTTGTACTTCTCCCCACCCAGGCTCGGGGATACAACAACCAGGAACAAAAGACCGAAAGGCAAAGGCAAACCGATTTTATTTGATAGGTCTCCAGTATCAAAGCTGCAGCGAGAAGCAGTATCCAAGGAAGTCAATTCACATGGAGGGCACACTCAAAGAAGCCATGGCTAATTGCTTTTCCTTCGACACGTGCACAGATCAAAAGGATTGTACAATTCTCGACAGGTATCTAGCCTGACTAAGCCTTGCTTGGCTACGAGTCTGTACACTCAAAGTCGAGTCTTCCCTAATGGTGCATGTTCAATTGTCGAATTTCACCGGAGGTAGTCATTCTTCGTAAAGGCGAACAACGCCACTAGAACGTTTCCGAGCCCTGTAGATTTAGCTTCTTTCATGGGTACGTGTTTGGCAGTACCCGCGAAGCTAAGAAAGACCCCTTCGCTTGAAGCATACAGAATAACAAGGCATATTGTGCCCCATATACTTGATACAGGAGCAGGTGCTCGTTAACCCGGGATCTATCGTGTGAATCAGCCACACAATGAGTACAATGCCGGGCATTTCGCGACGAGGCCAACATGTTGATAGTGAGAGAAAATCTTTCACTGCTTGAGTCTCGAACATCATTGCCCAAACTTAACACGGGATACCCACAGCCATGATCATGATATGCTATTCCCTATGACTACTGGAACATCATCCCAGAAGCCAGATGGCTTTGGTAGCAAGAGCGTGTGTACGAGTCCAAAGAGGGCGCGTGTTCTCTGAACCCGTATCAGAGCATGCCTCGGACGACTCGTGCTCAGGAAATGGCGCTGCGCCCTTACAAATTCAAAAGCCGCGGAGGTTCGGCAGCCTAGTGGGTCGTGAGCATCATGTCTCCTTGCTGGCCTGGGCTTGACCAGACGTGAACGAAGGGCCACATCACGATGTCAAGGCGCATTTTGCATGCGTGGCGCAAGGAATGGAATACCCGCCTTAGGAGCCCGATTGGACATCTCAAGTGCAACCCTCACTGCCGGCAAGACATCCCACGAGGAGGCACTAACTATTACTGGTCCGTTGTCTACATGATTTCCTGATGTAGAATGCTAGATGGCAGTTGGCCTGCCGAGGGTCCCCAAAACGTGCTCGAATGCGCTTGACGAGTCTCGCCAAGCATGTGCTCAATGGAGGGCGGTAACCCAAATCCTCATCAAGCACCGAATGGGTCGACGCAAGCAGGAGTACCACAGGATCTGCAGCAGCAGTGTTCAGGTCCGGAGCAAGGTCACGACGAACACCTTGCAGACTGACCGATCGAGTGAAGAACCACTTGTAGATGCATGAGTTAGCAGCAAGCAGGTAATATGGTGACACGATGCTCCTACCCGTTCAGCTAGGCCTGCAGAATGGGGATGCACAGTTTCGGGTTTGCATAATATTGGCTGGCTAAGTGTTACGGTTGGACACTCGGTGCTGACGGTCCAGATAGAAGCACCGCTTCATGGACTACAGTGACTAGTGGTGGTTGGAACGAGCATGATCATGATCGTGATTGGGGATATTGGGGTCGTCTGTCCAGATGGCGATGCCATGTACTGAGGTAGTTATGGCATACCTGCTCTAATCAACAGACACTCCGCAATGATAGTCTTATACTGACAGCCAGCAGGAGACCAAGCCACCAGCAAAACCACCATGCACGCTACCCTGGCAAGTAGGTCATTGTGCTCAAGCATGTGCAGATCTCCCGGTCCCCGGCGCGTGTGCGTGGAGCAGCATGGAACCGGCAGGCCAGCTGCTGCTTGCCGTGCCCTTCATCGATCATGAGAAATTGCGACGAGGCCAAGGACACTGCGCACGCCGAAGGGTTCACGGGATAATCAATGCAAGGAGCGCTTGAACTGACCATGGTGGCCATCAAAAGAGGGAGCTTGCAGACGTGGTCACGCTGACGCCACACTGCAGAGTTGCGAGGGCTGGCTGCAGGACCGCCGATCTGGCAGAGATATATTGATTGAATGAATACTGCAGCATCTCGTGTGCTGTGCGTTGCTCTGCGAAGCCCCTGGATTTACCCATCTTGCCCCATTCTGCCGCGAAGCAATCTGAGGCGCGATCCGGAGGGGATCAATATCACAAACACACGTGTCAGGTCGTCGTTGCAATTGGCGAAGGAGAGAATGCGAATTCGGGACTGAACATGGCATGGATCGCGGCGAGAAGACTGATGTTGTTTTGGGAGGATGATTGTCGTTGGGAAGCTGCCTGCCTCCGGACCTGCAGCGATCGACCGTCATTAGGGCAACCTTGAATGCTGGGTTTGGCAGCGGGGCACGTGGACACCTCCAAGGTTGCAGCACAGGATCGAGGCACTGCAGAGCACCCACGTCAGCGTGCAGAGATGACAATGCTCGCCGTCTCAGTGGACCATACAACGGCCGGCAGGGCGCGCAGGGCGCGCAGGGCGCGCAGGGGTCCGCATTGGGGCAGTGGTTTCCTGTCAGCAGCCTGTCTAGTTCGTGAGTGCGTGTGAGCAGCAGCAGGCTGACCCCGAGATGGATGCCATGCTGCCTTAGGGTATGCTAGGCGCGTGAACCCCGCAGTTTGGCCCAAGGACGTTGCTCAAAAACCAAATCGGTTGCTGCTGTTGCTTTAGAGTTGACGAGGGCCTGCTGCTTTGTGGAGGAATTCACCTCCAACATCGTCGTTGTGGTGTCGCAGTCAGGGCCCCAAGTCTCCATCACGAGGATGAGGAACCATGGAATTCCATGGCTGTGGGACTTACATTCTCGATCTGCATGCGCTCGGCCATCTGTCGTGGACCTCGGGCTGGTGCCCGTCACGCAGCCGCCCAGCCCCCCGGCCAGGGTCTTCCAGCCTCTGCGAATTGATTGCTCCATAAACGTACTTTACGGAGCACGTTTTGGCGCCTTCACGAAATCAGTTCAGAGCAGGTGGCCAGGACCCACCAGGAGCGAGCTCTGGTGCCGGTCGGGCCTGGTACCTAGCGGAAACCTTGAGAGAGCCAGGCCAGGCCAGGGAAGAGCTGTCCAGGTCGGTTGGGGAAGCCTGAGGTCGACGATGACTCGCGCGCGAGCTGCCCGCTGACGGTCCTTGCACACAACTGGCACCACGCGACGCAGAGGATTGGTGCCCGAACTGCAGGTTGCATCGCAGTGGCGGAAAGGGAGAGGAGGAGCAGGCAGCCGGCCAGATGGAAATGGCAATTACATGGTAGGGCAGCGTAGAGTGACGACGGCGAGGCCGAATGCTGAAAGAGACGCTGAGGGCGGACTTGGGTGCGCCGGCCCTGTTGGCGTGCTCCCCGTCAGGTGGTGCCGTACGCCCGCCTGGGTGTGTGCCCTGGAGGCAGGTGCGGCCCCAGCCCGGCGCTGCTCCAGGTTTTTCGCCCGCAGATCTCTCCGCCGGCGCATTTCGAGCCGGCGCTTGCCCGCCGCCGTCACCACCACCACTACCACCACGGCCTCCTCCTCCTCGCGCTGGCGATCCTCCTTCCCTCACCACCCTCGCTGTCGCCTGCCTTCTCTGCCACCGTCTCCTGGCGCCCTCCAGTCTTTACCGCAATCTCCCTGGTAGGCGGCAAGCGACATCTGCTGCGAGCCTTCATTCTTCGACATATTTGCGTGCTGCTTTTACCGCGCATCTCCCCCGATTCCAGGCTGACTTACGAGCCCTTTTGTTACCGGCCAATGCGACAGTACAGAGCGTCCAATGCGCGCCGGCTCGAGCTCCGTGGCTAGCTGCAACAGCATAAACCATCCCGCCTTTCATCCCAGTCAGACCCCTCAGTGCCTCATCCGCCGTCGCGTAACCCCATGAGCTGGGACGTCCACCGCCTCTCACCACCTGCGCACAACTCACGAGGCACACGACCAACCACCATCACGATCGGCCACCTCCTGAACCCCCACCAGGGACGGTGCCTGGCATCGGTCTTGCTGAATACGACAGGTCTCTTTCCCCCGCGATTCGTCCTTGCGCCTGCCAACCTTGCAAGGTGCCGAGCTCGACGGCGAGCAGTTCAGCCACTGTTGGACAAAGGCACGTCTCTCCGCGCCGTACAGCCTCCTCTCCCGACAGTACGGTCTGGGTCACTTCTGGGATACGAACACGCCCTCGATACTGGCTTGCCGGCGCGGACACCCGCTCGAACGCTTCCTCTCGACTGCACTATATCCGGCAACAACTGCTGGTTACACTGCAGTCTGAAGAATTTAGCGTGCGACCTGGCAGGGCCGCTTTGCTCCGTCGCAGCTCATCTGAGCTACCGATTGGCTCAAGCCCGCCCTCTATCAACAGTTGCGACTGGCTGGGCCCTGACCTCGCTTAGCTTCCGTCCCTGGCGCATGAAACTAGCGGTGGGAAGCTACATGGTGCTGGAGTCAGCCCGGCCCATCATCCAGAGCTTTGCAGCCTCGGTCTTTGCTTTCGAGGTCACCTGTGCGAGTGGGTACCGGTCAGGCCTCTCTTTCAACATCGTGCAGCTTGACAGCCTGGCTCAGTGCTTTGTGGCACAAACCCTGCGTGCGCCTTGCACATACCGTGTCGCGAAGAACCAACACGACCGGAGAATTATATATATCGGAACCTAAGACACAATGCCGGCCAATACTGAGGCGAACGGGGCGGAAGTCTCAGACGCACAGTCAGACAATGAACACGAGTATAACGGCCACGATCATTCTAGAGGCGAAGAAGACGACGACGACAGAATGGCTGGACACCAAGGCTCGCCAGACCCTGGTAACGAGAACGGGGCCGAGGCCAAGAAGAAATATGACCCAAAAGATCCCCACCGACCACGGCGGAAGAAGGCAAGGCGCGCCTGCTATGCCTGCCAAAGGGCGCATCTGACATGTGGTGAGCATCTTCCCCCAGAATATGCCGATTGACCAAAGCTCGCTTGCCTGCATCCTCTCAGGACAAACCACTGACACACCAGCGCAGGAGACGAGAGGCCGTGCCAGAGGTGCATCAAGCGTGGGCTTGCCGATGCCTGCCAGGATGGCGTCCGGAAAAAGGCCAAGTACCTACATGATGCGCCGCCGGAAGCGCTGAGGCCTGTCTTGGGTCCTACTTACAACCCCAGCGCGGCAGCTAAGCCGCAAAATGGGAGGCACCCATCGAACGCGACTGACACCAGCTACTACTCTCAACAAAGCGGCACTACACAGTCATTTCCCATGTTTACTCCATCAGCGACGAGCCAGGTCGGAGGTTTACCAGAGAACATGTCATTCAACCAGCAGTCGCCAGTGTCTCCTACATTTCAGAGCACGACAGACGGACACTCCGTGCTGGGAAGTATGTCGGCACCGCCGCCGCCAGTCTCGGCAGAAGTCTCGAACAATGGGTTTGGAGTTAGTGCACTCTTCGATCCCAGCAATCCCGCATTGTACAACTTCGACCTTGAGGCATTGAACTTTGGCAACCAGTACGGAGCCATGGAGTTTGGTATTCTGAACCAGATGTCCAATGGAGCAGCGGAGACACCGCCCCGCGAAGGGTCCATGTCTCAACCTGCGAAGACGGACGCCTCCTACGGCCCCATCTTTAGTAATGGCGGAGGCTATAATATGTACGACAACAGCTTGGGCGACAACTTCCTCAACCTGGACCAGTCGTTCTCGCAGAACAACCTCCAGCATGGATTACCTCACGCATTTGCGGTTGCAGCTGCTGGCCCTACACCCAACAGCCTGAACAGTCCTGGGACGGACAATACTGCGAGTCCACAGGCAACACCGACGGGATTCGGGTTCGAGAAGTCCCCGAAGACCACAGGGTTCCCCTCTGTCGGGATACACCCGGCGCCACAAGCAGGGCGGTCCAAGCACAAGAACGCAAATGGCACCAAGGAGAAGATTAGCACGCAAGCTTTGCTAGGCAAGCGACAGAGAGATCCGTCGTCTATCTACGAGACAGTCAAGGAGCCATATCCATACCTGACTGGATTCCACAACCTCATCGCACTTGTGCAGCGCAGATTTTCTGCGAACAAGACGCTGCGCATTGCGAAGTCCCTGGCAAGCATCAGACCATCATTTATTGCGACGACGAGGACTCTGAACAGGCAGGATCTCATCTTCATGGAGAAGTGCCTGCAGAGGACCCTGTTTGAGTACGAAGACTTCATGGGCCACTGCGCTGCACCGACGATAGTATGCCGCCGAACAGGCGAGGTCGCCGCCGTGAACAAGGAGTTCATCGCGCTTACTGGCTGGACGAAGGACGTGCTCCTGGGCAAGGAAGCCAACCGCAACGTGAACCTCGGTGGGGACTCTTCCTCACCCCAGAGTCTTGGCAATTCGGGAAAAGCCGGGTTGTCCACTCCACGCCTCAAGGGTGCACAGCCAGACACGACGGACACGAAAGGTCTTGCGGCGGCAGGTGGTGCGAACACCGATGGGGCCTCCTCGGCTCAGCCCGTCTTCATTGCCGAGTTTATGGACGATGACAGCGTGGTGCAGTTCTATGAGGACTTTGCATCTCTCGCGTTCGGAGATAGCCGGGGCCACGTGACGCGAAAGTGCCGCCTGCTCAAGTACAGGACCAAGGAGATGACCGAAAGCCTGGCATCGTTTGAGGACAAGGCGTCGCATCAGCAGCAACAACATCAGGCAAAGGATCCACGGGCAAGTATCCTCAGCAACCGTGTCTCGCGAATCGATGGTGAGCACGGCATCTCGAAGCTGGAAAAGGACGGCAAGATGGACTGCACATTCTGCTGGACCATCAAGCGTGATGTGTTTGACATTCCAATGCTTATCGTGATGAATGTGAGTTTTATCGCTGTCATACTGCCACACACAAGACAATGTACTGACATCTCGGTGCTGCACAGTTTCTTCCGTGTTATTATCGGAACCAGGACCAACTTGCCGTCTAGGCCAGCTTTTGGTCGGGGGTTTTCAAATGCAGCAGCAGCCTTTCTGCGAAATGACACACGCATGCTTGATTTTGATTTTGAGTTTTTTGTTCTTCCCTTTCCCCCCAAAGTACATATTCATTATACCCGCCGATCGAGCAGCTCGAATACCGCCAAATCGTGCATTTTGCTCTCGGGTTTCGTCTTCGCATTCTCGGATTTTGACTTGAGGGACTGGGGTCCTCTCGAGGTTGGGTTTTTCAATTGGTCTCGTCAGAATGAGAAGGGGTACTACTGCATCAGAGGAACAGAAGATGGGCTGTGGCAAAAAGGGGGCCGGATGTATATGACTTTGAGCTTGTCCTCACCGAGGTCACAAAGCTTGACCTCGACGTTTATCACGTAACTTATGCAACAATCTTGACGGCCGGTTTGGTCCGACCCCAGGTGGGCGGACCGTAAGAAAGAGATGCGTGGTCATTTTTAGACCTTTCTTGCCAGGGAGGACTTCTGTTGGGGACAAGAAAACCTGTGTGAAGGATAGTAGAATCGGAACTGGAGCTGACGCGAGAAATGATAACAGAAGGCAAGATGATGAGCCTTGATTGCTTGCTGCTGAGCTGAACCGGTACGCCCTCCGTGCTATGCGCCTATCGTCCCTCAATACCAACCAGTTGTCTTCACTCCTTCGTTGTCGCGAACCTGTGTCCTGCAATTCTCATGTCCATGCTTGAGCAAGTGGCAATCAAGAGTGCCCAACCTATGAATCGAGCCGAGGGGTACTCCTGGCCAATAGCCCGGGGCACGATTCTGATGGCCGTGATATTTTCTTCCAGTCAAGAAGCTTGCCTCACATGTCTAATTCCCAAGTCAAGGGTCCCCATGCTCGGCTCAAGTTCGCCAATATGCCTGTTGAGAAAGGGAGATACAGAAAGAGTCCTCTTGTTGCCGTCTATCTATACTTTCTTTCCGCTTGCTGCTGGCAAGTCCTAGTTGTTCGCGTTCTATCTTTTATCTCTAACCCCCTTTCCATTCCTGCGCGTTTCCTTCCTAACCCAGGCGTGGCCAACAAACGTGTCGTGCACCAGGTATTCCTTGCGTTACGGGTAACCACTATTTTTACGCTTCCAATGGCCTCACCAGCCACGACCCGTCCAGGCTGCCCGTCTCAACGACAACTTCCCCTCGTCCTACTTCTCCACTGCCCTCGCCCTCTCCCTCACGCACCACGAGGACCCCTTCCTTGGGCCTCCATGCCTCCCGGGCGAGGCTGTTCCTCGCAACCTCGCAGTCAATGTTGATGTCCTTGATGAGCGCCTCGAGGCCGCTGTAGTCGAGCTCGTCGCGGACGTAGCCCAGCAGGAGGAGCCGCATCGGAGCCGAGTAGAAGTCGGCCCGGAACCTGTGCAGCACGTGCACCTCGGCGGAGCGCACCGTGTTCTTGTAGAACGGGTTGTACCCTATCGACATGACCATCGGGTAGGTCTGGAAGGCGGTGGTGTCGCCAGTCGTTGCGGAGGAGGAGAGATCGGGGTGGCCCGCGGGCAGGGCCAGGGATGCGTAGCCAAAGTAGACGCCCGACTTTGCGTCTTCGATCCAGGGAGTCACGGCGCTGTCGACGGGCAGGTTGGCAGTAGGGATGCCGAGCTGGGTTGTTATCACAGTCATGTTAGCTCGACTGCCCCCCTCGACTGGCCCGCACGGACAGGAGCACAATCCTCAACGCAAACCCCTCCAAAACACCGGCTTGCGCTGCCCACAAACGAAAGCCTGATACCCAAAGAAAGACGAAGGACCCAAAAAGGAAATCACGCCATGCGCGTGGGAACAGGGCGAGCTTGCTTACCTCCTTCGAACCCCTCCCGAACCCGGAAATAACCGTGCCCTCCATGTGCAGCGGGAACGGCGCCTCAGGCCCGGTGTCGGCGCCTACGATGCGCGGCCGCAAGTCGCCCGACTTGGCCGTCTCTGATGTCGCCATCCTCTTGTTTATATTCCTCTTTTATATTTTTCTCGCTGGGGTTTGCTGCTGCTGCAATGACGGCGGAGGAGGGTTGTCGCGCGCGGATCTGTAGGTCTTCTCCCTACTGTTGTTCTTCTCGTAGTTTTGCGCGATGAAGTTGCACCGGGGTTTTGTCGTCGCCGTGTCGCTGCTCCTTGCGGGGAAGGAACTATGTGGTAGCCCGTGCCTGCGGTCTGGCGCTGCGGGCTAAAGGTCGTAATGATGGTGGTGGTGCTCAAGCTTATCCAGATATCGCGGGGTTGGACGCTGGCGAACCGGACGGGTGTGGAGAGCACAGTCCAGATGGAATCTGTCTCGTCTTGGAGCAAAGAGGCACAGGTGTGTGCACAGTGCTTCTGGAACGTTTCAGGAAGAGGAGGAGGAGGAGGAAGAGAGGGCAGAAAGGTCTAGTAGACGGCGCGGACAAAGGACAATGGAGCTGTCATATATGCATGGAAGGCTCGGGAACACCACCCGCTAGTCTACTCCCCTTCGAGCTCCTCCTCGAGTCGAGCTGACGCCTGATAAGCCCTGCAGAGCAAGGGCGGCGGCGTGGTGGGGTTTGACGGCAGGACCCTGGATGCGCCGGTCCCGGCCCAGGCGGGGCAGACCACATCCATGGCATGGATAAGTAAAGGCACCTTAGGGTAAGTAAGCGTACTGATGGAAAAAGCATGCAGCAGCACTCATCTGGTGCCAGCCTTGCTCGTTGTTGGCCTTGGCAATCACAAGGGCGACAAAGTCACCAACCCCAATTCTGCATGTCAAAACCATGTAAATTCTGTACTCTCGACCAGGGTATTTTCCTCCCACCTTAAAAAGACAACAACAACCAGAAGTGACTGCGCTGCTCCTCCTCAGCGAAACGGCATTCCGCATAGATACACCTCTCGCACCTCGCTACATTATATACGTCCTTCATCACCCCCCTTCCAGGTCAAAAACATCCTCTGCCGTCCGCATCATTACCAACGGACCCGGTCTTCCTCAGTCTACAGCACAAGGAAGAATGTCTTGGTGAAAGGATCCTCGCAGAACTCGGCCTAGGAACTCTGCTGCTTCGCATGTGCCATCGACTTGAGCATCTGCAGGTTACGCTGCCGCATGTCGTTGTCTATCGACTGCAGGCCCTTGAGCGTCAAGTTAGCCTGAGCGAGCTATAGTCACACAAAAACACGCGTTAGTCAACTTCGCTCTCAGCACAAGTGGGCAAGCCTACCAGCAGCATAGGCTCCAAACTAGGGAATAGGGGCAGGGCGTTACTCTTCTCGGGTCACTCGACCCGAAAAGCTCAACGGCTAGCACAATGGGGGTTGGATAGTGCATGGGGACCTGCGCACCGCGCTGATTGCTGCCGAGGAATTGTCTGGCTCCTCACCTCCTGCCGCGTCCTCGCCGTCCTTGGTGGCATCCTCGTCATCATCGTCGGCAAATCGGCTGGCCGAGAGGCCCTTCTTCGAGCCCGCAGAGGCCTGCAGGTCAGAAAGTGTCAGTGCCTTTGCTTCGTGTCTGGTTAGTGATGGCACGACGTACCTTGGCTTCGGCAATCTCGGCATCCTTGACCTTGAGCTGAGCCTCCATCTCGGCAAACCGCGACTTGACATCTGCGGCCTCCTTCTCCGCCTGCTCCCTCTTCTTCTGCTGCTCCTCCACCATGGCGGTAAAGGTCTCCGTCATGTCCTTGTAGTCGGCCTCGGCCTTCTTGCTCTTGGCCTCGGCCTCGTTGAGGTGGGCCTCGAGATCCTTCTGAGCGAGGAGGGCATCCTCCTTGGACGAGTCGACCTGGCTAAGCAAAGACTTGAGCTCCAGCTTGGCGGCATCCAGTTCCTTCTGGATGGCGCCGAGCGTCTCGGTAGACTTTGCAGATGCGCCACTGAGCTCCTCGGCATGAGCCTTTTTCAGCGCTTCCAGCTGGGCTTTCAGGCCGTCGGCAACAGAAGTGTCGGGCTTCTGGTTCTTGACAGAGTCAAGCTCGGCCATGAGCTCAACGTTGTTCATCTTGGCCTCGGCAAGCTGCTGCCGAAGCTCCTCAACATCTTGCTGGACGCTGCTGAGCTCGGCGGCCTGGCCCTTAGCCTTGGCAAGCTGGGCCTCGAGTCCAACAACTTGCTCCTGAGCGGCAACCAGGGCATCCTTGGCAGCCTCAAGCGCCTGCTCGTTCTCCTCAGAGGAGCTCTTGTACGCGGCGACAAGCTCGTTCGCGGCCGTGACGTTCTCCTCGTGCGACTTGGACAGGTCCTGCAGAGCCTTGGCGTGGCGGGCCTCCATGGTGTCAAGCGCCTCCTTGTTTGCGGCAGAAGAGTCGTTCCGCGCCGCCTCGACGGCCTCGGACTGCATCGTGATCAGCTTCTCGATCTCGGCCGCGTGAGCCTCCTCGGTCTCCTTCTTAGCAGCCTCAAGAGCAGCGGCGTGGCTGGTCTTGGCGGCCGCGAGATCAGCCTGTGCGGCAGTGAGGGCCTCCTTGAGAGCGGCGAGTTCAGTTGCGTGGCTGCTGCCCTCCGCCTCGGTCTCGGCCAGTTGCTGCGCATGGCTAGACTTGAGCTCAGCAATCAGAGACTCGGTTTTCTGGGTGTGCGCCTCGAGCTCGCTGGCATGGCTGGCCTTGAGGGCCTCGAGCTCTTTGGCCAGAGCAGCTTCGCTCTCAGCCTTGGAAATCTCAATCTGCTTGGCGTGGCTAGCCTTGAGCTCGTCGAGCTCAGCAACTTGAGCATCGCGGTCAGCCGAAGCACCGCTCTTGGCTGCCTCAATCTCCATCGCGTGGCTGGCCCGCAGTGCATCGAGGGCCTTGAGGTGCTCCTCTTCCTTAGCAGCCAACGCCTCCACGGCAGACTGGTGCGCAGTTTTCAAAGACTTAAGCTCCTCGCCGTGAGATTCCGAGGCCTTGGCGTGAGATTGGGTGAGCTCATCGAGCTTGCTTTGCAAGCCAGTGTTGCCTTCGGTGAGCTCGCTGTGCTTCGCTACAAGATCGTTGTGCTCCTCCTCAAGCACCTGGAACTTGCGTTTGAAGAAGGCGTCGCCCTTTAGGCTCTCGATCTCGTCCTCGTAGTCCTTCGAGATCTGCTGCAGCTGCTTCTCGTGCGTGGCCATGGAGGTCTTGTGCTCCTGCTTCAGCTTCTCGTACTCCTCTTGCATCTCGGTGATCTGGCCTGAGAGGCCCGCGCTTGACGTGGCGCTCTCCTTGGCCTGTGACAACTCGCCCTGCATGGCATCAAAGTCCGCTTTGAACTTGGCAAGCTCTTCCTTGGTGGCCTCGACGATGGCGAGCGATTCGGCGAGCTTGGTCTTGACCTCGGCCAGCTCAGCCTCAGCAGCCGCCAGAGCCTCCTTGTCCTTGGCCGAAGCGGCCTTGAGCTCTGCGAGCTCAGCCTCAAGCGTAGCGATCTTCTCGGAATTGGCTGCGCCCTCCCCTTCGGCATCTGCAGTGAGAGAGTCGATCTTGCTCTGCAGCGTCTCGTTGGTGGCTTTGATCTCGGCAATGGCCTTCTCCAGATCGGCAGAGGCAGTCTTACCCTGCTCCAGATCGCCCGAGTGAGCCTCCTTCAGAGCGGCAATCGCAGCTTGGTGCTCGTCCTCGAGAGCCTTCTGCAGCTCGTCGAGCTTGGTGGCATTCTCAGCCTGCGCCTTGGCAAGAGCAGCCTCGCTATCCTTGGCACCAGAGTCTCTATCGAGCTGGAGCGCGTCGAGCTTGCTCTGGAGCTCGCTGAGCTCAGTGTCTTTGCCTCCCTTCGCAGCGTTCAGCTCAGCGAGCTGCTGCTTGAACGAGGCGAGCTCCTCCTCGGTGCTCGTGAGCTTCTCCAGGGCGGAGTTGACCTGGGCATCAAGGTCTTCCTTCTCGGCGGCGTGAGCAGCCTTGAGCTCCTCGATCGCGGCCTCGTGATCCTCGGAGCTGTTATCATCCTTCGATCCGGCGCCGTTGGTAGTCGAGCTGATCCTCTCCTCGAGTTCGGCGATCTTGGAGTCGGAATCTGCAATCTGCTCCTTGAGCGAGTCGACCTCGGACTGCTTCTCGGCCAACTTGGCGTTCAATTCCTCAATCTGCTTGGAGGAAGCAGAGGGGGCAGCGCCGGAGACGGAAGGACGAGGCGCGTGCCGAGCAGTGGTCGTCGAGGCTGCAGAGGATACAGTCGAGAGCCGCTTCTTCGCGGCATCGGTAGTGCTCGCTGGCGCAGCAGTCCTGGTAGTGCTTGTTGCTGGCCGGCTGATGGTGCTGGTGCGCGAGGGTGCGGCGGTGGTGGTGGTGGTGGTAGCGGGCTTTCGCACAGTCGAGGTGGCGGTTGACGAGGTCGCGGATGGTCGGGTTGTCGTTGTTGTTGTTCTTGACGGGGATCCGAGGCTGCTGCCAGGCACGGTCGATGTGCGACGCGCCGCTGCCGAGGTCATGGTGCGCTTCTTCTCATCTTCCGAGACGGACGGCTGGGAGCGATGACTGAGGGACGATGAAGTCGCCGTGGCTGGCTTTCTCACGGTGCTGGTAGTGCCCGCCGGCGGGCGAGTGGGAGGCTTGGTCAAGCCGCTGGTGCGGGTCGTGCCGGTGGTGCCTACAGCAGAAGCCCGCGAGGTCGTTGTCGAGGTAGCAGTACCAGGGCGGCGGACGGTAGATGTCGTGGTACCAACACGCTTGGGCGCAGCGGCCTCACTCTTGGTAGTACTCGACGTAGACTTAGCCGTCGACTTGGGAGAGTCTGCCGCAGCTGTCCCCGAAGTGCCGGTGGTTTCCTCGCCCGAAAGGATAGAATCGTCAGCATGGGCGGCGTCGAAAACCTCGGCGTCAGACATGGCGGCTGCTGCTATAACGTCGTACAATCGTGTTTGCTGTTGTCGCAGGTTCTGTTAGTGGCCGAGTTCAAAACACCAATTGACATTCCGACAGCTGGGCAATAGCAGGTGATAGCGTCGCCTAGCTTGATTGGAGCTAACATAAAGGGGTTGGAGGGGTTGGGATACGACGGTGACAGAGGACGCAGGGATATGCCAGCTTGTCGGCTTCTGGCTTTGGGAGATGAGGCTGGCACCCGTGCGCTGGCTGCCATGATACTGGTCACGGAGCCCGAGGCAACCCAATGTGGTTCCCGTGACGCTCAGAGCTGTGAATTATAGGGCAGGCATTCTTACCTTCTATTCTCTAGCTCAAAATGTGATTGTTGAATGTCGTCTCAAGACGCGCTCGCGGGAATAGTCGTTCAGGGAGGGGACAAGCCGCAAGATAGCGGGCAGTCGGAAGCAGCCAAAGGAGTGACAGGGAGCTTCGTCGTAGTCCGGCGCCGATGTATGCGTGCTGGTCTCTTGGGAAGTCGTTTGTCGCCGTACAGCACTTACAACAAACCTCCAAAAGGGGGGAAAGGAGAGGAAAAGCGCGGGTGGAGGTAGAGCACCGGCAACGAGCTGTGGCGGCGGGCGGCTGGCGCGACTTGGGGGTTGCGCTACGACGACGTGCTGGAGATGACAGGTCCCCTGGTCCAAATTAATCTGGAGCTTAGCGGGCCACCGTCGCCGCCCGTCCACGAGCCGCCACACGCCCACCACCACCCACCGTTCGAGCTGCACTTGCCAGTCAATCAATGGCACGCAGCCCCGGGCTGGTGGTGGCACTTCTGAGGGCCCCTGGAAATGATCGTCTCAGCTCTCACAAGGGCCTCTCCCACAGCGAGCGGCACGATAAGGTGGTCACTTAATCTCACTGCTCACCTGATCGACTACTTACGATTCATACAGGTCCGGAAAGCAAGAAGGATACAGATGTGCATGTTGGGCAAGACTAGTCCGCCTCAGCCCGGTCACGATGCATTACTAGCTGTTCTTTGCCATCCCGGTGAGCACACCGCCGTCGCAGCTCATCGAGATGCCCCAAATGGTTGTTGAGCCTCCAAGAACTATTACAGTCCTTTGTCAATGCATGGTCTGGTTGAGCATGCGCAGCAAGCACGAGTACGACGCCATCAAGAACATGACGAAACATCGAATCAAGTCGAAACGGAACAAATTGGGGTCCCACCCAGCGGGTAGCCAAGGCCCAGAAAAAAGAACACCTGAGCAACACAATCCAGGCACCGCCGGCGCCGGATTGGCTGGAGAAACATGAGCCCTCGATTCCAACCTTAAAACGTTTCCGAAAATGATACTCCAGTCTGCCCAGGTGATTGCTCCATGTAGCGTGAAAACCTACCTGCCGCATACCTCCGTTGATCAATAGCTTCTGTTTACACACAGATGTTCCTCAACCACAGCGCCCCATTTCATGACTCAACAACCAACAAGTGGAGCTCCAATCTGGAAACCAAATGGAGGCCCCTTATTTCTCGTGTCTATTATCAATCTTGTTGTGATAGCTCTACCAAAATGACCCTCTGTAATAGCGAAGGTCACGAAGTGATACTGTAATCGAGCTGAAAGCAAGAAACGCCAATGCTATGCTTTTCCCCGTAAAACAAATTCTTGCAAAGCTTTTGGAGGGTTTTTGGTTTTCCTCGTTGTGATGCACCCCCATGGACGACAAAAACTCCATAAAAGTAATGTTGCGTATCGTCGAATCGGTGACGGCAAGGATGGATATTTGCAGTCTGCCTCAAGTCTGCCCCTGCAATTTCCCAAAGCCACCAGTAAGTCCACTGTGCCGTTGAAAGCACGATACCAAGTTGTAGAGCTATTCAGCAACGAGCCAATGTAGCTGGTGCCAAGCATTGCATTGCAAGTCACGGGATCACCAATCAACCGCGCTTCATATGACTGTAGTCCTGCAGCAGATGTGCCATGTGCACGTTCTGTTGCTGCTTGTTGCTGCGGTTCGAGCGCTTCTTCTGCTTGACATTCTTGGGCGCGTCGAGCTTCTTGAGCCTGGGATCCTCGCTGGCAGGCTTCTGCCCTACGGCTGTGAGCTTGCGCACAATGTCCTCGAGAGTCGGCAGTTGAACCTTCTGCCACATAACGCGGAATTCGGGATCGACGTGGTGCGCCAGCGTCGGGTCGTCGATCCAGATGTATCGTGCGTGGTTGTCCTTCTTAGTGCGCACGACGATAATCTTGTGTTCGGCCTCGAGCTCGTCAATCGCCTTGTCGCAGTTGGGCCAGCCGTCCTTGAGGTCCTTGACCGAGATGAAGCTCGCGTCCGTCTTGGCCTGCAGGCACTCGAGCAGCGTCGTCTTGCTGTTCACGCCCGGGATGAGCGCGCGGAACTCGAACTTGCCTTGCTTCCACGTCGGCAGCTCCGAGTTCTTCAGGCGCGGCTCCGCAATGTACGTCATCTTGGGGTGCCGCCGGCACATCTGATAGAACTCTCGCTGCGCGCTGTCGGGCATACTGAGCAGCGAGAGGTACTCGAGAATGTCTATCAGGGACTTGGGCTCTCCCTTGTTCTTGAGAAACTCGACGGCGTAGGTGAGCTGCGTGAGCATGTTCTCGCCATACTTGACGTTGGTCGCAGCGGCGGCCGCCGGCGTGTTGGGCGATGGTTGGTCGCGTATCGAGCGGATGCCACCGAGCTTGTCCTCCCGCTTGATGCGCTTCGATGGCGTGCCCTCGGCCTTGGAGGTGTTGCTCGCATTCGATGGTGATGGGGACGGCGGCGCCAGGCGCTTGGTGCCCGCGTTGAGCTTGCTTGCCGCCGTAAGACTCGACATCGTGACTGAGAGAGCGGCGGGCTGGCCCAAAGATTGGCAGGTTCGAGATAGTGAGCGACGGGGTGATTTCTGGGTGGGGGCGCACCGGCGACTTGTGATGCGGCCTCGATGAGGTCGATGAGGTCGGAGCGAAAGAACGCCAGTCGTCGAGCCTGCTCGATACGCAATGATGAGCCTGGGCCAACGGCATGGGTGGACCTTACGTAATCCGGCCTTCGCAAACGATTGCTGTCATTCGTGACTCGCCAATTGCCTCGAACCGTGGGCAATGTATGGCATTTTCGCTGCCACACCTCGTCGGTTGAGGCATTCAGAATGCTCAATACATCAAGAATTCCCTGTCTGGCGTAAGGAGTTGGGATTATTGGAAAGCACTATCAATCTGCGTTAGTCATGGCCACCAAGTTCCCAATCCACCGCGGTTAAGGACCACTTGTCGATCTTAAATACGGAATTCACAGAAACGGTTCGGACATGAATGGACTGCCCGTATTCATCACTCGCGAGGGTAGGGTGTATAGATTGTATTTCAAATTCACGGAAACAATGCCGGAAAGGATCGATTGATATGGTTGGCCAGATATTGCGAGAGTCAGAACTATCTGTGTGGCACATCGCCAGCAGTCAAGAAGTAGCGGCATACAATCCATGCCAAATGTAAGGACAAAACACACCATTGCATGCTGGCGTTGCCTCCCAGATACGCGTCTGCAGAAAAGACATTGGACAAAGTCACAGTGGGCGGAACGACCTGCGATTTAAGTACCTAGTACAGGTAAAAGAACTCGTGCGACAGTAAGCCGGCTGACCTATTCCAGGATCGCACGGCCACTTTGCCGCGCGGCACCATGGCTGGCCTAATCTTTAATCCTCCATGGCCAACTCAAACCTGCCAGGTTGGGTACAGAGCGTGCTCATTTGGAATTCTCTATATTCTCCGCGAGGCGCCCCAGCGCTACGCCAGCTAGAAACAGTCGAGTCTCCCATGAAATATGGCAATATGTACTCCAAGAAAGATGTAGGACTCAAATGCTCCAAGCCACTCTGAGATTCGATCTATGCCGCCTCATCAGGAATCAAGGTGGTCTTATAAAAGACAAGAAAGCAGCATTGTGTGCCTCACGATTATTTCCACGCCATCTCCACCCCTTGTAAACCCATCCCCTTGAGCAGATAACTTAGAAGAGCTTCTTGCCCTGAGAAGACTGGTAGGCGGCGTAGGCGGCAATGCCACCAGCGATGAGCACGCCGTAAATGGCGGCGCCAAAGCCAGCGGAGCTCGTGTTGGCCGGGGCGGCGGTAGCCTGTGTCGTGGCCTTGGGGGCAGGGTCGCCGGGCTGTAGAGTGCCGCAAGGCCGTCAGTAAGAAGAATTACGCAGACGACTTAAAGATCTTGTCGGTCGCCGGTGTCGACTTACCAGTCTCTTCAGAGTACCGACGAGAAGCTGCTCGAGGGTCTCGCGGGCCTCGTCGCTGTGGCCAACATCCTCAAAGGCCTCTGTCGCATCCTGGCCAGCAACGTCGAGCATGACCTCCTCACCACCACTAAATACGGGCGAGACATGTTAGCAGTTGTCTTTCTGTTATCGGCATTCTCCGAAAGCCTTCCATGGTTCCCTGTGCTGGTGGACTGTCGAGATTGAGGCTGTACTATGGAAATCGAACGGCTTTTTGCGCCGGGATCTCGGTAGTAGAACCGTGCTCGTTGATGACGGCATCCGGCACATGATACTCTGTGGATAGGTAGTGAAGAGGCCGGGGCTGTACTCACGGGTGCTCGTCGACAAACTTGCCGCAGTCGTAGACCTTGTCGTGGACAACGAGGAAGCAGTCCTTCTTGGTGTTGTGCTCAGCAACATCCTGGTAGGTGTACTCCTTGGTGGCCATTTTGACGGTGTTTGTCTGTTTTCTTTTCGTGCGAAACGCGGAGATCGGAAAGGAGAGGCCTGCGGCGTAGAAGTGTCGGTCGCGAAGGAGCGGTGGTGGGACGATGGACAGGTTGGGGAAGGAAGCAAGTGGTGGTGTGAAGAGGAGGCTTCTCGAAGAGCAGCGACAACGGGCGCGGTGTGGCCCGCCGAAAGATAATTGATAGGGTCCTCGCCCAGAACTTGCGCTAGCTCAAGGGGCTTCGATTGGCCACGCCGCCTGCTTCCGCCCAGCTGCCCGCTGCTTTGCTCACTCACCAAATCGTGCAACTCCCCTCCTTCTCCTCAACGGGCCAGGGGTCCGCCTAAGTGAATCTCCCACCTGCCCCCATATGGGGATCTACCGACAAAGATTGCCGCCACAATCTGGCATCAGTCTCAACCTTCCGATTCGTCTTGCCGACGAAATCACGCAGGTAATCCGCGTTGATGTGGCATAGCTAGTTTACTTCTCATACATTTCATGCCAGTGACCTCTGCTGCCTAAGGTTGTTCGTAGTTCCGAGCACCTATCTTGGTACTTGAGGATGTTCTCCTCCCTCGGTAAGGGGATGTGAGCACCAAGTGACCTCAGCCAATCAGCTGGCACATTATACACATGAAGGAAAAACTGGGCTGGCCACGTCGCCAGCATAAGCCTACCAGGTCCAGGGGGGTCTGCCGGACATTCTGTAGTCCGCAATGGCACGAATTCCTTTCGATGAAAACATTACAGAGTAGCTTGGACACGCAGTGCTTCCAACATGCCCGATAGGAACGCATAGCCTACGTGCTGGCCATGTAGGATCCTGCAGCCATCAACCCCGCCTCTTCCGCAACTTCCGAAATCCGTCACTACGAGGAGGTGTTCGTGCTCGAGCAAGGCTGGCCCGGTCCAGTCGACACATGCAACCCAGATGCTCCGGCTGTCATGCATGCTCCTAGCGATGTCACCACCCCGGCGCTGTATAGCCGTCGCGCCTCGGCCCACGAATTTCCCGTGCCGCTGGGTTATGCACACAATACTCGCGTCCGTACTCGTGCTCGCGCTCGCGACCCATGCGGGGAAGAAAGGGCCATCGCTGCAGTCCTAGGTACTAAGTAGATTATCTTGGCCGAGCATCGGACGATCCGCCTGCCGCCTTGTCGGCAGTGCCGCTCTTGCCAACCGGCAGTATTCGCCGCATAAATTTATGCGTTGACAAGAGGTGATCCATATCCAAGGCGGATTATCTGGGGTCCACTGGATGCCATTCCCTATTTTAGTCTTACTATCCGACTCTAGCTATTGGTTGCAAGCTCAAGCATGCCCCCGAGCGGAGGTGGGCCCCGATTGAACTGCGACAGCTTCCGAACAAACAGCCAAGTCCGCTAACACCCACCCGTCTGGTTCACAACATCCGACCTCTTGACAACCGATTCTCCGGAAATAGACCTCCAGACCTCTTGCACTCGCGTCATATATACCAACGAAAGATATTCGAGTCTGCCAGCACCTGCTAGACACGTTCCGCAGTGAGTCCATGGCTTGGACGGGTGCTTATTGAGTTCTAGCACAATGCACGAATGGCTCGAGTCGATTTTGTAGTTTTCGGGCATGGACCTGACTTGTCTCCCTCCTATCTCACCACTCCGACGCACGACGCAGTCTCAGCCGAGGAGGGAGTCCTATCGTCCCAGCCCTGGTCTCTCGCTCTACTTGGCATAGAAACGCTCGCGCAAGCTTGACAGCCCTCGGACCTTATCCTCTTACCGCCGCGAACTACCTCCACCAATATCCTGGCCGACCCGGTAGCTCGTGATCTTGTCCCACTCGATCTTTTGCCTCGTGACGGGCAGCTGCCGGCGCAGACCCTTGAATGCGCCCTCGCTCAAGCTCGTAAAGCCCCGGTTAAGCTCCTCTTGGTACTTCTTCTCCGTCGCCGCGACCTCCTTGGCGATGCCAGCGCCAGTGCCTGAAGACACAGAGCCGGTGACTGGCTTGTTCGTGATCAACCGTACGTTTCCGTCCTCGTAGTAGTGCACGTCGACCTTGATGCTTCCCTCTAGGCTGCCAGACGAAGGATCAAAGATGTAGAGGGAGCGCCAGCGACCGTTCCTGTATCGGGTCAGATTATCCGTGCCTGTATTCCAGCGACTTAGATAGCTGGGCCATTATGGAGAACCTTACCAGAAATTATTGGGGCTGTACTTGTTGGCGACAATGATCACGGCAACTCTGCTGTCGTTCTCGATGGGGTAGACGCCGTACGACGCGTTGGCGAAGTGTTCCTTGACGTATGCCGACAAGCTCTTCAATGTGGATTTCCTGCGCATACCCAAGTCAGCATTTCCCGTCGTGCTCGATTCATAAGCCGCAACCGGGCACCCATAGTTCTTCTTACACAAGGTCTGCCTGTGCGCCTTCCAGAGCATAGCTCTGCACGGCACTGGCCTTCTGTGTGGTGTGATCGAAGGAGAAACTGGAGGAGCTCTCCACGTCGAAGTATCGGCCGTCGCCAAGGGAGCTGAAAGAGCTGATGATGACTTGCTGACTGCTTTCGGGCAGCTTCACCGTGACGAATTGCTCCTCATTGTACCTTTCGAACGCGGGCTCGAGCTCCGCAATCAGGTCTGGCTGCTCATTGATCGTGAGGGCCTTGATATCTGCAGCGGCGAGGAGGGGTTAGGCTGTGGTTTTGTAGAGCGGCTACAGGCTACCTCGGGGCTCGGGCTCGGGGAGGGTGGTTCGCGCGTACCGGCAACGACATCTGCGAGCTGAGGAGGGACACCGGACCAATGTCAGTGGGATTGCCTTGAGGTTTTGCCGCATCGCAGCTACTTCTGGTGCGATAGTGAATGGGGAGCTTACCTCTCCTGGCGGGGCACCGTGCACGAACGCCTCGACGGTCTCCAGGACCGACGCCATCATGGGATCTCGTTTTGATACAGTGGGTTCTCGTTGGTGTCTGTTATTGAGCTCAACGTTCGGGAAGATGGCGAGAGCTGTTGTGCTGGTTGTCTGTAGTGACACTTCCCGGCGAGAAGCGGTGCAGGGGGCAGGAAGGTGCGACCTGCTCTCACAAGGCGGGGCAGCCTTGTCTCCACTTCCGTGGTTGGCAACACTCGTTACATCCTCGTTAAGTCACAGCCAGGCACAATATTCCGCTTCTAAAGGCAGCGAAACAACTTTTGGCCAGATGATTTTGGTCTTTTGAAATACTCTAGCGGGGCTTATGCAGGAATCTTCCGGTGCTTTTGCCGACTCTAAGTTTTGACGTGTGGTGGTCCGCGCTCGTCGACCCAATTGACCCGAACCTCATCCTGACTTTCTGACTTTCTCTAACGCCCTTCCACCGTTTAGAAGTTGGTCAACTTTTTGATCGTATCGTATACGCCTGGCAGAGAGTCAGCAGCTTCTATCAGATCCACATGTTGTCGTGGGATCGGCTCGGGCACTTACGGGAAACATCGGGAGCGTTAAACTTTTCAAACATCAAGGGCGTATGGATGCTCCAGCCTGCAACACGAGCCACTGGAGCTTCCAGCCGGAGGAACGTCTCGCTGTCCTCCTGGATCGCGGCGGCAACCTCGGCACCAATACCAGCGTTGATCATGGCTTCGTGGACTACCATGCAACGACCAGTCTTTTGGACACTCTTAAAGACAGTCTCCTTGTCCCAAGGGTACAACGTCCGCAGGTCGATGAGCTCAACTGAGACACCGAGATCCTCCTCTGCCTTCTTGAGCGCCTCGTTGCAGATGTACAACGGCTGACCATAGGATATTATCGTCACGTCCTTGCCCTCTTTCAAGACCTCAGCCTTCGACAATGGAAGCGTGTACGCCCCGGTGGGGACCTGCTCGACAGCAGCGCGGTACAGAATCTTTGGCTCCATAAATATGCACGGATCGTTGCTTCTGATCGCGGACAAGAGAAGACCTTTCGCTTGAAGCGGCGACCTGGGCATGATGACCCGCAGACCGGGAATGTGTGTGAACAAGCTCTCGGGGGACTGTGAGTGGTAGAGCGCACCGTGACCAACACCACCACAAGGCATTCTGACAGTCAG
This sequence comes from Microdochium trichocladiopsis, assembly GCF_020744255.1. NCBI lineage: Eukaryota > Fungi > Ascomycota > Sordariomycetes > Xylariales > Microdochiaceae > Microdochium > Microdochium trichocladiopsis. The sequence goes on from NW_025763550.1 coordinate 2,896,245, forward strand.
CCCACCAGCGCTCCGGCCACACGTGCCGTCGCGGTATCTAAACTTTGCTGCCTCATTGACGAGCTGGTCGAAAGCTGGGTAGACGTAGTCGGCGAACTGAATCTCGGCAATGGGCCGCATGCCCTGTGCTGCCAATCCGATACCAAAGCCCATGAGACCTTGTTCTGACAGGGGCGTGTTGAACACGCGCTGGCTCCCAAAGTCGTCTGCCAACTTCATTGTGCAGCGAAATACACCACCAAAAGCGACATCCTCGCCAAAGATGACGACGTTCTCATCCTCGGATAGCGCGATTGCCATGGCGTCATTGATCGCTTGGAACAGGTTCATCTTCTTGGTCGTGCCGTTCTTGACCTCGGGCGACAGCTCATGGCTGCTCAGCGCCGCCTGAGAGCTGTGAGCGAGCAGAGGCGTGGTGGAGTAGTCAATGGGCTTGTTGAGCCTCGCATTAGGCGCGTGTGTCGAGTACTGCCTCCTCCGCAATTGTGAGCATGATGTGGCAGCACAGGCGTGACGAGGCATGTCGGCTTTGAGCCTTGATGCGGACAAGACCCTATCGAGGCGCCGGAGCGCGGCGGACGGCTTCGTCATGGTGGGCGGGAAGGAGTTGTTCGATTGTGCAAGGGCTCGGCAGCAGAGGCTGTCGAATCGCGAGTGTCCTGCTTGTTACCGTGGTTGGGATTGGGATATGGACAAAGCACTACGCACTCACACTCGGGGAGGTCAAAGAGTGCTGCTATCTTCTTACAAAGGGTAACGTGGTGAGCGCATGGCTTCCCTCGGATGCACTCGGCCGGGTACCAGCGGCATGCAAAGGCACCGAGAGCCCTGGAGAGCCGGCGTTACCCCAGCTTTGCTCTTGTGCCCCCCGCGCGGGTCCTGGAGTAAAGGCGCTGTGCTGGCGCTAGGCCCTGTTGGGACGGGGATCCACTCGCCCGGGAGACGGCTGTGCGGCGGCGTGGCGCCGAGATCGTTGCTGGGCCAACGTGGCTCGGCGGGCGCATAGACCAGCAAGGTGACGCAGCAGGCTTCTGATTCTTGGAAGTCGATGCAGATGGGCCCTGGCCAGTTCAATTGCCCTGGCTATTAGCTTCCGTGGCTTTTGCAGACAAAATCGCCGGCCCTGCTGAGGCTCTGCACCGCCGATCTTGCATCCAACCTTGAGACACCTTGCGCCACATCAAAACACCTCACGAAGAGAGTGAGTGAGTGACAACGACCATCACTCCTCACAGTCCCACGACTACTGTCTTTCCGCAATCCACATTCCAACTACGAGTGGGCGCTAGCTAGCTGCATGCCCTCAGGGCTGGCCACAACATTCCAGCGGCACCAACAACGTCCCGGTCGCTGTCTCAATTGAGTCATGCCTTCGCACGACACTTCAGACACGGACGACCGGCGGCGGCGGCGTCACTCATCTACAGCACGGCACGAACGTTCCCACCACAGGAAGCAGAGCAGCCATTCTCGCGACCCCGACCGCCACCACAAACGCAGTTCTAGGACCAACACGACTAACCCAGAAGACCCAACATCGCCGGAACCTGCTCGCCGACGACACGCCGACGATCACAGAGAACGCAGGCGTTCCCAGGCTGCTGCCAATGGCGGCGGTGGTGGAGGTGGAGGTGGTAGTAGCAGACGGCCGGAACATTCCCGTGACCGGCCGCGGCGGCGGGAGTACGACGCCGTAGAGACACAGTACGACAGTCCCAAGAGGCACGAAGAGCGGCAGAGAAGTCGGCATCACAAAGAGTCTGACCGCGAACATGACACCGCTCGGAGGGAGCGTCGACGGAGCGAGGCCGCGCGGGACCGCAACCACCATGAGCGCCGCGAGGAGCACCGCAGTCGAGATCGCCGGAGAGCCACGGGGTACGGGGAGACGGACTCGGAGTTCGATACACCGCAACGGCAACGTGATAGACGGCGGCATCGAAGGCACGAGCCCGAGCACGACGAGGACGACGTCTCCGACGACGACAACGACGATGACATTAGCCGGGACCGGCCTCGGGGTCATTACAGGTCCTCTCGAGGACCTGCTGTCCCTGCACCGGCTGCTGGTGTCATGACCGAGGACGAAAAGAGAGAGGCTCTGTTTCGAAAGAAACGGCGGCTTGTCAGTGGCGCCATTGTCGAGGAGGGCCGCGCGCCGCCGACGATGAGAGGCGGTGCTGGCAACCGGGACACGGCGAGCAGTTACGATAGTCTCCTGAGAGAGAAAGAGGGCGTGAGTACGACGGAAGCCACGCGGTCACGATTTTGGCGTCCGAGGGGTTTCCGGTGGGCCAACCAGAAGAAGAAGAGATGTGAGTATGCCAGTTTGGCAGGCGCGAATGGTTATGAGTGTGGAGCCTGACTTTAAAACCACAGGGATCATCGGCGGCATATTCCTGGCTATCCTCATCATCGTCATCGCCGTAGCAGTGACTGTGAGCAAGAACAAGGCCGCTGCGGCCGACGACAAAGGCGGCGACGACCTCGCCACGGTCAACAAGGACAGCATCCCCACCGCAGCCAGAGGAACATACCTTGACCCGTTCACATGGTATGACACAAAAGACCTCAACGTGACGTACACAAACGCCACGGTTGGCGACCTTCCGATCATGGGGCTGTTCAGTGAGTGGGACGACTCGGCCCGGGCAAACGACAAAGTGCCGCCCCTAGACAAGCCGTGGGGCGACTATACCAAGACTCCCGCCCGAGGCGTCAACGTGGGCGGCTGGCTGAGCCTCGAACCATTCATCACGCCGTCCTTGTTTGCATACGACAGAAAGCTGGGCATCATTGACGAATACACCCTCATGAAGCACCTGGGCCCCAAGACGGCGGCATCGACGCTGGAGAAGCACTACGCGACATTCGTCACCGAGCAGACATTTGCGGATATCCAGGCTGCCGGGCTCGACCACGTGCGAATCCCATATAGTTACTGGGCAGTTGAGGTGTATGACGACGACCCGTATGTTTTCCGTATCTCGTGGCGGTACTTGCTGCGTGCCATCGAGTACTGCCGCAAGTATGGGCTCCGGGTGAACCTTGACCTCCACGGCATTCCTGGATCGCAGAATGTAAGTTATAACCATTGCTGGCGCCACTGACTACCACGGAACGAATTTGGAATTAACGCATCGTCCTCTCACGCATCAGGGCTGGAACCACAGTGGTCGCTGGGGTCAGGTCCGGTGGCTGAACGGCACAGACGGGACCCTCAACCGACAGCGCAGCCTGGACGTGCACGACCGACTGTCCAAGTTCTTTGCGCAGGACCGGTACAAGAACATCATCGCCTTTTACGGCCTCGCCAACGAGCCGCGGATGGTCGACCTGCCGGCGGCGGCAGTGACCTCGTGGACGACAGACGCGTACAACCTGGTCCGAGGCAACGGCATCTCCGCCAACGTGGTCTTTGGCGACGGGTTCATGGGCCTGGAGAACTGGCAGGGCAAGCTGACGGGGATGAACAAGCTCGTGCTCGACGTGCACCAGTACGTCATCTTCAACAAGGACCAGATTGTCTACACGCACCAGAAAAAGGTCGAGTACGCGTGCGACGGGTGGACGCAGCAGGCGCAGCTGAGTATGGACACGAGCACCGGGTACGGCCCGACCATGTTCGCCGAGTGGTCCCAGGCCGACACGGACTGCGCGCTGCACCTGACCAACGTGGGCTGGGGCAACCGATGGACGGGGACGTACGCGTCCGGCGACGCCAACGCCGCGCTCACGCCGCGCTGCCCGGCGCAAGACAGCTCGTGCTCGTGCGACGAGGCCAACAAACCGGACGCGGGGAGCTTCAGCGCCAGCTACAAGCAGTTCCTCAAGATGTTTGCCGAGGCGCAGATGCACTCGTTTGAGAAGGGCTGGGGCTGGTGGTACTGGACCTGGGACACGGAGAGCGCGCCCCTGTGGAGCTACAAGAAGGGCCTGGCCGCGGGGATCCTGCCCGCCAAGGCATACGACCGGGACTTCAACTGCGACGCGGATGTGCCCGACTTTGGCAAGATGGGATTGTCAGAGGACTACAGGCGCGAGGTCGGCGTCAGCGGGGCGGAGCTCGAGGACGCGGAGCTGGTGGTTGATACCCGGGTCGACGCGGTGCTGGAGAACCGGATGACGCTCGAGGAGCTGATTGTCGGGGTGTGAAAGGTTGATGAAGAACAAAGTTGGCAGGTGCTGACAAGCGAGTGGTTCTCCTGTGCATTTTTTTTTGCCCGAGATCGAGGCACAACTCGGGCGTGTGAACTTGGATATCCTGTAAAAAGTATAGGGTTGCTGGCTGCGATGCCAAGCCAAGCGGCCCGTGATGAGAGATCATGGTTTTCCCCTTTACGTTATGACATAGACACACATAATGAGACATTGATTTGCATTTTCACGATAGAAATGGCGGGCGGGCTCGTGTGACAACAATATCTTTTTGATACATGCTCTTGGGATCTGAGGATTTTATTTTATTTTTATTATTTTTCTTTTTTGGTCTTGTTTTGCATCACCACCAACCATACGCCTCATGTGAATCTCCAATCTCCTTGGAGTAGAATGGAGCACTCCAAGCGTCGAGGGCCCTTTCTCTCATTTCTGTGCTCACACAGTTCCAGGTCCTGGCCTGGGAGTTACCCCGACGGTTGGTTGTTGGCGACCTCGGGAGTTGCGTGCCTGCGTAGATCACGGTAGACCGTGTGGCCGGGAGTGGGACCCTCAGCGTCAAGCCGTCATACCAAAACTGACGTCAGGTAAGCTGGTTCACCAGCAGAAACTAGCACGCCACGCTACACACACACACGCGCGTAAAGGTTGATAGGTATCATTGATTACTCGGGCCACCCGCCCGCGCGACGGAGGCGGCGGGGTCGCCGGCATCATCATGCTCCTGCTCACAGCGTCGAGACGGCTGGCTCCCCCCGTCTTCTCTGCAGCCCACCCCCTTTGCAGGTCCCATTCCTCGACGAGCGCGTCATCGGTGCCGAGACCGCCACGCCGAGCAAAACCAGCATCGTCAGCATCACCGGCGGTGTCACCACCAGAGTCCTCACCAGAACCCTCAGAGTGGGCACGCTTGTCGCAACTGCGTCGAGAATCAAGAGACCAAGCCACAGACTGGGGCAGCGATCTCCCGCGCTGGGCGATCAAAGCAGTGCTCGCAAAGGAGAAGAGGAAGGCTACGCCGAAGATGGCTACACCGAAGATGGCGGCCTCGAATCTGCCCGTGTCCAACCCCAACGCTTCCCCAGGTGAGAGGGATAAGGCTCCCGGTGACGCAGCGTATCGCCAGGCCATGCCATTTGACAAGGGGCGGCCAGAAGCGGCTCCTCGTAGGCGTGAAGCTGAGCGGGACGAGCCTGGTCAAGAGGGACACCGGCCGAAGAGACGACGGCACCCAAAGCAGCCACCACGGCACCAAGTCGACCTGTCGGAGATCGAGCAGCCGTACGCCGTGGCCCTCGAGACCGACAAGCCGCACCGGGACGCCATCTCGTCCCTGCGCAGGCAGTACTTCCCGCCCGAACGGCTCAAGGTGGACGCCCACCTCACAATCTTCCACGCGCTGCCGGGCGACCGGCTGCAAGACATCCGCAATGTCCTCACGCGCGTCGCCGGGACGATCAGGCGGGAAGGGCCCGGGAGCATGAGGAAGCTGCGGAATCTGATGCACGGCAAAGCGGCAAAGCAGCAGGCCAGGCCTTTGGGCAAAAAGGCCGTCGAGGCGCAGGCACGTGCAGACGGACGGTTCAATCTTCACATCCGGCCGCGCGGCGACAGCGTGTCCGGTAGCAGCACAGCCCTGATGCTACAGCTCAGCAAGCCAGATACACTGCAGCAGATCCGACGGCAGATGCAGCACGCGCTGCAGCACCTTGGCGTGCCCCTGACTTCGCAGGACCTGAACGAACACTGGGGGCCGCACTACACGATCGGCAACTATTTTCAGAGTCCAGAGGCCCGCGAGGCGGCGGCCCGGGATGCCGAGGTCGCGCTCCGCACTCCTGGGCTGAGCTCCGTGAGGCACGGCAAGGCGCACGGCTTGGTGTTGTGGCGATATGTCAATAAAGGCTGCGACAAGGGCCAATGGGTCGATCCCGAGAGGTTCCTGTTCTACACGCCCGGTGAGGGTGAGGATGGAGAGGAAAGCCCGCCCCTAGCCAAAGAGGACGTCCGGCCCGTTTCCGATCCTGGGCTGGATGACGGTGCGCGATAACATCAAGCGCCCTCCTTGGCCAGGAAACAAAATTAAAGATTGTGGTGCGGAGATGGAAACTAATACCGATAGGGAATCATCAGCAAAATGATCAGCTGAATAGGACTAGACAGCGAAAGAGCTCGTTGCGGAAGGCCTTGGCCACGCTGGGCGACGACAGCGACAGTGCGTAAGGTCGAGAACCACTGCACGGCCGTATAGAAATGATACACAAATGTCAACCATTGAACGCAAAGTCTATATTAAGGGCATGGAAGCCCATCGTGGAACGATGGACATCCATACGATCATCCCTGCTGTACCATCACCTATTATCAAAATGACCGATTTGAAGCCATATCGCCCAAGAAAGGCGGACGTCCGCACGTGATTCAACACAATTCTCTCGGCTAACACGAAAGCACCCATCCTAACTACACACCAGGCCAGAACGATCAAGCCTTCCACTCATCCCTCCCCAACTTGAGGATATCCTTGCCCTCGAGCACCCAGTACCCCTCCTGGCCCTTGGGCACTTTTCCCTCCTTGGCCGCCATGACGGCCGCCAGCCCGGCCTTGGCGATGACGTCGGCGTCCTGGCCCATCGCGTCCCGCGCGCCCTGGCTGATGTACGCGAGGCTGTTGACCGCGTTGTTGAGCCACGGCCCGCCCGTGTGCGGCCTGTCCCGGGCTCCCAGGATCGCCGCGGGCCGGAGAATGATGGCCTGCTCGAAGCCCAGGTCGCGGATGGCGTCCTCGACGCCCACCTTCATCTTGGAGTAGGGGATCATGGAGGCGATGTAGCCCCGCGTGCCGGCGGACGAGACGAAGAGGTACGTCTTGACGCCGGCGGCCTTGGCGGCTTTGGCGAGCTCAATGTTCACTTTGTTTTTTTCTCGTCGTCAGCAATCAATGTGCCAGTTGATCCAGAGGCACCTCAGTTAGGGTTCTTTGCTGCAAATTCCCAGCCAGAGGGGATCTGGCAAAAGTCAAAGAGGAAATAAGAAGAACCAAGAGAGAACTCACAGTCATGGTCAATCTTCCACTGCCCCTTCAGGCCGCCCGGGTTATTCCTCGTCGTGCCCAGCGCAGACATAACGACATCCAGGCGGCCGCCTGCTTTGCCCTCGCCCGTGGCAATCTCGGCGAGCTTGGCAGCCCACTTGCCCCCCTTTCCTGGACCGTCGCCACTGCCGCTGCCGCTGTCTGCTTCTTCACCGTCGCTGTTGTCCTCGATGACGGCGGTCATCTTGCCCGCCGGCTTGACCGAGCCGTCCTCGGCAGAAGGCGAGGTATACGGCGCCCGCCGGGAGACGGTGTAGAGCGGGGAGAACTGCTCCAGCGCGGCGGCGGCGGAGACCAGGTTCCGGCCAGTGAGGCCCGTTGCGCCGAAGATGAGGGCGGAGATTGGCATCTTGGGTTTTTTTTCTCCCTTGGGGGCTTGCTCAGTTGTTACTTGATGTGTGTGTGTGGCGGGCTCTTGAAAACGTAATTAGTTATGGCTGATAGACGTGTATTTGTGCTGCCTCGTTTTTGTGTGGCTGAGTGTACAGAGACGAGCAGAAGATGGCTAGCCCGAGCAAGAGCCCCAGAAAGCCGGGAGCAGGTCGATTTTGGGTTTCAAGTGTGAGACGAAAGCTTGGGCGACAGGTATCGTTAAAGTTCAGTCAATATTGTTGACCGCGGGGGTGGTGGTTGGTGTTGAAGTCCAGAGCTGAAAGTGGCCGGCCGGGGACCAGGAACTACCTAGCGTGGCAGACGATAGCGTGCTCGATCGCTAAACCCACACACGTTCCAGTGATTGATGGCTACAGCACATCCTTGAGCTACAAGTAACGACTTCGAATACTTTGTATACGACTATAAAGACCAAACCAGGACAAAAACGCAGGCGCTTTTGTATCTCCTGTCCGTGGCGCCCGCCCTAGCTCTGAAAATGCGGGATCCTGCGTCAGGATTGGCAGGCTGCAGCCGCATTGCATCACCAGCCACGATGCAAGCAGCCCTGGAAGTCCGCATCCTGCCTGCCTGTGCCTGTGTGGTGCCATGGTGCGGAGCGGAGCGGAGCGGCGGCCGAAAGCCGCTGCCGGAAAGTAGACCTTAAATGGACGTGTGGCGGGCGAGATAGTGTCTGCGGTTTGCGTAGACCCCGAAAGCAATGCCCCAAGGCCCCGCCGCTTCAGTTACAGGGGAAGCCCAGGGCTGCAGACCTCGGACATTGGCGCAGCATATCCCCGGTGCTTTCAGAATGTACTTCTCTCGAGAATTTTCAGAAGATGAGACACGACTCAATTTGCAAAGTAACGCCGCGCCGTAATTATACTAAATGCTAGATGCCAATGCCGATGCTGATGCTCATGCTTTGCTAATGGAATTTCGCCTTCTGCTGCGTGGCCACTCAAGGATCACCAGATCCTCTTCGAGGGCCCCATCTCGTACCGCACAACCTTCTCCAGACCTTCGACGTCTGATGGCGCCATCGTTCCTGGCGGGGGCCCTGCGTTCTTCTCCTCTGTCTTGCGCTCTCGTGTCCGCATCTTCTCCAGGCCTTCTTTGTCGTCTTCGTAGATCCGCTTCCTTCGGTCATCCCCTAGCTCGACGGCTCCCCAACCGCCAATGCGCTTCACGCCCGGCTGGCTGTGAACTTCCCGCTCAGCCTTACCAGTGGCCACCAGGTGCTCGCGTAGTTTGACCTCTCCATAACGCTTGCGAGAGAAGTGCAGTAGCACCATCCCGAGCAGCAGCTTGACAATGAGCAGCACAACCCACGCCAGGAAGAAAAAGACAACCTTGGTCACGAGCGCGATGATGTCGTCAGAGGTATAGCTCCAGAATGGTCGCACCTGGGTCGTTCCGGTACCATCCCCGTATACGGCACGACCCAGGGCATTGCGAATCAGCGTGTCCAGATGCTCAAGCGCTGCCGTCATGGCAGGAGAGGATGGCGAGGACGACTCAATGGACAGGTCCATCGTTGACGTCGGTTGGGAGGGGGGCGGCAGGTGGGTGGCCAGGAACATATTGTACACCTGCAATGACGCACGAATAAACAGGCACGACAGGGGGATGAGTGGCAGGCCGATCCGACGAATTAGCGACGGCGCAGAGAATGCCTAGATCGATGGGTCAGAAGACAGCGTCGCGGATGAAGCCCAGCCGCAGGCAACGTACATTTGTGTAATAGTCCTTCGCCAGGACGTCCAGCATCCTGCTGTAGATGGTTGGCCTGATGTTGTTGAACTTGTTGATGTAAGCGTGCTTGATGTAGTCTACCGCAATCTCGATTCCGATGACAACAATAAAGGGCGAGACCACGTCGCCGGAGAACAGCCAGTTTGGCAATAGTTTGAAGCTGGCCGGAATGATCGAGCTCGTATGTTGAGGACCTGACTTGGCCGCTGCGCTTTCCCAGTCGGTACTGACGGAAGGCACCGACCAGCCCCCAACCTCGACGATGTTGCGCATGGCAATGATCAACAGAATAATCCAGAGCTGGAAACGCTCTACCACGTCGGCACATGTGAGCTGGAAGAGGTTCTCCTTCTCGATCTTCTTGAAAACGGCGCCCTTGATCTCAACGAATTGATTCGAGATCAGCAGGGTGAGCAGAGAGTTCGAGTACGAGTTGACTGCCACGTTGAGCGTAATGACCTGATAGAACAGACAGAGCACGTGGACAATGTTGTATACCAGAGTCACTGCAAACATGCAGAAGGGGAGCAAGAGCTTTGACCTTCCAGAACTGTTTCGAGAGAGAGTCTCGGAGCTGAACAGACATTCAAAGAAGTCCTGACCAACAGCTGATAGCAGGCGATCCCCGACCTAATCATATTGTGGTCAGTAAGACCCCAAAAGTACGTACGGTTGTGAATACCATGGGCTTACCTCGAGGATATTGTAGATAACGTAAAGCTTCATCGACGACTGCGCCCGGATAAAATGGTAGACTCGGCTGGCGTCAAGGTCCATCAAGGCGATGGAACTGCAGATGATGATTGCTCCCTGGATCAAATCGGCCTTGTGGTACGAATTGAGATTGGATGGCATCGATTTGGTCCGCCGATGTCGTGAAATGTTCTGCCGTGGCAAGGGGTGTTTGGGCGGATGGAACACGCGTGTCCCACTGAGACGTGGCGTATCAACCGAGGAGGGTTCTAGTGGCGTGCCATTAAAAGTCGCCGATCCATTGTGGCCTCGGGTAGTGTGACTGTTGTCGCTCACACGCGTTCGACTGGCTGCTCTACTTGGTGCTCGACTTGGCGCACGGCTCGAAGCTCGACTAGATGCGGCGCTGCGTGATCTGTGGAAACCATCGGTGTTCGTTTGGGTCCTCCCTCGCCCACGGCCGCGTCGCCAAACACGACCGATGCCTTGCCACACAAAGCTGGTCACCCAGCATACTTCCTTCCAGATAACATAGGCCCACCATTGTATCAGGATCCAGACAGCAATGACGAAGCGCATAGGCAAGATCGTGAAAGTATATAGCCATGCGTCCAGACACGCCAGCACACCAAAGAAAAGCATAGACTCAAGCTTCGGAAACAGATATATGGCGTTCATGAGCCGTTCGAATTTGACGGCGCTAGATTCGTATGGCGTATCTGCTGCCTGTGCACCATATATGTATAGTGGACTGGGCCGCTGAGCCGCCAACTCCAGCTGGAGATGTGTGGGCAGCGACATTGGTGGCAGGGGAAGTCCCGGCATCATTTGCGAGGGCGGCATAGCTTCGTTAGCGACCTCGGCGCGTTCTTGCTTCTCTCCGCGCGAACCCGATTGGATGCCTTGTGGCTTCAAGGCTGGTGATGGCACATGGTTACTACTGACGCCCAGATTCAGCGGCGCCGGCCGTGGCAGAGGATTGAACGAGTTTCGTCTTGTATTTGAGGGAAGACTGGGAGGTGGCCCAAATGCAGATCGTCTATCAACAGGTGGCGTCGACACGGTTCGTGAAGATCCTGGTCTTCGAGACTCTACCCTGCTTGCAAAGAACTGGGCATCCGTGGACGCTGCCGACTGTGGTGTACTCGAAATCGCGTCAGCTGGTGAGGGTGCCTGAAGTAGAGCATTCAGATGGCTCTGGAGTTTCTGGTCAACCATGCTGGCTGATAATGGATACTCGGCTCCGCTCGGCTTGCGAGGAGCCCCGTTTGCGATCGTGTGCACCGTTGCGACTGGCAAAGACTCTGGCGAGGCGGTCAGAGCCTGAATTTGGGAGGCCGAAAGTTTGCGGGTGCTCGGCTCGCTGGGTGTGTCGTTCTTTTTCGAGGATTGTGATTGCGAAGGGGGTCGGCGCAGGGCAGCAGCCGGCGTGGCCGTTGCCGCGATCGAGTCGCTCACTTCGGCATCGCTGACGTCGTTGGAGTCGAAGACAGGTGCGTGTGATATGCTGCCGAGCTCATCCTCTTGTGTGACAGCTGCGTCTGATGTGGCTCTGGGTGGTTTAAATTCGGGAAATGTCTCCATAGGCGGTGTCGGGTAGCGAAAGGCACCAACTTCGGCCACTAGCTGGGCTGTCTTCTCTTGCCAGCGACTCGTCTCACCGTAGTTGTGTTGGTGCTCAGAACGCGACTCGCCCGGAGGCCGAGGCTTCGCGGCATGCCCATTGCTGGATCCTCCGTCGCCTTCAGCAGCCATGGTGAGACTGTTCAAAGGCACCGAGAGAGCGATAGCCAAGTGAGTAGTGGCAGGTCGATGCCATAGCCACTGGCCAGGTCGACTCGGATTCGTCGGCCGGCGGTGGGCCGCAGGCGTGATACTGGCGAGTCGATTCGGAGATGCGCAGCGGTTGGTCGCCCGTGTAGTTCCGTAAGTGATGAGCTAGCAATCGTTCGCGTGGTTTTCTGCTGGGGGTGGTCGTTTGGGGGTGCTGCAGCAGCGATGACGAGAGTTGGCACGGGATATGATGCTGTCAAGGTGGAGGTTTAGAGTTGGTCTTACGTAGCAGTGTTACAGGCTTAGCTAAGCCTCCGCCCTGGGGGCGTTCCATGGCTCGCGGCAGGGACGACGCGGGGCGGCGCTTGGTGCAAGTGGGCGGCCACGACGGAAGGACATTAGTGCATCCAAGCTTCACCAAGCTCGCTTGAACGCATGCATCGATTGTCAATTTCGACCTCAGGGACTGGCGTGGCTGCGCACGCTGTTCAAGTGACCTGGATTTTATGACCCCGAAAAACCTCGAAGCAGATCTGGTTCCTCCGCGAAATACACGTGCTGCAGCTCCGTGCGTCATTGTACATGTGAGACACGACTAGGCCAATCCAGATGCGACAAGAAGCCACACTTCCTGCCCGTGCCGTGGTGCGCTCGCTAAAACATCGGAACGAACAGTCTGCATTGAATGGCGTGCTGGGAATACCTATGCCTTCTGGCCTTCTTAGTTGAGATACTGTTCCCTTTCTATCGGTTTGATTGTAGTCGTCGAGATATGGCCTCGGAGCACAAGAGACTCGAATGCCAGTTCATGCCTGGGGATTTGTACGTCCAAGGCCTGATCACGGCTGGCTGGCTGGCTGGCTTGTTCGTAATTGCAAAATGACACTGCCGAACGAACAACAGCGTGGCCTGGAGGCGGCTGATTGGTTTGCCTTTTTCTTGGCGATATGCACGAGTCGTGACCAACTTGGCAAGGTGGTGCAGGGTGGAAAGTTTGCACTTCGAAAGCGGAGATGTAGTGAATGACAGTGTACGAAAACAAGAGCGCGGAGTGTCAAGCACATCATCATCATAGACCCCTGTGGTCAGGTCTTGTATTGCCATCTCTTGGCCCTTTGAGCATTGCCTAACGTATTTGCTCAGCTGCTCCTGCTTTCATCTCATCTCAGGTCGATCTGGACATTCTAGCACCACAGGGTTGGCCGTGTTAAAGAACATCACTCTTTGTAGTAGCACTGCCGCATCAGGACTATAAATCTGACCTGAACCTCTGGAGCTGACGGTTGGTGCATGCGACCTAGTACTGTGCAGATCCCCTTTCGCCTTCTGTGGGTGATGCTGGGATCGCCTCAGCCCTGCGGCCAAGAATAGCAGCTTTGAATAGAGGCCTGATCTGATTAGTGGGCACTCTCGGACTGGGCCCCGCTTGCTCAGCCCGGACGACCTCACCTTGACCTTGAACTGGCTGGCTCTAGATTAAGGCTGGAGCTAGCACAGCAGGTGGGTGAAAGTGCGAGCTCGCCTCGCAGTCGGGCTGGGAGCGCAGTCCGACAGAGCCAATCACGAGGCTCTCCAGGGTCGATCTCCAGCAGAGTCCCTGCATCAACGTCGTGAGGCTCTTGACGCCCGGCAGCCTGGACACTCTCCACCTGGCCATCTCTCGCACATAATGGGTCTCTGCCGGTGGCCAAGACATGCGAATCCCGCCCTGCCTCTCCAGCCACCACGGCGTCGTGTCATCATTTCCTGACCGTAATCTCCAAGGGCACGACCCTGGCTAGATCAAGGTATCCAGCAACCCAGTGAGCTATGACTATGGATGGGCAATAGGAGCTAAGACCTGCCTGCCTGGCAAAGCATAGCCTCCTGCACTGCCGATCAATGATGAAGTAGGCCGGAGCTCAGACAGTGCATCAAAGAAGCTTGCGAGATTGGCATATGGCTGTCCTTCTGCGAATCTATAAAGATGGCACGATGGCATCCTGATGTTGAGACTCAGAAACTCGTCCTCTCGCTACAGCACTTCTAGAGCCTCCAGTCATCATGGTTCAGTCAAAGCTTCCAGCATTTGTTTTTGCCGTTCTGGCGGGTTCTGAGGTCGCACTTGGTGCTCGCGACTACCTCTGCCCTCCTCTTGGCCCCGTTCTCCCGGCACCAAAGTCCCTGGCCTCGCAAGACCCGATCAAGCTCGCAACGGCCGGCCTCACCGAAGCGTTTGAAAACGCCACTTCGAAATTCCAGTATGCCGGAGTCTCGATCCAAGTCCGTTCGCTACACGAGAAGGAGCCATTGATCGACCTGCACTACACCCCGCCCAATGCGGATCCCAAGAGCACCACCAAGATTGACGCCGATTCTGTCTACCGCATTGGCAGCCTGTCAAAAGTCTTCAACATTCTTTCGGTGCTTCGTCTCGGGAAGGTCCGCTGGGACGACTATGTCGTCGACTATCTCCCCGAACTGCTCCAGCTCGAGGGCGAGGCAGACGAGGAGGTCGACGACGTTACCACTGTGAGATGGCGAGATGTCACCATCGGCTCCCTCGCCAGCCATATGTCTGGAATTGCCACCGATCGTAAGTGATTTGAATTTGTGTCTTCCACCGAGTTCACCCATCCGCATGGCCTCCGTACTAATACCCTTCTTCCCTTGTCCAGTGGTCAACGACCTATCCAGCTTTCCCGGCATCCCCTTCACGTCCGCGGGCCTGCCTGAGATTAATCAGGCCGAGCTTCAGAACTGCGCTGGTGTCATGGGTCTTCCTCCGTGCACTCGAGACCAGTTTTTCCGCGACTTCGGCAAGCGTCACCCAGTGTACGCACCCTTCACCACCCCGGTGTACTCCAACATTGCCAGTGTCATTCTGGGTTTCGTTGTCGAGGCCGTGAGCGGCAAGCCCTACGCCGACTACCTGCAAGAGTCCATCTTCGCGCCTGTCGGCCTCAAGAGCACAACCGTCCACGAGGCGCCTTCAGAGCCGGTCGGCTGGGTCCCTGTCAACGAGACTTGGTGGGGAGGCAGTCTTGGTTACGAAGACGCGTGAGTTGCCCCCATGCCCCTGTTCAATGCACCACAACTACACACGCCGCTGACCCATTTCTCCTCTGCAGTGCTGGAGGTCTCTACTCGTCCACAAACGACATCCAAGCTCTTGGCCACGCCATCCTCTCCTCCAGCCTCCTCACCCCCGTCCAGACCCGGGCATGGATGAAGCCTCACACCTCGACCTCCTCGTCGGGCCTGCTCATGGGCGGGCCATGGGAGATCTTGCGCTCCACAACCGTCACAAAGGACCAGCGCCTCGTCGAGTTCTACTGCAAGGCCGGCAACCTCAAATCGTACAACAACATGCTGTGCCTGGTACCGGACTACGACCTCGTCCTGACGATTCTGTCCGGCGGCAAGGAGTCCGGCGCCGTGATGGTCGACTCCCTGCTCAACGCCGTAGTCACGGCCGTCGTGCCCGCGGCCGAGGCGGTCGGCAAGGCGGAAGCCGGCATCAACTTTGCCGGCACGTACTCGGACGCCGAGAGCAACTCCACCCTGACCATCAGCACCGACGATGGCCCCGGGTTCGAGGTCTCGGGCTGGCAGGTCCGCGACGTGCCGACCCTGCAGGCCATGGCGTTCCTCAAGAGCGCCGGAGCCGCGTCGGCGCCCGTGCAACCCGATATCAGGGTCAGGCTGTACCCGACCAACTTGTACTCGTACAACAACCCCTCAACCTGCAACAATAAGCTTAAGCACAAGAAGAAGCGCGAAGAAGGTGCCGCCGCCGCCACAGGCCCCAAGACATACAAGCAGTCCTGGCGCGCTGTGTTCGACATGGGCAAGCCGGAGCAGCTGCAGGCAATCGACGAGTCCCGCTTCTGGCCCATGGCGAGCTGCCACACGTGGGGCAGCATGGACCGGTTCGTGTACCAGTTCCGCGGTATCGACGATTTCGTGTTTGAGATTGACGAGGAGAGCGGCAAGGCGGTCAGCTTGGAGCTCAGGGGCTTCAAGGTTGTGCTGAAGCGGGAGGAGTAGATGATTGTTTTCTTTCACCTAAAACTTTTCGTGACTTTATAGATTACATTTCTTGATCATCAAGATTGCGGAATGGCACGATTTAATCAGATATTCGTCTTATGGCCTGCGCCATTGTTGCAAGTCTGACTTACACTGAGTGCAACAATGCAGTTATCTGGATTGAATGTGTGATCCCAACCCTTGACAACAGCCACGGAAAGTCCTCAATGCGCATAATTGCGAGGAACTGGGCCAGAGTGCTGCCTCCCGTCTTCTGATAACCGTCATAGAGCTCCTCATCGGCCAAGGGAGGCCGATAAGCCTGACAGGGCGCACATACGAACAATCACGATGACATCATAGTAAAGATCTCGCTGAGAATGTTCTGACGCATGTTGTCTTCATCTCCCACTGTGTTTATTGGTTGCTTGCATTAGGTATCCGTGGCAGCCAGGCCATAACCGAGGCGCCTCCTTGATTCCGTCCGAAAGTAGAGAGAAAAGTAAACCCCCATAACTCCAACGCTCACATCGGTGATTGCCCCGAAGAAAAGGGGAACACCGAGGGGGGGTATGCATTGAAAGAAATCTATTGCAATGCTGGAAACAGGAAAATCCACCATGTCGTCGTTGGGGACACAGATGGTGGCAATGCTGAACTTTTTTTGAAGGAGGTTGCGCGTCTAAGGCGGCCAGGACGAGTTAGGTCTGTGATTCGTTGGCCGAAACGTAATGATGAGGTGTTTGGGGGGAATATGCATCAGAGCATACATTCCCGTGAGCTGTGGAGACTGACAGCCCAAATCGTTGATAATTCATGGTGGTTGAGATCATGACGTGAGAGCTCGCGGCAGAGCAGGCTGATTCTCTAACTTTGTCGACCTGTCTCTAGGTATCATGTCCTTTGTGCTAGGCGGCCATGGAGCCCTCGCCGTAGCAGACTTTGATCTTGTCATCGTAGAAGGTGACGGTGTCGCGTGACTGAGCAAAGTCAGGGTCGTCGCGCTCACTGGCACCGGCATGCTGCCGCCAAGGCTGAGAAAGCTTCTCCTGCTCCATGGCGGCCTGCACCCAGGACGGCAGCTGGTTGGTCTTTGTGGAGATGGAGTGAGCGACAGATGAGCTGCCGGTGGAGCTGGTTGAGATGGAGGTGGCCAAGGGACCGGCATCCTGCTCTGCGCGTGTGGACACCATGGTTGCCTCTGTGTATGTGTTGTCTCAGATGGAGGGGGAGGAGGAGGACGCGAGCAGAGGACGCGAGGATTTGAGGCAGAAGATGTCGCTGTGGTGGAGGAGGCTGGAGATCCAGAAGACGAGCGTGTCAACGGCAGTGGTCGCAAGTGGAATATATGGGATGCCCTGGTGGTGGCCGGCCCGCCTCACTTGAGGTCAGAGGGTGCCCGGCATGGCAATCTGTGAAAGGAGGTGGCTGCCCGAGTGAGACCCACTGCAGGTAGAGTGACCTCGCACTAACAAAGGCCCGGCCTTTGGGGGCTGGCCGGGGGCTGTGCCGGGACGTCCACCCATTGCATGTCGCCCCAGGTGGGCTGAGTGTGGCCTGCTGAACCCAGGCTGTCGCGTGCCTACCCTCCTAGAGGTAGGGCCCCGTGTTGCAGCACACCAGACCTTGCCCCTGCTGCACCCGGCCGGGTCGGGCACCCGCTTTGTTTGTTCGACGTCCACCTTCTACTTGACTCCCTAGCCTCCTGCGAACGGGACGATCGCGGCAAACTTCCTTCATCTCGAACCGCGATGCTGCTTCGTCTCAACAAGCCCGGCTGTCCCAACAATACAGCTTGACCGCCGCACTAGCCACCATGGCCTGTGGTACCGTTCAGGCACAGGTCGACTACCTCAAGCGCCTGCCGCTCTATCAATCAGAGAAGCCCTTCCAGCTCTTCATCCCTATCGAGCCAGACGCTAAGGACCAGCGGCATTCCAACCTGGAGTTCGAGCCAAAAGAATGCACGTTCCATGACGTCCGGGACCAGCTCCCCGAGTGCCTGCTTGACTCCCAAGGTTTCCAGGTGCTCCGGCGGCCCACCCGCCTGGACCCCGCCTCCTTCGACAAGCGCGAGATTGTCGAGTCGCAGTACCTCGACGAGGTCAAAGACATTCTCAAGTCAGTCGACGGAGGCTATGACAGGATATTCATCTTCGACTGGAGGGTCAGTCTTGCATGCCCTCCAAACCAAGCCGTGTATGGATAAATTCCCGGCTCTCCCGGCGGCTAACAGATCGTGATAACACAGCTTCGGGACGCGAGCAAGCCCAGAGCCGGCCACGAGTTCGACATGAACGACTTGACGACCTGGCTGCGCCCCTCGCCTACAGCGCATGTCGGTGCGTGTCACGATAGCTGCATATCCTGGCCCGCTTGCTGACCGCTCATCTATCCTGCAGACCAGAGCGACCGCGCCGTCCTCCACCGCATCATGCTCCACCTCCCGGATGAAGCCCCGCTGCTGTTGCAAGGGAGAGTGCGCATCGTCAAGTATGGAAACCCACTTCGTCCCCGCACCGAGACTCTCTCGCAAGGACACGGGAGCTAATTCTTGACCTGGGGTTTTAGTGTATGGCGCCCGCTCGAGCATGTCATTGAAGATTATCCGCTGGCATTCTGCGACCCGACCTCAGTGCCCGACGCCGATCTTATCGAGTGCGATCATATAAGACGAAAGTTCAAGGGGGCCAATTTATACGCACATCACAGCGAGGAGCACAAGTGGTGCTATGTTGGAAACCATGAACCTGACGAAGTTCTCTTGCTCAAAATGTTTGATTCTGACAGTTCTGTCGCTGCAAAAAGTGAGCCGCACCATAGCATCCTTGCACGAATGCCACGGGTGTGCTACAACTGCCGATGGATGTTTCCATGCTAATACTGATCGTAGGGCTGCTGCATGCTTCCTTCCGCCACCCGTCAGCACCAGCTGATTGCAAGCCGCGCAAGAGCATCGAGGTCCGCGCCTTGTTATTCAATCACCCCGGACAGTGAACTCGGATGACCATGCGCCATGTCATCAGTCCAAAGTTTCATGGCCTATGTACCTGTATCACGCGCATGGGTACGGCTCCTACTGCCATCCGGCTTACATTGCGAATGTGGTTGCGTCCCGAAAGTCTCCGTGTCAAGGCGACCGGGCGGTGTACCTCCCCCCTGCGTGGCCTATCCAGACACAAAGCAAAGCCCCAGCGACACCTGAACCATCCTGAATGGCTATGTCTACTCGGGAACTCTGCTGTGGTATTGCGACGATAGGCACGGAGTACACATTGGCATGGGGCGGAGTAAGGGTTGCAGCCAGCACGCCTACAATAGTGGTACACTTGATCTCGAGGTAACCCACTCTTGTGGCGCTGTGTCGCCAAACTTTTAGGTGTTGGCTTCGAGCCTCCTCCTCGCGTATTCAGCCGCTTCGCGGCAGATGGCAAGTCCACGATACCGAGTTAAGGTAACCGAGAAATCAACGTTCCGTGCATCCGAGCCTAGTTCCTTACCGCAGACGCGGCGTGAAGACACTTTTGGCCCAAATTGCTATTGCCCAGCACTTTCGAGGCTCCGGTCAGGACAGAAGCCCGTCTGTTCACGATATCGTCATTCGCATTTGGCTGGCGTCATGTTAAGCACCGTTATTGGAAGCATGCGGGGGCATGCCTTATCGCGGGGACAAGTCCGGAACCCCATTGCTCGGGCCCAGAGATCTGTCACGAAATTAAGGCGGGTGCTGCGGTCCAGATCCGACAAGCCATGCGGAAAAGGTCGACACGTCGTCTCCGGCTGCGTGGTCCACGGGGTGACACAGACGAATCCCAGCACCTCTCCGCTATCGGGGCCGCGCCGAGACCGCGAACGTGCTGCGAAGAGCACACCGCAACGGCGTCGCCGCGCCAGAGCACAGCTGTGCTGTTCCCCTGGACAGCCCTTGCCCGCTAGCGTGTTGGTCCCACAGAAAGAATTGCCCGAGAAGTGCATCGAGTTGTTTCTGATTGGGCAGAAGGGCCACAGCCCCTGCCCCTAGTGCTCAATGTACCCTAAAGTCGCTGTACTTGTGCCCTCGTCAAGCCCGGGCACTGAAACTGGCCTCGTCGAGCACTCGCCGAATATGCGGAGCATCAGATAAGAGTTACGTCTAAATAACGCAGGATTCCGGAGAGAACCGGAATGCGTTTTCTTTCTTTTTAAATGAGCGTATCTCATGATGATGTCTTTGACTAGATCCTCCTCGAGCGGTTTCCAAGAAAATCCACGGCGCAAGCAGGTCGGGGAGGGGTGCAAAAGCGTCGTGAACAGTGGCTCGCGCGGCGCGACAACACAGTTCCTGGGTACAAAAGAGGTGCAACCTCGGTGATATCCATGGGCCTGGTACTGTGATTGACATGTGGAGCTGCAAAGAGGGACAGGGATGCACCATTCCGACGAAGCCAACGCTAGGTAAGTCTGCGTCGAGGATGAGGACGGCAGTAGCGCCAGGCCGCCGCGCGACGAGTCGGCGTGTCCAGAGCAGCACGTGACGTGTCTTGATATGCGATGTTAAAAAAATGTTTGAATATGACGAGCTACTACAGGGAGATATGAGAGTCATCGCTTGCTTGAGCGCCATCAGAAAGTCCCGAAAAAGTTTCAATCCTTTGTCGCCCCGGAAAAAAGAACAGGCATGCCATCCAATCGTGATGTATCGCTCAAGGAGTCCCAGATGATCGAACCGAGCCCGCCAGACAGAGAAAATAGAGCAAGATATGTAGGAGATTGATGTGCCACGAAATACAAGGGTGCGCCGGCGTGCTGCTCAATGACCATAGTGCATATTGTGCTGGCGCCCGTTGTGACCATTGTTGTTGTTGTGGTGACCGCTGTTGTTGCCATTGTTGTTCGTGTTGTTGTCGTTGCCATTGCCATTGCTGTAAAAGTCTAGCCCGCGGCTAAAAGTCTGCTGTAACTCCTGAGTGTCATAAGGAGTGAAGGTGATGCTTCCATTGTAATGGGCTGTGCCCATCGGACCGAATGGGCTGGGCACCACCCCTCCCTGGGCGTTGCCGGTCAGGAAGTCACTCTCGGATTGCCATGATAGTATCTCGGACACAGACGAAGCGGTCTCACTGGTGATCACGTCAAACCGGTACAGGTCGTCCCCTATGGCAGAATTGCTTTCTGTCTCGATGCTGTGCTGGAGCGGCAGATTCATGTGCGCTGATGATGTGCCGACCGCCCCAGTGGCGGCCGAAGTGTTGAAGGGGGTGTCTGTGGTAGTGTTGGAATTGGCAAGCGCGCCCATAGTTGCCCATCGGTCAAAGAGCTGTTGAAAGGCTTGTGCCAAGACTTGCTCTCTCCACAGCTGCACGTCGCTCTGTGGGAATGGAGGCGGATTCCACGACATGGCTCCGCTGCTCTCCAGGATTGAGCTCAAAATGCGGGGTCCGTTGCTCGCGAGGAAAGACTGGTAGACGAAGGCATTGCGGAGCAGCGCACTGTCGATATACGGGGATGCCGGCCTAGGGTGGTTCGGAAACAGAATGTCGAAGATTCCATACCACTGTTCTTCCTGGGATTGATTGGCGGGGGCTTTCTTGCCCAATGCCTTCTTCTGTGCCTCGGTGATACCTTCAGGTTTGCCCAACTGGCTGCGCTCGCAATCCACATTGCGGTTATGCTCATCTCTCGAATCCTCATCGGAGAACGTCTCGATGCACCGTGGGCAATAGATCGGCATCTGATGCTTACGTCCCAAATGCTGTTTCACATCTCTGATGCGCGATAGCATGTACTTCGAACACTCGCCATGTTTTGTCGAGTCCTTTTTCAGGAAAGGACATGAGAATGTCACAGTGCTTTCGTTCAGGGATTGCTTCTTCCTCGTCGAGTTTGGGTCTGGCGATCTGCCACCATCGTCGTCGCCATTATCTTCGTCATCGTCCCGCCCTGCGTGGGAAAACTTGGGCCGTTTCCTGCGATTATGTGTTGGACTTAACCCATTTGGCGGCGGCGCGCTTGGGGGGCCCTGCTCCTGTTCCTGCTCCTGCTCCATAGCACAAGCCCGCCACTTGTTGTAGTGACTGAGCAGGATCGCAATGGCATGAGGAGTAAGCGATGACAATGGGTGGCTCGGTGCCAGAATCGGAAGCTCCTCAGTCTTGTCTGAAAACCAGTCAAACCATGACTCTGTTGTGCCTGACGTCGCATCATCATATGATTGCACGGATTCTGGCGCAAGTCTGGTACCAATTTCATTGACCCTGGATGGTATGAGGCCTGGAGATTTCTGTAGCGCAGGCGCTGCCAGTGTTGTGTGCTCCTCTGGAGGCTCTGGAGATTTTGGCCCTCTCGTGTTGCCACCCGAGGGTATTCTTTTCCTGCCCGTCTCACCCTGGTATCTTACTAGAGATGGACCGTGATCTCCAGGCTCACGGTTGGTGGCTGTTTGATCCCCACCCAGCCCTCGAGGGTGCGATGCGGCATCCAGGTCAGCTGCCTTAACCACTGACCCTTGCGAGTCCGAGTGCGGCATTCCGTTGTGATGCGACATTGTGGGCGTCTTATCTTTGGCGGGTGCATCGTCCGAAGATCGACTAAATCCAGTCTCCAAAACCTGCCATGGCGAACGCTCAGCATCCCCGGACGAGCTGTGATTCTTTTTCTCTGCAGGCGGATCCATTATCTGATCTCCTTCGTTATTAAGGACATGATCATCGTTCAAGAAGGACTCGCAAAAGCATCTATGAGCCAAGGTCAGATCAGTTATCTCAAAACCGCACCTAAAGGCTGCATATCATGTCGGCATGCAAAGGAAGGAGGAACATACCCGATAGCTTTCCGGAGCTCCTGGAACAGAGGTAAGAGTATCAAACTCGTGGCGTGCTCTGGAAATGAAGGGTCATGCCGATCCAGCCTTACAACTCGAGCGAGCTTGCGTTCACGGTATTGTTGATTCAGGCACACATTGATAATGGCCTCAAACTCCCGTCCGAGCTTGTTTCGCACCCGGCGTGTCGTCAGGAGTTGCCGAGCAGTAAGAATATCTTGAACCTGTTCGTCCAAGCCTTCATTGGCGACAGGGAGATTTGGATCACCCATTCGAATTTCTGCCATGGTTCTGCCGAACATGATTTGGGTCAAGCGAACTCCAAGGCGGGCCAGAGCAGTGCTTTCGGTCAATACGGACAGGACTTCCTTGTCTGAAGTATTTCGTCCTGTTCTCATAGTTGCCTGATGGTTTGGCATATGTAGCAGTAATGAGTACGGGCCATTAGGCCGTGAGAGGTCTGATAATATATCGAAGTCGACTTCTTCGAGATCATTGAAAGGCGAGACCTTGAAGAGAACCAGGAGGGTAAGTAAAGCAACGTGGAATGCGAGTTCCGCACGCTCCGAGGGTTCGAGGACCCTGCCGAATTTCTCTATCAGGTGATCGAGATCAATCGCGTCGATTGTTGCCTCGGCTGGGCTTGCTGAAATCAGAATACGATGCTTTTTCTGGACTTCTGGCCCATTTCGAGCTCCGAAATAAGTCTGCGCTGTCTGAAGGTTCTTCGAAAGCAGGCTGCTCTGGTGGTCTGGGCCATGCCCGTGCTCATTTGTTTGCAGGAGAAGTTGCTCCATGAGAATTCTGAGATTCTCAAAATCCTCTTGTACTATCGTCGTATTCGTGCCGTTCCGTGAGTACTGAGCGTCCTCTGTTGAAGGTGTGGAAGTACCCAGAATCGTGTTTGGGCAAGAAAAACAAGCGAAACGATCCGGGACTACCTTCACGAAACGAGTTGAAGGCGTTGTTGGTGCTTCGACCAAGATTTTGACTTCGAGAGGTGACTTCAGATCCCGCTCAGTAGGTAGTGAGACCAGCGGCTGGAGAAGGTAAGCTGACAAGCGTTTGTTTGCCTGGGACACATCCGAGAGGCTTTTCTGGAGTGGACTGGATGCAGCCGGACCCTTGAGCGGGGACGTTTTACGGCCCAATTTTGCTAAAACTTCCTGCAGAGATGTTTTAGCAAAGAAGTGACAGTCGAGGCAGGTCGTGTGGGTAACCTACCGTGCCACGGCTGGCATTGAAGAGGTCAGCCTTGAGCCCCCGGAGAAAGTCATTCATGAGTTCAAGGTCACGGCGCAGCTCCTGAACACCATCTGGTCCTATTTTCTCTTCGACATCGACCATGAGCCCTTGTGAGACGGATGGAAGCGGGGAAAGCAGTGCTAGACGCCTTGCGAACTGGTCGTAGATGATCTTCTCGTTGGCCACCCGACGCGCGAATGTGCGGGTCTCTCTGTTGGAGTTGGTCTCTCGCAACTGCTCGACGGCGAGCAGCACGTCGGGGAAGAGCCCACTTGCAGCTCTGACGAGCTCCATCTCTACGAACCCAAGGGAGGGTGGTGGATCTGGCGAGAATAGATGTCGCACGTCAAATCTAGGCTGGGAGCCGTTTTGGTGATTGTTTGATATCCAGCCAGAGGTGGGCCGCTTTCTGCGTGCTGGAAGTGTGACAGACTGGCTGAAGAGTGGATAAGGGTAGAAAGCGGTTGCTGCTGGTGTAGAGAAGGGTATGGCTCGCACGTGTCAGGCCGGGTTACATGACGTTGATTGGGGTCGTGGGTTGAGAGAGCTGCTCAGCGATGCCCGCGAGTAGCCTCTGGTGGCATGGGAGGGCAAGCAGAAGAACGAGGACCTGGACGACACGGATTGTCGAGGTCGAAGACTTCCGAACTGGTGGGCTACAGCGAGACGCACGTACATGTGACATGGGGGGGGCTCATGCAGGCTGGGAGGTCTGCATGCCGCGTTGCGTGCTGGCGGAACGGCGACACATCCAAGAGCACGGTTTGGGGCCAGGCAGCCAAGGCACACCTGGGCATTCTGGAGAGCCTTTGCCATCCGACAGGAGCCGTCTGCCTCGATGGGCGAGCAGATTGAGCCGGTCCGCGGCCCATCCAAGGCTGCGATCTGAGGCAGGCTGTCTCGGTCGCCCGATTCTGCCTGACGGCCAAGTGGCAGGGGTGTGCTTACGCTCCCCCGCATCGCCAGAGCACGCAGAACTACACTTTCCACGCACCTTCTCACACACCAGCCCCTCTCGATCACAAGCAGCCCGTGCTGCCGCTTTGCGCACTGGTCACGCGTCCCCGCGCCGGGTACAGCTTCCGCTCCATCCCATGCCTCAGAGCTGAGAAGAACGACGCCACTCGACGTGGCAGCCTTGGGGTAACGCCAGCTTATCATTGAGGGTTGCTGCCACACCATCCCAAAAGGCTTGGCGCCTCCAGAAGCACACCATGGCACACTCGCCTCGACATATCGTTTGCCATTGTCCTTGCCATGTTCCTCCCAGTTCGCACCAGAGCCACGTCGACCATCCGGCTCACGAATCTGCCTGAGCCAGTCGGCTGACGACTCCTGCGGCACGACACTATCTGGCTGGAGAACAACCTTCCCCTCGGCTGCAATCGGCACAGCCCACACACGCAGCCTGTCCTGCTCTGCTCTCGCTCCCAGCTCTCTCCCTTCAGCAATCCTCACTGTTTCCGCAGTCTTGCGAGCCATTGTCCCTGTGCTGTTGCGAATGCCCATCATTTAGGTCACATTGCTGCTCCGTTGGTCGCCTTCCATGGATACCGCCAGGACCCGAAAAGGCCTTCTCAAGAGGCTCGAAGAGGCTCGGGGGCTAAGAGCCCGGGCGCCAATAGCTGCGCAATTCGAGGACTGTTCGCAGGCCGTCCAACGACTGTCCGGATCGCTCATGGTTCTTGATTCCGACTCCGATGTTCACCGTCTTGCTCGCGACTGCGCCATTCGTCTTAATGTGTGGGGCCATGGAAGCGGCGCGTCATCCCGTGCGCTTGACTACAGCTTGAAAGAATGCCCTGGTATTCGGCAGCACACGTTAAACTTGCTCAACGATCTCAACCAGTGCGTCGAGACAGGTAAGTAGCATGGCGTGCTGCGCCTGAAATATCCACGAAGGGCACCGCGACTTACCAACGTGCGCAGCTACGTCCGAGGCTCGACTTCAAAATCGTTACGATGCCGGTACGGCCAATTCAGGATATCTCGAAGATGGCCTTCCAAGTAGTGCGCTGGAGGACGATTTCGACTTGCAATCAGATCCAACATCATATCTTGAGGAGGCCATTGACATACTGCGAAATCTGTTCAAACTCCTGCCCACCCTTCAGAGCCCTCTCGGTGAGAACCGCGGATTCGCGTCCAACCGGGATCCATTCACCTATACAGAGGAGGAGTTTCAGCAGGTGGCCATGATGATGTTTCCCAAAATGCACAAAACCTTGGCAAGGCGGTTCGGTCATGGCAACTGGTGTCGACGCCGCTACATCTGGCGGCTCTCAGGTGGTAGTCAAGGCTCAATGGCGCCTGGACCCTTGAAGCAGAGCAGTTCAGTGGAGATATCGCGGTTAGAGAGGCATTTCAGGCTCCACTCTGAAGGAATCAATAGGGACAACGAACATTCCTTTGCGTTGGAATCAGATGCTGGGGCCTCAACAATCATTTCCAGCCCAGAGACTGTCCTTACAGTACTCCCAATTGGCAAGCAAGACTCTGTTACGACGCTGACCGACGACTCTCAACCCAGTCTTCTCCAGGCCATTCCCTTGCCGCCACCTCCAGTGCCTCTGCCAACATCAAAACCGTTCAGTTGTACATACTGTCTTTCTGAGCTGCCGTTGACCCTGTCAACCACTCATGTCGATGATCAGCAATGGCATGCGCACGTGTATCGAGATTTAAAACCCTACATCTGCACTTTCGGCGATTGCTTTGAACCGAGACGTCTCTACAACACCCGCAGCGACTGGTTTCAGCACGAGCTGAATTTCCATCGTTCAGCTGTGGAATGGGCATGCTCCGCATGCAAAACAACCTACGCGACTTCTGATGCCTTCAATGAGCACCTCAGATCAGCACACCCGAGACTGACAGGTCCCATGGTCCAAGCTTTGTTGCAGCATTGCAAACGATATAAAGTCCATTCACACTATGATCAAAGATGCACTGTCTGCGATGTAATGTGTGCAACAATCGATGAACTCGAAACGCATCTAGCTGCACATCAGGAAGCCTATGCACCGGCCACATTCTTCAACAAAGAAGTCCCAGCAGACGCGGAAGACAATAGCAACATGATCGAGGAGTTCATCCAGGGCCTGCCAGCACCGCCAAAAGGCCAAAAGGAAGATGTCGACGACCTGGGCTTGGGCGTTCTTGCATCGCTCAATCTCTCTCCGCCAGCACATCATTCGGAAAGCAACCCCCTGGACGATGGCAATTGGCTTACCAAAAGTAGGAGCTTTCCGATGGGAATGGGCGCGGAGAAAGACCACACCGCAGACTGGGTCGAGAGGCAAACGTCACACGGCGCAGGCCCGGCCGAGCAGGGTTTGCCCAAGCGGTACGAGAATTTTGTCGGCAGGGATGCTGACTTGGACAACATCCACGCGCACTTACACCTACCTGGCCAAATATGTTCTGTTAGTGGAAGAGGCGGTATTGGAAAGACCGGTCTCGCCATTGAGTATCTCCACAAATACAAGGGAGAATACTCTGCTGTGTTCTGGATCGAGGCAGAAACGCCTGGCGTGGCTGCTGAGTCGTTCGGCTCGATTCTGGACAATCTGGACCCAGCAGAGAAGCTCGTCGCCAATGAGGATGCCCGAGTCTTCCAGACCCGGGAGTACTTGACAAAGACGGATCGACGATGGCTGATTGTGTTTGACAATGTTTCTTCGTGGAAGTCAATTGCACGGTATGTACCGCGCAACTTGATGCGAACCCAGGGGTCAGTTCTCATCACCACGAGAACCGCTCTGTTTCCGCTGGTCCATCGATATCAGAACCAGCATGCGATTGAGCTTCAACCCTGGCCGCCTGAGCATGGCCGTCAGTTCCTCATGACCTCAATTCATCCTAAGCTGAAGAAGCACGACGTCCACGCACACGAAGATTTTCCATACGCAGAGCAAGTACTCAAGGTAGTGGGTGGTCTTCCGCTTGCCATCAGTATGATTGTTGGGTATGTCAAAGTTTCAAGAACGACTCTTGCCGACTTCTTGGAGATGTGGGAAGAGAAGGAGCAACAAAACAGGAGAAAGAAGAGGAATGTCGACATTGGAGAAACGGACATCGACTCCACCATTGACTCCCTGTGGACCATTGGAATCAGAGAGGTCCGCATGAATTCTCGCCGTCTTCTGGACATCATGTCCTTCCTTGACCCCGAGCGTATTCAGAAAGCACTCTTGGTTGGAGATCACCAAGAAGACTATCTTGAGTGGATTCATGTCTCGGAAGCCTTGAGGTACGTGTTTTTCAGCAAGTCCTTCTGGTCTGTACTCATAACTAACGCTGCTATGAGATAAGTTTCAAACGCATGATTGCCGAGATCTTAGGTCGACGTCTGATCAGTGTCAAGGAGGGCTCCAGCGGACCCGTCTACTCAATTCATAGGCTCCTCCAGCAGAAGATCCTCCTAGATATGGAAGACTACGGATTTGTTGATGCCTTCCGGAAGGTCTTTAGGCTGATACGCAAGAAATTCCCGGCGGCCGATCCCCAACAAGTCCCAGGTGCACGGAACTGGGATACGTGCAAAGAATACATCCCTCACGTCGTCACGTTGCATAGGATCTTCCTCCAGAGTAAAGACAGCCTCACTTCGCTGAGCGACCCGACGCCTGTGGAGATATCAAGCCTCTTCTACGACGCCGGTTTCTACCTGTGGGCTCGCCAGAGCACTTCCTATGATGGCCTTGCTTTCTTGGGCACAGCAGAATCGATCCTCCAAACGGCGGGCGTGAACTTTGTCCCAAAGATGCAAGCCGACATTCATTGCATGATGGGAATGCTCCTACTCAACATGGGAGTCATGGAGCGGCGAGAGGGGATGCATCGGCTGAAAGCTGCTCTAGACATTCGGCAGAAGGTCTACGATCAAGCTCCAACCATGAACAGCGATGTGTTGCTACAGAATGCCGCCAACGACTACGCGCTCTGCCTTCTGAATGAGCACAAGTTTGAGGAGGCCGGCGCGCTATTCCTCCAGTGTCGCGAGCGATATCTAGTGTGGGGCCCAGAAGACAAGAATCCATTCGAGAACTCCAAGTACTACGGCAATTATGCTCTGGTGTACATGTGGAGAAACCAGATGGACCTGGCGATCCAGTTCCAGAAGAGGTCGATCGAGTTGATTGAAAGGTTTTCTGGACGGACCAATTCTTACTGGCGCAAAGTCTTCATGCTGGCCTGCATTCTGATGCAGAATGATGACAGCCAAGGGGCTTTGAACCTCTTTATGGAAGTGCTTACCGCGAGACTCGACATGCTTGGGCAGCACCACGGCGAGACTATCCTGGCTGTTTACGCCGTGGGTGCCACATATTCCCATATGGGAGACCCCTACACTGCCATGTAAGCGACCTTCCAAGACGTGTACTGATGATCACCAAAGCTAACTTCCGCGGCTCCCTGGGGCATAGTGAATATTTGCAGCAATGCATCGACTGGGTCAAACGGGCGAAGTGGGATCACGCGGCGCTGGCAAGAGCGCAATACCTCCTGGCTCAAGTCTACAGATCTTTAGAGATTCATGAAGACGAGGCAAGAGAGCTGGAGGCGGAGGCGATGGCTGTCCTCGAGGAATACGGGACTTATGCTGCCGAGTGTGTGCAGCACTCAGGCGACAGAATGATGATGCTCAATGACCTGCAGCCCACCTTCCTCGGCCGTTTCATAGGAATCAGGCTGCTGAAGCACTTGCAAAAGCACATGGGTTCGGAACACATGGGAAATTCCTGACCAGTCCTTTTCTCGAATGAATTTGGTTTAGAGGCCGGAGTTTTCTGCAGGCCCCTTTCTTGTAGCGGATATATTCAGCAACAATGAATGCCATTGCATCTCCTTGCACACACACCGTGGCAGAGATGGCGAGAACTTGTTGCCTTTTCAGGATGGTTTATGCGATGCCATGCACGGATATATCCCAGCAACAACCCCAACTCATGCTTGCTGCAAGTGGTTCCAGCTCACCTGGCTCGGCAGGTGTGTGTGACGGTGAACACGCCTGAGGCAGCTGTCCATGATACAGGGAAGGAGCGCACGTCCTGGCCGGGACTTCCTGGGTAGACTGGAAGGGAGGAGCATTCTGCCATCAAACTGCTCCTACCTCGCAACACGTCAATCCCACGACCTCCCGCACCTGGGCGACCCTCCAAATCGGTCAGCGCGAGCGCCCGCGTCCTCCCATCTTCCGACACACCAACGACCACTTCACCAAAATCTCTTCAACTGCAGCACCTGTTCTGTTTCAGCACCTGCTCTCTTGCCTGCTCATCCTCACACTCATCTGTTCACCCCACAGGCAGCTACGTTCTCCTCTCTTCGGACGAAACACATCGGCACAATGCAGGTCCTCTCGCTCCTGTCTTGTGCAGCCGTCGTGACTGCCACAACTTTCACTCTCTCCGCCTATGCCCCGGGCACTGAAGTTGATGGTGCTGTCCTCAATGCTGCTGCGAGCGCGTTCTACACCGGCATCACTGGTCCTGCCACGTACTGCCCCATCGAGCATGGCTGCCCTGAGATTGGTGGCACTGTCGTCTACGATGGTTTGACTGCCATGGCTGTAAGTTGTGCTCACCACTCGTCGGTTCCATCATGGTGAAACCTGGGCCTTCCGAAATGCTTGGAATTCTGATTTGCCCTCTTCTTTCGCAATACAGGTCATGGTCCCAGGCGGACAGCAGATTTACGTCGCTTCAACTGGCGAGGTCAAGTACACTGCCGCACACTCAGGTTACAAGCCTCTTGGTTCCTACCTCGGCGGCTGGTTCAACCAGACCGTAGTCTGGGACTGTGCCCCGCCAGCTCAGGTGCTCAACTTTCTGGCCACCGACGGCTCCAATGCTGGCGGCATCGCCCTGTGCCCTGATGTCGCGGACTTCATGACTGGCACTGGGGCCAGCTTCCAGCTCTATGCGAAAGTCCCCGGCTTCAACTTGAAGGACTGTGTCGACATTGTTGGCCTCACTGTCCATCAAAGCAGTGTCGAGCTCGGTGCTTGGCAGTATCTTTGAAACTCACACACTTAACGGGAATCCAGTCACCTAGACGTTTCGGAGGCTGATGACAAAAGACGAAGATAGGGGAACATTTGCCTGCCTCATCTCTCTACACACATTCCCACGGGATGATCATATGACACTCACCACCTTGAAGCAGAAGAACCACGTAGTGTCATCCTCACGCAGATGGACTCAAATACTTGCTCACGTTTGATTTTCGGTGCATAGCTACATAATCAAAGATCTTTGGCAATCCTTTGTGCATCGTTTCCAGTGCCTCCTCGTCTTGTATTGGCAGTCGTACCATGGGCTTTGAGCCTGCTAGGTTTAATTCAATGCTCGTTTCCGTATTGCTCTCCTGTCAGAGACGGGCCCACTCAGTCTAGCAGGACTTCAACATCAAACTCCCGATCAGTTCTCAACTGATACTGCGGTAGCGTGGCAGGCCCACAGCTTCCTGTCCCGAGACCGTGATGGAACCAGTCCAACCGCACCAGCACATCCCCTTCGCGTCTCTTCTTGTTCAGCTCGAACGGATGCCGCGCCTCATCGATGTCCCGCGTGGCGAACCTGCTCACCGTGAAGCTCGCGCCCTCAAAGTCGCCAAACCTCGCCCGCAGCGTCCGCCCCTTCTCCCCGCCACCCCAGGTCTGCCGGAGCTCGACCCACGCGACGTCGCTGCGGTTGCCGTTGTCCTGGGGGAACTCGTAGTCGTGCCAGAGCCCGTCGACGCTCCAGCCCCAGGTGTTGACCGACTGCGCGGCCTTGAAGTCGACGTACGACTGCTCGGGCCCGCGGCCGAACCACTCGACAATGTTGACGTCCTTGATGCCGAAGGAGAGGCCGAAGCGCGCAAACGTGCTGGGCAGGAACGGCCCGTGGGGCTTGGCCTGCACACGGATGCTGCACGTCGTCGGCGTGAAGGTGTATGTCGTGACGGTGTCCACCGCCCACGCGAGGACCGGCGGGGCGACGCGCGCGGAGATACTCACGGAGCAGCTGGTCTGCCCTGTCTTCGAGCACGTGGTGACGGGCGTGGTGGTCATGCTGGTGAAGTGCTGGCGCGTCTGGTGGAGGCGGGCGTCGAGCCACTCCTGGCCAAAGACAGGCCGGTCGTTGTCGGTCAGTGCGCGGTAGAAGTCGAGCGTGACGGGCTCGGTGATGAGGTTCTCGGCGTCCGGGCCGGACGAGTACGACATGAACGAGAGCGTGCCTTTGCTCGTGTCGAAGCCAAAGGTCTTGTCGTTGGCCAGCGTGACGCGGTGCACCAGCCCGTCGGGAGAGGTGCTGATCCTTGGTGAAGAGGCAGTGTCGTGCGTGGCACTGGTGATGTCGAGTGCCCTGAGCATGGCGAGAGACGTGGGCGAGCTCATCTGCACCTGGCAGCGCGCGACTGTGCGGTTGGGGTACGACCAGCCGGGCACCTCGGTGTCGACGAACTCGAGCTCGAGCCAGGCACCAGCAGCCAGGGTCGCCGGGAACCCATTTCGCAGGTGCACCATGGCGGTAGTGTGCGGCTTGACGCCCTTTGGGATGGGAATTTCGCGGCCAATGATCTGGTTCCGATCCGAGATGATGCTCCAGTAGCACTTGAGATGGTCGAGGGTGCGGAAGTCGTAGCGGTTGACAATCTCGATTGAGAAGCCATCCATGCCTACAATCTGTACAGGCTGGATGAGCGCGCTGTAGTCGTTAAGTCCAGGGCCTTGGTTGTGAAGAGAGTTGCACAGGCCATCCATAACAAAGTTACCGTCATTTGGCTCGTCGCCAAAGTCTCCGCCATAGCCGAAATAATATTCGCCGTCCTCGGATTTCGTGAGCAGGCCCTGTCATGGTCAGCATAAGCCGGTCTCTTGAGATGATGTCTTGTCCACTTACATGGTTTGCCCACTCCCAGATGAAACCCCCCATGAGCCTTGGGTACTTGTAGAAAGCATCAATGTACTCCTTCAGGCCACCAGGCCCGTTACCCATGGCGTGTCCGAACTCGCACATGACAAAGGGTTTCTTCCAGTCCTTCTCCTCGCCAAACTTGATCATGTCACCCACCGAGGTGTACATACGACTGAAGACATCTGCCGTCTTGGCATCATAATCCTGCTCGTAGTGGATGAGACGTGTTGCGTCCATGCGCTTCATCTCGTCGTACATGGCCTGGTGGTTCCTGCCGTAGAACGCCTCGTTGCCGAGCGACCACATGATCACACAAGGGTGGTTCTTGTCACGCGCGACGAGCTGCCGAGCACGGTCGACATACGCCTCGCGCCATTCCGGGTTGTCCG
Source organism: Microdochium trichocladiopsis (assembly GCF_020744255.1). Classification (NCBI taxonomy): domain Eukaryota; kingdom Fungi; phylum Ascomycota; class Sordariomycetes; order Xylariales; family Microdochiaceae; genus Microdochium; species Microdochium trichocladiopsis. The sequence continues at coordinate 2,929,440 of NW_025763550.1, forward strand.
AGGTGTAGCTTGCCGGCAGGCCACCGGCCTCCTCGAACCCATGGCACTCGAGGTCGGCCTCGTCAATCACCCAGAAGCCAAACTCGTTCGCCAGGTCGTACAGCCTCGGGTCGTTGGGATAGTGTGAGGTGCGGATTGCGTTGATGCTGAAGAGTTTCATGGTCCGCAGATCTCGCCGGAGAAACTCATACGGCACTGTCCTGCCGGACTCGGGATGGTGCTCGTGCCGATTGACGCCGCGAATCTTGATGGGGCTGCCGTTGACGCAGAACACGCCATCGATCAGCTCTGCGCGGCGGAAACCGACCTTGTGACTCGTGTAAAGCCCATCCACCTCAAGGAGTAATGTGTAGAGGTATGGAGTCTCTGCCGTCCACTTGTGCGGGTCCTTGATGTGAAACTCTTGGGTCGAGATCTTGCCGTCAACGGAGGAGCGTACAAGAGCATCGGACTGGTTCTTAGGGGTCTCTACAACTACTTTGCCATCGGCATCGAACAGCTTCAAGTGGACGTCCTTGGCGGCTTGGCTGACGGTGGTCTTGACATGAAGTCTTGCGTGACGGAATTCGTCGTCCAGCAACGTCTGGATCTGGAAGTCCTCAAAGTGTGTTTCCGGAAAAGAGTGCAGCCAGACGTCCCGAAAGATGCCACTCAACCACCATTGGTCCTGGTCTTCGATATAGCTGCCGTCGCATCGCTGATAGACCTCCACACACAAAGTGTTCTCTGTGCCATCTACATCGAGGAACCCGGTCACGTCGAACTCGCTTGGGTTCCTGGACCCTTGAGAGTACCCGACCTCCTTGCCGTTGAGCCACACAGTAAAAGCAGCATCGACACCCTCGAAGCGCAGTCTGAATTGCTTGCCGTCTTTGACGCCCGGCAAGACTTCAAACACGGTGACATAACGCCCGCACTCGTTGTCATCGAAGGGGACGTTGGGGGGATCTACGGGAAAGGGATAATTGACATTGGTGTACTGCGGTCCCTTGCCGAAGCCCTGCATCTGCCATGATCCGGGGACCTTGATCAGCGGCCATTCTGCGTGGTTGTAACCCGACTTCCAGAAATCCTTGGGCCCAGCGAAGGGGCTGGAGGCCAGGTGGAAGCCCCACGAGCCAGAGAGGAGCTGGGCGCGAGAGTGAGCGACACTGGCGGAGCGAGCAGCGGCCTCTGAGTCGTAGACGTGGAAATAGCTGCGCGGGGCCAGCGTGTTGCGATGGAGCACATTGAGATTGTTCCAGTCCGGCTGGGTCCTAGGGTGGATCTTGCTGGCCGTCCGGCTCGAGGCTTCAGCACGGGGCGGCGAAGGGATCGGAATGTCACGGAGCTGACGGGCCCCGCCGAGCTTGACGCGGAGGTCAACCTGGAGACGGACGTCCTCGTGAATCGTGAGATCCGCCATGGCGTTCCGGAGCGTCTGAGCGGCGGCTGTTGATGCGACGGTGGCGGACGGCTGCTTCACGTGACAGGGCGGGAGGAGGATTGTTATTCCTGGCGGAGGGCAGCAGGGCCAAGGTCTCGTGAGCACTGAGTCGCACGTCGCGGATGGCCGGCGACGGGCACGTGGTCTCGCGAGTCGTGAGTCGGGGTCAGATACCGAGGAGGCGGCAGCGACATCCGGATGTCGGCCGAGAGTTATCAGGAGGTTGAGGAGCAGTCAAGTACGATGCCCATGGCGGCGTGCCTGAGTGGTGGTGAAGCTCGGTGAGGGCCCGCCTACAATGCGCTGTGGAGCTGCCCACAGCCATTGGGATTGGCGCTGGGGCGCCACAGCAGCGTGCACGACTCTGTTAGCGTCGGATGTGTCCCGTCCTGGTTACGCCTTCGTGGGCTCGTGCGGCCCATGGGGATGCTTGCACATAATAGTTGCCTGAATTAGCAGCGTCAGCAACACCAGCGTGCAATTTTGTGCATACGGCGTGACCCAGCACATGATTTCCCGCACGTGCGCTAGCCAGAAGAGGTGCCCCTTCGACATTGGATCGATCTGGGACGGGTCGGGCATTTTCAGCCCTTTTGGGTCTGCCGCTTGCTCCTCCTGTCCTCACTGCTCGTCTGTGCCGCCACATCTGCCGGCGGGAAGTTGGTTCCATTGTTGTACGTCACAGGCACGAGACGGGAACGCCATCTAACGTGAGGCAGAGAGGGCAATTTGTGCCTCGGGTGAGATGCACGGCAGGCACATCACGTGCGATGCCCACTGCAGGGAACAAACAAGATTATCGGGCCGTTTCAAGGTTGGGGAAGCAGGCGCCCCAGAGACTGGTCAGCTGGGAAGCAAGGGCACGCATGGCCAGGCTGTTGCTTGGAGGAGGATCCGCCAATGCGGAGAAACGCAATCCCTCGAGGTTGGGGGTTGGGGAATTTGCGCTGAGCGGGGAAGGAAACGAGGGGATGAGAGGGGAGGAGCGGGTGAGATTACCTAAGGCAAGACAAAGGGGGCGAGGTGGTTGCCCACCCCATGGGCCACTTGCTGCCCGTTCCGACGCAATTGCCCAGCGCCAGCCGACAGTGGAAAATGTTTGCAGCATGGGTCCTCTCTCTCTCAGTCGTCTGACCCAAGCCTTGAGGCTGGACGCCTTGCCCCAACCCCTGCTGCGGCAGGCTGGCTTCTGACACCCTCGGCAGTGGCAGTCGGAGGCGCCTCTGACATCGTTGGGCAGTCGGCACACACACACACAACACACACGCGCGCGCCACTCCGGTACTTAGGATGGCTAGTGCCTCTTCACCGCGCACAAGCGCCGGCTGCGGGCCATCGTGGCGTACCCTCCTTCCAGAGGCTGGCTCCGAGATGTCCTCCGTGAGTCGTCCCCTCACTAGCAATGCATCTAGCTCTGGTGCTGGATGGCCACGATGCTTTCACGCTGGTGTGACTGACTAGCAGTGTACGCTAGCCCATGTAATGGCGACGCACGGCCAGATCGAGCCAAAGTCGGCGGTCGTGGACGAGCCGACCTAGGAACATCCTTGATCCTCACGATTCAGGACACCCGCTGGGTTGCCCCGGCCCTGTTCGGCCAACCACCGGTGAGTGCCGAAAGAATCTCCGCCCACCACGCCCTCCACGAGTGCCGCGACGACCACGGGCCCCAGGTCCAGAACGGACAGGCGCAGGGGTTTTACCCCATGGAGCAGGTTTTGACAACTTGTTGCTGCTCGCCGTTGCCATTGTCAAACCATGATCCCCCCAGCCGGGTCAGTGGCCTCCTCGCGCACCAATGGTATCCCCACATTCTCGTCGAGCCGTCGGGCCCCCTCGCTCCCACGCACATGCCTGCCCGAGCCTGTAAGCCTGGGGTCATCCCCAAGGGGAGTGAGGAGCCTCGGAGTGGAGGCCACTCACAACGTTCGACGACCCCGGACGGCTCTTGGGCCTCCTCAGTCCGGTCGCGCCCGAGGAGAAAATTATTTATATCGAGGCCAAGCCCCCATAAGACTTGATCCCTGGGCCCTCTCTTGTCCTCGCTCGCTACCCTGATCCCATAGTGGTTGACCAGGCTCCTTCGCCAACTGCCTCCTTGCATTGCTTCCCAGCGTGTCAGCCAGAGCACAATACCGCAGCCATGTCGTCTCCAACTGGTGAGGCCAAGCCAGAGGTCGCCCATGGCGACGAGAAGGACTTCGGCGAGGTTCGCCAGGTCAACGCCGCCTCGGTGGCCCTCGCTGCCGCTGTCGCGGAGCAGAAGCCCAACCCGTGGTCCCGCAACATGATCTCCCTCTACGCCATCATGGCCATCGGCTATCTCGTCTCCACCATGAACGGTTTCGACTCGTCTCTCATGGGTGCCATCAATGCCATGGACGAGTACAAGAACAGCTTCGACCTCCAGGGCGATGATGGTTCTGGCACCGGTATCATCTTCATCATCTACAACCTCGGCCAGATTGCCAGTTTCCCCTTCTGCGGTCTCCTTGCCGACGGCCTTGGTCGCCGCTGGTGTATCTTCATCGGATGCCTCATCGTCCTTGTCGGCACTGCCATCCAGGCCACCGCTCACGAGAAGGGCCAGTTCATCGGTGGTCGCTTCGTGCTTGGCTTTGGCGCCTCTATTGCCTCCGCTGCCGGCCCTGCCTACATTGTCGAGCTTGCCCACCCTGCGTACCGTGGTACCATGGCTGGCATGTACAACAACTTCTGGTGGCTCGGCAACATCATTGCTGGCTGGACCACCTACGGCACCGAACTTCACCTCAAGAACTCGTGGGCCTGGAGAACGCCCACCGTTGTCCAGTGCATCATGCCCGGCATCGTCATGTGCCTCATCATGTTCTTCCCCGAGTCTCCCCGTTGGTTGATCCACCATGACCGCACCGAGGAGGCTCTTGCCATCTTCGCCAAGTACCACGGCGACGGCGACGAACACTCTGCTCTCGTGCAGCTCCAGTACCGCGAGATCGTCGCCGAGCGTCAGGCGACCCAGAACCCCAACCCATGGTGGGATCTTCGCGAGCTCTGCAACACCAGAGCCGCGCGCTACAGAATGGCCATGGTCATCGGCATGTCCTTCTTCGGGTATGTCCACCTTTTAGATGTACAAGGTCATTGCCATCCCATGAATTACAGCTAACAGTACTATCCTCGGACTAGTCAATGGTCTGGTAACAACGTCGTCTCCTACTTTATGGTAAGTCTACATGTCCATTCTCCACTTGCACACGTCGACCATCGTAAGGGATCACAAACTAACGCGAGTCTCCTTTCCAGCCCGCCATGGTTGAAGCCGCTGGTATCACCAACAAGTCCACTCAGCTTCTGATCAACGCCATCAACCCTATCTTCTCGATGATGGGTGCTATCTACGGCGCCACTCTTCTCGACAAGCTTGGTCGTCGCTTCATGATGCTTGCGGGTCTTGGCGGCGCGCTCGTCTTCTACTGCATGTTGACCGGCTTCACTGCCTCGACCGCCACCAACCCTAACCTGTCCTATGGTGTCATTGTCAGCATCTACCTCTTTGGTATCTGCTTCGCCTGGGGCTTCACTCCCCTGCAGACCCTGTACGCCGTCGAGTGTCTGGAGAACCGTACGCGTGCCAAGGGCAGTGGGGCCAACTTCCTGTTCCTCAACATCGCCATGGTCGTCAACACCTACGGCATCAGCGTCGGTATGGAGGCCATCGGCTGGAAGTTGTACCTCGTCTACATCGGCTGGATCATTGTCGAGATTGTCATCATCTACTTCTTCTTCGTTGAGACTGCCGGCAAGACCCTCGAGGAGATGTCGGAGATCTTCGAGGCCCCCAACCCCCGCAAGGCCTCGACCCGCAAGACCAAGCTCGGTCTTGACCAGTCTGGTCGTGTCGTCGGCGTCGACGAGGAGTCCCACTAAAGGACTACATCGAGGGAAGACTCATGTGCGTCTGATGTAAATTGAGTTTGCTCTCTTCTCCTTGCGACACCGAGGGTGACTTGTAGTAATTATTGGATCGAGCTGAGCTCTTTCATCAAGAAAGGGTGGCTTCTTCTGCATCAATATTGAGCCATGGTTCCATCTTACGACGTCAATATGACCTGATTTTTGTTCCGATGTAGCACTTGAGCCGCAACTTCTCTATATACCAAATACCCCTTCAATTCTACGTAGCCTCTTGATGAGTTCCATCTTGTGCCCATCGTCGTGACGTGCATCTGGCCGTACACTGTGTGTTGATTCCCTGCTATCTTTGAGGTCTGTGCGTACAAATGCCGCCCACGCACGCTATTCAGACTGCTTGTTGTGATGCGTCATTCCCCCTTGTCAGGCGGTAAAGGCTGGGAGGCGAAAGAATCACCTGCGATTCCGACCACCGCGAGGTCGTACCAGATCCAAGACAGTGACCACGAAGGTACGCTTGGTTGCATACGGCAAGCATGTTACTCCACAAGGGGTAAAGTACCCGATACCATGAAACAAACTTCACGAAACTTGCAACCCTGCACGTGAACTTTATGCTGCCGGGAGTACGTGATCACGCGCGGTTTTGCAACCGCCCGCGCACGGATGCCGAGACAACTGCAGGTAAAGGTCACGCCAATGTCTCAGTCGCACCGTGTATCAGAGCTCGGTGGGGGAGAGGCGGAAATGGGCACCTGCGTGGACCAACAAGTATATGTGTGCTCGACCCATGTACCAGCGTTACGTAGGCTGGGCTTGTACGTCTAGATTTGCCAGTGTAGGAGGCAGCAGCTCACACCAGGTACAAAGAGCAGTGGAGCGAGATTGTGAAACGTCAATTCATCGTGAAAAGTCCAGGGGTTTAAGGCTTGGTGCAAACCGAGCGTTAGCCCATCATCCTGCAGAGCATTGCTGCCTGAACGCGGCCGGGCCAACTGCCTCTGGCCCATCTTCTCACATGGGCTTGCAGCTAACATCGGCTTCCCGATGCCCTATATTTTACTCGTAACCGCACTTTGCGACTCTAGACTCGACATGCACAGGCACCCAATCTTGTAACCATGGCCGACGACATCTCCAATGCCCTGAGCGCCTTCCTCCTCTCTGGACAAGCACCGACTTTTGCTTGCGGCGGCACCATCCCTGTGGCACTCGGATCCAGCCGTGATGAGCCGCACACGAGCCCTCCTGTGACAGTCAGATGGGATTGCAAGGAGGGGGCCAATCGCATCAGCTTCCCCTTGAACGACGATGGTGGCTCACGGCTCTCGGAGTTGATCGAGGACTGCGTGCCAGCGACTTTTGGCAAAGACAACGAGGACGTCCTTGACCCGGCGTATCGCAGGGCCGCCGCCATGGACGCTTCCCGGTTCGCCGTCGACTTGGACCCTTATCGCCTCGGAATCATCGACCAGGTCCAGCGGGTTCTTGTGCCCCCGGCCTTTGACACGGAAGAGGTCAACCTGAAGCCTCAGGGCACCACGCGGAGTGTCTCTGCGGAGCTCTACAAGCTCAACGTAAGTGCGACAAAACGGCACGTTGCCCTACTAACTCATGATCGTGCTTGCCATATACATATTCTTTATAGTCTACAATCTCATCCTTGTCCAGATTTACGAGGCCCCATCAGGCTTTTTCAAGAGCCATGTCGACACCCACGCCACGAGACTCAGATCGGCTCTCTTGTCGTCTGCGTTCCCTGCCACCACAAGGGCGGCAGCCTCGTCGTCCGCCACGCCGACAGGGAGGTCACGTTCGACTGGAGCGACAACACGACCGCCATCAAGTGGGCGGCCTTCTACAGCGACTGCGAGCACGAGATTATGAACGTCACCGAGGGCTTCCGCGTGACCCTGACGTACAACCTCTACGTGCGAGACCAGCCGTCGGACCGGGGCGGCTTCATGGAGCAGGGCCTCGCGCCGGTGGAGGTCCGGAGCTTGCCGCTGTACCAGGTCGTGCGCTCAGCTGCGGCAAATCCAGAGTACATGAAGACAGGTGCGTGTCTGCTTGGCTTTATATAGTCATCCCTAGGAATGGCAAGGTTTTCTAGCTTTGGGTTTTCCAGAGGTCCAGGCTAAACAGGTTTTCTGTTCGCTCCAGGCGGCACACTCGGAATCTTCTGTGCCCACGCCTATCCTGTTCAGGCACCGGTAGAGTTCAATGAAGGGTTCCGGAGACAAGATGGACACGAGGATGCCGCGGCACCCCAGATCCTCCCCATCGTGCTCAAGGGGACAGATCTGGCCGTCGTCTCCGTGTTCAGAGCCCTCGGCATGCGCGTAGAGGTCAAGTCCATACTTGACGGCGAGAAGCTCACGGAGAAGTATTATTACTGTGATGGTTCCGGCGGCGAAGAAAAGCCCGAGGCATGGTCTCACAAACACGGGGCGGACAAACTTGGCAGAGTGTGCGTCACGTCCGCGGGAGGGTGGGACGGCGCGATGCCGACAGACATGCTCGACGAGTACGGGTCGCCGCTCCAGGGAGTGACTTGGCTCACCCAGCGAAGCCACAACAACGTCGACTTTGTGCATCTGACCGTAAGTACAACAAGCCTTTTGTCATTTCGAGAAAAAGATCACGCACACTGGCCAGGGGGGGAAACTCGGCTCACCATGGTGTCACAGTATGGAAACGAGGTCGGCATCAGCACGTGTTACACCGGCGCTGCGATCCTTGTCAAGGTCCCGCCTTTCGAGGAGCGGCAGCTGGACAATGTGCGAGAGTGACGGCTGGCACTGCCGGCCAACATGGGGTATGGCGACAAAGGGCGCACGTCATGATTGGGTCTTGGTATCTCAGGGGTGGTGATGCTTGGCCGCCAGCCAGTCTCGATAGTCGCTCGTCCTAGGAACGGCGAAGAGGGGCGAATATGATGATAATACGAGGTTCAGCAGAGCTGCGAAACTTTTAGCTGATGATGTTTTATCTGCTGGGAGAAAACAACCATGCTGCAAGGCTCTTGTTTGTAGCAAAGCCCTAGCCTGAATTTAGCTAAGACCTCAGATATCAGAGAGCAGAAAACACGACATATCAACAAGCCGGCCTGAAGCATCTTGAAGAAAGAGAATTAATTACACAATTATTTGAGCCCTGTGGATTGGCAAGGCGAATCGGCTGTCGACGGTGTGAAGCAGCACGCCATCTGGTCTGTGGGGTTTGCAGAATGATCAAGTTTCATGTCTGTGAACCTCTGAACCTCTGGATATCTGGTGCTACATGGGCTGCCATTATTCTAGTGCTCAGCAGTATTCACAACACATAAATGAATGTAGATAGTGGCACAAGCGCGGTTCAAGCCTCTGTTGAGCGGCACGGCTTTAGCATGTTTTGCCAATTCGTGTCCCACAGCGACTTGACTGTGCCCGGCGCCTCACGTTGGACAGCCTCCTTTCCACCAATGGCCTTCCATTTCGGCTCTTCGGCGTGTTGACACGGACCCAGATCATGATAGGTTGTGATGAGCAATGAGCATTTGAGTCTACCCTCTAGGGTCTGGGTCGATATCATCCAGTCTGTGTGGCAAGAACCGCACGATCCCACGACATGCTCCTCACGCTCCCCGATTGAATCCACCGGAAAGGAGCCAAGTTTATCGTGCTGAGCTCGACCAAATACGTGCCCGCAAACACGAGTCTCCTTTGATGCGATGTGGGTTCGCAGCGCCTGCACATCTGCCATAGCATCACAGATATATGCTCGCTCGCACGACACAATAAGCTCCTTCATCTCCGACGTCGTGACTGCGTGCCATGACTCTTCGAAGGTGATGCCGTGGCTGATATATCCCCGGAAGTAGGTACAGGCCAGGATGGAAGCTGGGACACCGTGGGCTGGTCTAAGCACGGCATGATTTGTGATTAGTCGCGCCAGGCACCAAGTGAGGGTGAAATAAGGACTGTAGCGGAAGTATAAAATCGGGGGAACCTTGCTCTCTTTGAAGGACTTGCGAACATTGAAGGGTCTGCAGTCGTGCAGATAGTCGTACCGGCCAAGTTTCCCGCGAGATGTTCTGAACCACACCAACCTCTGACCTTTGAAGCAGTAGAAGCGGCCAGGCGAGTCCCTCTCGAGTCGGTAGAGGAAGGTATCGATGCCGTCTTGGACATTTGCACGGCGCACGAGTCGTGCGAAAGAAGGACCACTGTGATGTAGGGCTTTGCAGGCCGGTGACAGGCAGAGAGCGTCTGTGGCGTTGGAGATGGCATCGAAAAGAACCAGCACGAGCTCCACGGGCCACTGGCTGAAGCTGGGCGAGGCGGGCGAGGTTACATTGCGCCCTCGAGACGGCTTGCAGAAGCGACGGAGGAGGGAGAACAACATGGTCGGCGATGATGCATGTAATATTTTGAGGTGAACAAGTTGTACGCAGATGGCAAACGAGATGGATGCTGGATTTGAGGTGGTTTATCCGTAATTGTTGGCGGAAGGAGGCTGTGCACGCGTTTGTCCCATGACAACTTCGTCGCTGGTAACGCCCAGTGCGCATCCTCCCAGCACAGTTCTCCATCAGCACCACCACGCAAGTCCTCGAATGCGAGGGCCATGGGTATTCGAAGCATGGCTGATCAGGCCCGTTCAAAGAGCGCCTGTGGCTCACCCTACTTCTCTTCCGTCTGGCAGCAATCACAATGGACAGCTGCCGGACGTCAAACATGGTGTGCAAGGCTTGCCACAATCTCCATCTTGTGCTCGACCATGGACCTGACCTCGTCCTATTAAACAAGACACAGCACATCATCCAGAGGCATTCCCCCGATCGACTGAAAATCATTCGCCATGCCGAGAAGACTACAAGCTCTCGTCTCCCGATTTCGGGCCAGCCAGCACGAGTCAATGCAGGCACTTGGGCCGGCAACAGCAAGATCCCGCGACTTCAATAATGCCACGCTTACTTCGTGGTCCACGACCACCCTCGCGGCCTTCAGCGATCCACCTAGCAAACATTCCTCTGGCGTCGACAAAAGATTCGAACAGCAATCACATGCCACGCTGCAGTCGCTCTCCGAAGAGCTCCTCCTGACGATCACCAGCCATCTAGACATAGTCGACACCGTCTGCTTAAGCCTGACGAGTCGCGGCTTGGATCTCTCTGACTTACGCCGTTCGTTCTCGTCCCGCCTAGATGCAGCGACGAAGGAAGAATTACTCTTGCGAATCGAAAGGGACAGCCCAGCCCTGAGCTACTGCCACGTCCGGCGCCGCCTTCTGCCGTTCGCTCAGACCCACCTCGAAAGAAGACTGCTTCACTTCCACGACTGCGAGGCCAGCCCGCAGCACGAAATCGTGCTGCCCTACAGCGAGTGCTACAGGCTTCCGCTGTGCACCGCCCGGCTCGCGATCAACCACGCCGTGCTCGGCCCGCAGCACGGCATACCGGCCTCGGCGCTCTCGCACGCCCACGCCATATCCCACCCAGACGACTATCAACTCCGCAGGTACGAGTCCTGGACCTGCAAGGTGGCCCGCGGCGGCGGCCCAAGTCCCGAGCAGCTCATGCTGCGCTGCGTGCGGTCGTGGGTGTCGATCCGGGAGAGCCACCATGTCGCCCTGCTCAGACGCCACTTCCACGACAACAAGATTGCCATGTGCAGGCACTGCGAGGTGGACCTGGCGCTCGACGAGAACGGATGCCGCCGCGTCATCATCGGCACCGAATCGTTCCTCACCACGGGCAGCTGCGCCAGGTGCGAGACGGACTGGGAGATCCGGATCGGCCTCGGGGTCAGCGGCGAGGATGTGGGCCGGCCGGTCGCACACCGGTGGCTCGATGGGTATTTCAGCTGGACGGTCATTGTCAAGACTTGTCACCGGCTCGGCCGGTGTCAGGACCCGAGCGATCCAATGTGGCGTGCAATGTTGAGCGACGATGCACCGGTTTCGGCTCGCGCTTTCGGCTTGATCAAGACCCAGTGGAACGACCAATGATATAATCTTCACAAGTTTTGTTCGGCAATAGAATGGCTTTGGACAATGGAATTGTCATACGGGATAGAAGGCTTCAGAGGCTCAGAGGTTCAGAGGTTCAGAGGACCAGAGATTCAGAGGGCCAGAGGTTCAGAGGGCCAGAGGCGCAAGCCCATCGTGGTTGTGAAACCAAAGGGCTTTGACACTAAGATCGACACTCGTCTAGTCCTGCACGACTATGGCATCATTTCAAGCGCATTAAACAATGCAGTAGCTGCACCAGTTTTGAATAGCAAGTACATGCTCTAAATTTCATTTCCCACGACCTGAACTTCGCGGCATTACCAAAAAGCTCCCCCTGTAGTGATACTTGAGAAAGCTTTTACTTCAATCCAGGGTCACAATTCGTCCTTAACCTTTTTCAAACTACCCCTCTATTCCTTCAGCACAATGGGAATAACATCCTGCACGATGCCTTCGGCAATCTTCTTCTCCCTCGCCTCCCACCCAAGCTTCCTCAGCCGCGTGGCCTTGTGGCGCGAGTTGGTGCCAACCACCGCAGGTGTCCACTCGCCGAATAACTCGCTGTACTCGGCCTCGGGGATGGTCCTGGCCTCGGGCGACTCAATCTTGCCGAGACGGTGCAGCTCCTTCCCGACCACCCGCGAGATGTCACCCCACGAGATCTCCTCGCCGCTCTCGGCGAAGAAGTACGGGTTGCTCGCCAGATCCTTGTCCGCGGCGGACCCGGGCGCCGCGCCCTCGGCGTAGTGCAGGAGCGTCATGTAGGCCCGGGCCAGGTCTATGACGTGGACGAACTGCCAGATGGCGGCGCCCTTGCCGACGTAGCCCGCGTAGCCCTGCTTGAGCGCGAAGCGGACGAGCGAGGGCACCTGGATGGAGAGGCGGCCGCCCGAGTGCTCGCCGACGCCGTCGATGATGGGCGGGATCATGAGCAGCAGCTTGCTGCCCTGGTCGCCGAGCTCCTTGCGGGCGCGGAGGATGGCGAGGTCGACGTTGCGGTGGGGCGCGCTGTCCGGGAGGGCGTCGATCGCGGCCGGGTCGGCGTCGTCGTAGATCTTGTCCGAGGCGTAGTTGGAGTGGGAGTCGTCGGCGAGCAGAGAGGCGCCGCTGGTGTGGATGTAGATGGGCTTTGAGGCGGAGGAGGAGGAGGAGGCAACGCGCTGCTTGATACCGGCGAGGACGGCCTCGGCGGAGGGCAGGTCGTCGGCGGTGGCCGTGTGGAAGACAATGTCGGCCTCGCTGGCGTGCTTGGTGATGAGGTCTGTGTCGGACAGAGTGCCCAGGACGGTGGTGAGGTTGCTGCCGAAGCGCTCGCGGAGGGAGGTGGCCGAGGACTCGCTGCGGACGAGGACGGTGACCTTGTAGCCCTCGGTGGTGAGGTGGTGCAGGATCTCGCTGCCGATGTAGCCGGGGCCAATGAGGAAGACGTTCTTGCCAGACATTGTGATGATAGTAGCCGTTGTAGTGAATTTGATTTGTTGTGGTTGTGGTTGTTATTGTGGGGGAGGACGATTCAATATGGAGGTGATTGTTGCTGGCGGGGTTTGGCCACTGGGGTAATGGATGTCGTGATGTGCAATGACGGCAGAGTGATCGTGGTGTTGTCCTCGGTGGCCGTTGCACCAATATATACTCTCGACTCGCGGGTACACTATCCCTTCAACCACCAACGCGACAGGCGCCTCGACGTCATGGCATTTGTCAGGGCCAGCATCTGCATGTTTCCATGATCGACAAGGCCAGAGCGGATTGAGTTTCGCATGTGCGTTGGCTCGCAAGACACGCCATGATGACTTGGCCGAGGCGGGCCGAAGGTGGGGAGGGCGTGCTGGACCCCTGTGAGCCCACAGCGGCCCGTTTGCATGGGACAGCCAGCGGGAAAGTTGCCCCGATCAAAGTTGTTGGGTGGGCATGGCATGGTTACAAAGCTCTGCAGGTGCAGGAGGGTTTAGTCAGCCTGTGCGACCCAATGTGCTGTAGGCCGGGGCGGGGCTTTACTTTACAGGATCAATCTTATCCCGCTGCAGCTCGGACGGTGCTGAGTCAGGCTTGTGGGGAAGGAAGAGCTGCCCCCCTCTTCGCGGACCAACTCGCTCGAGTCCGTTTGCTAGCAGCTTGCAGGGTGACCTGGACAACCATCATGGCCGCCAATATCAAGCTCATCCATCCCACAGGCATGTCAACTCTCTTTCCCAGCTGTCTGTCACGTCCGATTCTCCCTCGGGCCATCTCGCATCAACGTCCCAGCTCAGTTGCCTGCCTCAGAGAACGAGTCGTGCAATCCGATCGATCACCTGCCAGTCCTCAATTTCGCCTTTCTACTGGCGACAACCTGCAACGTGCCCATGTAAACAGTCGATAGGCGCTGGAAAACTACCTTAGGGTAGATACCTCGAAGCAACGCTCATACCAAGCGCCAGCATGGGCAATCTCGGGTTCGCGCACGCTCAATGTGGCAAAGCTGGCCCATCGAGGCAATCTCACTTTGGCTCTTTCCGAGTTCCCACCCACACTTTCACTTGCCTCAGCAATTATTTCCATTTTCGATGACACGGATGTCCAATAAACTCGGTATGCTAGCGATGCTCGTACTCTGACGGGCCTTTGGTGCCATGGAACTTGTCGATCATCATCACCCCAGGCTTCCAGGAATGCTCAGATACATCATCTGTCTCCTCGCTGGAGAGAGACACGCTGACAGCGCTGGTGGCGGAGACAGCTGCGGCCCGCCCCTGATTGAATTCGATAACATGCACTGCCAGGCCAACCAGACATGACGCGACTGGGGAACCGCGATCGTCCAATTTGTGCCAGACCAAGCAATCGTTTATTTATGGGTAACAGGTTGCAGATTCCGTGGCTGCGTTGCATGCTTATTTCCAGAGCAAGTCTAGCGCCTCCATGCCAGGTTACGCTACGAGGTGAACACCATGCTCTCATTGGTCGGAATCCCTGTCATGTCGCCTGCGGTGGCTGAGCCCCCCGCTCAGGTACCAATACACCGTGTTTCCCTTTTAGGAAATACTTGAGCATGACATGTCCGGGGCTGTGCACTTACATCATAGCTGTCTGGAAAGCCCCCAAGGCTCAAGGCTGCTGGGACGACATTGCATCCAGGCGACGCAAGCACTGGCTTCCACGATATAAGGCCCTTGGAAGCCCCTTTGGCATCAGGCCAGCTCTGTCCTACCGCCATCACCAAATCCCCTATCACGATCTAATTCAACGCTTTGCATCTGTAGTCTTCATGATGCACTCTATCACGACTTGGGCATCAGCTCTGCTGCTCCCTCTGGCAGCCACCACAGCTGCCGCTGCCGCATTGCCCCGCGCCGACGGCATTGTCTGGGGCGAGTGCCACATCGAGGAGGACACCTCCAGCCTGCCCGTGCCCGTGCAGTGCGGCAAGCTCACTGTTCCGCTGGATTGGTCCGGAAAAACCACCGACAAGACGATTGATATCGAGCTGATCAAGTGGCCGGCCGCAACACAGCCTGCGCCCAAAGGCAGCATCCTGCTCAATTTCGGAGGCCCCGGGGGTGACGGTCTCAACAACTTCGTCTCTTACGCCCCCTTGCAGGCACCGTACGTCGAAACACATCAGCCACAGTGCGCCATATACTGACCTGAACTCCTAGGATAATTGGCGACGAGCACGACATCATCAGCTGGGATCCTCGGTGAGACCCCCTTCTGGAGTGAGACGGCACGCATACATGAGCACTAACCCGCCACCATCTGCCAGGGGCACCCGCAATGCCATCCCCGTCATTTGCTACAACAACACGGCAACAAATGCCGAGCTGACGACATACCTTTCAGACTGGTACAACGCCTCCGATACTACGCCCTCCCATCTCTGGACGGAAGCCACTGTGCTGTCCGAGTTATGTCAGAACGCGCTACAAGAAGTTGGTCCTTACGTCGGCATGGCCTCGGTGGCACGGGACATCATCGCGATTGTTGACGCTCTCGGCGAGGATGGGCTGCTGAGATACTGGGGCATCTCGGGCGGCACCTCTATGGGCGCCACGGTGGCGGCTATGTTCCCGGACCGTGTGGACAAGGTCATCCTCGACGGAGTCATGAATGCACACCAGTACTACAACTCTCCAGTGTAAGTGTCGCAAGGACCTCCAAGCCCATTTTTGACCACTGGAAGTCGTGCCCGGCACAACGCTGACAGCGAGACAGGGAGACTGAATTCATCTCGAGCGCAGACGACGTTCTCCGTGGCATCTTCAACGCCTGCATCGAGGCGGGTGTCGAAAAGTGCCCGCTGGCCAGCCACGCAAAGACTTGCGGAGGCCTCGAGGAGAAAATGGACCAGCTCGTCTACGAACTCAAGTACAACCCTATCCCCTTCGCCTCTGCAGCTCTGGGCAGTGGTGGCATTGTCGACTACAGCATTCTTTTCAACTGGCTCTTCTCAAAGCTCTACGTCCCCAAGAGTTACGCAACCGTTGCCAAGGTGCTCGAAGGACTCTTCCGCCGCGACGCCACTGCTCTGGTGGAGGCAGCCCTGATCGAGGCTGGCGCCTCCACACCTGCCGCAGGTCCCATTATTCGCGCCGTATGGGGCATCCGGTGCGGCGACAAAAGGCCCCGCGCCGACTCCAAGGAGGAACTGGAGCCATACGTCGACCAGCTCGAGGCGAACAGCAGGTGGTTCGCCCACTTTGGCCTCGCGAGCAACGCGTACCTTTGCGCTCAGTGGCCGTTTGAGGCCGTGGAGCGTTACGAGGGCGATTTCACGGGAGTCAAGACCAAGAACCCCGTCTTGTTCATTGGCAACACGTACGACCCGGTCACGCCGCTCGTCTCGGCGAGAAACATGAGCTCTGGCTTTGAAGGGAGTGTGCTGCTGCAGCATGATAGCTACGGGGTGAGTTCCCTCCTTTTCTGGATGGTTGAGACCAAGTGCAACACGATGCAAATTGCTAACGGCTTGACTTTTAATGACACAGCATGTCTCGTTCACGACGCAGAAGTCGAACTGCACCGAAGCGGCTATTAGTGCGTACCTGAATGAGGGCAAGTTGCCGGCTGAAGGCACTGTCTGCAAGCCCAACTTGCCGATTGTCAACTACGTGACAGGAGAGATCTAGAGCGGCAGACGACGAGGTGGCTCAGATCGACATTGGAATAATTGACATCGCATTTCCTTTTCGCATTCATAATATCTAGCATGCATTCTCTTACTTTCCACGTGTAGAGTCAGAGGAATCCTTTTGTGATGGAGGATGTGCTGTTGTCCCCGCGGGGTTTAGCGGCTTTTGAAAGAGGCTTAGCGTGATTCACGGTCATCCTCCAACTGAAAATGGCCCAAGGATGCAAAGCAGTATGTGAATGGGCGTTACAGGCAGCTAGAGTTTTGTATTATATGCGGTTGCGTTCATGAAGATGATAAGGATCGGCTCGACAGGCACCTTGAGAAACGGAAACGTAGAGAGAAGGAATTCAAAGATCCCTCAGGAGCCACTGTTTACAAGAAAGAGAGAAAACGTCGTAGCAAGCAGTGCCGAAGTGAATGGTGCGACCACGCATAGAAGAGTGGGGGGGGGGGGGGCTTGGCTAGGCATCACTGGCAGCCTAACTCTGGCACGGGCTTCAGCTTATGGGTCCAACTTCAGCTGCCCATCAGCTCCTTCACATCCATGCGTCCAGCAACTTATAAAGCCAATAGACGTTTCCCTGGAAAGTCACCGCTTCTCCCACAGCAATCACATCTTCCCGACTTCTTTTCACACCACGCAACCCACCTGTCTGGCAACTGCAATCAATGGATTCTGAACAGACACCAGGCGTCTACCCCGGCTTAGGCCTGCCTATTGAGTATGACAACACAGACCGTCCTGACCGCATAAGCCGTGGCGATTACTACCCCATAGGAGCTCGCGGTGAGGGATCTGGCGCCGGCACCACGTATGATATCCTGCCCGTCCGCGAGGTGGCCATGATGCTTGTCATGGATCGTCTCACCGACAAGCCCAATTGGCATAAAAAGATCTTCGACGACGAGATCACCGCCAAATGGCGTGCAGAGGCTCTTGCGTGGCCCGACGACGATCTCTGGAGTCGTGCCACACGTGGCAAGAGTTCTGGACGCTTTTGGGGACAGGAGGCAGGAGATGAGACTGGGGAGCAGCGCGAGATTGAGAATATCCTCAATGACGAATGCTTTGACTTTGTGAGTTATCATGCCAACAGCACCTTCAAGATCACGCAACTGACATGGCTCGTTGCAATAGGTCCTAGGTGAGCTTCGTAAGAAGGCCGAATACTTCGAGAAGACACGTCTTATACCCACACTGGATGTTGGACCGGCTGTCGTCAAGTCGGACACCCTTGTGCCCCCAGATCTCCACGAGGAGATCCGCAAGGCATTTGATACTCTGCGGCAAGACCAATCAGCCAATCCTGACTGGCATCCCGGGACTAACGAACAAGTTCGCAACCTGATCCACCCATCTATGTACCCACTCGTCTACAACGTTACCAAGGCCATCCAGGACGAGGTCGTCGGCGTCGACGATGCCATCACAAAGTGGTCCGGCAAGGGTGAGATTATTACCGGCGAGATAAAAGAAGAGGCGCCGCCCCAGTCCTACAGCAGTATAATGTATGGCAATCGCGGAGCTCGAGGTACCTGGTCTCACAGATTCCAGTGGCTGCCTTCCAATCTTCACTTCAACGAGGATGGTAGTGTCAGATTCACGAGCTATATCAATGGGTTACACCCGGAAAAGTACACGCAGATCTATCGCACGCTGGAGAGACTTGTAGATAAGGCGATTCCCGCTTGGGACCAGTGCGTTTGTGAAGTCCAAGGTTATGAATTCCAAGCCAAGGGCCGAAGTGAAAGTCGGATTGAGCTGGGGAATTATTGGTACGTTGGAGTCCTGCATTTTGTTGTCGTGTCTTTTGTTCCGCCTTTCTTCGATCTTGAGGTGTGTCTGGCTGATCTGTGTTCTCACATGCTAATTATAACGACACAGCGACACCGAAGAGAACAACTGGTCACCAAACGCTCCACCACCTGCGGAATTCATCGCCTCCTTCGACAAAACCCAAATCGAAGACTTCGAGGAACTTCTCGAAGACGAGGACGAAGAACAAATAGCCGAGGAAGTCTGGAAACACATCCGCAAACCCGTGCAACCGGCCCCTAAACCCCATGACTTCGACTCGATCAACTACACCCCAGACCCCAGCACCACTCTCTTCGCCAAATACCGCGCCACTGGGCTCCAAATCATCGTGAAAATGGCATCCATTGAACTCTCCCCCGAAAACGACAGTAAAGCCGACTCCGCAGAGTTCCCGCTCGGCTCATGGCACGTCGAGGGCCAAATGAATGAGCGCATTGTCGGCACTGCGCTCTTCTACAGCGACTGTGAGAACATTACCGACTCCAGCCTCGAGTTTCGTGCACAGACTGCAGGGACCTACCTTCATGATAGCATGGAGAGCGTGGGGCAGGATAGTTACCATTGGATGCAGAGCATCTTTGGTACACAGTTGGGTAGTGGCAACGCGCCTGGCATCCAGAACTGGGGGGATGTGGAGACGAAGCAAGGAAGGTTGCTTGCTTTTCCTAATATTTTGTAAGTGACGGTTGCCAAAACCTGGAAACGAGCCTTGAGAGAAGTGAAAAAAAAAAACTGACAAACTTCCATGTAGCCAACATCGTGTCCGCCCGTTTCAGTTGAGAGACCCGACCAAGCCAGGTTATAGACGATTTGTTGCACTGTGGCTGGTGGACCCATCAACACGCATCATATCAACCGCCAACGTCCCTCCCCAGCGTCAAGACTGGTGGATCGAGAGCATTCTCGGACAGACCATCAAACCCGGCGAACCCACCTCCCTCGACGCCCAAGAGCAATCATCATCTCCGAAAGACGAAATGGCGCCGGAATCAACCACCACCGACCCCAACCTGCAAGCCGTCCACGACCTCGAAATCAAAGCGCCGTTCCTGGCAAAGACCTTGCGCGAGAAACTCCCCGCCGAGCTGTTCTTCGATGTCAGCAAGCGTTTGGCGGATACGAAGTCACTGCCGATGTCGGAGGAGGAAGCGAAGGGATATAGGTTGGAGTTGATGAAGGCGAGGTCAATGGCTAAGCAGGAGATTGAGGATACTTGGCAGAGCAATACTTATTCTTTTTGTGAGCATTGAGGCTCGCCTAGAAGAGTTGTAATTGGAATTGTTCATTTAGCCGACACTGGCATTCAGATTATTGCATTGCATTCCGCCGATCTTTGCCGAGATGCAAAATAGGGTGCCATTGATGATAGATCTAGCAACACTAGTCAGACTCATTCCAACCCACTGCCATGTCATTGATGGAATCAGCCTTACATCATCGTGCCAAAGGGCCAAGAATAACCTCCCCCCGACCTGCTTCCCGAGATCCACCAATGTCCCGGCCAGCTGACTTCAGATTAGCGAGTGCAGCTGGCCAATCCCCGAAGGAGTTGCAACACCCCCGTTAGCCCTCTAGCCTGGCCGGCGAGCCAATCCGAGCGCAGGACGGCCAGCAGCCGAGCTTGAATACGAGGAATAGTCCTTGCAGACACACACACACACACACACACACACACACACCTCTCTTTTTTCACGTTTTTGTCTGCCTGGGCAGGACGGCAGGCGCATATGCATAAGCTCAGCCGCAGCGGGTATGCAGCACACACCGCGCAGTTTGGGTTTCCATGTATGCGCTGGATGTGTCAACTTCTGAGACACCCGAGGTGGCGAGATGGATTAACCCTTACTTCGACGACAGAGACAAGGGTCTGCCGATCAACTCGTGTTTGCCCTGTGGTGGGAGGGCTACGACTCATGGCGGAACCATGAGGTTTGCCCGCAAAATGCAAACCTGCTCTCAATAGTAGATTACTTTAAGCCCACTTTCGAGAGAACAGCCCATGAACAACCCACATATCGTAAATCGCAATCCAGTCCGGGTTCTTTGTGCGCAACGCATGCACGCAATACGAGGCCGGGACCCCGGACTCTCTGCCCAGTTTAACCCCCGACGGGCTGGCGGGCTGGCGTCAGCTAAAGATCAACGTCCCGCTTGTACGGTGCTACCACGCCGCTGCATGTCTACGACGCACAGGAAATAGGACGCCCCATATATGCTGTCATGTGAGAGAGAGAGCAGAGAGATCGCCGTCGCTGGTCCGCGGAGGGAATGGTTGTGCCGTGCCGCCGTGCCGGCGGGTCAGCAAGTAAGGCTAGGACTGCCCTGCGCCTCGCCTCGTACCACACACAGGTCGACTCCGCCCCTCCTAGTTGGCGGGTTTTCGTGTCGCCTTGCGCGCACACATGATCGGTGAGACCTGGGTTGAGGGTTCTCAGTATAAAAGGCTAAGGTGCACCTTCCCCTGGGAGGGAAGACGATATGGTGGCCAAGATAATCCACGAGACCAGGACATCCCTACCAGAACTAGTCATCCACTGAAGGAAAGTGTCTACTACTGTTTTCCATTTTTCAAGATGAAGTCAACCATCACTTTTACTGCTCTTGCAGCCGTGGCCGCCGTTGCCTTCGCCAAGCCCCTGGAGCCTCGCGACGCTGCTCAAGTCGCACACCTGACCTTTCACGCGGCACCCGTGTCCTACGATCTCTCTGTCCCGGCCGATGGCACCGTCGTGGAGACAAGTACGTACATTGACTAAGGCATTTGCTTTTATTACCTTACATTCTCCCTCTCTCTCTCTATCCCACCCGCACCAACACGCAATGATGAAAATGGTACCTCCACCAAGTCTCTCCCAGCCACACTAACCACAGCCCCTTCCCTTCAACACAAAAAAACAGACAGCGACCTCAATATCAACCTCATCGACGCGCCCGACTACAACGCCCTGGGCCAGTGCACCTTCACCTTTGACTCGATCACGCAGCCCGCGCTGGCGCTGCACATCACCGAGTCCGGCCTCCAGCAGATCGCCGTGGGACCCCCCAGCGTGCTCAAGAGCGTGAGCTGCCTGGGCGCGTGCGTGCCCACGTACGGCGCCTGCTACGGGCCCGACGGGCAGTACGTGGGCCCCTGCTGCACGGGCTTCTGCGCGGCGTCGAGGTGCCGCCCGTGGGATCTGAGCGTTTGAGAGCTTCCGGAAAGTTCGCCCCCCGGAGTGAAGGGGATGCTTTGCAGCAGAGAGAGAGGCCAGGGGTTTCCCGTGTCTGGGGAGAGAGTTCGTCTAAGTCGTGGAGTATGTGTTATGATGCATGTGTCTGGGGCACGAAAGTAGAGGAAGAACTCTTTTGAGATGATTCCTCGGAGCCGGGTATACATAATTACGTAGCGAGTCTCTGCTCAAATTAAAATCATCACTCGTCCATTCACGGTCCATAACTCGAAAGTTTTGGTTTGCTGCAGGCTATAGGCTGAGCTCGAGTCCGTGCCAAGCGGCCCGCAAGCCATACTCCCCGACTCTCGGCCTATTTCGTAAATGTGACAGAGCGACAAGTAGGATTGACATGAGCTTTCGCAAAAACAATGGCCATTGACAGACTCAGAGACTCATAACCACAGGCACTGTATAGCTCGTTGAGAAGTAGTCTTGGTCACATTTGCAAGGTATGGATATAAAAGTCTATAGTCGGCAAGCTGCGAGCAGCAGGGCCAGCACAAAAGGGCACGACGACCATACTCTCAATAAACCCCCAGACGCCCGAGCTTATACATCCTGAACCTTGCCCTCCACCATGCCGCTCTTCTCATCCTTGTCCAGCGAGGCGCTGCTCGAGCCGGGCGCCACCACCAGCGCCGGGCCGCCCAGGGCCGGCACCTCGTCCTCGGAAAAGGTGCCAAAGTAGTCCTGGTCGTCGACGGCCAGGACATCGGGCATGGGCCAGAAGTACGCGAGGACGAGGTACACGCCGCCGGACACGAGACATCCGAGGAACCAGGCGAGCTGGTACAGGTTTGTCCACCCCGGCCAGGCCAGCTTGGGGGAGACGGCGCGCTGGATGAGCCCCGGCAGGAGGAACCAGACGCCCGAGCACCAGGCCACGGCGGCGCGCCAGTTCCAGCCGCCCGTGTACCAGTAGATGCTGTCGGGCCCGGCGCCGTACATGGCGGTGAGCTTCATGGTGGTCCTGCGGAGGAGGAAGTAGTCGGCAAACATGATGCCCATGAGGGGGCCGAGGACGACGTTGAGGGACCCCACGACGGTGAGGAAGCTGCTGGCGCTGTTGAGCAGGGTCCAGGGCTGCATGATGAAGGCGAAGCCGATGGTGAAGTAGCCGCCGCGGCGGATGGTGAACCAGCGGGGGAGCAGCGCGGCCAGGTCGATGCCCGCGATGACGCTGTTGGACGCGACGACCATGCCAAACTGCGAGACCATGAAGGCGATGGCCGCAAAGGCGACGCCCGCGCGGGCGCCCGAGTTGTCCTCGTGCCGGCGGACGGCCTCGAGGAAGCTGTAGGGGTTCCAGAGCAGGGCCTTCTCCTGGGGGTAGAGGGTGGCGGCGCACGAGGTGCAGACGATGCCGATGCAGGCGACGACGATGGTGCCGAGGGGCACCATGACGAGCTGGGCGAGGACCTGGTCGCCCGGGCGGCGGGCGTAGCGGGTGTAGTCGGACTGCGACCACATGTGGGTGGCGATGCCGCCAATGTTTGCCGTCACGGCCGCGACAAACGCCCAGCCCAGCTGCCCCCCTCGGGCCGGCTCGACGCCGCTCACACCGCTCACGTCGGCCAGCAGCGCGCCGCCGCCCCCCGCCCGCACCGTCGACCACACGAGCAGCACAAAGACCGTCGTCGCCACCGTCACCGACGCCGCCATAAAGGGCTTCTTGTAGTGCTCCGGGCTGAACCACATCAGCGGCAGGCACAGCAGGATGTACACGACAAAGGCCACAAAGTCGCAGACCTTCATGGCGCCGTTGGCCAGCGGGCCGTTGAGGTCAAGGAACGACGGCCAGATGCACGTCAGCAGCACCTTGAGGCACTGCGAGCCGTACCATGTGTTGGTTGCGGTCCACACAAAGGACAGGAAGACGCGGATGGCCTTGAGATCATGAGTTAGCTTGGTGCCATGGACCACACAGAAGCCATTCAAGAGAGTGACTTCAAAGCACATACCATTGGGAACAGGTAACCCCAGATGCCCCAGTTCTGCTTCATCCAGATGGGGAAGCCAATGTGCCATTTGGCACCCGGGTGGCCACCCGCCACGCAGACGAAGCCGACAAAGGTGTGGGCGACAATGATGGCCAGCATTGCTTGCTGCTCACAGGGCCAACGTCAGCGTTCGCTCAAAGCCGCATATTGATCACTAGAGCATTGGAGTGTGGCCTCGTGGTGCACCTACCCAGACATTCAACCCCAGCGAGATCAAGGACGAGCCCGTGGTCCAGCCGCCGACGTTGAACGAGCCAGTGACCATCCACAGGCCCACAAAGTGCCACGGGCCGTAGGGACGCCTGGACGGAGGCAGCGGGATCGTGTCCTTGTTGACGTAGATGTCGACCACATTGTCCGAGTCCCGCTGGACCTCGAGCTTCCGCACGAGGCGGGCCCGGAACGAACTGGGCGAGGACATAGTATCCCTGGCTTGGCTGCTGAGCTTCTTGGTGGAGGTGTCAAGTGCCGAGTCTCAGAGGAAACTGCGCTTCGAGTGGAGTGGGTGAGAGCGTGTCCCGAAGAGAGACTGGGGGTTCTGTTGAGCAGCGAGACCAGCTGCCATTATGAGACCAGGTAAAAGTACCTGGTGGACAGCATGTCTTCGTCTTTAGAGCACTTGATCGTTTATCAGCGCCCATATCGGAGGCCATCCCGGCAGACTTATCAGCGGACGGCGAAGCCGCTATCTACCCGACGTCCACTATCTGGCAAGTGCGCTGGTCAGGCATAGGCAGATAACTAATTATGCCGGATCGTCGTGTTATCAATCCGACGGGAACAAATGCCGGTTCGGGCAGCATTGGACCAATCAGATGGTGCGTGCCCGCCGATAGCGGTCCTGGGTTTATCATTCTGACAGCCGTTAGGCAGGCCCATTGTGGGGTCCCCTCCGTACGATGTGGCACAACCCTGAAAGCTTGAACACGGCGGCCAAGGCGCGGCTGGCGTTCGGGCGACTTCCGCTCCGACGCCTTTCTATGTAATACCCCAACCCGTCGGCCGAGCTCCTGCGGGGCCGGTGCTGTGCATTACGTGCAGCCATAATTGACCCTCCAGCTTGCCTCTTGTGTTTTATCAGCACGAACACTCAGCCTGTCCCCCCGCGTCGCTCTGCTAGATTCTCAACCAGGCGCAGGCATCCAGAATGTCGACCACTACTGTGACCAGCGCCCAAGCCCCGGGCGAGGCGGGCCCTCGGACGGCCACCATGATGAATGGAAAGACGTTTACTTTCCAGTCCAACGTGTCCACGACCCTGGCCAAGATCCCCATCATTGACGCCGCGCGCATCTGGAGCCAAGACCTCGCCGAGCGCAAGGCCCTGGCCGAGGAGATCCGAGAGGCCGCGCATGAGATTGGATTCTTCTATCTCGTGAATCATGTATGTCAGTCACTGCTCGGCGGCGGCGGCGGATCCTAGGCACGAGTCATCCACTCAATTGGACTTGTCTTTACTGACACAGAAACCGTGACATCTAGGGCATCGACATGAAATATGCAGATGAGGCCATGACACAGGCCAAGAGGTTCTTTGCGATGCCACAGGAGAAGAAGATGGAGGTCTTTACTGGTCTCGTGCCCAACGAGTATGTCGGCTTCCACCCGATGGAGTGCTACAACCGCAACGGCTGGAAGCGCCAGGGTTAGTCTTAAGCTTCTCCCACCCCCAAGCGCCTCTTGCAGCACGGGCATTGACATGCTGAATACACACACACCATATCAGACCTCAGCGAGGCCTTCAACTGGGGCTACGACGCCAAGTTCGACCCAGACGCCACCCCGGCGGCCCTCGCCCAGAAGTCCCCAAGCATCTGGCCATCTGACCTGCCGGGCTTCCAGGAGGGCGTGATGGCCTACCACGCGCAGCTGCTGCGCTTCTCGCGCCGCCTGGCGCGCATCTTTGCCCTCGCGCTGCACATGCCCGAGGACTACTTTGACGCGTACACGGCGCAGCCCGAGGCCGGCATGCGCATCCTGCACTACCCGGAGCAGGAGCACTCGGTGGACGAGCAGAATGGCATCGGGGCACACACGGACGTCGAGTCTTTCACCATCGTGACGCAGGACGACACCGGCGGGCTCGAGGTGCTGGGCAAGGACGGCCACTGGATCAAGGCGACGCCCGTGCCGGGCGCGTTCGTGGTCAACATCGCCGACTGCTTCATGAGGCAGACCAACGACTTTTTCGTGTCGACGATCCATCGCGTCGTCAACAAGAGCGGGCGCGAGAGGTACTCGGTGCCGTTCTTCTTTGGTTTCGATCGGTCCATGAGGCTGGATCCCATACCGAGTTGTGTGGATGAGACCAAGGGGATGCCGCCGATGAAGTATCCGGTCATCACGGCGGGAGAGTACTATGAGTGGCGCACAAACCGGCAAAAGAAGACGAACACGTTCAACGAGGAGGTGCAGGGCAAGGCAAGCTGATGCACTCGAGCAGCATTGTACAAGATTTGTTGTGATGAAGATGAAATCGTAAGCAACGTATATTACAAATCTGGTGCTTTGAACTGCTCTTGACAGAATCCAAGGATTGATAAGTGAACTCTTCTTCATGTTTGTAGCGGGTTGCGTGGTCAAGCGCGGCAGCAGGGCGTCCAAGAGGTCAGGAACTCTATTCGCTGGTTCCCTCAAAACATGGTCTATGCTGTAGGACTCGGCATCGCGGCACGCCTTGCTTCGCCTGAGGGGTTTTCTTTCTAGTTCGCCTGTCATGTGGCCTAGTCTGTTAAGGGCCAGGCTGCGTTCATTCTGTGGATCTGCACTCACAGCTGGCCCAGGACACTTCGACAGCATGAAACCTCGAGCAGTCGAGCCACAGCGCTAGTGCAAGTTTGGCGAGATTCTGCAGACCGGATCGGCGTACCAGATTCGATCAGGTCTGGGATAGCCAGGCAAATGTTTTGACGTGCCGGAACCTGCGCCTCCCGCCGCTCGCCGTTATCCTGAAGGCGGCCGAGATCGAAACGAGTGGACGCCGTCCCGCTCATCGACTACCACAGACGGTCAGGGTACGTCTCTTTGTGGACTAGCCCATCAGGAAGCGGTACCCGGCGACACTATAGTACAGTCAGTCAGTGATTAGGGTTTTGAGGCAATTTAAAGTGGTCGGTGAGCTCCCGAAGAACCCACTTCGAAGCACTTGCATGGATGATGAAGGCCATGGCGCTCGTCGTGCCATATGATGCCAGCTGTGAGCAAGACTTCAGACGCCTGAGGAGGAAATCCTGCAGGTGGATTCCACGCCGTGAGCAGGTCATGACACTGCATGGAGACCTGGCTGTGCTTGAAGGACTGGGCGGTGGCTTGCTCGAGTATAATGGGTATGCCCCTGCCGGGAGCGAACTTTATCTGTCGAAGCTACTGCTGTCACTTGCAGTCTGCCTTACAGAGGAGCCACTTTTCACAGTTGGAACGAGCGGTCTCTAGCCGGACGCTGGTGTGGATGAGCCGGCTCGATCAACGGTGCCGGCACTTCGCTTCCGGTATGCTGGAGGGCCATGAGACGGGCATGCTGGTGCTGCACGAATGATGTGGGGTGCTTGAAGGCGGCGGTAGTGTGGACGGATGACTTGCATACCGTGGCTTGGAGGATGGGTCTCGTCTGGTGTATTGGGCCATGAAGAGCCGCGACGGTCGACGATGGAGAGGAGAGGGCACCTGCCGCATGTCCACAGACACATCAAGCCTGGGTCACGACTTGCTGGGCGCCTGAAGAGTGTGTATCCAGAGTAGAAGCGCCCACTTTTGGCCGTTGAGGCATCGGAGACTGGCCCTTTGCAGGCGGCCTGGACGGAGTCGCTGCCAGCCGCCTGTGTCTGCTCCTTCCTGCACCGCTCTCCTGACACTGTGCGCCTGCACACCTCGAGGAGCACTTGCAAGGCGTCCTGTGCCTGCCATATAAAAGGCAGTCCCGGCCAGCCAGCGCCTGTCGTCTGGTCTGGCCCTAACTGCTTCTAGCCACAGTCTCTGCCTGCCTGCAACTTTGGTCCTTTCTTCCGTGCTTTTTGTCCAACCCATCCTCTCAAGACTACCGCCGTCTCCCGCGCCAGGCCAACCGCCCACGCGACCTCAGGCTCGTCCACCGTCTTGGGATTGCACATACATCACGCTTCATCACTACCACGCCACCGTCAGCTTCAGCATCGCTCCAGTATCCTACTCCACCCAAAAGCCACCATGGCCAACATGCTGCCGCCCCCTGCCCCTCGGGTTCGCTGCAGCGGTAATGGCACTGGCAACATCTACGTCTGGCCATCAATGTTCGTTTGTTCTCACGCCCTCCTCTACACAAATCATCCTATTCAAGACATGGCCGTAAGCTCACTGACACGCCAACCACAGCTCTGACCCCCTCAACCGCGTCAGGCTCGTCATCGATCAGCAACCCAAGACAGGCAAGGCCTGCTCTGTCAACGATAAGAGTACGTCACCCAACGTCCACCAAGCATTCCTTGCTGATTCCCTATCTAGGCTGCGATCGCAAGCCGCTTGACCCGCCCCCAATCCTCCACATGGAGATTGTAGGCCCGTCTTCTGCGGCACGCGAAGATCAGATCCTCTTATCAAGTACGCACCGGCCCCGCCCATCTGATCGCTGCCATCGTCATCTGACTCTTCCCTCAGGTCCCAATATCTTCTGTGTGGCCCGGCTCAAGGCCGTAAACGAAACAGACGAGGCGAGGGAGAAGCTAGGCATCAAAGATCCGGCTAAACGGCTCTGGGGCGGCGCCTGCACATCCGGCAGGCGCCTTCGTGACATGGATGGCTGGCCCCTCAACTATCTCATCTGGCCCGAGCTCATGGTCAAGGAGAAAGGCATGTACCGCCTGTGCTTCGAGCTCTACTACATCACCTCAGCCCGGGGCGCCACCTTGATCACCGACGTCACCTGTGATACCTTTGAGGTATTCGGTTCCAGGAGATACCCTGGCATTGCTGTTTCCACACAACTCACCCTTCACATGAACACTCAGGGGCTCAAGTTGAGGACACGTGAGGAGAACAAGAAGCCGGCCAAGCGTCGCAAGATGGCTCAGTCGATTGAGACTGACAACTCCCGTGGCTCCTCTGTGGCGCTCTCCGGAGCGACACAAGGAGGAGACACCGCAGAGCAGGGCACTGCCACTGCCAGTCCGCACATTGCCGCAGCGGAACCAGTACTCGAGCTGCCCGTGGTCGAGCCTAGAAGCACTACTACTGTTGAGAACACTCGGCTTCCAGCTCCTATCTTTGCTTTGAATCCCGTCGATGCAGCCAATGATTTTGATGCTTCCATTCCCGCGAGGCCAAGCAGCAACCACCAGCCTCAAGGTCCGCCGACGCAGCCTCAGGCCTCTCCCTTTGGTGCTACCCAGGCTATGGCCTTGCCAGTTCAAGAACCTCATCAGGGTATAGCTACAGAACAGATGTTTGGCTTCGATACATTCAACACCTCTTCTGTCACTTCTGTCGCAAACTATCCCCAGGTCAATCAGAATGATAGCCTCTCCCAAGCGGCGTACCAGGAGCCCCTGCTCAATCACGGCGTGCACCTGGCTGTGCCTGTCTACTATGGTAGCCATATGCAGCAGGGTGGGCATGGAAACAACTACATGGTCAACAACAACCCCATGCTTGGCAGCCTGCCATTTGACTCGGTGGGTTTCCAGAGCCAGGGAAGCTCCCTGCCCCCCGGCACTGTAGCCCCAGCCAGTTACCTCCACAACGAATTCGCTGGCACCCCAGTCCTGGACGACTGGACGACGCCTTCGGCCACGCCGCCAACGGCCAACACATCGGTCTCCAAGTACGACATGAGTGGGCAGGACGACGGAACGGGCTTGCCGCCGATTCCTCCATCGTGTGTCGCAGATGTGCCTGGCACTACAGAGGGCGAAGCATCCATATTTGATACCAACGATCTTGGTGACTACGGTTTTGACTTCAATTTTGCATTCATGTGAGGTGCTGCACCTTGGGGGCTGGAGGATGTCGTTTCAACATTGGCTCCGCATGGCATTGACGTTGGCTTGTTTGGGTTGCTTTCTGCCAGGATACCCTCGTGGTCAGACACATGCTACGACCGCAGCACGATTCATTTTTGTTTCTAGCACGGGATAGGCACAGAATAAGTACATGTAGTGGCAATTATACTTTGTTTTCTTGATGCAAGGCTTACGGACGAGTCCATTTGCTCTGTGTGGATTTGGCATTATCGTCTCTGGTCGGGGAAAAGATGCCACCGCTGCTACATCACAACTTGAATGAGCATATCGAAAAAGGTGACTCCCACAGTCCTTTGGGCAGCATTAGCAGGCAAGGACTGGCTGGGCCACGGCTCAACGGCACTTGAGAGGCATGTCGCAGGAGCTGCCGGTCAGTGTGGGACGGATAATGGCCGCTAGTGTAGACGATGGGTGGCTTTGTGCGTGGGGCTGGCTGACCTGGTTAGGAGTGACTTGTGTGCCACCGGAAAAAAAGAGTTTCTACAATGTTGCATCTCGCACAAAATAGACTGTTGGGTTTTGAATTGCGGCGAAAGCCAGGTTTTGTGCGTCACCGAAGCACTTGAGGTGGAAGGACGATTGATGTTGGGAGATCTCAAGGTTGGCTTGAGTCTGGTTTTGTGGGGGCGGACGGAGAGTGGGTCTGTGTGGGGAAGAGCAGTGTGGGTGGGCATGTCCAACCCGAGTGACGTAGACTGAGCTTCAACTTGGAACGAAGGAGAGCATTGAATACGCTGCAACAACACAGTTGGGATTCTGAGCCTCGAGACATGAGCTGGCAGGGCACACAAGAAGCTTTCGCTGTACGTCACTGCACCGCTCAGCAGTGCGCAGGACGACAACTGCGTGTCCACGACAGCTCCCCTCTTCGCGCCCTCGGCACATTGTAGCACGAGCATAGCCCGGCAGCTCCACCGGCGCCGGCGGCAGCGCCCGCTGCTGGCCCGTTGCATGAGTGACCTCCGCGCGGGGAAAGAGGGGGGTGCTGCCCGAAAGCCGGAGCTGAGTGCGGTCGTAGTGTCGACCTCATGTGTAACACCCACGTCCATCAGGTAGCCGTCTAGAACTCTCTTGTTCTCGACAATCCCTGGCTACTCTTCCCCCTTTGGCAACCTCGGATAAGCCCCAGCTAGCTCTACAAGCTGCCCACAATGCATCGCTCCGCGCGCCACGTCGCCGCTCCCGCGTCCTCGAGCAAGCCGCGCCCGCCGGGCAGCCTGAAGATCCTCATCACCGGCGCGGCCGGGTTCGTGGGCCAGATCGTCGCCGAGGCGCTGCTCAACGACGAGCAGGGCAGGTACGAGGTGCTGCTTGCCGACATTATCGAGCCGCCCCTGCCCAAGGGCGTCAAGTGGCCGGACAAGGCCATGCTGGTGCAGGCCGACCTGCTCAAACAGGCCGACAGTGTCGTCGAGAGTGATCTGGATGTCGCATTCGTGTTCCATGGCATCATGAGTTCGGGAGCCGAGGCGGACTTTGAGCTCGGTGAGTAGTGGTCTCTCTCGCTTCTCGCTTGCCTTTCCTCCCCTTGAAGAAAGACCGTGCTGGTTAGGAAGGCGTCGGGGGCGTGTGTTCGTACCTGGCTGACCAAAAGGCAAAACCTTTCTCCTTTGCTCGACATGCAGGCATGAGCGTCAACTTTGATTCCACCCGCGCCTTGCTCGACACCCTGCGCCGCACCGCCCCCGGCGTCAAGGTCATCTACACCTCGACCCAGGCCGTCTACGGCGGCGTCGACACCATCCCCTTACCCGTCACCGAGGCGGTCCGCGCCACGCCCCAGACCTCGTACGGCTGCGAGAAGATGATGTGCGAGTACCTCATCAAC
Organism: Microdochium trichocladiopsis; assembly: GCF_020744255.1. Taxonomy (NCBI): domain Eukaryota; kingdom Fungi; phylum Ascomycota; class Sordariomycetes; order Xylariales; family Microdochiaceae; genus Microdochium; species Microdochium trichocladiopsis. The sequence continues at coordinate 2,960,716 of NW_025763550.1, forward strand.
GAGTACACGCGCCGGGGCTTCATCAACGGCTTCATCTTCCGCCTGCCCACGGTCTCGGTGCGCGCGGGCAAGCCCACCGCCGCGGCGTCCTCGTTCCTGTCGGGCATCATCCGCGAGCCGATGCAGGGCCAGGAGTGCGTCATCCCGCTCACGGACCGCGGGTGGAGCCACTGGCTCACCTCGCCGCGCGTGCTGCTGCGCAACCTGCTGCACGCGCTGGACCTCGAGCGGGACGCGCTGCCCGACTACGACCGCGCGGTGAACCTCCCCGGGCTCGGGGTCACGGTGCAGGACATGATGGACTCGCTGGCGAGGGTCGGCGGGGAGGACAAGCTGCGCCTGCTGAGGGAGGAGGACGACCCGGCCATCAGGCCGATCCTGGACTCGTGGCCGGCGCACTTTGACAACACCAAGGCGCTGGGGCTCGGGTTCGAGCGGGACACGAGCTTTGATGATATCGTGAGGGACTTCAAGGACGGGCTGGAGAAGCAGAAGTCGTCGTCGTCGGGTTAAGGAGGAGTTATATATCCTTGAGCATGCTGCTCACGGAGAAGTGCCGAACCCGAAGGGCGGCTGTTTCCAAGATCACGACGGTCCAGTATCAAACCGCGACGATGCATGCATCGGACCTCCCGCGTGACGAGGTCAAAAATGAACGAATGCGATTTGGTCCCTGCACCAGAAAGTTCCATGTCTTTTTGCTCGTGGTGGTGATTGAACAAGGTCCGTTTGCACAGGGTGTACGTGGTTGATGGCTCGACCGTGCCTCGTGCTTCCCTGGGCAGGCAGGCAGGCAGGCAGGCAGGCAGGCAAGCAAAGCGGCTATAGCCGGAGCTCGAAAGGCGGACTTACGGAGTGGCATGAGCCTTGGCTCCCGGGGCATGGCAATGGACATCCGTTTTCTCTGAGCACGGGCAGACATGGAGGCTACAGCGTACCCCATGCAGAGACGCGCGATGCACAGTTTTCGCGCTGCTCTCACTTTCCCGATGATTCGGACAACACAAAAGATCCGAGATGCCTTTCGAGATGGGGAAGGTGGCACGCCCAGGAAAGCAGCATTGGTGGACATCGGACCCGCAGCCCTTGAGTTCCCCAGGGCGGACAACTCGCAGATGTACCGAGCCCATCCTAGCACGGTGTATTCCTGGATGGGCCAGAAGCCGACATTGAGAAGAATGGGGACTTAGGTTTTGTCTATCGGGGAGGAGTCAGTCACACTTGTTCCAGAACAATGGACCTTTTGGGTGATTTTTGATCCACTGTGATAGAGTTCTCAGGTGAGCCGAGGTCAGTCTCTACGCGGACACATTTGGTCCGGTCCGTTGTCTGGTTTCGAACTCGATCGTGTGGTATAGTGGTGGCAGTGCTCGTCTGGTGCCCGTCTTCTTGCATATGATAGAGCTCTTGCTTGTGGCCGGAGTGCGCTGCTCACGTGACGCCTATTGTATACTCATGCCAAATTACAGCTTATTGGGGAAATACGGCGCGGTCCTCCCACCCCTGAACAGATCCAGCATCTCCTGGCCCATCCACTGAGCCCGGGTCGCCGCGATCCCGGCCTCGAGGTCCGCGACCAGGCCCTTCTGCACCAGCATTCCTTTCCCGTTGCCCTCCATCCCCAGGCCCATCAGCCACACCACGCAAGCGGCCACCTCTTGCGGGGTGTTGATGGGCACGCCGCTGGCCCTCATCCGGCCCACCCACGCCTCGACGTCCCGGGCGTCCCGGCTGGCCGCGAGGATGGGCGTCACCGTGATCCCGGGGGCCACGACGCTGATGGCGATGCCCAGCGTCGCCAGGTCCCGCTTCAGCGCGCGCATCAGGCCCACGACGCCGTGCTTGGCCGCGCTGTACAGCGGCGCGCCCGCGCTCGCGAGGTAGCCAGCCAGGCTTGCCGTGATGACTATACTCCCTGCTGCTGCTGGTGGGGCCGCCACTGCTCCTCCGTCCACGACGACGCCCTTCTTTTTGTCGTTGCTGCCGCTGTTGTTGTGGTTGTTCCGCCGCAGATAGTGCGCCGCCAGACGCACGGTGTCGTCCGCGGCGTGCAGGCAGACGTCGACGCACCGCCGGTCCGGCTCGGCGAGCAGCCCGTCCTGGTCGAGCGTCTCGTCGAAGAACTGGTCGCCGTACTCGGCGATGCCCGCGTTGACGTGGACGAGGTCGATCCTGCCGAAGCGGGCGACCGCGGCCTCGAACGCGGCGCGCTGAGAGGCCCAGACTGTGACGTCGGCCTCGTGGAAGAGGTATCGCGGGGAGGCGAGGAGGGCTTGGACTGACGCGAAGTCCTCGGCGGGAGAAGAGGTGGATGAGGAGGACGACTGGGATGAGGATGACGAGGAGGACGAGGAGGAGGACTGAGAAGGGGGGTTACGGTCCACGATGACGACGTTGTTGCCTAGGGAGTGTAGGAGGAGCGCGGTCTGGAGGCCTATACCCGAGGAGCCGCCTGTGATGAGGGCGGTTTTGTTGGTCGGGGAGGTGAGCTGCGATGGAGAGATGGTGAAGACCTTGTTGTTGTAAGCCATTGTGGGAACTGTTTTGGATCGAGTCGTGATAAAAAAATGGGCGTGTCGTCTATGGGCAGCCAGTGTCTCTCACAAGTTGAGGTCCAGCCGCCGACCGAATAGAGCGCACGTCGAGAGAGCAAGGTCACAATATCCGAGTTGGAGACGGTGCTGACGTGATCTTTCGGTTCTCCAACAGTCAGGTTTCCCCACGTGTTAGTCCTGATGGGGCACACCTGCGGCATCCCCATTGACTCCTAACGGCTAGACCATTTCAGCACAAGTGACACAAGTGACGGGCCGAGTAAGCTCTCTGGAGGGTCGGCCGTGGCGATTACGGACCTTGGCATTCGGCAGACGAGATGGTCGGGATGCTGTGGCGTGCCTGGCCTGTCAGCTGGGCTGTCAAAGGAGACTGCAGGCACAACACACGGGGGAGGTGGCATGGCGGCACTAGCTGGAGACTCCCCTGACAGCCATCCGCAAGGTGCCTGAAGATCCGCGGGTGTGCCCCGCGAAGCTCAAGAGGCGATGCACGCCATTGAAGCATAGCACCGGACTTGGCTTGTCGGGTTCTGAATTGGCAACCGGCGGGGTCATGGCCGCACACACTTGGAGCGCAGCTCTCCAAATCAGTACCCATCCTGTGCCCGATGCGTCTGCGGCAGTTCTTCTCAAAGCGTGGATGCTCCGAAAGGGTGGCATGCTTCTGTGCGCCCCGAGGTGGGTGGCTCCGAACCGGGCCCGGGCGGATAGTCCGGGAGGTCCATGGATTGGCGGGGTGGCCCCGGGTCTCCGACGGCTGAGGGGTGGCTTGTTCGGTAGGCGCCGAACGGTGCATCAGCCATCACTGGTGGTTGTCTGCGTGCCCAAGGCAGTTAGCATGTGCCCAGGGGTCCAGAAAACTTGCCTTTGACCGTGGCTACCTAGGCCTTGCCAGTGACAGGCTCGGAGACCGACCCGTTCGCATCATGGCAGGCACCTATCTCGAGGTTGGGGTGCAAACCTGCATTCTTCCCTTGCTTCAAGCCACCATGGAATGATGGACACCTTGTTCGATGCTGACGCTGGGAAAAGGAAGCAACTGATGCACAGCGGAGTCAGCTCCGAGCGAATGCATGGCCGAGTCGGCGCCATCGGCTGCTACCTCAGTGTCGAGCATATCGAATATGCTCACTTCAACAAAGCGCATTGATGCTCCTGGGAAACACTTATAAAAGGACAGACATAACCGCGCCTCTACCACTTCTGGCTCACCAAGTTCTCACTCAAGTTCCTCACAGATCCAACCCGCCTCCGATCAAAACCACAAGCTGCCTCAAATCCTTCGCCAACGCAAAGTCTTCCCAACCAATCCCCTTTCAGACCTATCCATCACCATGAAATTCACTCTTACCATCGTCTCGGCTATCCTTGCCGCCGTCGCCATGGCCTCGCCCAGCGTTCCCCGCGGCGATGGCGACTCCGTGTCGGACGCCAGCTACGGCGATTGCCTCACCGCTGCCGGCGCTAAGAAGGTCGCCAACAACTACGCCTCCCTCATCGGCCAATACACCGAGGCCAAGGCCCAGAACTTGCTCCACTCGGGCTTCAGCGAAACCAGCGACTCGATCAACGTCCTCTCCAAGAAACCCCTCGGCAGCGTCACCTTCCCGACCAAGGCCGCCTTCATCGCGGAGCTCAACAAGTTCCCGGTCTTCCCGCTCTCCATCACCTCCATCGAGGCGTACACCTGCGACACCGTCGTCGTGCGCTGGACGCAGACTTTTGGAAGGACGAAGCCCCAGCCCGCCGCTGGCATCTCCTCGCTGCGCATGAAGAAGACAAAGGACGGCTGGAAGTTCTACAGGATCTTCACCGAGTTCAACAGCATCACTTACTACCAGAACATGGGCGGCGTCTGCCCTGTCGTGTAAGATGTCAAGGGGCCACCCCGGACTTCTTTGCGGACTCTCGCAAGGAGCGCAAGGAGCGCAAGAAGTACGACTTCTAGGTCGATGTGTGTCAAAGGAAACGGTTCTGGAGGATTCTCAATTTTTTGTTTCTTGATTCTTGGTTCTTCTTGGTGCGGCAACACTGGGTCTCGGCTGAGCAATATGCAGTCCTCAGGCTATCCGAGCCGATCTGCTGAACGTGCAGCCCTGTCGAGTACGTTTCCTGTCTTCCTTTCTGTTGCTTTCTTATTTTCTCCTTCGGTTGTGGCAGGTCGCGTGCAGTTGTGAACGAGAGGATGTTAGTTTCTGAGATTGTATTTCTGCAAATGCAAGTTCGTGGGTGTCATGGCTTCTACCTCGCCGCCGAATCGTTGTGCAGTGTGATAATGAATCTCTTGGTAACCAAATGTGTATTGACCTGGCACCGGCGCTATACAATGCCATCTCGTGACTAGTACCGGAGCATGTCTCAAGTTTCCCCGTCGAGCTAATATCTGTACAACTTTTCCTCTGGCTCAGGTGAACTTTAAGCACACGCGAACGCGAGACGGAGTGAGACACGTCGACGTGGCCCGCGCCCCAACGAAGGGTAATGTCTTACTACCCTCCCAGAATTCCTCCCGACATTGAATGAGCTCTCCTTTCGAACCCCTCTGATCGACCTTCAACCCTCATATTTTTGAACTGGCATCATTACTGACAAAACAAGAGCTGAGCGCGCTTCCAACAACAACATCGAGTCCACCTCCACCTCCAGAGAGCGAGGTCGCTTTGGCCACCACCTACCGCAATCGCCCTCGGCCTCGTACTTGGCCACACACTGGCCCACCCTCCCGATGAGCCCGATCGCCACGATGCCGCCACTTGCAGTCGGCCTCGCCGTCACCTTCGCGGTGCTCATGGGGTTCGTCCTCGCCATCACGTGCATGCTCTACTGCCGAGCATCAGGTCGCGCCGGCGACCTCAACTCGCACAATCTGGGCTTCACACCCCTCACCACGATCCACGAGGCTTCTGACGAGGAGGACGAGGGCGAGGACGACAGGCGCCAGCGCACCGCGAGGTCACCTGTCTGAACGAAGGATCGCCTGCGCATGGAGATGTCGGCGCGAAAGGACAACTTCCTGCATCCCACCAAATGGTTTTCAAGTCCACCAGCCGCGTTTCCCTTGTGTGTGGCCATCGACGCTGCCACTCTCCACATTTTCTTTCGCGCTTGAGACGGAAGGGCTTCTTTTGCGTTTGCTGTCGGGTTTCTCGCCTGCCACCTTGTGATTTCGAGACTGAATACTCGAAGCCAGGTACTCTTCACGCTCAACTATCAGCTCCTTTCCTGCCCCTCGCTGTTGTCCACCCGGCTCAGGCAGGTCTCTCGAAGCCACCGCGGATCGTCGGGGCAAGTCAATCTCGATCAGCCACGGCAGATGTCTAAGCTCGCCACCGGACTCGAGCGCCGCATTGACAAACAGGGTGCTCTCCTCCACGGCGGCTTGGCCTCCCGCTGCCTCTGCTGCTCTGGAGCTGTCGAGCTTGATCTCTTCGCATGACACCTCGAAGCACCCCCTCGCCTCGCTGCGCGCAATCTCGTTCTTCCGCGCCCGCTCCCCCGCGGTCTCGAAGTCGCTCCCGCAAAGCCTGGCCAGGTTGGCGATGAACCGGGACTTGCCGTTGTCGATGTCGGCAAAGTGAGAAGGATGCTCGGAGATCTCTGGCCGCCAGCTGGCGAGCTTGGCGCCCCAGCCGCCGTGGACGTGGCCGAAGCAGTGCATCTTTGGCCTCGCGCGCGCAACCGCCGCGAACAGCTGCGGGCAGCCGATCCGTCTCCTGTCTGCTGTGATGTCCATGATGCCGCGAGGTGGCCCGTGTGTGATGACAATATCGACCTCGGGGTCGATGTCGAAGGCGTGGTGACTCTCGGGGTTATAGGTGAAGCCCCATGGCTCCGTGAATGGGGTGTACGGGCTGGCGTATATATTGAGGGCAGCACCGTTATCGAGGGTGAAGTAGTGGTTTCCCTCGTCGAGAAAGACGACTCCGTCTTGTGCAGCGTCGTCCAAGAGCTTCCTGGCCTCGCCGGGGGTTCCGAATTCCTTGGTGACGAGTTCCTGGTCATTTTCAAGAGCGGGATCGATCTTGTAGGCTTCAACGAGCTTTGCCGGGAACGCGACTGGGTCGAGAGAGAAATCATGGTTGCCGGCAATGGCAATCTTCAGTGGCGCGTTGAAGGACCGCAGAAGGGATAATGTCTGCCGGAATTCGTCGAGTTTGGAGTGTTGTGTGAGGTCGCCGCAGTGGATGACCACGTCGACTTGTTGTGTTAGCGTCTCGCCATGGGGGAAGCACTTGCCATGTGTGTCGGAAATGACGATCACTTTCGTCTTGATTGTTGACATGATTGGTGCAGCATTCATGGTTGTTGGTGGGAAGCCTCATGTCGAAAGTCCGACTAGGTCCATGGTTTGCAATATATGAGTCCTAAATTGTCCCTTGGACGCGCACCTTTCTCCGAAACCACCACCAAATGCAAGCCAGTTTTCGCCACGACACAGGCCGAAGATACGAGGGCTCGTATATGCTGTTGTCAAAAGTCTGGTTATTGAATTGTTGTCTGCCCGCTGTTGTCTAGGAGGGCCAGGCTACTGTGCACATCGGCGCCTCTGCACCTCTGCACCTCGGTCACCTGCACCTCCACAAATCCCAACTGTGGTCTTAAGCGCCACAACCATCACAAGGAGATGCCTGATGACGCGTGTCCATGAACCAACCAAACGTCCTGTTCAAATACATTTCTGATTCCTTCCTATAGCCCTGGTGTGCCTGCGAAGCGCATTACTCAAGACAGGTGCAGGTCCCCATCACCAGCTGCTCCGCAGCTGCCTGAGCCACTCTGTGGAGTCCTCAACGGTTCCTGGAGCCAAACCAAATATCCAGCCCTCCTCCCCAACATCTTGATTTGCACCCTCAGGTCAAGTCTTGACTCGAGGCGTTCACCACACGTATTCGTCCCCGGCGTTGCATATCCCTGTGCTCTTTCGGCGACCATGGGAGACGCTTCCGCTTCCGACGCGGCCATCAAGGCGCACATCGAGTCCCTCGTCGCCACTCAGCTGCCCAACTCGGCCATCTACAACTTCCTCCTTTCTGATGTCCGGATCCACGCTGCCACAAAGGGCACCGTCAAGGCGCGCCTGACCCTGACCGACCACCACGTGAACTCGCGGGGCGGCATCCACGGCGCCGTTTCCGCCACATTTACCGACTGGGCCGGCGGCATGGCGATCGCCACGTGGGACCTGCGCGACAAGACTGGCGTCTCGGTCGACATCCATGTCCGCTACCTGTCGTCTGCCGTTGTCGGCGACGAGGTCGAGATCGAGGGCACAGCCGAGAAGGTTGGGGGCTCGGTCGCGTTCACCAAGGTCGTCATCTCCAAGGTGGTGGATGGCGTTGCCGGACCCATCATTGCCAGTGGCACTCATACCAAATTCGTCAAGCGCAACTGAGCGCGCCCGGCACTTCGCCCGCCTCCGGGCCGTATGCGGGTCTGGCCTCACCTGATACCCCGCCCAGGTGTTTCGTCGGTGGCCCACCCGATGGCCGACGAATGTTACGCCGCCAGGGGGTCTCGGATAAAAGAAAGAAGAATGATAGATGATACAGAAGAAGAACGTGCAGCCCACGACAAGCATCGAGAGCTCTGCCAACCGTCAATAGAGATAGATCACATTACAAGCATGCAGGAACACTAAGGTAGTTATGGAAAAGCAACTTCCCCGCCAAGCATTTAAGAAGCGATTTGTTGCCAGAGAGCATTTCACCAACTACAACGGGAGTTGGACCTCAGCTGTATTCAGGGCACCAGATTCTACGGTCGGTCAGGCTTGGCAGGAAGGGCCTCGAGGACTTTATGTGTGTGGTACGGGCCCGATCCACGTGTCCACCCCGTCCCCTGCCGTGCCTCCCGAAGCCGTGCCCACACTGATAAGCTCCTGTGGCGCACTGGAAACGTGGGCATGTCGCTACGTCAGTTCCGACTCAGCAAGCCACGGTATCATGACATTACGCACAGTAGCCAGACATACGAATTATCAACTGCCCTCTTCTTGTTCTCAGCTAAACCACTCACCGAAATCCCGCCATGAGCCGTCATTCACAGGCCGAGCACGATATGACATGGCCTCACGTCCGTCCGCAGGGGTAGTGCATGCATGCAAGGTGCATGCCTTACAAGCAGACATTTGACAGCCAACGTTCGAAGTGGCGGAATGCCGACCAGGGAGCCACAAAAAGAGGACAACTCCATGGGGGATGCATGCAGCAGGCCATGGTCAAAGCCGACCCCTGTGGCTCCCACTGCTAAACAACCCTGTCGAGCTTGCGCGGCGGATTTGCTTTGCAAGATACTGGCTGATCGGCACAGGAGTCGGCTCCTGATTTTCATGTGCGGGGATCAGCAGAAGCTCGGCTGGGAGATTGGGAAGCACAAACATGTGTTCTCAGCTGGCGATGAGGGAAAGCCACCACAGCGTCAGCGTGCCTGAGAACGTCAAGCCAGGATCCCGCTCCTACAGGCACACCTTAGCGGTTGCTTAATGATCACAATTTAGTGTCCCGTATGGGCAGAAGAGCCCGAACAGGAGCGACTAAGCTTTGTGGAGAAAACGTCGTTTCTAACGCTGTGCTTGTCAGGGCTCTTCTGTCCAGATGGAGTCAGTGCAGAGGACGAGGTCACAATCGTAAGGGCGAGCCGAGGAGCTGAGACGTCCATGCACGGCCGTCAGACTCGAGATGCCCGGCGATACCGCCAATACATGGCATTAATGAGAGTCCCACGACGAAGCCCGGTCGTGTGCCCGAGATGGCATGACAGGCACGGCTTATCATGGCACATATATACCTTAATCGGTACAGCATCGTCAACGCCATACCCCACAGGCCGAGCTCCCTGATAGTGTCCACCCCGACGGTACGATCCCACTAGCTTGGGATACAACGCCACAATCGCCGAACACGGCCATCACCGGCAGGCAGGCAGGCAGGCAGGCAGGCAGGCAGGCAGGCATGCATGCACGGCATAAGGCAACGAAGTGGCATGTGAGGGACAAGCTCTCATTCTGAGTTGTGACGACTCCGGTTCTCTGCACGGGACGAATGCTGAATTCTGATGGAATCTTTGCGCGGATTGTCCCGCGTCGCTAGTCCCCTGAAAGGATTAGCGTGCTGCGCATGAGCCAGCCCGTTGAGCGGGCCCCGGCTTTATACCATGTGCTGCGAAGATCACGATTAGCGCTCCTGGAGGATGTGCACCTCCCGGTCGTCCGCGAATGGTCCAAACGTCCAAGTGGCGGCAGGCCACGAGCATATCCCGTCCAAAGAAGCATCAGATCGACAGGACGTGCTTGTCTGCCCGTCCTTCGCCTATTTCCCATGTCGAGGTTGCGCCAGTTTGAGTTTCGCAGACTGGCATGGACATCAGGAACCTGGTTCACCACCACCACCACTATGACAGATAAGGACACAAAGGAGGTGCCGTGGCTACGCACCACAATGAGAACCTGCTGTTCTTCGAGGGTAACTGTGTATGGGCGCAGCTCGCACACCTCGTTTGATGCCCTCCGAGTACGCACTCTTTCATTCAACGGCCCATAACCCCTTCTAGGTATGGCCGTGCTCCGCACCACGAGAATTGAGACTTCGGGGCTCTCTATACTCAAAGGTAATGGTGATGGCGCAATCAAGAACGACGCCGGGAACAAAACGTCCCCTCGTCGATAGTTGGTTGCCAGCTATTGGTCTTTTGGAGCCGTCAGTTGAGCCTCGAGTCAGGCAAGCCGGGAAGAAGAGCCCGGATCTAGGATGCTAAGCACCAGCAGAGTACAGGTCACATGGAGACTATCCTGCCAAGGCGACTTCAGACTGGGGTCCTGGTGTACCGAAGCAAGGCATCAAACAAGCGATGCATATGCCCCTGAACAGGCCTGACCGGGAGCCCTGCCCAAGGTCCACGTCGCGATGCCCGGCACCTGGGATGATTTCCAGGGCACAGGGGTTTTTTATGGCCCCCATGACCCCCACCCATGCAACGAGAGCCCTTCAAACCCATTGCTAAGCTTGGGCGAGAACCCACAGCCATACTGGGGAGACGCCACGGGCGACTGTGCCATGGGGAAATCATCCCGTTTATATCCCCTCCACTCCCTATATACCAAATTATGCCGCGGGGTGGCAAGACCTCTTTCGTGCCTCCGTTGCGCATCCTACACGGCAGTATTGGTTTTGTCGCACAACAGCAGCCGCCATGACAGCAAACGAGCGCTAGCTCGAGCAAACTGACCCTTCACCACATTCGTTTCGACCCGGGACCATTGGGCCGCCTTCGTCTTCCCAGTATGGAAGTAAGTGCAGCCATGGAGACCGGTTCCATTTCGCCATTGCCTCGTGCGTTCCGGATGGGTCAGCTGGCTGTCGTCGTCGTCGGAACTATCTCACTTGTCACTTCGTCGCTCTTGTTCCTGCATATCACCTACAAGTTAATCAGCCTCGAACTGAGGAACCGGCAAGCCCAGCAGCCACATGATGCGCCAGTTGAGATGGACCTCGCCCTGGGGCTGAGCGAGGACCACTACAAGCATTTCAAGGCAATCACTGAACCGACACCGACTGCTTCCCAGGGGCGGCAGAATGCGGATGCCATCGCAAACCCCGACGCTGGAGACAAAAAACCTGGCCGCGTCAAGAAACGGAAATACAAGGCGCCAAACCCGCTCCTGATCCTCATCTACAATCTCATCCTGGCCGACATCAGCTTGTCGGCGACGTATGCGGCGAACATGATCTGGCTCAAGGAGGACACCATCAACATTGATTGGCCGACTTGTCGAGCTCAGGGATGGCTCGTCAGCTTCGGATGCGTCATATCGAGCGCGTTCCTCTTGACACTGGCCATCTACACGCACAGGATTGTCATTATGGGCAAGCGGCCGTCGTCCAAGTCGACTATTATAGTGTGCGTTGCGATCTGGGCCGCATCCATCGTCCTCACGTGTATCGGGCCTATCGCTTCGGGCAAGGAGCATTACTATGCGCGACAGCAATGCTGGGTATGTCGGTCTTATCCTGGGCTGTCCATTCGTGTGGTCGTGAGGGCTCGACATTTTTGCAAGCAATGCTGACACATGCCTCCAAAGTGCTGGATCGAAGGCTCGAATGCAGGGTGGAGACTGACAGTTTACATTCCCGGTTTCTTCTGCCTCTGTTCAACCTTTGGGCTATATACCTGGACGTTCTGGTGCCTCCACAAGCGGTCACAGTCGTCCCGCATGATGCCGCGTAGTTCCAGCTCGAGTCTGACAAGCGGCACCTCCCGCGGCTTTGTGAGCAGCAGCACCAATCACGCCCGCCAGGCGAGCAAGGCGACCGCTGGTCGCGCTGGCAGCATCAGCAACGGCGGCCTGGCCCATACCCCGACCAACGGCAACCCAATGTCCTCGGCAGCACGCAACAGCGGCACCAAGCTGCGGCCGTCGGGCCACCACCCGGCCTTCCTCATCTACCCCATCATCTACACGGTGGTCGCGTCGCCGCTCACGCTGGGCAGCATCACGCCGCTCGAGAACTCGACGCTGTTCATGATCACATCGGCGACCCTGCTATCCTCGCTGGGCTTCTTCAACGCCCTGCTGTGGGCATCGACCATCATCTTCAGCCGCCGCGACGACCTCGTCGACACGGGGCTGGAGTACTTCTCCTTCATGCGCACACCGAGCGACCGCCAGTACGGCAACATGATCTGGGTACAGGGAGGAGCATGCACACCAGAGGATGACGGCGACGTCCGCGGGCAGGGGCTCGGTGATGGTGGTGGTGGTGTTGGCAGCAATGGTAGCGTGCTGGGGACGAATAGGCACGGCGAAGAACGAAGCGAGAGCAAGCACAGATGGTATCTTCTCGGCCGTGGCCGAAACGGGAGCGACTCGGAGATTCCCCTGAGAGTGCAGCCGTCGAGAGCGTCGTCGACCCAGCGGGCCGGTCCCTCTTCACATATGAATGGCGCCGACGCCAGTAGAAGTGGTGGTGGTGGAATCAGGTTAGACGTCAGCACGACGGTCGTGGTCGAAGATTCCAAGGCGCTACAAGGATGACGGCGCTTCTGTATACTTGTTCTTCGTTACTTTTTTGTCATGACGTTGATGAAGCAAACAAAGCAAAGCAAGCAAGCAAGCGTCAGTTCTGTTACGGCATGGTTCGAGCTTTCTCTTTCCCACCCGGCTCTGATTCGTCGGCTGTCCTTCCCCGCGCGCGCATGTATGTGAAGTGAAGAATGAGAGGAGGGCCCTTCTTGGCTTGCCTTTCTTTCGGCTTGGCCCAATCCCTCTTGGTACTTTGTGTGCCTCTCAATTGGCGATACTTGTCATACTGAACTCTTATCCCGTTACTGCTATCTTGTGCCTTACCGGTAAGGGACTGAATGAATTGACCACGGTGCTTGAAGATACACTCGTAGCACAGGAGGAGTATCCCCAAAGGAAACAGTGTTCTACGAGCAGTTGTTTGTCCTAGTTGATCAACTAAGGAAGGATCACAGAAGACTCCGAGTCTTCCTCATAAGACTGACACGAATTATTATTCCCAATAGAATCAGACAAGTCTCAACCTCTGCACTGGCGCGTCCGTGATGTCATATAGACATCCCTTCTTGACGGAGTAGCTCGAGGCTCCGATCCGTCGGTATGTCTTGAGCGCGTGAGTCATTTGTACATCCGCCGCGATGCCAGTCTGCGAGTCCGTAGATGTGGGCTTTACTTCCTCCACGATGAGAATGAAGAATCTGCACCTGTCAAAAGAAGTTATCAAGAGACAGTCATATTCCGTGGCTGGCTCTGCAGCGACTGCGTCTGGGGAGTCAAGGCAGCCATGCCACGTCCAGTGCCGCGACGGTTTGCGATATCCATCCCTCTTGCTGTTCTTCGTGTAGAGCGAGATCCACGGCTCCTCACGATTTTCGGCCATTTCCCAAGACAAATCCAGCGGAAGCCTAGCGACGGGCGCTTCTACGACCAGTTCGGCGTGCAACAGCCGCGAGAGTAATGGCGCGCCGTCCCAGACAACATTTGCCGTGATCAGTACCAGATGGTCACTCCAGGTCGGCGTCTGCACATGATGGCCCATGCGGATCCGGGACGGGCACGAAAGATGAGACCAGGACGGTGTCCCCTCCAAAGCCTTTCTCTCGGAGCCCTCTCGTAGGTATGCTTTTCGGACATCATCCCGCATGCGCCACCGGGTCCACATCAGGTCCTGACGGACTGTTCTCTTCCAACAGCCAAGGAGGTGCTCGTCTCCGGAGTACCTGGCATACTCTTCGACCAGCCCGGCAATGGCGCTGAGACGGTCTTGCGGATACGTGAATGAACGACGCGAATAGTGCTCCATCCAATCCGACCACACTTGATGAATGTGAGCAGGGTCCATCCCTTCCGACAACGACCTAATCGTAGGGTTATGCCAATGTACTCGGTCTCGTGCTGCGTGTACAAAGGACGCGCCGGCCTCTGTGCAATTTACAGTCCGGCAAATAAAATGCATTTCCGGCTGCATGCAGTAAACCACTCGAGGTGAAAGAGCTTGCTCCTGTAGCACCCATCCTCGAGTGTTGAGGTGTGTAAACTCGGGCCGTTTTGTGACTTCATCCATGTACATGCGGACTTTGAGATGTGCGGGAGGTTGTCTTGGGGCCATACTGAATCCCTGTCCATCGAATTCATGAATTCCGGGGTCCGGACTTGGCAGTTCCTCGTTTGTTGTTGTTGCTGCTGTTAAGAGCGGAGTGTTGAATTGGCACACTTGGTTCCTCCAATGATACCCATACCACTCCTCCTCCTTAGAATCGTCGTAGAAGCACCCACCAGAGCTGTTTCTGGCACCTGTGGCGGCGATGGTGAGCAAGCTACCAGAATAAATGTCCTTCATGCGTGCAGCTTCCCGGCACCAATCGTCGTTATCATCCTGTACTATGCAAAGACTGTCGATCCAGAGATATTGAATGCCGACAGCACGGCAAATGTCCATCGCATCTCTAAACGTGCGCGGGGTCTGTTCCTTTGGGAGTCGAGCTTGAAACGACAAAAGGGTGTGAGTTGTGGTCTGGAGCGGCTGGTAGTCGCCCCAGCAGTGACTCAAGGTCGCATATGCTATTTTTTTGTTGCTTGTTTCCTCCTCGGAGGTAAGAACCAGGCGGGTTGGGGCAGTCTCGTCTTCTCCGTTGCCGAGCCTCACAAGTCGCGCTGGTAGCGGCTGGGACCTTGACCACTTGGAAGATCCCGTGTGTCGCTGGCAGCCAGGATGCGAATGCTGGCACCTTGCTAGCCAATATTTGAGCATTTTGTACTTGTCCGCTATCCGAAATCCGCCTTGCCGGGTCCAAACAGGGGGTAGCTGTGCTGTTATTCCACAATCCAAGATCAGCCGAGTTTGCTAGTATCACCCCGCCATACTTGGAAGGCGACAGCCGGATCGCACCAGTTGGGATCAATACTTCTAGCCTGGCAATGAGCAATAGCCTGGACAAATTACTAACCGGTGCTTGGAGATGTGAAGATGACCATACGGCTGGCGGGACGGAGCGCCTCCTCGACCACCTCAAGGAGAATGTCAAGATGGATCCACATGCCGTTCGTGTCTGATGATTCCCCAGTAAGCCCGGAGGCAGTCCTCACTTGGGATGGATCGACAGGCACATGGGGTTTCGTGATGTGATTTGGACGCAGCCAGATCTTTACCGACGCCTGTGCATCTCGGTTATCTTGCCGCCCCTCCCCTCTCAACCTGCTAGTAGCTAGTTGGTTGATGCAGTATCGATGAATTGCTGAACATAGAGCGCAAAGCCGGTCGTTGAGACTCCGTGTCAACTCTTCAAGTGTCGAGAAGAACCCAAAGTATTTTTGCTCATACCAGGGCCCTTTGGTTGGGGCAGACTTGTGAATGATGTCCGAACAGTACTTGCAGAGCGATGCCAGACTTTCAACGGAGTCGTCCATGATCGGTGGCGTTCTGGGGATAGAGCTCGAGTTCGTGCAATTCTGTTTTAATGTGAAGTTTGAGGTATGCCAGAAGCCCAATTTTGAGCGGAGGGAGGGGCTGGCATGTTTGGTGGACGTCGATGTTTGGAGCTGCGAACCCCTCGCCGAGCGGCAAGGCATGGCCACAATGCGTCAGCAGGCATCCGTAGTCTGCCTACCCTAGTATGGTCGGCCAACGAACAGACACATCGCTAGTGGCGTGTGGGGAGAGCCAACAGTACCATCTCAACCTCATAAGGCGTAATAAATCATAGTCAAGTTAACTCGCGTCGTTGATTGGAAAATTCGCTGTCCAGGGTTGTGTCCGCACTGCCTTGCTTGCCCCTTGTGCACCTGCTCACCATCCGAAGAAGACGATCACGGCAGCCACCATCCATGAGTATGCGCAAGCCTCCAGAATGACCATGATGTTCTCCGTCCTCCGCTGCGCCTCGTTGTAATCCTCCATCATCTTGATCGGCGGCTTCCACCCGACCTTCTTTCCATCCCCGCGCGGCGCCCAGTAATTGCGCATGTGCGTCCGCGCAAGCAGCAGTGCGATTACCATGGTCGGCGCGGCGTTGTACCGCAGAAAGGGTGAGGCGAGCACGCTGTTGCGGTCCGTGGGGTCTGAAGTGGCGAGGAACACCGACGCCGCGAAGGAGAAGAGGAATCCCAGGGCCCCAGACGCCTGGGTCGTGCGCGTCTTGTGCAGCTGGCGTGCGGCCTCGGATGACCATTCTGCGAGCTTCTCAGAGGCGGACTCGTAGGTTTGCAGCCGGGTGATGGCGATGGCGGACTGGAAGCCGCCCCAGGCGGCGAGGAGGGCCTGGGCTGAGTGCAGGTATGTAGCAATAGGCATCGTGGGGATGTATCTGTCGTCAGGGATGCCTATGAGGGCCAGCCTTTGGTGTCCAAAGGTTGCAGAATGATGATTATTGGGCTGTATGAAAGGACTAGTGGGATGAGTTGGCAAGGTCTTCTGATGATATCGTGAAGCCTGCTCTGGGCTCGGATGGGTGCCCGCGTGACGTCAGCGGCTGCCTCAGGCACGCGGGTCCGCAACCACACAAACGGCGTGCGCTACTGAGGTACATCTTCGGGCACTCATCTATTGCGATCGTGACGACTTGTATGACAGCAAATCGCAAACTGGGCACATCTCGATGAGATTCCACAACTTCACCAAGCCGTGCTTGCTCTCAACAAGCCACCATCGTGCCTATCCGTCCGTAAACACCTACTTCCGCCTCCTCCAGCGGATCATCGACCCAGCAGCCGGCCTCGCAAACATGGAAGAGTGATCCGTCTTAGGAACGACTCCTCGACTACCATCAAGAGTGCTCAGTTCAAACTCGCGCACAATTGTCGCCACAATGACGCCTAGGTTGAGATATGCAAATTTCTCACCGATGCACCGGTGTCGCCCTGCTCCAAAGGGAAGATAGGGATTGCGCGTGCTGCTCTTGGCCACTGCCCCGTAGCCGTAGTCGATCGTGTCCTGGTCACTCGGCTCCTCTTTGTTCTTGCTGTCTCCCGCGGTAGCATCCCAGCGACGAGGGTTCCATCTCTTTGCGTCTTCAAAGAACTCGTCGCTGACAGCAGTGACCATCGGCGATGCCAGCAGCACCTTGTCCGTGCTCACCACGTACGGTGTCCCAGGCACGCGCAGCGGGTTCTTGACCTTGCGCATAATGCTATGGATCGAGCCGTGCAGTCGCAGCGTCTCCTTGACCACGTTGTGCAGAAGTGGGAGCTTGTCCAGGTCAGCATATGTCAGAGGTGGTAGCTGTGTCTTACTCGTGGTGGGCAAGTGGTCAGAGGGGAGCAGGTTGTCTAGCTGTTCCTGGTACAGCGCCTCCGCCACGTCTGGGTTAGCCGCAAGCTCGAGCATGATCCAGCTGCTCGCTGACGACGAAGAATGCTGCCCTCCCATGAGCAGCGTAATCATCATGTTGGCAATCTCAGAATCGGAGACCGGCGTGCCGTTCTTGTACACGGACTGCATCAGGTTGGTGATCATGTCGTGTTCGTGTTCGTCGTCTTCTTTCTGCTCATCCTCGATAATGCTGGACAGAGGATTTCGTGTTGTGGCTGCTATAGATGACTGAGGTCTTGCGGTGAGGCGGTCGTGGCGTTGTTGGATGAGGTCGAGGTATACGGCGCGCATCTTGGCGTGGGCAATGTCTCGCTTGCGATTTCGTGGGAGCGGCAGCCCTGGGAAGAGGAAATTGACCGGGGCGAAGCCCTATGTTGTACAGCAGAGATGTCAGCCAGCGGTCTCGCGACGTCGTCTCTATGCACGGGGAAGACCTTGTGCCTGATGACAAGCTGTGACATGGAGTAGGGTTGGAGGGAGACTCACCATGTCCAAGTCGTGATACAGTTCCGCCATCTCGGCAGTCAGCTTCTCCCTGACCTCGCGTCCCTGAAGAGACCTCGCAGCGGTGAAGAGAGTGATCTCTGCCATGGCGGCGCAGATGTCCACTTCTCCCGCTTCTCCTATCCATCCACCACGACCCTCGGTGTCATTGACGTATCTCAGCACCTCACCCTCCACAAGCCCAACATGCCCCTCTAGCGCCCGCTGCGTAAGTCCAAACTTCACGAACCGCTTCTGCTCCATGAGTTTCGCGTTCGGGCAGTCGTAGACGACGTCCTTGCCAAAGACGGGCGTCGTCAACGGCCCGTAGATTTCCTCGGCATTTATGTCGGCGTGTTTCCCATTCAAAATGAATTCGTTTCCGTCGGGGCCGAGGTAGACAGTAACAGAGCGGCCGAAGAGGGTAAAGGTGAAGATATCGCCATACTGTTGCGGAGAGAGAGGGAATGACTTATGTCAGCCCATCGAGTTTTATGCGGAGCGGTGTGGGCGGACTATTTTGCGTGATCGTGCCGGCGTAGAGGCGGAGTAGAGGCGAGCCTGAGGAGTCGGCTCTCTGTGTTAGGAGAAGAGGAAGACTTACCTTGGCTCGATACTTCTCAAAGAAGGCCACTGGATCCGAACCATACGCAACGGCGCTGCCAACGTACGGAATCCAGTGGAAGACAGCAGGAGGCTCAGTTTTGTCGTGCAGGAAAAGCTGGCGGAAGACGGAGAAGACCCAGGACGCAGCTAAGCCAAAGCTTGTATAGAGAAAGGCCTCCCACATGGGCGAAGCACCGGTAGCAATCGGTAACGATAGCATCATGGTAAGAGAAGGTGAAGGTTTGATCCGAATGGGAGGTATTCTTTGGGGATAGAAGAATTTGTGATACCGATTGCCCATAAATTTCCCACGGGAATGAGACTCTTATATATTTCAGTGAGGCTGCCCTACAGGGAGAAAAGGCGACGGCCGAAATGTCATAAGCATGTTCTCTCACTCAGGCAAACCCTCCACAGCTGGGTGCTTGTTAACAAGACCATAGTGACAAGCTATCCGCCAAGCGTACAACATCAATATAATTCAACCCCTGAATTCACTTAATATTGTTAGTGTCTCATCTCAAAGTGTTAGGGTCCACGATATTGACGGGTTGCGAAGCTTCGGTGCGCTTCGAGCCTGGCTTCCCGTTTTGTCAGGGATGTTGCGGCCTCATTGGTTGGATGGATTTGAGTGGGTCTCGTATTCGTTTTCGCCTGCCCCAGCATGAACGCCGGGGTCCAGCACGTGTGCCTCTTTTCCTCGGCCAGCCGTCCGAGGCGAGTACCAGAATGGTCTCTGAAATCAGCTGCGAACAACGGCTTAGCTCTAGTCTTGTGTTCGGACCCTCTGAGGTCGGCTATGAGAGCTTGGCTGTGCCTGGACATGGGTCCTAAAATGTCGAATGCAGGGCTATGAACAACATGCATAAGGGGTGAACAACACGCATAAGAGGCAGGAAACTGCTGCATGATTCAGCACTTGGTCTTTGTGCAGATCTTGAGCGAGTCTTAAAAGAGGGAAGCGATCGTTGTAGTACTCATCCTAAAGAGAGCTGGATTCCTGCATACCGTGGCGCTGGTCGTTCATGTAAGAAACATAGGAGCTATCTTGGCTATTCGACTGTTCGATTACTCATTTGGCCATGTACCTGGAGATGACTTGGTCAGGCAACCATTTTAGAAGAGTGGCTATCTTCATCACAACGATCCAGCCTCATGAGGAGTAAGAGTGAGCACTGGTGATATTTGGTTGGCACTCCCGCAACGTCCCCAATCCGCGCGGTGCTTTGCCAAAATGTTACGACCAACGATTGGACGGGCTTTGATTGGTATCCTGGCTCACTTCAAGACCTTGCAAATTCGATGCGGGCCGACGTCCCCCCGGGATCTTGGGTCAGTTTGTCGCGAAACCCTGCAGGGTCGTCGATAATACAGCTGCCCCCACCTCACTTGCCCGTCTAGAACTTGCTTTCTCGAACTACTCCAGCCGCTGGGGGGCCTTATCAAGTCTGTGCCTGGAGTGGCCCCCAAAAGACGGTAGATACGATGGCAGTCCCCACTGTCAATGTCTAGCGTCTCCTGGAGACGATCTCGCTGCTTCTCGGGGAGGGGCAACACGACTTTGCCCTCGAAGGCCGGATCCTTGTCTTGCCGCCAGCTAACCGTTGTTCTCGGCTATCTTTTCATTCTCCTCATCAAGTCTTTCGTTGAGTGCTTTGCTTAACTATTCTCGACCTTATAACGAGACGGCATGTGAGAACGGAGCCCTGCAATCACTCTGTCAGGGGACCAAAAGGTCTAGCAGTACGACACAGGCGTCCCCCGAAATCCGACCAGGAAGTCGCGACTGGAGTGCTGCACACAAAGACCCTCACGGCCTCTGCCACCGATTGGCGTGGAAAGACTACTATTACTATATACTTGCCTCCTGGCGCCTTCCACGGCTGCACGGGGCTCCGAGTCATCTCATCAGTGGTCGCGAAAGACATTCATCATGGCTCACATCATCTGCAAGGGTAGAAGTCCTCTCACTGTCCTTCTTGGAGATTCCCAACTTCGGCGTCATCCAAAACCCCCTCTCCAGCAGAATCATCGTCACCACCTCGGGCGGCCCCTCGCTTGATGATGGCCGCTTCACCTCCGTCAATTATGACGGCTCAAACCTCCGGATCGTCCTGGCCCGAGGTCAGATCCGCCCTCCCAAAGAATAACTCTCAAACTCTTGCCAAGCCCAGGCTCTACTTTTGCGAACCGCGAGGGGCATGCGCCTCATGCGCAGCAATCCCAAGACTACATAAACGGCTCGGCCCTCGAGAGCTCGCCGTACTCGTTTGAATCGAGGTTGCCACGTGGTTTTCAACTAATCTGTGCACCCCACGTTTCATAAACCACCCTTTCAAGCCTGGCTTGTGATCTAGCTAGCGCTGTTCCCCAAGATATCTACAATGGTCGGCGAATTGTTATCGACAGTGCTACCCATGATTTTTCACGTCGGTATCGGACCTCGTGCTACCTAGTCATAGGCAGATCTATATATGCCTTGCGTACTCATATAATCCTGCCATCACAAAACTTTCTTGCCGAGCAAAATAACAAATAAAACCGTGAGCGTGGCTGATCATTGTCGTCGGGCCTTGGCCATTTTTCTGCAGATCTAAAGTCTACTTCATCGTGGTAGCCGCCTCTATCTTCTCTGAGGTAAGTAAGATCGCCGACGTCTAGATATCGCACCGTCTCGTGCGTGGCACTGGACCTTGTTCATCCTCACGATCCGCTGCTCCCGTTCTTCTCGTGGAGCTTGGCCCGCTCGGGATTGAGGAGTTGGGTGAAGGCGAGATGTGCTTGGGGGCTGTACCGGTCTTCGGTGCCGCCAAAGGGGCAGTCGGGTTGTCATCACTACGGGTCCTCGCCAGGGCCGCCCTGGAGGTGCGGTAGTTTTGGACTGCAAGAAGTGGCAGAGCAGGCGTTACCATCTGAGACCAGAGATTTGGGGTGCTGATGGCTGCACACACACAAACACGCTCACACACCAATCCCTTGGGCTTGTTGTCATCTCATGAAAAATACCCGTCCATAACTCCATAACTCGAGCTGCTGCCCAGGTTTCAGAGCGTTGGAAAGTATGATGTGAAAGAATACCTTTGTGAGACTCGAAACAGAGGAAAATGCATACGCAGCCAGGAACTCTACATTCACTTTTTCTCTCTTTTGAGAATGCATCATGATGGATGTGCTACACCTTGTGCATCCTATATTTCCGAACCTCTTGACCAACCCTTTCAAGTATGTAGTGGGTATCGGGACGCGGTGCTAGCTGTGCAAAATTGTCGCTAGTTGGCAGTCGACTGAACTGACCAAATGCCAAGTTCTGCTGCTTTACAACCAAGCCATCCGAGCTCGTTGTCGACTTGTGCTCCAGATCACCCCAAAGCGGATGTCCACAAGAACGCCAACCGTGCAAGACGCGCAGTGTAGTAGATTTTGACTGCAAGCGCATCTATCTATCCTGCCAGGATATTTCTTTGTTCGGGCTATCATCAAAGCATAAAGCGTGCAGCCATTTCCGCTGCGGGTGGGCGCTGCATGCCAACTCTGGCGCTCGTGGGTGGTGGTTTTTGGCTACTGCCAAACTCGCACACACGCGGGCGGCCGAAGGTGACATCATCGACGTCATGGTTAGACAATTGCGCATACCAATCGAATCATAGGTACAGGACAATCTCCAGCTTGGCAGGCCAACTTGGCAGAAATGGCCGCTATTCTTTTTCGGATCCGACTATCTGGCAACCGATGCAGTTTCCCTCCAAGCTTGCAGGTGATCAGAGGCTCGTTATTGCGTACCTACATTGGCCTGTGGACTGGGCAATGGCCGACGTGCCGAGGCCTGCCCGCCCGCCCCCTGTCGACTGCCGGGACGACGTCATGCTGCCATTGGCTACTGACCTTGGCTGTGTGCTCTAGCACAGCCAGCATGGCGAAGTGGTGTGGTTATGCCGTGCGCCCGATTCAGACATCCATCGATATCGTTGACGTCTGCATGCCGTTTCTGCAATGCTGTTCCACGCTCCCTCCCATCGGAACCAGTCAGCGGCGCTCAACATGAATACAGCGCAGTCCGAGATCATCTTGCCATGCGCAATCCGATGCAGATCACCAATCTCAAAGCAACGACGGGACGGCCGCCTGTGTGAGCTGGTGGTGATGTCAAGCCGTCGTCAAGTGCTTGCCTAGGACACTGGCAACCTCGCAAGCAGACCCTCCGCGCCAAAGCCGGTTTCGGTAGTCTTGTGCGGTTCATCGTCTGGGGTGCACCAACTTGGGTTCTGTGAAGCCCAAGCTTGCGACGACACAAGATGCGAGAAGCAGCTAAAAGACGACGGCCGACATTGCCGACCCCCTCGCAATGGCCCCTTGGCAGCCCCTCAACCTTCCAAGCTTCCAAGCATGGCCAAGCCCCCGGGTTGCAGACCCGCCCACCAATGACATAAGTGCGGGTTTTATCCTCTTTGCATAGGTCGGTGTGCCCAGACCGGAATGGTGATGAGTGCGAGAAGATGTCTTGGACTTGTGCATCTCTGATCCGACCATCTGATCTGCGGCGGTGTGGTGTCACAAGCAGGGCGCTGCGAAGCCAATTGTGTCCACGCCAGCACACCCTCGGGGCTTATCTTTGCTCCATGAGGGTAAGACACAGCTGGCGGCCAGTTTCTTATTACAGGGTGCCAAAGTCAGCATCGTTGAAGGGGGCGTGGCACAGGACGTCGTCAATTGATAGCCGTGCCAGCGATGATCCGCCCAGGCAGCCGAATTCTTCGCAGATGGATCCCCGAGTCAGCGCGAGGCCTGGCTGACAGTGGAACCACGTTGTCTAGGCCGTGGCATGGCATGGTGCACAGACGACGAGGTCAAACCGGCCGCCCGTCAGGTCAGGGCCCGTGCTTGCGAGCAGCCCCAGAGCAGGCCCTGCCCAGCCACTGGCATTGAAGGGGGTCCTTCGGCCTGCACTGGTGGGCATTGTTGTGCTGGCCGCCTTTGACGCTGCACACAGCTGCAGGATGCAGACCGCCATAATAGCTGTGGCTCTCTGCCAGACAGCAAAGTGCACATCTCGCACTCGGCGCTCTTGTCGTATTCGCCCGGATGTGGAACGTACGAGCTTGGCCCTTGTGCGCGACTGAGCTGTCGGGCGAGGGGTCAGTCGATTAGGGGTCTGCTGACCAGCCAGCACGGGCGGAGGCTGCCTGCAACCACAGTCCGTCTCGAGTAAGGGAAATTGCTGCAGGCGCTGGCGGGAGAGCTAGCTGGTAGGGCCCGTGGAGACACGCGAGAGTGGATGCTTGTGGCTGGGGGATCCGAGTTCGAGTTTTCAGGAGCTACTCCGTATCGAGCTCCGTGGGCCCCCCGTGGCCGGATGGTCCGCTGGATCGTGCTCATGGCAAGGCCAGGCCCGTGGAAGGATCAAGGAACAGTCCACGAGACGGCGGAGACGGCGGGCGGCGCAAGGGTGCAGCTCCTGGGCCTGGGATGCCGAGGCGACAATGCTCCGTGGTGACGCAGTGGGGGCGTCTTGCAGGCTGTGCTCGTTGTAGGAACTTTGTGTGCCCTGCAAAAGCTGCTGGAGACTGATGTCAATCCGAGGCGTGGGCTGTTGGGACAGACAGGAGACTGGATGCTAGGCAGGATTGATGGAATAGGCTGCTATTATCCACCCAGCTAAACCCGGAAGTGTCGGCGGGCAGCGGCAGGAGCTTCCCTGGAGGCAGGTGGATGGCGGGTGCCTGAGGTTGGCATAGCCAGGTACGTACTCCGTACTCCCTAGAGCTACCAGGGCCAGCAGTCCAGGCCACCAGGCCGCCCCGCATTGGGGGGGGCCGGCCACCTGCACGCCGTCCAGTGGCCTGCAGGCCAGCCCGATCGACGGACCCTGCACGCACTGCACTGCGCTTGCAGTTTAAACATGAAGCCAGCCGCTCGCCTCAGCAGCTGCCATCCTCGACTCACAGTCCTAGCCCAAACCTTCGTCGACCCGTCGTCCACGCTTACTCACCTGCTGCCACGGCGACTCCTGCCGCTGACGTCCTCAAAGGTTCCAGCCACTGGCCGCTTGCTGCCTTGTTTGCCCGGCCGCGCCAGCAACACAAGCCTAACCCGCAGAGCTTGTTTATCTCGTTCTCCCGCACCAAACACTCCCCCTCTGGGCTCGCCATATCTCAGACAATCACCAAGCGACTGCCGCCCTGCCTTTGTTGTGCCCAGCTCTCTCCATTCTTGCGTATTAGAACCGCATCGCCAGTGTCTTGTCCAACACGCCTTCGCGGCTCGTCCGCCCTAGACGCGCCTCGCGTGCCCAGAAATGTCTCGGCTCTCGAGCTGTCCTCCACCAGTCCTAGCTTCTCACATATAATACCTATCTACCTACGCTTACCTACCTATCACCCGTGGCCACTGTCGCCGCCGCCGCACCCACAAAGGGCCCTGTTTCCTCCGGGTTCCGGCCATCCGCCCCCCGGATCCCGCGGAGTCTTTCCAGCCAGCACGAAGGAAGCCACCATCGTGTGTGCCTGCCATGTTTGTCCACGCAGGCGCCAGCCTGCATGGCCATGAGTACTCGGCCAGGGCACCACCAGGCACGCAATCTACGGCTGCCGCCGCCGGCCAGAGACGTCATCCTTCGCTGCTCCGTTCGGCCTTTGGGGGCCCTGCCCAGCGCTCGTCGACGCCGCCAGCTTCCTCTGTATATGATCCACCATCCCCGTCGCCGTCACCTTCACCATCACCTTTACCGAGGTCGCCTCTACTGCCAGCTGCCTTGCTCTCACCAAAGAGATCTCGGCCTTTCTCTGACACGTTCGTCCAGGCGCCTGCTGCCGCTGGATTAGTTTCGTTATTTACCGAGCCTAAACATGTTTGCTCACCACAGTCACAAGTCATGACCGAGGATGAAGCGGGACAGTCCGACACCGATGGCTGTATATCCGACAGCGATGTCAGCCGCGCTGCCGGATCCTCTCGCCGGGCCAGGAAGCAGTCGCTGCGTACTTCGACCGCTTATGTTCTCGCCCAGCCGGCACCCAAACTCCGGCACAAGCAGCGGATCATGCATACAAAGCCCCAGCTGCTCACCCAGCTGCAGCTGCTCGCGCCGGGCGACAGGCCGAGGCCAGTCATCGACGCATACCCGTCATCCGCCTTCGCAAAGACCATCATGGCTCCCTTGCTGAAGCGTGTGCCTCGTATCGCTGGCATCAAGACTGAGCTGAGCGTCCAGGACATCATGCTTGTAAAGAGCCAGGACTATGCCGCGCACGCGACCGACACGGACAGCGACGCAGGCGATGACGACATGAAGGCTCGTGACTTGGTTGCCATCTTGAGCCCGCTCCGGACTGACGACCGGGTAGAGATCGTCATGGCAGACGGCAAAGTCTGGACCGCGTGTCCGCGCAATGCCACCAACAATGGCTGCTCATACGATTTCGTTTCGGTCGATGAGAATGGCGCAACCATCACGGCACGATGGGCTCGGAGGCGCAATGGCAGCAAGTCTGCAATGCCTCAGTCACCCCTCCAACAGGAATACAAGTACACTTTCAGCATCATCAACCCCGAATGTCGACGTCACCCCATCATGGCTACCATGATGTCTTCGTCTCTCGAGATATTTGACAGCTACACTACCGTGTCGCAATCTTCTAACCGCTATCCGCCCACGTCACCTTCCGTTGGATCTGCAGCATCCTCACTTTCGAGTGGAGTCGATGGCAAGCGCTCAAGGCAAGTCATAGCTGTGGAGGAGTGGCAGAAGAACTTCATTGCGGTTTCGGCTGTGTGGATTGCTTCACGAGCAGTTTGGTCTGCCGATACAAAATCTGTAGACATGAGCACATCCACTGTGACGTACTCTACACCTTCGTCGCCGCTCGTTACATCTCCACCATCTCGGGTCCCAAGCAACACGTCCAATCTCGCACTATCTATCAAGAAGGCCCACACCACGACTGCGTTAGGCACGCGAGACCGTTCCGCCACCATGGCTCAGCCTGTGGACCCACCCAGAATTAGCATCCTCCCCAAAAGAGCAACCTCTACGGGAGCAGCGTTCATGCAGCGACGGCGAGCCATTCTCCGGGCGGATAGTGGATCATCAGAAGAAAGCGACTTTCGTGCTGGCGACAAACGCGCTCGACGGGCTCTTAGTGGGGACTGGACTGGCAACATCGCCACCGGACTGGGGCAGACCTCCTTGGCAGCCATTGCGCTCGCTGAGGTAGCGGACGACCACGAGCGAGCGTCAGCGCCCAGCCCGGCATCAGCGACTCTTTCAGAAGTGTCCACGCCCAGTGCGGTGTCGGAAGCGACAGGAACCTCAAAACCAGTGAAAGTCGAGATGTGGCCGAATGCGACGACATCAACAACGCCTCCTTCTCAGACATCCTCGAACGTTGCCAGAGAAAGCAAGGCAAACCCTGCAGCAGACACCGCCGACACCAAAGCACGCCATGCGAAATGGAAGTCGGTAACAACGTGGTTCACCAAGCTGCGCGCACGATAGAAACGCAAGCGGCAGCCTCCTCTTCTTCTGTGTTGAGAACAGCAAAGAATGGGGTGCGAACCGGATCAACTGTTCCCGCGCAGCTTTGAATTTGGATATAACGGCGCCGCCACCACTGTACTTTTGTAAACAAGCACAACAGCATTGTCCCTTTTGTCTGAGAGAGCAAGCGTACAAGAGAGCGAGGAAAGGAAACACGGAGTAGTAGAATACCCCCTCCCTGAATTCAAAGTAAAGCATGGGCCCACGGCTCAATTTTAATCACTACCTTGCTGTCTATGTGTGTGTGTGGGTGTGCCTTGTCCTCAAAAGTGACCTTGCTGCCAGCATCAAAGGCGATCCTCAGCCGTACATGCGAGATTGGAACATTGTGTCGTCGAAAGGGTATCACTATGGAGTTCAGCATACCATATATCGCCCACACAGCACACAGACTATTCTCGAAAAATGCTAAGTTGCACCTGTTTGGGTCTTCGTCTCTTCTGTCATGGTCGCGTGGTTCTCCTCTTTTACCTTTTTCCTCGTAAGCACGTTCTATTCTACACACACAGGTGATCAGGAACAGCCGGCCTGTCAACCAATGCACGTCATGCATGCTTTGTATTGCACGTGTCGACGAAAAGGAGACGACTGCCTGGGTTCCCAAGTCCATCCATCGCCACACTGGTAGCTGAAAGCTAGCTACTCCTCGCCTCCGTCCACGCCACGCTCACGCCTCGTCTGCCGGAAGGAGGACTCGCCGCCAAGTGGTATTTTATTCTTTGCCGCCGCATTTTCAAACAGGTGTGTACTTTTCTGGCTGATAGCGTTGTTTTTGAGGCGTGGCTTTGCTGTCGTTGTGTCGTATTGGTCCAGGTCTAGGCAAAATAGCTCTTCCATAAGACGCCCTCGAGGTCTTCGAGCTGCTCGGGCGTGAAATACTACGGTGTACAAAGTAGTGGTCAGCCATGTGTTTACAAACCTAAGCATTGAGACCCGTGCATGCATGCAGGCAGCTAGAGCTGCGTCCCTGCGCCTGGATCTAGGCCTGCATGGGAATGCTGCAACCAAGAACTTACCTTTTGATCAACGCCCCAGCTGTCCTGCCGCGTCTTCTTGAACTCGGCCAGGATGCCCTTTGTCGCCTTGCCCACGATACCGGGGTCGTTGGCCGCGCGGCGCGCCAGAATGGCCAGGATCTCCGGCATCCACTGCGGCGGCGGCGTCGCGTAAGGAAAGGCCTCGATGAGCGCGCCGAGACCCAAAATCGCCGCATGCCTGCGCACAATCTGGAGCGAGTGGTTGATCGGGGTCTCCACACCGGGCTGCTTGCGCTTCGGCATCGGGTTCTTGTCGAGCTGGCGGACGAAGCGCGCCTTGAGCGTCTCGATGATGGGATTGCGAATGCCCACAGGAGAGCACCGGATCATGCCGGCCAACGTGGCCGCAGCGACTTGCCGCACCTCTGGCTGTGAGTCGGAAAGCATATCGCCCACCGCATTGAACAAGGCCTCGCGCTGGTCCGGGTTCATGAGGAACAGCCGGCGGAAGTAGATGACCTGCATGTTGACGAGTGCCCGCAGACGCTGATGCCAGCTAGTCGCACTCTTGCCGAGTCGCGTGAGCGCTGCTGTGAATGGGCCGTCTTCGCCTGCACGGAAGGGGATGTTGGGCAGATGGCGATACACATGGTAAGCAAGGCGCATCAGCTCCGGATCCTCCTTGACATCCATCATGTGTAGAAGCTGGTCGATAAGCTGCTCGTGGAAGAACGGCACGAGCTGAATGCACTCTTGAGAGGAAAGCGAGCAGTCGAGCCAGGTCAAGACCGTCTTGGATCCGGAAGTGTACGCCGACGGGGTCTGTTGGCCAGGAGTGCGTTCGAGACGCCACTTCTCCAGCTGGTCAAACACTTCAGTAAAAGTCTTCGAGAGATCCTCGCTAGGCTTGTACGGTCGAATGCCGATGCTCGACTCGGCCTTGTTAGCCTCAAGCAGGGTGCTCACGTCCCTGAAAGACTCGTGGTAGCGTGTGCGATAGATGGTCGATATCACCCGACCCATAGACTCACGCACAGACTTATATGGGTGGTCAATGTGAGCCAGGAAGTCTTGCAGAATGGGCTTCTCGTGCCGGTAGTGCCAACCGCAGTCGTTGATCAGGAACTCTAGCAGCTGTACCTTGGACGACTCCTTGAATGCCGCATTGGACGACATGTCGAGGCGGAACGAGCTGATGCTCTCGACAAGCTCATGCGCTCGCCGAGGATCCTTCGTGTCAATGATAAAGTGCAGGCAGGTAATCCAGTACTGCAAGTTCTCGGGTGTCAGGCTCTCAGCAAAGATCTTTAGAATCAAAGGCTGGGCGAATCCCCAAGACTGCTCCTTCATCTCGATAGGGTCATCAGAAGTGCCAGCCAGGAGGGCTCCGAGGATCTCTGATGTCGCGCGGTGTTGGTGCTTGTCGCTGCCGTCTCCATAGACCTCGAGCGTCAGCTCCTCGACATCCTTGAACTTGAGCTTCGTTTGGCCGTAGTTCATGAGGTCGAACACATGCATCAGAAGTATGACATTTTGGCTGCGGAATCTGTCTGAAGAGTGGTCCCGAGGCTCCTGCTTCAGGTACTCGAAGCACTGCGCCAGCCAGTCGCGCGTGACTATATCGCCAATCTGCTTCCGGGCAGCCTTCTCAACCTCGTCATAGGCATCGAAGCGATGCGGCTTGGTGCGGAACGCCTTCATGGTGTCGCCCCACACTAGCCAGCCGGCATGGTCACTGTCGACAAAGTATTCGGCGTGCTCGTAGTCCTTGAAGCTGTCGAGGAACTTCTGCGTCCAGTTGGGATCGTCCTTCGGGATCGGGACAGTCAGCTTGTTGGGTTCGTGCTCGTTCTCAAGGAGATAGTCCTTGTAGGAGTGGTTGTACACAGCTCGCTGATCAATGGCCGTGAAGATATTGGAGAAGGCCGTCATATAGCTGGCTCGCAGTCCCGGATGCGAATCATTGGCACCCCTGCCCACCAGATCGATGAACTGAGGGGGTACGAGCGTCTCGAAGCGCAAGGTCAGATTCGTGGCGAAGATGGCGCAGCGACTGGCAATCTTCCAGTGCTTCTCCTTAGCCTCCTCGATCAGCTCGAGACCCAGAGCAGCTTTTTTAGCCTCAACCTGCCTCCGCCGATCGACGACAAACTCATGCTTGCTTTCAATGGCAGCGGTACAGTCTTCTTCCGGACGAATGAGATCCACTATCTCGTCATCGGTGATAACCATGATCTCCATCCTTTTCCCGAACTCAATCAGGGGATAGAGGGCAGTGGCTCCGACGTTCTGGATAGAGCTCTTGTCCACAGCAGCAGTCTGGATGTACATGCGCATGGCATCTGGAGCGAATCTCCAGTCTCGGAGAAGTGTCTTGAGCAAACTTGTAAAGAAGAGGGTGTACATGGCGCCCTTGATACGGTCATGGTCGTTCTCATCAAGCGCCTTGCGGAATCTTTGTAAGATGACGGGAATGACCAATGGCCGCCCGCCAATCAAGACCTTAACAGATGCGTCTTGGGCACCCTGTGCGACCCTGCGCACGTCAGCATACAATGACAGCGATGACTCGGCCAGATCCAGTAGCAGCTGCTTGTCGAGCTCGCTCTTGCGGCGGATGGTGGCATTGTGCTTGACTCGCTGCAGCTGGTACGCGTCCGCCCGCTTGATCAATAGAGGTCGGGGATACTGCTTCCGCAGACCACTGATCTTAAATGGTGCCACATCGGCTTTGTAGAGACGGACCAGGCGCTCCAGTGGATGAGCCGACCTCTCGAACCCTACGTCCGTAATCCAAGTACGATACGTGCTGTACAGAGAGGTGAAGCAGGAAACATCGTCCTCCTGGTGCGCATTCAGGAAGGAGTGAGTGCGCGACAGCAGGCGGCCAATGTCCTCACGAAGCTCATGCATCCGGTTGTACAGTGAACTGGTAGTGGACAGCAAATACCCGCTCTGGTAACGGAATTGCGGCTTCGTCTCATCATCCTCCCCAACATCAGCAAGCGGATCATCCTCGTCGTCATCGCTGGTGTCGTCCTGCATCAGATCGTCACCATCGTTGTCTTTGGTGCCATTGGTGCGGGGGCGCGTCTCCCCAGAAGCACGCGTGGGGTCAAACAGGTTCGCAATGCCAGAAATGACCAGGCGTAATTGTGTGAGCTGCCTCGAGACCTCATCTGACCACTCCTTGTTCTTGCCGTTGCGGCTGACCGGCGGTGTGTCGCTCATAAAATCCTCCAAAGTTTTCATGGCGCCACCTGCTTGGGACTCGAATAGCTCCACCGCAAACTCAATCTCCTCGGGTACGGGCTTGTGCCACCGAATTGTCAGGTCCGAGGGAGCGGTGACTTGCCCCCAGTCGCTGACATCTAGGCCGCGCTCGAGAACGTCAGGCTCGTACAAGCGGTTGTCGACGGGGTACACATGGGTGAGGTTCAGCAGCAGGTGGTGGATGTAGTTGCTGATGTGGATGGTGGGCAGACCTTTGCACTTCTCCTGCATATACTCGGCAATGTTGAACAGCTCTTCCTTGTACTTCAGAACCTCGCTGCCGACGTGGACAACGCACATGCTGAGTATGCTGACGTGCCAGACAAGGGCCCGGTCTCGAGGTAGGATTTCGGTGCCGCTGCTGCGATCCGAGGCGGCCCCGTTGTAGTCGATTTCGTTGCGAATGTTGACGATCAGCATCGGGATGAAGACCTTCAGCGTCTTTTCGGGATGGACTTTGCAGAGGGCGTTGCAGATCCACGCCATAGCATCCCTAGCCTGATGGACCACATGTGTTGAAACAAACGTTGCGAGCTTCTCAAGCGCGATGTCGAACAGGTCATCTGACAGTGAAGCAAACATTGGGGTCAGCGCCGCCGGCAAGGTGTTTATAATATTGTCCTCTGGCGACCCAGACCTCAACTGGGACGAGTCGGGGAGGTTCTCGAGCAGCGTGAAGACCTTGCCCAGCAATGCCAGCAGGAATTCGCCGAAACCGGCGGTAGAGGACCGGACAATATCGGCTTCCTCCTCGTCACTGAGCTCATTCTGGTAGTCAATCTTGACGTCTGAACCCTCCCGCTCCATGCGCTCCATCTCGCCCTGGACCCACTGCATGGCTAGCGATGTGTCGTGGATTTTGTTGTCCTCTTTCGTGAGCGGCACGAAGGGAATGCTGTACGCCACGCTCTGGAAGAAGTTGAGGGTATACTGGGTCTTGTGTAAGTCGTTGGCATCAATTCCGGGCAGGGCGAGGGCGAGAAGCGCCGTGATGTGGCAGCGGAAGCCTTTCTGCCGCGACATGACGTTGGCGATCATCTGGAGGCCGCAGAGACTAGACGTTGTCCTGTGCACCTCAACAAGGCCCTGCAAGCTTGGGTAGAACCTCTGCAAAGCACCAGGCAACATCAAATCGGGCTCAAGGAAGGTCAGATTCTGTAGCGCCCCAAAGTACATGCCAGTGACCTTGCTGCTCTTGCCGAACAGACCCATGAATGTGACCTCGCGCAGGCTGAGCACAAACCGCTTCTTCAAAGCCTCATCAATCTTCCTGTCTGAAGGCGTGTCTTGCTCACCGCGCTGTTCCTTGTTCCAGCGGGACACAAATAGCTCGGTGAGGTAGAAGGTGAGCTGAGCCAGCATCACAGTCCAGGCGCCACTGTTTGAAGGGTGGAAGAATGTGTCAACGGACTCCATCAAGCCTTCGAGGCTGCTCAAGATCGAGCTATCCTTGTCAATGCATTGTGGCGACAAAGACGATACGATCCACCTAGCGACAATGTATGAAATCGGATGCTTCTTCTTGTCCTTCTCGAGGAAGATACCCATGCCCGCTGAGTAGTCTAGCGACGTGTATGGCGAGTTGGCCTGGCCGACGGGGATTTCTGTGAGGCGCAATATGGCCGTGAATATGAGATCGGACTGCTCTCTCGTGAAGATGCCGTGCTCTCCAAAGGGCACAGGCTGCCATGTAAGGTAGTCCCGAGCCATTCTCGAGAAGATGTCGATGAATGCAGTGTCGACAGCCTTGGACCTGGTCATCAGCGACCAGAGGTGGAAGAAAGTCGGCACAAAATCCGAAGGCTGTGACTGGGGTTCTGTGATGGACGCAGGGCGTGTAGGCATCAGAATATTCAGTGTGCCAACAACAATGTATGCGTTCTGGATGTCGGAGGTGCTGAAGTATGGCAGGAGCTCTTCGAGCATAGCCCGCCTCTCGTTGGGGTCGAAGTATGACTGGGCCTGCAGGCATAGCTTCCATAGGTGTTTCAGTCCTCGCCGACGGGAGGAGTGGTGTGCAGGTGCCTCGCTAGGGAGTACGAGAGCTCTGATCTCTTTCCATAACGGTCGCCAGTCGTACGTGAGGTCGTCTTGCGGTTTTAAGCATTGCTTTCTCCTGGAAAGGCAGGAAGCCGGCAGTCAGTCAAGAGTTCCCGAAGCTAGCAGCAGACTGGACAGAAATGAGGCTCAGCGGCTCAGTGTCCATGGTAGCTTACCTGGTCAGTGTTGAGACCATCTTGGCGAACCTGTCCGCCGTGGAAGAGTCGAGTCCTGGCGCCAGGGACAAGTGGAAGTAGAGCGTGGCGAGCTTGGCCCTCAGCTGACGGGGCATGTCAAACTTGAGGGCGAGCCATCCCTGAAGCTGCCGGGTCCAGTGCAAGGCGCCGGACGAGAAGTCCTCGGCCTTGATGGAGATGTAGAGCTGCTTAAGGATACCGTGCAGCGCAGCGTCCCGCTCGCCTTCCTCCTCGACGTCATATGGAAGCAGCTCGAAGTAGGCAAAGGTGCGTGGGCGGTATCGTTTCTGGTCGTCAGACTCGCCCGACGGAGGCAAGCCCGGGGTCGTGGCGCGCGAGATTGTGTCGGCGGCAGCGGCGCTGCTCAGGAACTGGGAGACGGCCGAGAAGGCCGTCTCGGAGGAGGGGTCGAGCCCTTCGTCCATGGTGGGAGGGCGGGCTAGCCTCAGCGGCCGGCGAAGAGGCCGATGGCTGTATGCTTGTAGGCTCTATGTGCAATGGACTCGATGTCAATGCCGATGTCAATGTCGATGCTGAGACCGAGGCGGGTGGTGAGGGGTCGCGATTGACCCGAGTCACGAGAGCGGGCGGTTATGCGAATTGACGACGATGGGCGCAAGGGAGCTCGACTGCGAAGCAATGCACGCAGTCCTGTCCTGAGGAGCTGCAGAGGGGCACAAGGGTGGCGGCGGCGGCACAGCTGCAGCTTGGACAGGGCACTAATGCGAAGAAAAGATGAAAAGATGCAGCGAAGATATGCCTGTCGTGAAGAGAGGGACCGGCCGCGTGCAGAGAAGGCCGTCGTCGACGCTGGCAAGGCAAGCGTTGGTCGACGTAATACAACAGGCGCAGGGCGAATAGGGTGCGGGCAAGGCTATGTCATGCACTTGCTTGGGGCGGCGCAAAGCAAAGCTGGGGCCGCGCAGGCACCTTGCAAGCCTGGAGCTCCTCTCAGTCAAGGTAGGTCAAGGGGTCCTCTCTCCCTTGCCTTCCCCTCACCCTGACAAAGGCAGGCCAAAGGTGGGGCCGTGTTGCGGCGCCAACGCTGTCAATGCAGCAACCGTCGCTTTTCCTCCCGTTGACATCCACACGTGTCTGCCAGCCTGACTCGATCTGGCTTCGGCGTGGCAGGTATCAACCTCATTGCGCGTCTCCAGGCGTCAGCAGGCTGGTGGCCTCGCTTCATGGCAGTGCTTTTCGACCAGGTGACCGTCACTGTCAATCATAGAACCTCGTCCACGGGTCAGCAATCGTAAGTGTCACAATAATTACCACCGAGGTATTCGGAGACAACGGAAGTGGCTTGCAAGGGCCGAATCTGGTATCTATGCGCAATGAAAATGCTCAAACCCAGAAGTCTCTTGGAGCTCAGAGATATGGATGGTCCATATTGTGCAAAAGGGCCATCACCATCGCTCCCCTCCACGGAACCTCACAGAGTTGTTAATATCAAGTGCCTGTGTGTAGGTATCTTGCACAAACGCCCGAAGCTCCATCAATGGGGCGCCCTGACTTGTCCATGAACCTTGCTCCAAAGTGGCCCGCAGTCTCCGGGCTTTTTCTTCCAGGCCGGCCAAACTTTGACCCCATCTACTCGACCTTCTTGTTGATCCGCGGCAGCATCAGCCACAAGCCCAGGATGGCCGCCAGCAGCGCGACAATCACGGGTTGCAGCACCTGCACACCCCTGGCCTGCGCCAGCGCGCCCACGCCGAACGGCAGGATCGCCGCGCCGCCGCCGCCAAACGCCGCCGCGAACCCGATGGCGCTGACGTGCAGCGACTTGGGCAGCAGCTTGGACATGACGACCATGACGGCCGGGAACAGCGGGCCCAGGAAGAAGCCCACGAGCCCGACGGCCACGGTCGACACGATGAACTGCGGGACGAGCCAGAAGAGAATCTGCAGGCCGATGGCGGTGGGGAGGTAGATCTGTGCACATTTTCTTTCAGTTAGCTTCTGCTTTTTTTTTGTTTACATCGGTGAATGGGACTTGTGTGTGGCGGCGGGGATTCAGGCCACACACTACTACTACTCACAGTGATCGCCAGCCTCTCTCCCAATCTCGGCGTGACAAAGCCCAGAACCACCCTACCGACAGTGATCCCCAGCCAGAACCCCATGGCCGCCATGCCGCTGGCAAAGGCCTCGCCCTGGCGCACCTGGATCATGAACTCGACGATCCAGCCCCCCAGCGCGACCTCGATGCCCACGTAGCCGAGCAGGAAGATGGCGCAGAGCCACGTGACGCGGGCTCCGGGCCGGTAGAGCAGGGCAGTCCGCAGGCCTCCGGTCTTCTGCTTCTGCTGCTGCTGCGTGGGCGCACTCTGGTCTATAGTGGTAGGTTCTGCTGCGTGCGCCTCGGCCTCGTTCTCGCCGTGGGTTGCGAGGGACGCCCGGTACACTTCCCCGGTGGCGGACCAGAAGGTGAAAGTTGCGGAGAAGAGCTCAAGGGCAGCCAGGCCGATCTGCGAATAGACAGCCAGGTGAGCCCACCGTGCGCCTCGACGTCAAATGGGGGGTTGAGTGAGGGCCAAGATCGAGAAACATACCATGATGTAGTAGTAGTACCACCACCCAACCCGCGCCTTGGTGATGAGCGTCGTCGCAATAAGGGGCGCGAGGACCGCGCCCAGCCCGTACAGACCATGCAGGAGGCCAAGCACCTCGTTGGCATTGGCCATGTTGCCGATCCAGGCGTTCCAGGCGGCATCGGCCAGCCCGTTGCCCAGGCCGGCGAGGACAAAGGCGAGCACGAGGACCGGGTAGGGCGGGTGCGTGGCGATGATGATGTAGGCGGTGATGTGGGCGACGCCGGTGAGGATGGCGACGCCGCGCTGGCCGAACTTGAGGTGAATCATGTTGTTGGTGAGTGCGGCGGCGGTGTAGCCGACAAAGGGGGAGAGGAAGATGAGCGAGACGATGGTGTAGTCGAGGCCATAGTACTCTTGGATCTGGACGGGTTGTCAGTACTTTCCCCAAGTTGCCCTTGCCAGCCATACCCAGCTGGGTGGAATCAGTATTTCCGCGGTTCGACATGAGGCGTCACATACATATGGAATAAGAGGCTGTCAACACACGTTAGCAGAAGGCTCCCGATCTATCCCCGGTTGTGTAGCCAGATACTCACTCCGTAGGCGGCATCATTCGAGCCCATGACCACAAAGGACCAGAAGCACGAGCCCACACGGGCGATGTTGGACCTGGGCGAGTTCCACTTCTGGAGAGGCTCTGCGGCGGTCGTCGGCCCAGGAAGAGCCGTCATGTCCTGCTGCCACACTCCGGCGTTGCCAGACGCGGGGGGGTGGACGCCATCGTGGCTGGACCGGGACTTTGCGCTGCTCGTTCCGCTGCTGCTCCTGCCGCCGTTTCGCAGGGTGCGGCCAGCGGCGGCAGGGGTTGTGATGTTGTCCTTTGGCGGGGATGGAGAACGGAGGGAGCTCATGGCCTGCAGCTCGACCGTAGTTGAGGACGAGGAGGCCATTTTCTCGGGAGCTGTGTATAAGAACTCGAGAGCAGAAATGGTGGAGGGAACTGCAGCTGTCGAGATGCTGAGGAGGAGTGAAGAGGCGATGTGAGCCCAGGTAGAATGTACTGTACAGCCACGAGACAATCGAGCACAGGCAAGGGGACAAGAAACTGGCGGCACTCTACTCTTTATACCTTGCCACAGTCCGGCAGTGTCATGGTAGATGGATGGTTGTGCACAGAAGATACGGCCGTGGCGGTCTCGCGAGAATGCAAGTCCAGCCATGATTGAGTTCTGATGCGGCTCTCACCCCAGGCGGAGTCGAGGGGGGCATGCATGGCCCAAACTCCGCCCTGCTGGGGGCTGCCCCGGCTCCGCCCCCGGCGGTGCGCCGGCCGCCGTGTCTGTCTGTCTGTCGCCACTGGATTGCCGGCGGCAGGTCACGGCTTGGCAGGCGGCTAATCTCCGGGCACGGGGTTTGAACAGCGCGCATGCCTGGTCAGACATCTGCCGTCACGACATACTTTGCCCTGCCCAGACGACACGGTTTAGACTCGCGAGCCAATCTGTTGGAGCGGCATCCCCGCACTCCCTGTGTACATGCAGTGTGGAATATGCATGGCATGACTCTCTGGGACATGTGTCACAAGGACAACCACCTGAGAAGAAAACAAAAAGTCAATGGTCAAACCCCCAGGCGCTGGCCAAGCCTTGCCGCGTGCTAGTCTCTTACGTACTCGCAACTCACAGCACGCCCACCTCTCCGGCATCCTCACCGACACCGGCCCAGATGCTGGCTTGATATCACGACGCATCACCAAGGGCCTTAAAGTAACGCAAGGTCAAGCAGGTTGATCGGGATTTGGACCACCTGCATGTACCCCCGCCCCCAGATCGCCCTTAGCCCCGGGGTCCGGAAGCACGTCCCGGCCAGCCTCGGTGACTCCAAATCAAGCCTGTGTAGCTCAATAGCCACGTCGTAGTGAGGCTCAATTTGTGCCAGCGAGACAGCTGCAAGAATAACCCTGTAGACTTTCCCATTCGGGTCTATGCTTACGCATAGTCGTATTCGCCCCCATTCTGTGGCCTAGCTTTAGTCCTCTACCCTGGTTCGCTGTCGTAGCACGACCCTTTCCATTACCAAGCAACGCCCCGACCTCGAGCCACCCGACCCCAACCCGCCGTGTGACTCAGATAGTCTTGGAGGGGAGAATCATCAATTCCCGAAGATTCCCCAGTTGCCTCACTCGCAGGGCAAAGAGGACAGATCGCACCCCTCCTACGGCTGCCATTGCTCAGAAACTCAAACAACAGACTGAATGACAAAGCAGGTCCTCCCCGGAGTTCCCCCGGCCCAGGATCCCAGTTGTCGTTGCAGGGCAGCCCCAAACGGTCCGGAGTTTGTTCCTTCCAGCCAGTTGCCCAGGTTGACCAAAGTCTCATTCTGCACGCATGCAATGCTGCCACTATCATGAAATAGAAGTGCGTCATCTGGAAAAAGTCTGGGTTCATCATTTATCATTGTTGCCTTGCTGGTCTTGGTATCTCTATCGTCGTCCCACGCCAGTCGTGCCGATGCCATAAAAGACTAGTACCAACCCAACCACTATTAAAGTTGTATATCTTTGTTTCCCTGCTCCTTGCTATGAGTCTACCCAGGTGCGACTCTTCCTGCAAAGGCCGGTTGGTTCAAGACACCGTCAGAATGCAAGGTCCGGCATCCGGTGCCGTTGTTGGGATTTCCAGAGCCCCAACTTGTTGCTTTTGGATATTAATATGCTTGTGTATCGTGACCAAGGAAAGGTGTTTCGTAATGTCTGCGCGTCTCGTCCGTATCACGCTCAATATGCTGGCAGCAGTAATGTTCGTAAGACATCGACGGCGTTCTATATCAGGCCCAAGTTACTTGGAAGGAAATGGTGCTCAAGGCGTAATCTCCCTGATGCTCAGTCGTCGTCTCCCCACCATGGCACTGGGGAACGGGCAGGCGCCGTCGCCAAACCGCCAACAGCGCTCAGCCGTGCCAAGCTTTTCTTAGGCTCATGTCCAGTGGTTCCGGTTGCAGAAGGCTTCTTGCTGGGCAGTGGTGGCAACGCACTGGACGGAGCCCCTCGGCCAGTCGCAGCTGGCGCCGCCTCGATGGGTGCTCTAACAACCTTGCCGCCGGGCTCTGGGAAGTCGTTGAAATCAAAGTCATCCAGGTACAAGTCATCGTCCTCGTACTCGCTCTCGCTTTCAGGGAGATCGGCTAGCCTAGGCTGTGCTTGGGCCAGCAATTTGGGGGTGACCGCTGCCGAGTCTGCTCGTGGCCGGCCGGCATCGCTATT